>NC_137172.1:42116131-42716131 GCF_951804945.1 Podarcis cretensis
CCCTTCTGCACTTGCATAGTGTTTTGTTTCAAGGGAATGTTCCAGCTGGTTACTAGGGATCATAACATTTGACGCTTTTATCATGTTGTGAATAGCAGCAAGATAGATGTGTATATGGGAATAGCTGAAATATGAATAAGCTACAGAATGCATGTGTGGAGTGGATTAAATTAGGACCAGTGTGAGGTGTGTACTATCCATTTTCTGATGCATGAATGGTCAGTTGCACCCACAGAGTATGGCTGGTTGCTTAGTCTAGTCAATCTTTCTAAGAGCAGTCATGCTCACCTGTCCTCATGGTTCCTGTCTTTATCATGGGTAATAAGTTGCATATTGTTCATAGATCAACCGAGAATAGTTCTTGTAGTAAAAGATGGAGGGATGCTCCTCAATGAGCATGTGACAGTACTCTTTGGTTAAATACAATCAGCCTTTTTGCTTGTATACAGAATAGTCATTTTGGTGGAAAATCTCTACAGTGCAATCGTATGAGATAAGCCCCACTGCGTTCAAAGGGGCTTATTCCCAAGTCAGTAAATATAGGATTGATAACTTAGTATTGATGTGGAAGTTTTAATGTTACAATGTGATATATTGATTCTTCCAAATTTTGACCAACATGTTATCTAGGGGTGAGAATCAGTGTTGCCATTGTTTTCATTGCTTTAGGAAGATTGAGCATTAATGGGGAAAGCAGTGTTGGTAGTACAGTTTAGGCACGAAGTTCTCACCAGAAAAAGACTCTTTGTACTCTAGGGTTGTTGCTTTCCTCTGAGAGACCATTATTTCATCCCCAAAAGTTCAAAAATCATTAGCAGCAGAGTAATGTGTGTTTGAAGAACCATTTTCAATATTTCGCAATTTTCTTAAAACCAGATAAGTTGTAAAAGCATCAATAGTACCTAGTTTTTGTTTGTTTTTCAGTCTTTTAATATTTAACTGCCTTTAAAAGTAAAGAACAGCAAAGCAGTTTGTGGAAGATTTTGAGTAAATTTGTTCTGGAGGTTGAGAAAGTTGTTCTCATTATTAAATACAAAAATAACTTCTGTTAATACCTCACATAAATGAGGCAGTGCTGAGGTACTAATGAAGGCAGTGGCACTGAAGAGTTGCAAAGTGAATTTCTGTGTACAGTACCTACATTCTATGTTGAGTAAAATCAAATGGACCTTCCTGAAGTAACACTATACAGAGCAGCTTTACTAAATATTACCGCAGCAAATAAATGTCCTTTGTACTATGTATTTATGTAAATTGGGTGCTAATAAATACTATTTTTCAACATCTTTGTGTGTGTTCTAAATGTATATTACAGTTTATGGAACCTCTCCAAAAATACAAGCCATAGGTGAAAAAAGCCTCTTTATATGTCATCATTTGCTCCACAGACTTTATGAATTACATTTTTACTTCAGAAAACTCAGAGGTAACCATGTTGGTCCACTGGAAAAGAAAAATATCAAAAGCTGCCATAGGGCAATTATTTCTTTGAATTCCTGTTTTTGTTTGTTTTTATGTTATTTTTATTTTGTTGTTATGTTGTACACCACTTAGATTTTTTAAAACATTAAGCAGTTTATAAGCACTTTTAAATTAAAAAACGCTTTTAATCCGTATCAAACAGAATATCTTAAAGTAGTAAGTATTTGAATTCTCCAGAACTCTTAATTAAGTTGGGTATTTGGCAGAACAAGGGAGTATTCTTTTTTTTTTAAAAAAAGTTATTTATGCAGCATGTGTTATGCAGGCTAAATTAATTAAGGATCTGCTAAATACAAAACAGATTGCAGTTTGCATTGAGGGCTGCTGGATTAAAGTGTCAAAATGGTGGTTCTCCCTTAAAAAAACACATGTTCTGCCTTGTCACAAGAGAAAACTGTGTGATGTAATAAGTAGACACTTCCATTCTCTTGGAATTAATTGTGAATTAATTGCTAAAGCTGAAAATACTGATGCTTGTAACTTGCCTGAGCCATCAACAAATAATGATAGTACATAGGAATGTCTTGGGTTGCTCTATATTGCACTTTAATACTGAAGTGAATGGGATATTTCACACAGATTATGAAGTACAAATAATTTCTATGGTTTTCTTTTTGAAACAAAACTATGTAGAGCACTTTACTGATTTGGAAGCCCTTTCCCTAATGCTTCATGCATGTGGACCATAAATACTGCAAGTAAATAAAGTACTGCTGAGAGTAAACACATTTGAAGGCACTTTCATACACTGCACTAAGGCCCATGAAAACATGTTGGGGTTGAATCCTGGCACACAAGTAAGCTTGAGAATATGCAATTGGAATGCAATGCAGGCTTCTTCAGCCATTACTTTAATCCCACTGTAAAACTTTCAGCACTAATGCAATGTAGAATAACACAGTGGTCCATCTAGTCAGAATTATAAGGTTATTTAAGAATGGACCAGTCTGGATGTTTGAGGAGGGTCCAAGCTTGGAGTGGAACACATGCTTGACTTACTGAAAGTCTCCCTCCCATTTAGGATTTCCAGTAGTATTGCTGCGAAAGACCCAGGCGGCAACCCTGGAGTGCTTGGGAGAGCCAGACTGAGCAACATGAACCAATGGATCTGATGCAGCACCAGGAAGCTTCTGATGTTCACAATCCTAGGAAGCAAAAAGGGTCTACTCATGCCTTCTTTACAAGGGAAAAAGTCCATACACAGGCTTTAGTTTCAGGAGTTAGGGGGGGAAAGGTTTATTGGGTTTGTGTAAGCTTTCTTTTTCCTCCAAAGCAAATGAGATCTAGGACACCCTTTTTGTAACTTTTATTGCAAAAGGGTACAGCAAGTTATTTTTTAAAAAGCTCTTTAATGTAGGTGCATGTGCAGAGAGGGGAAAGTTAAAATAATATTTACAAACTCATGTTTCATCCACAAATCCTTTGCAAATGTTTGCATTCAGCTGCATTCTTTGCACTTGTCTTCGTTGCAGAAGATGCGGAGAAATACCATGTATAAACCGACTTTTTCAGGGAGGCAAGGCAAATGATGATGATGAGATAAAGTTCTAAGTCCTAATGACGATTTAAAAATAAATCTCCAAGCCTGGATGGTGTAGACACCCAAGAGTTCTTAAAATAACTCAGATGCGATATTGCTGCTCTTATGTAATAATATGTAAGAGGCCTCTGTACCTGAGAGCTGGGAAATAGGCAACACAGCACCACTTGTGGGGGAGGAAATCCAGGAATTCACAAGCCAAAAAACCTAACATCTGTTCTAGGAAAACTGATGAAAAACATGAAAGATACAACTAGCAGATACACAATTGGTAGGGAACCTTGGACCCTTCAGCTGTCGCTGAGCTTCATTTCCCATCAACCCCAACCAGCATGGTCAATAGTCAAGGCTGACCATGTAGCTGTAGTCCATATGCAAAGCCAAATGCTCCTCGGTACTGATATTTTGACTCGCAACAAATTCTTTAAAGGCTGTGTCCTGTCAACAAGCACATAGGTGTGGTCCACTAGACAGTAAGCACCACGGTTGCCATATTTCAAAAAGTAAAATTTCTGGCACCTGCAAAGGTGTTGAGCTTTTTTCAGGAAGACCCCAAAATTGTTGGGCTTTTGGGGGAGAAACCTCCCCCCAAAATAGTCATTTTAAGCTTTTGGAGCTGTTTACACTGTGGTGCATAAACACCTGGGTTTTCTCTGGTATTTTGCTGGCAAAATTCCCCCTGATGCCATATTTGCACCTGAAAACCTGGATATGTCAGGGATTTTCCTGACATATGGGAAGCCTAGTGAATACTCAAGACCTTTTAAAAGATCATAAGATCACTCTCCAAAGGCTCCTGAGTAAACTTAGCAGTCATGGGGTAAGAGAACAAGCTCTCTTGTGGAACAGGAAGCAGAGAGTAGGAATAAACATCTATTTGACATCTTATGCAACACACCAAAGGCCCACTTCAGGACCAAATTGCTGATAAAACTATTATTGGGCCTGAGTGCTAATAGCTATATATTAAAATCAAAGAGAATTGACAGGGTCTGTTGCTTGTGACAGCAGTTGTAAAATCAGCAGAGGGCATTTGATGCTGATGTCCAATGATAAATACTCTGGCTCATGGGATATAGAATAAATAATAGATTGCCACTGATGCTTTTTGTAATGCATCACAGCACCAACCCTAGAAGCATCTGTAAAAACTGCAGATTCCGTCTTAGGCGGAGGCTTGATTTTAGAATCTGAAGAGATGGAAGGAATATGATGTCACTGAACTAGGCATGTGGGAAGCTGCTCTCTGGGCTCGTTTATGAAGACAGGAAGGAAACTGGTAGGAACCATATATATAATTTACTGCCTTGCTCTTTTGGTGCCAGGTTACAGACTCTGTCTGCCTGGCCTGCATTGCAACTAACTTCAGTTGAACGTTCTGTGATGTGTAATTAAACAATCTGTAAGCTTCAATTTTCCCCAAACTATTCTTTCAACACTTGTGCTGTTATGCCCAACAAAGCAATTGTGGACAGCTGGTGTGAGTGCCACACTCCATCTTTGTTGATACTGATTTTTCCCCCTAGAACCAAATCCTGATCTGCCCTGCTTGTTGTAGTCTCTTGTCCTTTGCTTGCTTCCTGTCCTCATGTGTCTGCCAACAACTCTTAATTAAAGGCCGGGTTCCAAAGCGCCATGCAACATTTTAAAGCCAGCTGTTGGTTAGCCATTTACTCCCCTCTGCATCACTGGAGAGTCGAAATGGGGTGGTACCCAACAAATGCCATCTCCGGCATGCCCATTAAGTCCAGTGCATCTGGGTTACAGCCTTAGACCTATTAGTCTCCTATTCTATGTGGAAGTCTCCTATTCTATGTGGACTCCAAACTATAGATTTGAGTCAAGTGAATTATCTAACCAAGGACTGTAGCCAGCTCCTCTACTGAATCAGTTTTGAAACCAGCAAGGGTGGGGGGAAGGAGATTGATCAGTCTACACCCATTATTGCCATGCATGGAGAATAGAGCTGACATTGGCTCTTAGCCACAGATGCCTTTGAGCCTCCTGGCTGGCATTGCTTGCCGAACATTTTCTCATGTAGTGATGCAGTGTTTCCTGGAGCCTGCTGCTGATTTCAGTTCCGTGGTTGTGAATTAAACTCGGTACAAATATTCTGGATGATCCTAGGAACAAATCTGTAGAGGCTGTCAAACTCGTCCACAAAGAAGGAGTGTTCTTTGTCAGGGTCAGTAGCAATGGCTTCCAGCTCATCTTGGGCAGCCCATGCAATTCCTACTGAATAGGCTATGACTCCTGAAGTGATAAACATGAGTACATAATGAGGTTAATGCCTTATCTGAAACAATATTGCATTCAAAGTAATATCCGTATAAGGGCCCAAAAATATTATCAGAAGTGGTGAGGTGTTTAAACTTAAATAAAAGAGGCATTCCAATCTCCAGGCTTGTTGTTCCCTATTCCCTATTGTCTTGTTGAATGACTCATACATGTCCTTCCAGTGTTTCAAAAATTGAAGGGCTTAATGTTCACCAAGAATATACAAATACACTACTTTTTTTAAATTATTATGCCAAACTTGAACTTCTGGCTTGCAAAACTTAGATGCCATATTCTAGATCCAGAGCCCCATTGTTTGGGTGCTTTATGCAAAGCTTCTTTAAAAATAAATGAGGGGTTCTGGCATAGATGGGCCTTGGTCTGATGGAACAGGACTCTTCTGTTCTTCAGTGCTTTCCAGATGTTGCAGGACTCCAAATCCCATCACCTCCAGCCAGGATAAGCTATGGTTGGGAATGATGGGAGCTGTAGTTCCGTGACATCTGTAGGGCTACAGGTTGCCTACCCCTAAAATAGGTGTTTATAGGGTCTTCTGGCTTACCATTCTGATGTGCCGCTGCAGCCGGCCCCCGGACATCATCGTATGATCTGCCATCTGTAATAAGAATCATTATCTTCCTCTTGTTTGGTTTGGATTTGCTGAAGAGCTGTTCAAAGGCATAGTTGATGGCTGCTCCGGTGCTGGTTCCTCCGCTCCAATAGTTGATTCTCTTGATAGCGTTTAGGACATCCTGCTTCGTTCTGTGCTTGTCAAAGGCAAACTCCAGCCTCTGCTCGTATGTGTACTGCACAGCTCCAATGCGGGTGTCTGTATCAGAAATCTCGAATTCCTTGCTGATGTTAGCGACAAACTGGAGGAGGGTGCGGAAGTTGCCAGTGCCAACGCTGCTGGACCCGTCAATGACAAATCCAATATCCGCTGCATTGAGACAGGTCTTGCTGCATGCCAGGCGATCAGAGTCACAGACTCGCTTCACTAACTGCTGCACTACTTTGTGTAAGCTGAACCAACTGGGCACATTGATGGAATAGTACCCATTGGTCCTGCACACAGCCTGAAAGAGAGAAAACAAAAGCAATGAATTTCAAGAACAGTTACAGCAAAATTCATGGAGGCAACCTATTACTGCCAGTCATTGATTTCACCTTACGACAGCTCTGTCCCTATGTATGAAACGTTTTTATGAGACAAACTGGTATTGCATCAAACTGGTAGAAAACACAGCTGAATAATACCGGCCCTTATCGTTTCTTAGATGTTGAGGTCTACATCCAGCTTAAAGGCAGCTAAATGGTAGACTGTTGCATTTATACTTGTTACTCGAGTACCTGCCACATTGCAAAACAAGCATCTGAATTGACTCTACTTCTGTCAACAGGCTTAACATTCATTGCAGGCGTGTTTGCTCTCATGTCTTAAAGTTATTTCCATTTTCTAAGATACAGCTACCATTAAGTCACTATGTATGAACGCAGGGCTTCTTGCCTCATTCTACTTTCCCAGTCTGGCAAGTGCACAGAGGCTTACTGTGGCTCTTCCCCCATTCAAATCTAAAGGAAATCGAGACCATCAGCCAGTCCAATTCAGTCTGGAGGCTTCCCAGGTTAAAGGCATTAAGGGGCTTTGAAGTTCATAGGAAATGTATTTCATGGCACAGACACAGTGGAAAGTGCACAAAATTATCTGAAAGGGTGTCCAGAGGGAGGAGAAAAAAGATGTATTCTGAAGGACAGTTCTCAAAGTCCACTTTGCTTCCTGAACTTGGGCTCATTTGCCACCTTCCAGGAAAGACTACATACATGCCAGACTAACACCACTCAGTTGAAGAGGCATTTTGTCATGAGTACCTGACCTATACTACATAGCTTGTGAGAATGAGTTCTAACTGAAGTGTATCCAGAACTTTTGTGTGTTTTGGAGGAAAACTGGAGGCAAGAGTACACAGCGTTCAGTAAACATGATCTAACACTACACAACTTGATTGAGGCTTTGAAGTGCGTTGATTGCTTGAGTCTTGCAGTCTCACTTGCTGAACCTTCATAATCTGCCCTGTGTGACTCCACTGAAGAACTAAGCGTACATAGATGCATCCTGTTTATACCGGGGATCTTGTAAAACTTTGCCATATTGAGTCTCAATATGGTGACTATTGTAGCATGTGAATATTTCAAAGAGAGAACTATATAGCTATAGCTGGACATTGTTGGAGCAGAGTGGTAGCCAGTTTGCTCACTCATACTTGTGGGTTTTTGGCCTGGCAAGGATGTCTCATTTTTATATTGACTTACCTACATGGGATGAAGAGTTCAGATCCCACCTTTCATCAGAATCAAGAAATTTTGCCTCTTTCTTGATGGATCCCAATGTACTCCTTACCTTGTCCACAAAGTTTGTTTCAATAACATTCTGCTTTTCATTTTCATCTGGTCCTTCAATGGTGACAAAGAAAATGTTGATGCCGGATTCCCTTGCCAGTCGAGAGGCCTCTTCCACTTTATCTGTAGGCCACCCATCCACCATCACTATAGCAACGTTGGGTGCACTACCTCTGTTCCCATTAGCATCCTCAAAGAAGTTTTTGTTAACAAAGGACAGCGCTCTCCCTGCATGAAGATGGGGGGTGGGGGGAAGTAACAGTTGTAACTTGCTGAGCAAAACAATGAAAAAGAACGTTAAAATCTCTTAGAACCTGTGCTCCTTGCCATTTATATGATTGTTTTGCCTATTATTGTCTATAACTAACAACAGAAATGATAAAATTGAGGATTCTCTCAAATCATCAGTAGCCCAGATCTAGTTACAGGCAACAATGCACATTCAATCTAAGTCACTGGTTGAGGATACATTTTTCTATCCACATGGAAATGGACATATATGCCCCCACCAGAGCCATGTGATGTCAAAGGGTTGCCTCACATCCAAATGTGCATAACAAAGTTGATGCAAATCTCATTTGTGCATTCACATCCCACATCTGCATGCAATCCCTCTTCCAATAACGGAACCTACCATGGAATCTTCTTGTATTGCTTGCTTGCTTGGTCAAATGTGTCTCTAACTTCTGCCTGATATGTTTTAAAAGCCGAAAGAGGGAATAGATTTGCAATAAGGGATACTGAACTAAAGTCAGTGCTTTTTTTCTGGAGGGGGGAGCAGGGGTACACATACCCCTAAACGTTTTGTGAATCTAAGTTTGGCCTCAATGAGGGGCAGTATTTCAATATGAGTAGGAAAATGGTAGTACCCCTAAATATTTTTTTTTTTAGAAAAAAAGCACTGACTAAGGTATTGGGCATTTTAATTTCTGTTTGGAACTCTATGGTGGTTGGTGTCTCACCAATCTGCTATATTTGCACTGTGAAAGGGACAAGCTATTCAGAGAAAACTTTCAGATATTAAATCCTGATTCTCTGGAAGACAAAGTATTTTCCAAACTAAGGGAAGAGGAACCAGAAATGAGTGAGGACAGTTTGTGGTCTTGACCTCAATCTGCCTAGAACATCTAGCATACCAACATCTTTTGATTCTTAAACTGATTAGCTGTGGATGTATTGTGCAGGATACATACCAACATTGGACAATCCTCCTTTCTGTAGTATTTTCTCTATGGCATTTTGCAGATCCTTAGAGTTTGTATAGGTCTTCAAGTTAAATTCAGTTGAAGGGTCATCACTATTCGTAAAATGAAAATGGAGCAGTTTCGTTTTGTGTTATCCCCAGGAAAATAAGTTCATACACAATATGGCACTAACTCTTAACACATTAATGATACTAGTTGTAATTTATAGTAATTTCACATGAATATTTCCTGTGTTTTCATAGAAATGTGTAAACATGTCATATGTGAAACTTACGTTTGTGGCTGCTTTTTAAAATCAATTATTTGACAAAAAAAATGTTTGTAGGTGGGGCAACTGCCCTTGATGGGTGAGGGGTGAGGAACCTGCGGTCTCCTCCAGTGTTGTTGGACTCACATAATCCCTGAAGTATGGGCTATTAGAGAGGTTCTCAAATGGTGGTCTACACACTCCATTCAAGTGATCTGCAGAAAGGTTGTGGAACAATCAAGAATCTCTACTTGGAAATCTTTTTCTGACAATGGAGATTAAGACTGGATTTTGACCATAGTTGGATATAGATATATCAAATAAGCCAACAAGGCCCTAACTTAAGATATATGATTTTTATGATGCAGTGCTGGTGCAGTCTAGCAATGTGAGATACATATCTGCTTCAATTTGTAGAACCAAAAAAAAGTGTATTAAGTAATTTGCCACAAGAAGTTCCTGTGGTGTTGCCACAGACATGGAGATGGATGTTAGGCAGCACAGATGTTATGAAAATACATCATACTCTCTTACCCATACTGGATGATGCCCATAAGAGGACCAGCTGGGCCCACATCCAGGGCTTGAGCAACATTTTTGAGGAACTGTTTTTGGATCTGAAAGCGGCGCTTGCCAATGCTCCAGCTGCCATCTATCAAGAAGGATAAATCAACTTTGCAATCTGAAAAAAAGAAAAGATTACAGTAACTTTGGAGGTCCTTTTGCATATTTTTTGTGTTTTTCCTGCATGACTACAAAAACACACCTCAAACCATGATAAGAGAGCATGTACTCAATCATTCACAGAATTTACCAAAGATTACAAAGCTTCACTTGACATAGATAACAATAACCCTACTTGGCAAGTAGAGAAGAACTAGTGTTTCTGTTTCTGTTCAGAAAGAATTCTGTTTCTGTAAACATTCCATCCACAGAGCTGGGGAAACTTCAGGATTGTTTAATCTACTTTTCTTCCCCCCACAACCCCCCCCCCCCAATTTTTACCAACCAGAATTTAGTATAAAGATATGCACATGAACATGGTGCCTTGGAGCACAGTCCAAGCTTTGAAATGTGTTTTTATTACCAGAACTGAACCAAGTTTACAGTCCTTAAACCCAAAAGTTCTCTTCTCCTGGTCCACTTCATTTCAGCAGGCTAATCTAGGTGGGGAAAGTTGTTTGGCTGTTGCTATGGTTTGACAATCAGAAGTCAGAAACCCTTAACGATCTACTGCAGACTGCATCCATATCTACCAATGGTTCCCAATCTGCCAAGGTTTGATCCCTATATGGGACAACTGCAATATTCCTGCATTGCAAGGGGTTGGGCTACATGATCCTCAGGGTTCCTTCCAATTCCATAATTCTATGATTCTTCCTTCTACTTCTGCTATCTCAGCTGATACAGGCCACTTTGAAATCCCACAGACCTTTGAAAGGAAAGCTTAGCTCAGAAGGCACTTTTAGGAGTCCCCACATACACTAAGAATACAGTCCTATTATGCACACTTAAAGGTAAAGGTAAAGGTACCCCTGCCCGTACGGGCCAGTCTTGACAGACTCTGGGGTTGTGCGCCCATCTCACTTAAGAGGCCAGGGGCCAGCGCTGTCCGGAGACACTTCCGGGTCACGTGGCCAGCGTGACATCGCTGCTCTGGCGAGCCAGAGCCGCACACGGAAACGCCGTTTACCTTCCCGCTGGTAAGCGGTCCCTATTTATCTACTTGCACCCAGAGGTGCTTTCGAACTGCTAGGTTGGCAGGCGCTGGGACCGAGCAGCGGGAGCGCACCCCGCCGCAGGGATTCGAACCGCCGACCTTTCGATCGGCAAGTCCTAGGCACTGAGGCTTTAACCCACAGCGCCACCTGCGTCCCATTATGCACACTTACCTGGGACTAAATCCCATTTGAATCTAATGAGGCCAACTTCTCAGAAGATGTATAAGAGAGTTGAGCTTCATGTGGGCTATTTGAATACATCAGGAGCAGTCATATTCAAATCATGTCATTAAATGACTATGTAAGATTTGACAACTTTGCAAGACTTGGACTTCAGAGGCACTTTAGACAAGCAATTATTTATATGTGACTCATGCGGACTGAGCTACTTCAGGATGGTGGTATGAGTTTGAATAATTAGTTGTGCCTCCACAGAACGAACCCAAACTAATAAACAACATTTTCCTTGTGCCTATAAGATGAGCATATTGTGAGTTAGCGGCAGTAGAATTTTCTCCTCTCTGCTAATTTTCTATATGCACTGTGTGTTTTCTAGGAAGGAGCATTCAACTGTTCTACCCCCCTCTCACCAAGTCTGAAGTGGTACAGTCCAGCAGCAGTCTTACCACATGAAAGTTTTACCACACTGAGTACCTCTCTTTCTTTCCTGCATTTTAGTGTGCATTGTGGTTGTATTCTCTATTCCTGCATTGTGACTTGTATAGCTATTTTTTTTTTGGGGGGGGGGGAGGACAAAACAAAACCCCCCCCCATACAAAAAGTGTTCTTTAATTAGTGCTGAAACAAAAAATCTCCTTCTTTATTGAAGTGGGAATTGCTATTTTGCCAGACATGGAAGTAATTCAAAGAATGATAATCTCCTTTGTGGCTTTCAGATCTGCCTCTCCAGTCTGGATATTTAAAAACTTGATTGTAGTCTTTTAAATGCACGTGTCCTCAGTCATCTTGCTATTTTGGCTCGCAGAACAGTAGACAGACACCCAAAGTTAAAGCAACCTCTTCTCTCTATTTTTTTTAAATAACCAAATTTATTCATTCTGACCTGCAAGGGATGTCTTCAAGAAATAGCAGTCTATTCTTCTTTTGCTCTAAGCTGCTGAGAAAATACTCGTTTCCTTGAAAGGGATCAACATTTGGATAAGCTTAAATGGCAATTAATGGTTTTTGTTCCTAGTCAGGCTTCTTGTTTCTTTGAAACTGCTCCCACCAAGACAGGTGTGCCAATAAAGGTATATTTCACTGAAGAGGTGCCAGGCTTGCAAAGATTCCCCATGCCCTTTACAAAACTCTTTGTGAGTAATCTTGTTCCGAGTGTGTTCCAACTTCCTTACTCCGAATCAGGATTTGTACTGTGTGCTGAGATTGTTCCTGGCTCCTGCATGGCATTCCTTTCATTACAAGATTGGCTCCAGAAGTATAAACCCCTGACAAAATCCAGTAATTATTTGCGGAGAACTGTGATAAAACCTGGTGAGGCAGATACACCCGCCTTGCTATTTTAGGAGGAAAATTAGCACTTTCCTGTAGCTATTTAAAGGTGATTCATAAATTTTGACCCTGAGTAGCCATAATCTAAGAGTGATATTGATGGCATTAAGAGTAATAAATAGGAGGGCATGTTTTGAGAATGAAATTAATCCCTCTGGGGCAGGGAGAGAGGATAAACAGGCTTGTGGCCCATGATGGCTATGTTCTGCCTCCACAGCTGGAGCTGTGTGCTTCTGAATATCAGTTGCAGATAGAGTGCTCCTGAGCCTGAGTTCTACTTGTGAGCTTCCCATGGGCATCTAGTTGGCCACTGTGAGAACAGGATGCTGGACCATTGGTCTGATGGAGAACTCAGTTCTGGCACCTCTCAGGTGGATGCCATTGCCATTCTAAGACAATGAAGGAGGCATTCATAGTGAGTTCTGGCACCTCTCTTTCTAGTAAAATGGCAGTGTTCTTATGATATTGTATTGTAAAAAAACCCCCACTACCCTTGCATATAAACTAACTCTCATTCTGATTTGCCTGGCAGAAAAACCTCCATGCTTCCCTACACCAGATAGCTTTTTCTCCAATTGTGTTTGTACTTTAAGACAGGAATGGGGAATCTGCCGCCCTCCAGATGCTGAACTCCAAATCGCATCAGCTCCAACCAGCATAATAATCAGTGTTCATGGATATTGGAACTGCAGTCCAACAACATAGCAGTTCAATCCGTAAGTTAGGATAAAGTGTCACTTTAAATAGAATTCTATATTGGGTCAGAAAAAAAGAAACCTTACTGTATAATCAAATATATATAATGACTGCTCAGGAACCCCTGATGGTTTTACCATGGCATCAGGCCAAGGATAGGGGACCAGGATCAGGGGTCATCAAACTTTTTCAGCAGGGGGCCGGTCCACTGTCCCTCAGACCTTGTGGGGGGGGGACTATATTTTGGGGGTGGGGGAGAACGAATTCTTATGCCCCACAAATAACCCAGAGAGGCATTTTAAATAAAAGCACAAATTCTACTCATGTAAAAACACCAGGCAGGCCCTACAAATAACCCAGAGAGGCATTTTAAATAAAAGGACACATTCTACTCATGTAAAAACACGCTGATTCTCGGACTGTCTGCGGGCCGGATTTAGAAAGCGATTGAGCTGCTTCACTGAATTTTTAGGCAAACTTTTGCAGCTCTTACAAATGTATGCCTCAAACATCCCCTTTATATTATCTTGAAAATCACAACTAGGTTAAACAGCAGCTCAGTCTGCAGAAGTAAAAACCAGTAACTAGTCCTGGGTGATTTCTCTTCAGCTAACTTTGGAATGGATTCAGCAAAAATTAATTAAAAACAAAACAAGAACCCACTCAGTCCCCCCCCCCTCAAGTTCATTATCAAAATGTGGATTCCACTGCAACCCGGATGACATCTTTGGGAGTGTGATGAGGCCCTGCACTCTCCTGAGCCCTGATACATCCATTCTTTCCCTTCCCCCAGAAATCACAATGCGGAAGCCCTCTAAGAAGGCTCTGCCTTCCTCCCAGTGGTCGAAATTTTGAAAGGGCAGACTCGCTGGTGCCAATACTTGGCTGGTGCACATACTTGGGTTTCCCTGTGAAACTGGTTCCAGGGGTTTGGGGACCACATCTTCCTTGGAACTGAAACCTGGAATGATCAATAATGACACAGTTGGTTATTAAATGCAAAGGGCATGAGATGATGACACCATCATATTTTTGAGGGCCTTCTCAATAGTGGAGCCCTCCCTGTAGAAAGCCTTCCCTTCAGATGTCAAGGAAACAAACAACTATTGGACTTTTAGAAGACATCTGAAGACAGCCCTGTATTGGGAAGTTTTAAATGTTTGATGTTTTAGTATGTTCTGACATGTGCTGTGAACCACCCAGAGTGGCTGAGGAAACCCAACCAGATGGGCAGGGTATAAATAATAATGTACCACATACATCTGAGATATAGTGGTAGCTACTAGCTTTTTTGGATGTTAGGCTGTTATATGTGTGGTTCATTCACCTACTGATTAAAATTCACAGCCCTACTTGCTGATATAAGAGGTGGGATAATTACATGTGCCATGCGGAAATATAGAAAGGAGTTTTTGTCTCGCCACAATGAACTGTAAATTCTTGTCTCGCCACAATGAACTGTAAATTATCACCAGGTATTCTTGCACTTTGGGGAATACCACAAAATGGGGCATACCACAAAATGGGGCTAACAAGGCTCTGTTCCGCACATTAGACTGAGTTTATGCACTGTGGAATTTACCCCACAACAATTTCATTTTGAAACATGAACAACATGGTCCATGTGGTGTTTATCTTTATTTGAACTTTACACCTCTAGAAAGCTGAAAATTAGATCAGCAGTAGGAAATCTTCACCTCACAGTATGGCTTGGCTCAATCCGTGCCCTTTACCCTCCCCATCCATCACCAGGTGTCATGGACAGGTAAATTCACAAGATAAAACTGAAAAGAAAGCACTGAGAGTGTGCTCTAGCTGCACTCCTAATTCTTCCTTTTCGTGGCTGGTCTGGTGCTTTTTGAATTTGGTGCCGATTCACAGCTGGAAAAGAGTCGGGAGAGCATTCTCATTCTGACTTTGCTGCCGCAGCCATTGTATGAGTTTAAGCTGAGGCTGTAGAGGGAGGTCTTTCCTTTGCAGCTTGGCTTTCAGGCCACTGCTTGAATGCAATTAGATAATTATATAGTTCTTTTTAATAAAAATGCCACCCATCCTGTATCACTGAGAAAAGTCAATACATTGAAAAGACAGCCCTTTCTAGTGAGCCCTTCTAGGTTCCCAGGCTGGCTTGAAGACTGTATTGTCAGTCTTGGGAATATTCCCTCACTCTGCCTAGGTGCTTCACTGCAAGCCAATTAAGCTTTTTCACCACTGAGTTGTCACAGCTGTCCAGGCTCATTAAATCTCCACTCAAGCAATACTTGTCACATACAAACTAAAAATAATTCTCTTTGAAGTCATAATCAGCATGCATCAAACTTAATCACTGAGCTAATTTTTTATTGTATTCTGGTCCCTTGGGAAATTTCCCTTTTCTCACCTCAAGCTGTGTGATGAATAATCTTGCCTGCAAATAGGTATCCAGACATCCACCTGAACATTTAGAGTGTTTTTACTTTCTGTTGATGGTAATCTCTTAACATCCTGATACATGTGCTGAGATTCAACTTGGAAATGTAAACTTTTTGGCTGTTCTGACCTGTGTATATGGATGCATTGCCTATGCAAGCCCATCCTCACACAACAACTCTCCCACTTAAGCAAACAAGAAAGGGCAAAGCATAGCTAAAACATTATGGAATAGGACTAAGGGTGTGTTTACAAGCACATGTACTCAGTAACTGCAACATAATGACTTACACAACCTGCAAGATTCATGTGATGAATCTGCTTTTGGGTAGATTAAGTTAAAATCCCTTTCTGTTTCATGTATGGCAGGATCCTCCATAACGTTGACCCCTCATCTGCAGATTCATCATTCCAACCTCACGTTTCAGCTGTGACTCTCTGCTTTCTGATTTTTAGAAAGGCTTCATTTCATAGCACACACATGCAGACCTAAATATGAAAACAAATTGCCTATCTTGCCATAGCTTAATATAGGCCTCTCCTGGTACGGCCTGCGGAGGACCTTAAGGTCCACAAACAATAATACCGTATTTTTCGCCCTATAGGACGCACTTTTTCCCTCCAAAAATGAAGGGGAAATCTGGGTGCGTCCTATGGGGCGAATGCAGGCTTTCGCTGAAGCTTGGCGAGCGAGAGGGGTCCGTGCGCACCGACCCCTCTCGCTCTCCAGGCTTCAGGAAAACATCCGAAGCCTAGGCAGCCCTGCGGGAACTCCCGCAGGGCTGTCTAGGCTGCGGATAGCAGCCTGCTTCCCGGAGCGCTGGGCACGCTGAAAGCAGAGCGCCTGGCGCTTCGGGAACACATCCACAGCCTAGACAGCCCTGCGGGAGTTCCCGCAGGGCTGTCTAGGCTGCAGATAGCAGCCTGCCACCCGGCGCGAGGGGCGCCCTGAAGCAGAGCGCCCCTTGCGCCGGGCAGACATCCGCAGCGTGGGGAGCCCTGCAGGAGTTCCCCTCAGGGCTCCCCACACTGCGGATAGCAGCCTGCCGCCGGGCGGGCAGGGCGCACTGAAGCAGAGCGCCCCGCGCGCCGGGCAGACATCGGCCAGCCCCACAAGCTCGGGGGACAGCAGGGAGGCGCAGCGCCGCCATCCCACTGTTCCTCGACCTGGTTCGGTTTCCCCGACCTGGTTTTGGGGGGGAAATAAAGGGGAAAAAATTCCTTTATTTCCCCCCAAAAAAACTAGGTGCGTCCTATGGGATGGAGCGTACTATGGGACAAAAAATATGGTACTTTGGAGGTCTTGGGCCTCAAGGAAGTTAGACTGGCCTTGACAAGGGCCAGAGCCTTTTCAGCCCTGGCCCCAGTCTGGTAGAACGCTCTCCCACAAGAGACCAGGGCCCTGCGGGATTTGACATACTTCTGCAGGGCCTGCAAGATGGAGCTGTTCCGCCAGGCCTATGGTCCGGGCCCAGTCTGACTCCCTTCTTTCTATAGGACCCTGTATATAAGTGGCCTCCTTGGCTCTTTCTATATGGGACCAGCTCTTTCCATATGGGACCAGCACGAGTGGCCGGGCCTGGTGAGCTTTTAATTCCTTAAAAGGTAAAGTAAAGGTACCCCTGCCCGTATGGGCCAGTCTTGCCAGACTCTAGGGTTGTGCGCTCATCTCACTCTAGAGGCCGGGGGCCAGCGCTGTCCGGAGACACTTCCGGGTCACGTGGCCAGTGTGACAAGCTGCATCTGGGGAGCACACGGAAATGCCGTTTACCTTCCCGCTAGTAAGCAGTCCCTATTTATCTACTTGTACCCGGGGGTGCTTTCGAACTGCTAGGTTGGCAGGCGCTGGGACCGAGCAGCGGGAGCGCACCCCGCCGCGGGGATTCGAACCGTCAACATGACGATCGGCAAGTCCTAGGTGCTGAGGTTTTACCCACAGCGCCACCCGCGTCCCTATTTAATTCCTTACCCCTATGGTTGTGATTCGTGGGTTCCCACTTAATTTTATTTTGATTTTAAATGTGATTCAAATTGTATTTTAAACTAATTGTTTTGAATGTATTATATATTTGGTGTTAGCCGCCCTGAGCCTGGCCTCGGCTGAGGAGGGCGGGGTATAAATAATAATAATAATAATAATAATAATAATAATAATAAATGCAATTTTCTTTTCCTACATTCCATTTGCTCCTGTCAGGGCTTGTCCACCCTTTCCTCCACACTTTCCAGGCATGGTCCATACTTTAAAGCTCCATGTCTGAGTGGCTCTGTTTTTTGCTCTGGAGCTTTCCCCGCAATAACCCACTCCTCACCATTGAATTGGCACAAATACCAATCCATTGGAAACCCAAACTGAATTGCAAAAGAAAGAGTGCTTGGACACATAGCTTTGAATGCAGACCTGTGCCTTGAAAGCCCAGGCCAAAAAGTAAGTGTGGATTCGCCCAATTCATACTCAGGATAGCCACCGTTCACAACAGTTCTGTGGAAGTTTATAATGTGTGTGATGATCATAGAGGTAGATTTCTTGCATATAGCATGCAAATGCTTCTCATGTAAAAAGGGCCTTGTAATTTCTTCCTAAAGCAGCAAGTGGGGGAGCTTCTAGTCTGTGGACTTAATTAGGTCTTGCAATTAGGGGTGCTAATTTGGCTTATGAGGCTGTTTCTTCCAAGCCACACCCACCTACGTCTGGTGTGAGGCAGGTAAAGATGGAGCTCCAATCGAAAGCCTTAAAATGACAGAGTTGGTGATTAGAAAACATACCTGTGTCAAAAAGGCTTGATCCCAGTTTCCACGAGTCTGTTTCTATAGCTTCCACACACAAGAGGGGAAAAACAGTAATTACTTAAAAGTAAAAGAAACAAAAGCAAACCACTAACCCAAACCAATCTGAAGTTAACAGAACAAATGCTGTTCCTTTAGGCGAGACACTTTGTAAAATGAAGTATATGTGAGAATAAGCAGAAGTATATGTAAGAAGCAGAATAAATAGAGCATGACATGGATATGACAGATCCTTCCTTAAGTGAAATATTAAGTTAAGAGACATTCTGTGCCAGAAACAAATGAATTTTTTTTTTAGTTTTGACATGAACTTTTGAGGAGGGTACTTATGTGGCTTTCTTCATACTGTTTGTTCCAACAACAAAAAAGTGACAAGCCAGCTGTTTCCTGGGTCTTTGGCTTGTCCCATTTCTTTTAATGATTGTTTCTCAAAGAAGGGGCTGATGCACTATGGAAATTGCCTTTTGTGTTGTTTTTTGTCAGCCTCAATTTCCAGTGTTTGGGCAGATACTGTGATGTGAGACGGGTGATTTGTGCTCATGATGCTATTGGGGCAGTCATATGTGACCTCCTTTTCAATACTGTTTGCATCTGCAAAGGTTTTTTGGTTTTTGCTTTATTTCCAATAACCCCATATCCTGCCACTTCCTGATGAAATCCCATAGCTTTTTAAACCAGAAATGTTCTGATTTATTTTTGCTTTTGCTTTTATTGCAATACGGCCCCTCCAGATAGCAATAATGTGATAGGTAGCTTTGGGAAACACTGCAGAACAAACCAAAGCAGGCTAAACCCACTACTAATGCACTATGATCATGTCAAGAATATGTTGCAGTACAGATCTGTAATGAAACACCAGGCCCTTAGAAACAATACTTTAATCAAGACTAAAGTTTATTCTGCATATATAGGAAACTGCCTGAAATGAGCACCAGAAATAGGGAACTGGGTGTAAAAGAATACTCAGATGACTCAAGCACTGCTCTGTTGAAAACAATAGATTTTTTGCATACGAGGTGAGAGGAAGTAGTGCTTCTGGATCAGACTAACAAGCCCAGAGAAATCTAGGTGACAAATCCTGTCAAAATCTGCCTTGATTTATGGGAAACACTTACCCAGATTGGCAGGAGAGGTGGAAGGCTTCCGGAATGAGACAATTGGCTCTTGCCGTTGAAGACCTGTGTGGTTTGTCAAAAGGGTCAACTTTAATACACAGAGGCATAATTCTGGCGAGTCTATTTCATTACCTAAGAACCACCAGTTTTAAAATGGGGGTAGTATTAATAGGGACTTCCCTGTACGTCAAGACAGTTTAGCTTCAGCAATTTTTAATAGGATGGGCACTCTGCCCCTTAGCATTTACAGCCTGAAATGCTATCATAATGTCACACGGAAGTCAATTGACGTTTCTTGGGCTTGGGTTGCAATCTATACATAATTTAATCAGGTCAGTCCTGTTCACTTTATTAGAACTGCTCTGGCAATGTAAATGGGTTATGGATTTCAACTCCTACAAAATAACTTGACTCAAGTAGTTTGAACTTTAGAGGATAACTAGCAGACCACTACAGGCCTGTGGGTATAGGGTGGTATATAAGTTTAATAAATAATAACAATACAGAAATGCTGCAAAATCAGAATGGCTGCAATCCAGCCAAATCTTTTTATTTTAAATCCCAGCGATTTCACAGGGAGAGTCGAGCATGTGTTTCAATATCTTCTACTGAAATAGCAGGGAATTAAAATTCTTAACTTGGGCTAAATTGTATCCAGTATCTCTTAGGCGTATTTCCTAAGTAGTAATTGTAGGTAACTCAGGGAAACTAACTTCCAAGAGAACGTCTTTAAGAGTGGGCTCTGGTTGCTGCTTTTTATAACCGGAAAACATTTTTAAAATCATATGAAGGTTTTACCTGTATTAGGTCGAGCGATATTTCTGTTACTTGCATGGCTGGAACTGCCTCTGAATGCTTTAAAAATATTTTACTGGTCAATACATAAACTTGAATAAATTGTAATTAGTAAATATGATTACTTTAAACTAAACTTAGCTTAAATGAAGAAAATATATATCCATTTAAGTTAGGACATACCTTGATTCTGGGTTCTTCCTTGTACAGCTTGAACCTGCCCTAAAATATGCATTAAAACAGAAAATGTTATTTGCAGTTCCCAAAACTATTTTTAAAAGACATTTCTTTTTGAAAGTGATAATTTTATAGCTGCAGGAGGTAAGAGACTCTTGTCCTAATCCTTTAGTTTTTAACATAGAAGCACACAGGTCATCTAGTCTAACTGCTTGCAATGTCAGAATCTTTTGCCCAATGTGAGACTCAAACCCATAATAGTAATAATAGTAATAATAGTAATAATAGTAATAATAGTAATAATAGTAATAATAGTAATAATAGTAATAATAATAATTTATTTCTACCCCACCCATCTGGCTGGCTTTTCCCAGCCACTCTGGGCGGCTTCCAACAAAAGATTAAAAATACATTAAAACATCAATCATTCTAAATTTCCCTAAACAGGGCTGCCTTCAGATGTCTTCTAAATGTCATATAGTTGTTTATCTCTTTGACATCTGGTGGGAGGGCATTCCACAGGGCGGGTGCCACTACCGAGAAGGCCCTCTGCCTGGTTCCCTGTAACTTCACTTCTCGTAGTGAAGGAACTGCCAGAAGGCCCTCAGCGCTGGACCTCAGTGTCCAGGTAGAACGATGGGGGTGGAGACACTCATAGAATCATAGAATCATAGAGTTGGAAGAGACCACAAGGGCCATCGAGTCCAACCCCCTGCCAAGCAGGAAACACCATCAGAGCACTCCTGACATATGGTTGTCAAGCCTCTGCTTAAAGACCTCCAAAGAAGGAGACTCCACCACACTCCTTGGCAGCAAATTCCACTGTCGAACAGCTCTTACTGTCAGGAAGTTCTTCCTAATGTTTAGGTAGAATCTTCTTTATTGTAGTTTGGAACCATTGCTCCGTGTCCGCTTCTCTGGAGCAGCAGAAAACAACCTTTCTCCCTCCTCTATGTGACATCCTTTTATATATTTGAACATGGCTATCATATCACCCCTTAACCTCCTCTTCTCCAGGCTAAACATGCCCAGCTCCCTTAGCCGTTCCTCATAAGGCATCGTTTCCAGGCCTTTGACCATTTTGGTTGCCCTCCTCTGGACACGTTCCAGTTTGTCAGTGTCATTCTTGAACTGTGGTGCCCAGAACTGGACACAGTACTCCAGGTGAGGTCTGACCAGAGCAGAATACAGTGGCACTATTACTTCCCTTGATCTAGATGCTATACTCCTATTGATGCAGCCCAGAATTGCATTGGCTTTATTAGCTGCCGCGTCACCTTCAGGTATACCTTCAGTATACCTTCAGGTATACTGGGCTGAGGCTGTTTAGGGCAGGCATAGGCAAACTCGGCCCTCCAGATGTTTTGGGACTACAATTCCCACCATCACTGACCACTGGTCCTGTTAGCTAGGAATCATGGGAGTTGTAGTCCCAAAACATCTGGAGGGCTGAGTTTGCCTATGCCTGGTTTAAGGCTTTAAAGGTCAGCATCAACACTTTGAATTGTGCTCAGAACCCATAACCCTGAGATTAAGATTCTCAGGCTCTACCAACTGAGATTAAATATAGGATTTATGAAACAATAATTACAGAGAGATATATATTACTTAGCAGGAATGGGGAACTTGTGCCCCTCTAGATGTTTGACTCCAACTCCCATCAGTCTCAGCAAGTGTGGCTTAGTAGGAGCTGGAGTCCAACAGCACATGGAAGTCCAAAAAAGTTCCCCACCCCTGTTATGTGGAGACGGGTCTAGTCACAAGAAAGATTCAAACTAGTTGAACAGTCATTATCTTTTTCCAGGGAACCTTGGGAACTGTAGTTCTATGGCATGGATGGAAGGTATGGAGAACATCTTATAAAACAGGGATAACTGAAGCTACTTTTTCCTTAAGCTACTTTTTCCTTAGTGAAAGAGATAAAACAATGGCCATTTAAACACATTCCCATGGTGTATAATCAGACATAAGCCCACTGATTTCCCTGGGCTTCCTAGGATTGCAGTCGTGATATGACAATGCACTGCCTCTGTACTTACTTGATGCTACAGCTGCTACTGAGGAGTAAGCTGGATGGACGTTGCTAGAACCTAATAATAATAATAATAATTTATTATTTATACCCCGCCCATCTGGCTGGGTTTTCCCAGCCACTCTGTATGGCTTCCAACAAAATATTAAAATACAATACTCTGTTAAACATTAAATTTTCCCCAGACAGTTCCCTAAGAACAAACCAGAGAAGCCCTCACTATAGCAAATGGAAAAGGAGAAAAATCAGTATGCAAAACAGAGGATGAGACGATGGAAAACAAATGGCCAAAGTGCACTGTTCTGTGAAGATGATGATCCTTCTTTAAATTGTAAGAGTAAGAGCAGAGGATGGGGAGGGGGTGAACATCAGTGCAGGAACTACAGCAGCAAGACCCATTACCAGAGCCAGAGGGGCCCCTATCCCCATGAATACAGAAGCTCTGAGGTGTAGGGAGCAGCGGGAGTGGCACTCTAGGAGGCTGAGACAGGTAAGGGCCCACAGTCCAGCTCCCTACTTGACCAGGTGGGGCTAACTAGCTCTGGGAGGACGGGGTGTGATTCCTCAGCTGAAGTAGGCTTGGAGCAGGTGAGGGTCACCTGCCTCATCAAGCCCAGATGCTGCAATCAGCATGGAAATTACAAAAGGGAAGCAGAGCTGAGGGGCTGTTTTTTCTCAGCTGCCCATGTTGGTGGGCCTTGATTTGGGTGTTTCTGGACCGCCACAGGACTGAGCTTCAGGTTTGACTCTGTATTGTATCCCGACTACTGGACTTTGGACTTGGCTTGACCATGAACCTTGTTTCCTGACCTTTGGATTTTGGACTTTGGTTGTGTGAACTGACCCTCAGGCGTTGAACTTGGCATACTGACTTGCTGCCTGGTATGGCCACCCAACTGTTGACTAAACTGATATAGCGTGTTCTCCCTAACTGAGAGCACGTGTTGCGGTTGGGGAGCAGGCCGCCCCGGCATGACTAGGCAAAATTGATCAGCAACCTAGCCTTAAGGGTTAATTGGGTTGCTGGGGAACATTGATTGTTACCAATTCGGAGGAGGAGTTAGAAGTTATAAATAGTAGGGCCAGACGTAGGGACGTCCTCTTGGCCGTTTGGCATCGGATCACCCGCCCTCCCTCCCTTTATTAAGGGGGGTCTTTAGTTAAGTTGATCGCTTGACCTTGCTATGCCTGTCATGGGGTCGTTCGCCTTGGAGCGAGGGCCTGGTAGGAATTTTGCCATCTGGCTGATTGGCTGGTGCCATTTGGTTTTTGCCTACTGCGTAGCAAATCGTCACAACTTGTAAGGTTGGCGGTTAGGCATTGGTTAATTGGTGCTTGGAGGGGTAAGTGCCTATCCCTCCAAATGATGCGGAAAGGGAATTCCGTTAAAGGAATCCAGGGGCTTGCCATTCTTTCGTCCTTGTCCATGGAGCCGGACTTGGGCCGTGCAAGCCCCACCGGAACATGAGGGTGAGAGGTGAGGGTCTGTTTCCCGGCCTCACTTCTCATCCAATACTTGTTTCCCACGCTGGCTTCCGGTGGAGTCCGGAAGGGTCAGCTCTGTCCTTGAGGGCCAGGACAGATAGTCATAACCAATGCCTAAGCAACCACTCACAATTTTTGTATTTTGAATAAAGTTGTGGCCAAAATTATGCCAAAAACCTTAAACAAAATTGATGTGTGAAGTGTGTAATTATTTGGGGTGGGGGCGGCACTGTGGAACTCAACACGCAACCCATCCTACGGCATCAGGTAAATTATAAATCCAATCCTTTGCAGCCTTTGCTTGACTTCAGAGTTTTATGAATTCACAACCTGGCTTGAACACATGCCAGAGTCTTCCTTTTGAATTTAGCTGTGCTGAGATTTTACTTGTCATACTATAAGTGACAGCTTGGGGAGGCCTAACTAGACCCACAGGTTGAAATTTCTTCACTCCTGTTATAGCACAAACACATTGTTAAGCCACTATGACCTCTGCCATTTTGCTCACCTATGTCCCTGACCTTGTGAATAGCAACTGGAGGCTTTGTAGCTACACCAGTAGTTGCCTGGATAGTGATGGTTGTCGTGACTGTAGTTGGGATTGTTGCTGGCTTTGGAGTTGTGCTGACCAATTCGATTGTCCTGATAGCCGCTTTTGCTGTTGTAAATGCACCTTGTGTAGTTTGTAGTGGCACTGCAGTTGTCCGATACTCTTTCCGTTGGGAACCTCCTATATTAGTATAGAAATATAGTGAATTAATATCAAAGAAAATGCTATCTGCTATTTGCAGAGATGCAAAACTATAGGTGCTGTGAATTTAATGGCAGCCGCACATTCCTTTGGGGTGCTTGTGTGTGGTGGTTGCTACAAGCTTTATTGGACACTTGGCATGGTGTTGCTGAGTCTCATATGGCAGCTTTTGCTCCCAGTCCCTATAAGCTCTGAGAGGGGAATAGGGCCTCTTAATAACTCTCAGCGCACTTAACAAATTTGAGGACTCTGGATTCTTTGGGGAAAACCATGACTACTTAAAGCAGTAAGATGTATAGTATAGGTGGAGCTATATATGGAAGAACACAACCAAAACACACACACACACACACACACTCCCAGCAGAAAATCTTACACTTGCCTTTAACAGGTGTGTTTGAGGAAGATGAATATTCAAGTGTTGATGGGTACTGCACACCTTTTTTGGGTTTGCCCTCTGTGGAAAACAAAGAAAGAAACAAAAACAAACAAGAAAAGCCAAATTGCGGAGAGTACATGACCTTGCAATAAAGCAAACACATTTTAATCCAGTAGATCTACAGCACATATCTAACACAGTATAAGATATACCTATTTAGCATAATATAAGTTCTTAAATCAGCCTTCAGGTAATCAGACCTTTGCAATTTCCCCCAGGGCTTTCAATTATTCACCGCAAGATCTGCCACACCAGCTGCTCTGTGGTACAAAAGAACATGTGGGTGGCCTAGTACCTTTTATGCTTTAATATTAAAGAACAAGCAACTTCACATTGCTTTGCCATCCATGTCTCCTGAGGTGGTGGTGGTGGTTGTTTGCAAGGGTAACATAACAAAACTCATTCCACTGAACTAACCAAGATTTATGTCATGGATGCAAGTAAAACACTACCTCACAAAAAAATCCCCATGCCTCTAGGTGCTTCCCCTTATTTACCACATACATAATTTTTAATCAAGTTCCATTTCATTACAGATTGTTTTTAGAGCCCATGATTTACCATGATAATAGTGAAAGAATTCAATGTATGTGTAAGCTACATTTGAGTTCACATTTAAACCACATATGGGAGATCGTGACAGTTATAGTCTGGTACAAACTATAAACCTTTCATTGTGCCACATCATGTGTTACCTCTTGACATTTCCCACATCAAACTACATTATAAAGCAACATTTTTAGAAACGGTAAATGTTTTTAACATTTACAGTGGTAAGTAAATGTCTTAAGAACTTTTATAGCAACAAGCAATCATATGCCAGACCTAGCCAGACATGTAGATGTGTTTAAATCACTATTTTTAATTTTAACTATTTTTAAATATCTGTTTTAACTGAATTTGATCTTACAATTTTAATTTCTCATGTATAATGCTTAGATGTTTTACTGCAATCAAGTGGTATGTAAATTTTGATAAGTAAATAAATAAATAAAATATACCCAATAGGAGTAAATCCCACTGAACTCAATGTGGCTTACACCTGAGTAGGCATGTATAGGACTGCACTATCAAGCTCCTTAATTTCAGTGGGCTTAAATATACACAACTCTGAAATTCAGGCTGATGTGTGATAAAACTGCAACATGCCCAAGACTAAGCATGTAATTAATCAGAGGGAGTGAATTAGATTGGCTTGCCATGTAGCATCTACTCTTTGGTTTTTCGTTTTAACCCTAAATGTGTAAATACATTTTAAAAAAACAACAATTGGCAATATAGTTAGTTTTGATAATTTTTCAAATGAATACTTTAATTGCTGCATGGAAAACTAAGATGAATATAATGTCCATAACTTCCCCAAAGACATCCAGAACAGATTGTGTTACTTTAGCAGGGAGCTCTCATTGATCTGAATGGAGTCATTCGTTTGCACATAAGCCAGCACATTTCAATACTCTGAAAGTGAGTACCAGCCAATTTGCATACCTCCTAGTGTGCTCATCATTTGAATCCAGTGAACTTGCCTCTCTTCTTCACGCCTCACAATATCCTGCTTTCTAGCTTGGCTTCCTAGCCCTAATTCTTTGTTTTTCTATGGGTCTTTGTGCAGATCCTGATTGGCCAAGCTGGCAAATCCCACACTCCTAATTGTTTGCTAAGTGGAAACACGCTGCCAGTATGGTTTTTGTTTTAAACTTTGAAATGCCACCATTTTTGGCTTGTAGACAATGAGCTCAGTTGCAATGGATGTGGCTCAACTGCTCAAGCTTAGCTTGGCTTGCTATTTAGATGTCACTCACAGATGACTTATTGCAATTTTTGTATTTGCAGTGGGAATTACTGAGTAGAGGGGAAGAATTTCAAGTGATTCAGACTGGTTTCAATCTCTGGCTTGTCTGAATTACTTGAAAGAATACCCCAAAGCAAAATTATTCCAGATAACCCCTGCAGACTTAAACCACATCTGCATTATACATTTAAAATGTTAATATATCACTGATAACAGCCATGACTGCCCCCAAACAATCCTGGGGACTATAGTTAAGGACGCTGAGACTTTCCCATCATAGAACTATGTTTCCAGAATGGTTGTGTATCAATGTTTCAGTATCAATAATCAGATCATCTGATTTTTAGTTTTCAAAGTATGGCAGTGCCAAAAACAAAGAGATTAGCCATAAAAATACCTGAAACAATGAAGGACTCCCGCCACCGTGGTAAAGACAACGATCGGATGCCATTGGAGAAACTACCCTTGTAGCCAGATTGTCCAGCAACCTTTTGAACCAGGATTTTCCCTCCAGACTTGTCAACTATACCACTGCAAAAATAAGGCATTCAGTTCAGAAACACCCTAGAATGCTGAATGGCTTTTGAATGGCAAGCCTAACCCACACAGGTGCAAAATTCCAGGTGCCTTACACATTTTCTCCAGACTCCCCTCAGAACTGGACTTGTTCTAACCCAACAGATAGTTGTGTGTGTGTGTGTGTGTGTGTGTGCTTTTGTGTGCTTTCTCGTGCTCATTAACTCCACAGTGCAGCGCTAAAGCCATTTGGCAAGCTACTTTATAATTACAGGACTAAGGATAATTCTTAGGTGGAATGTACCTAGTCTAAACCTCTGATGTGAATCACTTCCACGTGTTTAATCTACCCTGATGCGCAAGAAAAAGATTTCAGAGTTTCCAAATTAAGATCAACGAGTTCTACCCACAGCACATACCGACCAACCAAGGCCCAAACACGGAATCCATCACTGTGGTTCCATTGTTTGAGTGGCTCCTGTGATGTTTGCCAATGCACCTCCTTCCACCAACAGTAGTTTACATGGGGCTGCTTCTGAAGGCAGTTTAGAAACTTCAGCTGGTGCAGAATCCAGCAGGTTGCTCAGCGCAGCAAGACAGTTTGAGTATATTACAACAATCCTGGTCTGCCTGCACTAGTAGCCAGTTAGCTTCCAGGCTCAATTCAAAGTGCTGGATTTGACCTATAAAATCTTAAATGGCTCAGGACCACAATACCTCAAGGACCGCCCTGCCCCACCCCACCCCAATATGAACAGAGCCAGAACCTGCAATCTTCATCTGAGGCCATTCTATGTAAGGCTCCTCCATGAGGTCCAGAGGGTGACAACACAAGAACCACCCTTTTCTGGAGTGGATTCCCTCCTCTGGAATGCTCCCCCCAGGGGTGTTCACCTTCGTTACATATCTTTAGGCATCAAGCAAAAATATTTTTCTATAACCAGACCTTTGCCTGATTAAACAATCTATGGCCTTTTAAATGTGTTTATTGGAACATGGTTTGATTTTGCTTTTTCATTTGGTTTGTGTTGATATTTTGTAATTTTATGTTGTGAACTGCCCTGGATAAAGGGCGGTATACAAATGTAAATAATAATAAATAATAATAATAATAATAATAATAGTTTTGCATTTAAACTTTTCCAGTTTTACAGAAATTCCTCTTAAAATAACAAATGAGATAAACTGATGAAAGGTAAAGGTAAAGCTAAAGTCTGAAGGAGAAGCAAGACTGATGTTCATGCCAGTATTCAACCTCAAAGTATGCACAGCTTTTGTGAGAAAACCAAGCTCATCCTGCGGCTGTGAGCTCTCTACAGAGTGCTTGCTGTTACCCCCAAAAGGTTATTAGCCCAAAATAAATGTGCTGCAATATATACCTGGTTAGCTATCAAGTGCAGCAAAGTTAAAGGGAGAGAAGGGATTATTAGTTTTAAGCGACTGCGGAACTACTAAGCTTGTAGAATTATTCGCTCACACCTTGTGAGTTTCTACCACTGAAGCAACAATCATATTTCCCTGTGGTTCTGTGCGCTGTCTTAGATTGAAGGGCAACCCTGCTGACCTGTGAATAGCAGCGCCACATATACTGGAAAAAGAAGCATAGATATCGGTGCCATAGACACGATATTTGACATCCTGACATCCAGAGGGACACTTAGCGATAAATTCAGGGTTGATGATCTTTGCAGCTTTGATGTCACAGTCGATCTGAGGAACATCTGTGAAGGCACAAATGGAATGTTATTTTTAATATTGGTGCTCTTGGTAGCATTGAAACCATGCAATTAACACAGAAGTGTTATGTCAGCAGCTGCTTGTTCATATACACAATGCCATTTTTGTTTTTAGTACTCAAGTGGTGTACATTTTTAGGCAAAGAAGAGTAAGTCAGGATTCTGGACTAGATGGCCCTTTGTCCTGATCAAGCAGCACTTTTCTTCAGTTTTGGTAACTTGCTTTAAGCGGAAGAGATCTGGTATGCCCGCAAGATGTGTAGTGAATACCACACATGAAGCCTCTCCCTATTCTCACACAGGGTTGAGGTTGAAAGCTCCCATCTTCCATCAATCAGGTGCACTGCTTTTTTCACTTACATAGTTTGGACTTTTTCTTCTTTGTGGCTTCTTTGGTGGCATAGATACAAGTCAGCAAAAGAGCTGAAACAGAGCAAGTTGTACAATGTGAGGGAAGCAGACATTTGCAGCATCAGTTTGCATGACATTGAATGTTTTCTGGAATGTACAGTGCAATCCTATGCATGTGTACTCAGAGATTAGCTTCCCTTAGTTCCATGCTGCTTACTCCCAGGTTGTGTGCTTATAATGGGTAGCCAACATGATGTCCTCCAGAAATCCTTGAACCCCAACTTCCATCATTTTGGCACTGCAGCCAAAATTCAGGGGTGATAGGAGTTGCAGTCCCATCATTCCAATAACCCTGATGTATAGGACTGCAGCCTCCTATTGTTTATACCAGTTTTAAAATTCTCCAAATGAAACATCAGTACTGTTATAATCTACCTTTGTTACTCCAAACCTTGTATATCAATTATCTTAGATTTTAAACCCTTTTGGAGGTAGTGGCTCATCTGTCTTTTCTGATGGAATTGGTGTAACCCAACCTGAATCTGTGGGGTAGGGTGGGCTATATATAAGCAAGCAAGCAAGCAAACAAACAAAGCAGAGATGGTAAAATATGAAAGTATGCCCCTTATTTGGTTACTTACCAAATATTGTTGCAATTGTTGTTATTGACTTCATGATGAGAGTCTTGCAATTTTAATCAGGTTCACTGTAAAGTAAAAAAAAAATAATCCAATACTTCCTCACTAAGTTTAAAAATCTCATTTTCTTACCATTCATCTGTGGTTTGTTTTATCATTCTTTGAGTAGATTAAGGTTATCTTTCTTGAAGTCCTTTCAGAGTACCCTAGTTCCTTCCAATGTTTGCTTATTTATTTTTAAAACTGACACGTTTATCAGAGGGACGTGGTTTTTTAAATTATTTTTCATTGAATGGATATGATACATGCTGTTTTTTAAACATAATGTTTTCTTTTTGTTGAATTTAAAGACTAAATAATAGTAGCAGCAGCATCAACATTCTAAGGTTGAAGTCAGTGGTGAATGCTTTTTGGAAGGACATAGGTGTGGGAGAAACACAACCAGTTGTGTAATTCTACCTAGAGAACTATACAACCATTCCCAAACCATGTGTAGATAAATCCTGGGACCCAACAAAAGGCATTTTTTACCTCCTTACTTGCTTCATGTTGCTTCTATCACACCAGAGTATCAGTATTGGCACCCAAACAGCAACCATACCTCGTAGAAGAGAGGCTTTTGTGGAGATTTTGACTTATTGTAGCGGATTTGGGGCACTCTGAAGATGTGTGACAGGACAGGAGTTCTGATTCATAGCATTGATGACCCACAAGCCCACTTGGCTGAAACGGCCCTACAACCTGGAAAGGTGGTCACTTTGAACACACTGATCACACAATCAGATATCTCTTTGAAAAGAGATTTTATTTTTAAAGCAACCGTCTTTTCCTTCTTTTGAAGAATAATATTGGGAAAGTTTTAACATTTAAAAGAAAATAGATGTTTTGAAACCACACCTAAGCCACAGAATGTCTTCCTTTTAAATTATGTTATTGATAGTCTGACTTTTAGAATGCCCTTTGAAGGAGCTGGAAGATTAAAGAGCTTCTACCAGTGGATTGTTTAATCTCACAAGCAGTTTGACCATGGCTAATCTTATGTTTTTAAATGGAAGTGCTGGTTTTCAGTATTTGATTTCCACCTGTGGATTACATGTGCAAACAGAAATTCTTTATGGGCATGATGTGATTATCTAGGGCAATGTAAGCGGTTTACTGTCACTAATCTTCAGGAGTAAGTTTGCCCAATCTTTTTAACAGATGCAGATGTTTTCCTTCTCTCTCTCTATCTCTAGACTGGTGATAAAGCTGCTTCAGTAATAGCATAATAAACAGTAGGGGACTATGGTCATTTTAAAAATAGTTGGAGGAAGTGGCTTATTGGAAACACTCTCAGCTTTGCATGCAGGGCTGGAAGTTAAATATAGTTTTATATGGGATTCAGAGAATGCCTAGTATGGGAATAGGTGATTGAGAGGTAGATTGACATATGTTTTGATTACAGCAGACCTGCACAGCTAGTGATACAGCCACAACTTCCACACTGTAGTCTGCCAGGCGCTTGATAATTTCTGTTTTTGCAGTCCCAAGAGGTTTGCCAAGCATGAATGATTGGCTGCAGTCGGTTTAGAGGGTCACAAGATGTGATATTGGAGCCTTTATACCTGTGTGGGTCTTATATGGCTTAGGCAGAACAAAATGTGCAAACATTTAAGATTAGCAGTTTCCTTTCGTTGGAACTATACTAAATGGTGCTGAAACAGTACAATAAAGGAAAAGCCCACCAAGACAGAGGAAATTTGTTTAACACTTGAACAAGACAAAAGTCCCTCTGATTCCAAAAAGGAAAATTAGGCAATTATGGCTTGCAAACTATACAGCCTGCCAGTCCCAGCATCTTTCTAGGAAAGACAAATGGTTAAATGATTAGGGCGGCCACTGAATCTATGACATGGGGGCATTTACCAGTGCTGTTGTGACAATGCACCCCTTTGCTGGTGCAAGGAAATAAGTCACTCTTTTGGATCCCATTTCTCAGTGCTGTGGCTTACATGGCCAGACCATTGGGCATAATCTCATACGACACCTTAGAGACTCAATGGTTGATTTGGCATGCGTTTTTGTAGGCTCAGAGAGCCAAGAAATTATCAGGATTGTTGATTCAGTTACAGCTTGGCCAGAGAAGGTGGCTTAGTGTGTCAAATTTCATAGCCTATAAAACTGGAATGGCAAAAGAAAATACACTATTCAAGCAAGGTGTGAGTTTTCAGCTGAACTTTCAGTTGCAAGGTTTGAAAGTGTGCAGCTGCTGAATAATTAGTTGGTCCATTAAAAAGGTATACATTTGCCTGCTGTATAGATCCCATTTTGGGGGACCTGCATGGCTATAAACAACTCGATCGCCTTCCTCTTAGAAGTTAGTCCTACACATCTTCTTCCAAGGTAGAGAAAAGCAGTTGCCAGACGTAGTTTTGTATCTGTGAATATAAGCAATGCTCAGCCTATAAAAGAAGAAAAGACGGGAACAAAGTAGAACACACACGTATCACTAGTAAATATTAAACATTAGTATAGCAAGCTTGCATTTTGCAAGCAAGGATTGCATGCTGCTGGCTACTACTTGGAGGTGTTCCCTCAATTCAAGTTGTAGGGTTGCAGTGCTTCCTGCTTTAGCCAGTACTGCCCTCTATCTTAAGGGCTGTCAGAAGACAGTCTTCTATTTGAAGGCATCCTCTGTTTCAGTGTGGTCCCTCCAGATGTTGTGGACTACAATTCCCATAAGTTGCACCAAGCATGACCAACAGCCAGGGATGATGGAGCTGTAGCCAAAAATACCTGGAAGGTATGAAGTTGGCTACCCTTAGATGAAACCTTTGCATGACTATTGCTTGTGTGGTTAGTCTGTCCTTTGCCTTATCACACTGTTGAGGACTGCTAAATGACACCAGTATTCCATCCTTAATCATGGTGCACTGACTGAAGCTGAATCGGCTCCAGCCTGGGCTGCACATGAAAAGAGCCCTTGTTAAAGCACTGCCATGAAAGTGTCACAAACACTCATTCAGAGTGTCAGCTGTTTTCAAGCGTTGCCCTGAGCATGGGCTCTGCTATAGGATTTCATAGGAACACCTGACACTGAACTTATGGCTCCACATAGCAAAGTTCTAAATGGCGGAAATGTGAAATCTCCTTAGGATGATTAACTCCTCCTCCAGCCCCTGCAGGCATTCAGCTTACATCCCAACTGGCCGACACCTGTGGAATGTTTATACTTTTATTCAAGCATCACTCACACACCTCCATTCATTATACACATCATAGGAACTTGCATGCTTCCAATAATTCTCTCGCCTAGGTAGTCAGGAGGGGAAGTGTACATTAATTCGAAGCAGTTAAATGACTAGTCTGCCATGCGTTCAGAATACAAAATCCATGAGGTTTTATTATTTGATTATTTTTTTTGCACAGTTTTCCTTTGATCCTGCAAACTACCTCACTACTCCTTTTCATTTGCATATAAAATATTTTAAGGTTGCTCTTGCAACTATCCTGTGTGGTATGATTCCCATTTTACAAATGGGGAACTGAGGAAGAGGGAGAGTAATTGGCTTTGGGTCACACAATGTATCCACTCACTCTGCTTCCCCCAAGTATTCTAGGAATGGGAGACCATGAGAACAGTGCTTAGAATACATGACTAGAGAGGTACACAACTACAGGTCCCAAAGTTTCATGGGAGAAGGAAGAATGATTAAACCAGTTAAAGAGCTGTTCAGGCCACAGTTCTGGAATCTACATTTTAAGGACATTGACCAGCTGAAGAGGGAGGGGTGATTGGGATGGTATTATTATTATTTTGCTTCCAGCAAAACACTAAAATACAATAACCTATTAAACATTTAAAGCTTCCCTAAACACGGCTGCCTTCAGATGTCTTCTAAAAGTTTGGTAGTTATTTTTCTCTTTGACATCTGGTGGGAGGGCGTTCCACAGGGCGGGTGCCACTACCGAGAAGGCCCTCTGCCTGGTTCCCTGTAACGTGGCTTCTCGTAGCAAGGGGACTGCCAGAAGGCCCTTGGCGCTGGACCTCAGTGTCTGGGAAGAACGAGTTGGAGATGCTCCTTCAGGTATACTGGACCGAGGCTGTTTAGGGCTTTAAAGGTCAGCACCAACACTTTGAATTGTGCTCAGAAACGTACTGGGAGCCAGTGTAGGTCTTTCAAGACCGGTGTTATATGGTCCCGGTGGGCACTCCCAGTCACCAGTTTAGCTGCCGCATTCTGGATTAGTTGTAGTTTCCGGGTCACCTTCAAAGATAGCCCCACGTAGAGCGCATTGCTGTAGTCCAAGCGGGAGATACCAGAGCATGCACCACTTTGGCGAGACAGTCTGCGGGCATGTAGGGTCTCAGCCTGCGTACCAGATGGAGCTGATAAACAGCTGCCCAGATGGGAGTTTCCACAAGGATTGTCCTTTAACTTCAAAGGAAGGAAGATTAAAATAAAAACAATTCAGGACAAAGAACAATTTCTGGAGAAGTACCTGGAGGATCTGCAGAAAGGAACCGTGGAGGAGAGGGAACCACCTGATATAGCAAATTTGTCATTTGGACTTTCACTACCACCATCGGAGGAAGAGCAGAAGCTTGGAGCAGTTGGAGGAACAGCTACCTAAATACAAAATGTCTCTGCAACTCCTTAGTTGGAACTGTAACGGTCTGAACCTTCCTCGGAAAAGACGACAGGTTTTTCACATTTTGAAGAAAGAACAATTAGACATAATATGTTTGCAAGAAACCCATATTGCCAGGATACATAGGAAATTACTGATAAATAAGAGACTTGGTCAAGAATTTATCTCATCAGACAAAGTAAAGAAAAGAGGTGTGGTGATCTATGCAAAGGAAAAGTTGGCTCCAAAATTGATATTTAAAGATGAACAAGGAAGATACCTGGCAATTGAAATACAAATTCAAGGAGAAAAGATATTAATTGTGGGAGTTTATGCCCCAAATGAAGGGAAGGCCGAATTCTTTAGGAAGTTGCATGAGACATTAGTTGACTTTTTAGACTATAAAATCCTAATGATGGGAGATATGAATGGAGTTGTCTCAACAAACATGGATAAAGCACAGAGACAAGTGATTTCAAAAGAAGGGAGACTACCAAAGATCTTTTTCGAAATGACTGAAACAATGGACTTGATTGACATTTGGAGAATAAAGAATCCTCTAGAGAGAGAGGGAACCTTCTTCTCTGAAGCAAAAATGACATGGACAAGAATAGACCAAATCTGGATTTCTAGTAGTCTGGCGCCAAGAACAAAAAAAGTAGAAATATGTCCAAAAACGTGCTCCGACCATAATGCGGTGAAGATGGAGATGAAACTAACAACAACTGGATCCTTTAGATGGAGAATGAATGACACCCTATTTAAGGATGAAGAGATCCACAAGAAGGCCCTTAAAACATTAAAAGATTACTTTGAGATCAACAGGAAAACAGATGTGGAAAAAAGAATAATTTGGGACGCAAGTAAAGCCGTGATGCGAGGTTTCCTAATTCAACAAAATTCTATTAAGAGGAAGCAACAAAATGAGAAGAAGGAAAAAATTTTAGGAAAAATAAAAGAAGGAGAGAAGAAGTTGAGGTCTAAACCAAAATCCCATGAGATTTTGAGAGAAATAAAGTTCTATCAGATGCAGTACATGGAGCTTATGAACCAACAAATAGAGTGGAAGATAAGGCAAATGAGACAAAGAACTTTTGAATCAGCGGATAAATGTGGGAAACTTCTGTCATGGCAATTGAAAAAAAGGCAGAAAATGAACACTGTAACAAGTTTAGAAATGGATGGAAAAATTATCCATAAACCCAATGAGATCAACAATTGTTTTCAAAGCTTTTTTAAGAAATTGTATGCACAAGGGCCAATCAACGAGCAAGAAATAGAAGAATTCATCAGAAAATACGGTTTACCAAAAATCTCAGAACAAAGTAAAATGATCTTAAATGAGGAAATAACAGAACAAGAAATAGAGGGTGCCATTCAAAATATGAAATTGGGAAAATCACCAGGACCAGATGGCCTGACGGCCAAATACTACAAAATGTTGAAAGAATGGCTGACACAACCATTGAAGGAAGTTTGCAATGAAATTTTGAAGGGGAAAAAGGCACCTGAATCGTGGAAAGAGGCTTTCATCTCACTTATACCGAAAACAGAGACTGAGAAGAACCAGGTTAAAAACTACCGCCCTATATCTTTACTCAATGTGGATTACAAAATTTTTGCAGACATTTTGGCAAAAAGATTGAAAAGAGTTTTAGCAGAAGAGATTCATAAGGACCAAACAGGCTTTCTCCCAGGTAGACATATGTCAGACAATGTGAGAAACATTATAGATATTTTGGAGCTGCTGGATGTTGACATTAATAGGAAAGCAGTTTTGATTTTTGTGGATGCGGAGAAAGCCTTTGACAACATTTGTTGGACTTTTATGAAAAAGAATCTCCAAGGGATGGGGGTAGGCCAAGGTTTTGAAAACGGTATAGGTGCAATATATTCTCAACAAAAGGCCAAATTAATTGTAAATAATGTGGTAACAGAAGAAATACCTATAGAAAAAGGTACACGACAGGGTTGCCCAATATCCCCTTTGCTTTTTATATCAGTCCTGGAGGTATTGTTAAACATGATTAGAAAGGACCAGTTGGTTAAAGGAGTTCAGGTCGGAGTTAGACATTATAAATTAAGAGCATTTGCAGATGATCTAGTATTGACTTTGCAACAGCCAGATACTAGTACTAAAAGAGTATTAGAATTAATTGATATATTTGGTCGAGTAGCAGGTTTTAAATTGAATAGACAAAAAACGAAAGTGTTGGAAAAAAATTTAACAATGGAAGAAAGAGAGAGTTTTCAGAATGAAACAGGCTTGGAGATAACAAAAAGGGTAAAATACCTGGGGGTAAACTTAACATCCAAGAATGTGAACTTATTTAAGGACAATTATGGAAAATGTTGGTCAGAAGTTAAAAAAGATCTGGAAATATGGTCAAGGCTGAAACTTTCCTTGCTAGGCCGAATCGCTACTATTAAGATGAATGTACTGCCTAGAATGTTGTTTTTATTCCAGACGTTGCAGATTGTGGACAAGATGGAATGCTTCAAGAAGTGGCAGAAAGATATATCAAAATTTGTCTGGCAGGGCAAAAAGCCCAGAATTAAATTTAAGATTTTAACTGACGCAAAGGATAGAGGGGGGTTTGCCCTGCCGGACTTAAGACTTTATTATGAATCAGCAGCTTTCTGCTGGTTGAAACACTGGCTACTTCTTGAGAACACTGACATTTTGGATCTGGAAGGGTACGATAATAGTTTTGGTTGGCATGCATACTTATGGTACGACAAGGTAAAGGTGTATAAAAGCTTTAAAAACCATATTGTAAGGAAAGCATTGTATAACGTTTGGATTAGATACAAAGATTTGTTGGAAAGTAAAACCCCTAGGTGGGTGTCACCAATGGAAGCTAGGGAAGTAAAAAAGCTTAATATGGATTCTAAATGGCCAAAATATCATGAGATTTTAGAATACGATGGTGAAAGGGTGAAACTTCAGAGTTATGAGAAACTAAAGCCTAAGGTCCGAGATTGGTTGCATTACCATCAAATAAATGAGACGTTTAAACAGGACAGGAAAATAGGATTTCAGAAAGAGAAGTCAAAATTAGAAACAGAATTGTTGGAACCCAATACTAAGAACTTATCAAAAATGTATAACTTGCTGCTAAAATGGAATACACAGGATGAAACGGTGAAATCAGCTATGATTAAATGGGCACAAGATATCGGTCATGATATTATGTTTGCTGACTGGGAACAGTTATGGACCACCGGTATTAAATTTACTGCATGTAATGCATTAAGAGAAAATATTATGAAAATGATCTACCGGTGGTACATGACCCCAGTCAAGCTTGCAAAAATTTATCATTTGCCTAATAATAAGTGTTGGAAATGTAATGAGACTGAAGGCACTTTCTACCACCTTTGGTGGACCTGCCCAAAGGTTAAAGCTTTCTGGGAAATGATCTATAATGAAATTAAGAAGGTCCTTAAGTGGACTTTTCCTAAGAAACCAGAGGCTTTCCTCTTGGGCATGGTGGGCCAAGCGGTGTCAAGGAAGGATAGGACTTTCTTTATGTATGCCACTACAGCAGCAAGAATTCTACTGGCAAAGTATTGGAAGACGCAAGAACTACCTACTCTGGAAGAATGGCAAACAAAGGTGATTGACTTTATGGGACTGGCCGAGATGACGGGCAGAATCCGGGACCAGGGGAAAGAGACAATGGAAGAGGACTGGAAGAACTTCAAAATATATCTTAAAAATAATTGCAAAATTGAGGAATGTTAGGATGTCAGGGGGTAAGAAGTAAAGAATTGCAGCAGTAAACAAAAAAACTTAAGAAACTTTTACGAAAGGGAACTAAGACAATGGACTTAAGGGTTGCTAAAGAATTATTAAACAAGGATGCAGGGATGGGGAGGTATGGGGAAGTCAAAGAAAGAAGGGTAAGAACCGATGAGTATGATGTGATACTGTTTTATATTGTTCTTTATTATATGTGTGGAAATTAATAAAAATTATTATAAAAAAAAAAAAAAGATAAACAGCTGCCCTGGACACAGAATTGACCTGCGCCTCTATGGACAGCTGTGAGTCCAAAATGACTCCCAGCCTGCGCACCTAGTCCTTCAGGGGCACAGTTACCCCATTCAGGACCAGGGAGTCCTCCACACCCACCCGCCTCCTGTCCCCCCAAAACAGTACTTCTGTCTTGTCATGATTCAACCTCAATCTGTTAGCCGCCATCCATCCTCCAACCGCCTCCAGGCAGTCACACAGGACCTTCACCGCCTTCACTGGTTCTGATTTGAAAGAGAGGTAGAGCTGGGTATCATCCACATACTGATGAACACCCAGCCCAAAGGATCTGGAAGTCACATCCTATGAGGAATCATTGAAGGAGTTGGATATGTTTAGCCTGGGGAAAGAGAAGATTAAGGGTAGATGATGGCTGTCTTCAAATAACTGAAGGGCTGGAGCAGGCTTGCTCTCTGTTGTTCCAGGACTAATGGGTGGAAATTGCAGGGATGCAGCTTTCAACTGATTGTATCCATTCTATGATTCTAAGTGTATGATACAGACATGTCCAATGGATCCACTGCAAATGTATTGCTTTAACTTGAGGGCAACTCTAGCCCTACTCAGGGGTTTCTCTGCTCATAGGATGAGGGGGACTCCCCAGTAGTTCTGCCACTTCTCCCACATCCTAGTCCACAGTCCCACCACTGTCCAGGAAAATGTCTGTATTGGGGACCCTGTTGTATTATCCATTGTAATTTAGAACCATACACAATTTGGGCTCTACATTGCACAGGAAAACTCTTCAAATGCATTGGATTCCCTACTGCAGACCCGTTTGCCCTTCAATTCGCGGAGGGTGGTAAGGCAAGGTGGTGGAAGTACAACAGAAGGGTTGGATCTCACTAACCCAGCCCCACTGTTCTGTCATGTGATTCTCGCCATGCAAGGGGAACACCTGTCTCGGGCTTCCATTTTCATTGGCTGAAATCTAAAATGTCACATTTCTAACTGTTTTTGCTCAAAAGGCAGTATAGAAAGGCACCAAATACAGAAATGAATGTATAGTTATTAGATTTATCTCTGGCCATGAAAGAAAGCAAAGCCTTGTACCTGCATTGTACTTTTTTGCAACCAGGAACGATTTTGCAGTGCCAGCTTTCCCCTGAAGGTACATATTTAGTCTATGGGAGCAAAGAATTCACGTCTAAGACTTTTTGCTCCTTGGAAAAAAAGAAAACACCCCAGGGTTGATTTTATGAATTTTTCTTACATGTCCGCACAGAGCTTGACATCCGTCTGACGAGAAGGGCTTAAGAGCAGAATTTCATACAACTCTGTGTTGTTTATACAGTCTCCCCTCGGTAGAGCTAATCATACACTATAATTGTCTCTAACTGGCTGAAGCAAAATGATCTCTGTCTGGGTTCACCTGTTTTGTGCTAAATTCAGATTTATTAATAGAGCATCTTCCATGAACCAGGATGATGTGATATTTGCTCATACTTGTTGCATATGCATCCAGTTAGATGGATGAACATGAAGCTAGGGAGGCTCCCATCTAGGATGTGCCTCAGGCTTTATGGGGCCCTAAGAAGCAGCTGGTAGTGAGGGGAGAAGCTGAACAGAGGCCGGGAACAACAAGCTGCTCTTCAGAAATGGCTCTGGATCAGCAGCTATGTCCAGATAACACAGAATGGTGGGATGGTACAAGAGCCTATGTATTGGTGTGAAAAAAATAGGAAAGGAAATCCTCTTCCTCAGTGCTATTTTTCTAGAAAAAGAGTGCGGGATCTCACCCTGAGGACCTCCTTGGTTCAGTTCCAGCTGGGGGAAAAATGCCCTGCTCCTCCTCATCTCCTGTACCACTTCCATCTGTTTTCCTTCTCTTTTGTTCTGGAAATGTCTGGCAGCCATTTTGGAAACATCCTCGCTGCTGATTCATAGAATGGCACTGTCGTTCAGTCAGCTGTGGCCACATGAAACTCTGGGACCTGTAGTTGTGTACCTCTCTAGTCATGTATTCTAAGCACTGTTCCCATAGTCTCCCATTCCTAGAAAACTTGGGGGAAGCAGAGTGAGTGGATGCATTGTGTGACCCAAGGCCAATTATTCTCTCTCTGCCTCAGTTCCCCTAAACATTTTTTAGAAAAAAAGCACTGGGCTTAATAAACCACTCGAGGAATTGCAGCTCTGTGAAGGGAATAAAGGTCTCCTAACAATTCTCAGCACTCTACCAGACTACAGATCCGAGGGTTCTTTGTGAGAAACCATGCACAGAGTTGTGCTATAGGGATACTTGAACAATGAACAGCATTGGCAGGAATCAAGTCAAACAGGTTCTTTCTCTGGTCCCTTAAAACTCCTAGATAATTTATCACTGCAAACATGGGTGCAAACTAATAATTAGGATGGCAAGGTAGAAATGGGAATTGCCATGGAGCCAGGACTGGATCTTTCTAAAAACTACAAGCAACTACATTAATCATGTATATGGATGTATATAAAGCCAGGATGTATAACTAGTCCGGTTAATGATTTGAAACAGGCTATCATTAAAAATATATGAATAAATGTGGCTTTATGCCATAATCAAGTTCTTGATCTCCCTGCCCTCTACATTCACACCTTTAGTTAGTTAATTTTTACTGTAATGTTTTTTATGGCCTTTAAGCATCTGCCTAAAACAAAAAGCAGGCTTTTGAACATTTAGTTGTACTTCCATTTTTTCAGAACTTTTAAAAAATCACAGCTTGTAGTATGACATTGATTTGGAAAGGGCTCTTTAACTGATGTAGGGGTGCAAGTCCCCCGCTCTGGGATCCCACAGCTAATTCTCCCCTGGTCTCCTCGCTGGCCCAAATAGGACTAATTTAGCCAGCTAGCCCTGGTGATCATCTAATGTTTATTGGATGCATTTCCCCCCTAAATTGATTTTTGAATTCTGAATTTATTGTTATTCTTGTTCTATACTGTATTTTATGCTGTTTTTTGTTGCATCAATTAAGTGTTTTAAATTTGTTGTTAGCCTGGTTTTCTGGACTGGGAAGGGCGGGGTATAAATAAAAATTTATTTGTTTATTTATTTGTTGCTGATTCCCAGAGATTTTGGTCACCTGTCATATTCCTTTACATCAGAGTGCAAAGGGCTGAGCCATCTCAGTTAAATAACAGTTTGCTGACTATAGATCCATGATGTCACAGGGTGTGATGCAGGAAGCCTGAGTCAATTGGGAGGTGCTGAAAAAAAGAATCCACAGGATAGAAGCAGGGCTGCCCCTGCCAATTGAGGTGGATGCCTCAGGCAGCAGGTGCTGGGGGGCAGGCAAGAGAGTGATGGTGATCAGTTAGATGACAGAGCTGTGGGTGTCATGTGGCTTCCTTGCTACCACCCCAAGCTAGCCTGCTGCTGCCCTCAATTGGTGCTTTGCCACTGTGTCAGACTGGTGGTTTTCTGTACTTTATCTCAGGCAGCAAAATGTTATGGACTGACCCTCGGGAGATGTCAACTATTTTGTAAAAAGCTAAGTGAATACTGAATAGTCTATAAACTGGGGCATTGACACATAGATTAGGGTATCAGTTTCTGATGTTTCTGTTTAAAGAGTCAGGCATGCTTTTATATATTTGGCCCTTCTCTCTCTCCCCCCCTACCCCCCGGCACACCACCAATCAGATTTTATGACAGCTTTCTAGCCTCCAGAAATAACATCACCTTCCCCTCTGCTTGGCATTTCTTCTAGCTGGCATGTGTGGGTGTGGGTGTCCATGTTAAGCAAGAATTATATTCTTAATTTTTGTATATCATAAATGAGCACACAGGTGCTCTAGGAAATGGAAGAGCTCATGCTATCAATTGTATAACATGAGTTATTTACCAAAGGTGACTAACTGAGCCAGGAAAGGAAACTAATATCTCTCTCTCTCTCTCTCTCTCTCTCTCTCTCTATATATATATATATATATATATATAAACTTTATCAACCTTCAGGTTTGGTGGAAGGTCCTATGGGAGTGTGAGAACTCAGTGTTTACTAAATCCTCATCAAACAAAGCAGCAGACCCCCCTCTCCTGTCCACTGCCCTGGTAATGATACACAGCTCTCTCCATGTTGGTGGGATAATAACTGGCCACCTACACAGATGCCTGCTACACACTAGCTGGAATGTGGTAAGCTCAGCTGGTAACTGGCCAAACTGAAAAACTCAGCTCAGCAGCAGTTTTCACAACCATCCACCTGTGAAAAGGTTATGCCTCTCGCATTGAGAACTGTATCCCAGAAAACAAACAGCACATTCCAGCTATAGGAAGCATCAAGAAAGGGGTCGCAGGTGCTAGATATACATTGATTCCTGCAAAAACATCACATGATGAATGGGAAAGTTTCTTTGCCCATATATTTTTGACCAAAAATATAAAGCATCTAGATGTATGATATTAATAGCTCATTAGACTAACTGGATGCCAAATCAGACGAGTGGAATGCTTGCGCTTGGCGTTGCCAGTAACAATAAGTGAGCCTAATCTCCCAGCTATTGCTCCCACAAGTACCACATTTTTTCCAGTGGAATTTGTGTGGGAACAGCATATGTTGGATTGTGCCCAATATATTCAGCATTGTGCAAAAAAGACTCCTCAGTGGAAGTGTTAACAATCAGTGAAAATCTTGGGTTGTATTTATACCAAGGTGTGAACACGTCCTTTGAGGTTTCCAAAAAGTGCAGCATAGCTTACTTTTTGCAGGTTTGAAAATAACATTTAAGAAGCATTAAACATACAAAACATAACCTTGAGGTTATATGGTGATTGCAGCCTAGGGAGCAAAAAGGGCAGTTCTGAGGTCTTCGTTTTAATAGCTTGTCTTGTGAATCTGCCACACTGTGAGGAAGGTTAATCTAAGAGACACTAACTGGCCGAGAGTCACCCAGCAAGTTTCATGGCTGGGTGTGTGTGTGTGTGTGTGTGTGTGTGTGTGTGGTTTGAGCCCTACTCTCCCAGTCCTTGTGCAACACTACTACACAACTATAGCTCTCAATAGTTATTGGTATCAGCAGTAAGGTATAGAAACAATCTGATAAATTGGATTAGTAAGTAATAGGTTCTGAATGCAACTGCAAACCATACATGGCATATTATTTTTTAAAATTCCATACCTGCCAATGTTTTGTTTGCAAGCATAATTGAACTGATTTTCAAGAGTAGGCATACCATGTGTCCTGGTGTCAACGTTGCATTGATATGTTTGTATAGAAGACATAGGATGCACAGTTGAATGCAATATGGAGCATAAAAGCAGTCTGAAAATGTTAGGAACACATGATTTGAACTGGGTAACACTTCTATCATCTGAAAATGATATAGGCTTAATTTAAGATGGAGCTCATTGCTGCTGTGCTTATCCTTATGGCTTGTCTTTATGTGAAGAAATGATGGACAAAAGTGTAGCTTTGAGCAACAACAAGCCCTTACACATCTGAGATTAGGGTTGAATATGGACATTCATTGGCAGGTGTTAAGTTATGCCATTGTGCATGGAATAAATGTTAACATGGAAATCTGTTTGCCTGAAGCTCCCTTCCATATGGTGAGGAACATTCTATCACACCTATCTTTCTAATCAGGTAAAATTCTCCTGATTGCTTGGCAAGGAGATGCAAGTGGTGGCACAAGTGCAATGTGTCAGATTACCCCATGCTAACTGTTTGCATTCGTCCCAGGGTTCTCTGGATGGAGGATACTCTCAGTGACTTAGTGCTATGTTGACTACATCCACAAGGCAGATTCTATATGCATCTACTACTGGCACCCCCAACCCAGTCTCACCAGCAGCCATTAGCATGAGGCAATTCAAGATACTAGTCTATCCCCTCCAGGACCAAAGTTATTATTACATGCAATAAACCCAGATGCCAACTTTGCTGCCACATATACCCGGACAACACCATTACTGGCCCCAACAACATCACACATACCATCTCGGGACTATTTAATTGCTCATCGTCTAACATCGTGTATGCCATCAAATGCCAACAGTGTCCTTCAGCTCTCTATATTGGACAAACAGGCCAAACCTTACGCCAAAGAATAAACGGACATAAATCTGACATCAGGAATCACAAGACAGAGAAACCAGTAGGAGAACACTTCAATCTCCCAGGACATTCTATACAAGATCTCAAAGTAGCTGTTCTATTACAAAGGAATTTCAGAAATAGACTGGAAAGAGAAGCTGCTGCATTGCAACTTATTACCAAACTTAAAACCATGGAGAGACCTGGTCTGAACAAAGACATTGGATTCTTATCTCATTATACATGACAAAGCCATTTTTCACCTTCTCACCCCTTGCTTTTTCCTGTAAGACCTATTGCAGTCGTTAAGAGTCGTCAACAGGCTCATCACAGCTATCTGCCAATCACCCAATCCCACCACCCTTCTGAGTAATACCCCTTCCCACCTTCTCACTATATAGAAGGGTCTGGTGACTTCTGTTTCAGTGTATCTGAAGAAGTGTGCATGCACACGAAAGCTCATACCAAGAACTAACTTAGCTGGTCTTTAAGGTGCTACTGGAAGGAATTTTTTTATTTTGTTCTGACTATGGCAGACCAACACGGCTACCTATCTGTAACTTAAAGAAGTTTAATTAATGGAGTATTTTTAAAAAGTACTTTTATAGCCCAACTTGGGTTTTAAAGCACTGGCAGGTATGTCCAGAACCTGGCAAAACTGAAATTCGAAGCTGTTTTTGCCTGGCCCACATCTCTTTGCAGACATTTCCAAGAGTTTGTAGCAAAATTTTGTACTTTTGCCTGGTAAAAAAATCTAAACCAGCCTTCCCCAACCTGGACCCCTCCATGATGGACCACAACTCCCATCGGAAGAACCAGAACAATCTTCCCATCTTCTTTGGTGAGGCTGCCACCAATATAATGGAGGAAGAGCAGCCAATGAGAGGGTGAGGTTCCCATTCCCCACCTTACAGCATGAAGGGACCTTCAGAAGGAAAGTTACTTTAATCCCAGCAAAATTGTTTTACATCTACTCAGTACAAAAGAAATTGATCCACTTCAAGCCATTGATGAATGCAACTGGTGGCAAACTTTCCAAACACCAACAGCAATATTAAAGTGTGGCAATAATTGTCCAGGTGAAAGAGGAAAGTAAGGAGATAATCCCCCACTTCTCCAACAACTCTGAATAAGCTCAACGATAGTAGCTACTGACTGAAATGTTTGCTTTGGGCAGAGTTTCGATAAGCAGCAATGTGGTCCTCCCTCTGGCTGCTTCAAGCTGGCCAAACTCCTCATAGAGGGTTGGTGTTTTACTCTGCCACATCAGCCATGACCAGATCTCAGCAGCACTTGCAAATGGCAAAATCCCTACACGACTCTTCCCCTGCCCCATTTTTGACACCATGTCCTCCCAACCCTCATTTCAGCCCATCATCAGGGTCACATTAAATCATCTTGGTAGTGATGTTTCCTCCATTTGTTTCCTTTTATGCATGCTTTTTTAAAATAAATGCATTTCCCATTTTCTCCCAGAACCTTCACCTCTGCCAAGCAATTTGTCAGATCACATTAAAATGAAATGAGAAACAAGTCTGTTCAGAGTCTGGTAGCAATCCGCATTCAGAAAACAGCCCTGTGTTATGATGTTGTCTTTTGGGCAATTTCAGTAATAAAACTACCTGTATTTCCTTTCACCTAATTACACACACACACACACACACACACACACACACACCCCGCCCGCCACCACACACACCAATAAGGATTGCGGGAACTCACTCTTTGTTTGATATACAAACACACTTTCTTTTTTTAAAAAAGTTTGTATCCATGGCATGGTGAAATGGAAGCTGGCTGATTCTGTTTGCTGTAAAATCCCTTTTGAAAATCTTGTGACATTGACTGAATTCCTTTTGGGGCAGTTTGACAAGCTAATGAATGATGGGATTTTAGCTGCTTTCTGATTTGCCAGTCTCTGAAGGATCTGTTTTGTTTTCTAATTAATGAGAGGCAGAAAGAAAGATAACTACCCAAGAACCCATCCCCAAAGTGTGATTTCTTTATCAATCCAAAAGTGCTAGAATTACAAAAAAACAACCCCAACTTTTTTTAAAAAAAACACAAAACCTTTCTTTCTCTGAATTTTCGCTTGGGGTGATCAGTACATGTTGCTACTGGCCTGACACAAATCACATTGCAGAGACTTATCAAGAATCCAATCTCCCTGGGAGAAGGTGAGCTGCTGTGACAGGCTTGATAATGCTATTCCTCTTTAAAGTCTTACTAGCATAGCAGCCATTCAACACAGAAGGATATTGGGGGCGGGGTGGGGAGCACAGGGGTGAAAGGAGAGGCAGAGAGATGATTCCAGTGCCTTACACACACACATTGCATTATCAACCCTCTTTTTCCACATAAATTTATATAACAACCAGTGAGACAATTGGAACCCCCAGCAAGGAGAAAAATATATCAGTGCCCCAAGTTAGCTCAATATTTGTGCAATTGTAAACTAGCGGTGCTAGTTATTAAATACAGAAAGAAAGAAAGAAAGAAAGAAAGAGGAGAGGAATTCTACTTGAGAAAAGGAATATGGTTCTGAAAGCACTAAACAAATTACAGACAACTTACTTGGCTGTAAAAGTACTTAAATGATGGATTTATCAAAGCTTTGTAGACATTGTGTGCGTCTGTATGTGTATGTGTGCATGCACTTTGTGGGCATATCAATAATGCATAGAAATGATATTTGCATCACAATTTCATTTTAAAGACACTTCTTACCCTCATGACATTCCCCTAACATGCAAAGCATTGAATTATCCAAAATATAGAATTATGTGCTTGCTCTCTCCCTTCCAAAATTAGAGCCATAAATGAATCATACATAGGGAAACAATCAGTATTACCTTGCCGGAGGTGTGTGAATTTTTAAAGAGAAAACTCCTTGTCTCCAACCAGTATGCCTGGGTTATTTTTTTTCCAAGATATTCTGCAGCACAAACTTCAGACAATATTATTCTAAAGAATCAGAAATGAGCAAGAAAAAAAAAATCCAGGGCACCTTTTTCCTTTCTCATCAAATATTCCCGTCAAGCTCCCAGTAGTTTGAAAGACATAGTAAACTCTCTCTCTCCCCACAAACACAGAGCTCCTTAGACTGATGTAGTTGCTGAATTAGGCGGTGCTCTTTTAAATTTCTTCTCCCTCCCACTTCCCCCCTCCTTTTCCTCTTGTGGGGATTTTTATATTGTGGAAACTAAATTGGCATGTGCTGTTTTATTCAGAGTGTCAAACCTTGAGGAAAAGTAAAACTCGCTTGTCTCTATTTTGGTTCTACTCAGGGTGCGTGCGTCCGTGTGTACATTTATTTTACCACTCCTGAAATCGATACTTTGCAACCTCTTTGGTAGGAGAGGGATTAACAAACAGAATACTGATTAGAATCTAATCATTTTAGCTCACTTGGTAGCACATGAGACTCTTAATCTCAGGGTTGTGGGTTTGAGCCCCACGTCGGGCAAAAAATTCCTGCATTGCAGAGAATTGGACCAGGTGATCCTCATGGTTCCTTCGAACTCTACAATTCTGAGTCTATGAAATCATAAACAGAGTATGCACACAAGAAAGAACATTCTCAGACAAGTTAGACCTTCTTTGAACAGTTAATATAGACCCAATTGTAGAGTTAGGACCATTTCTTGGGTTGACGTGAAGAGCAGCAATATATTATGAGGTATAAATTCACCTCTCTTATCTGCCTCATTAGATTCCATGGAGCTGTTCCACTTCCATTCACAAGGGCTCACAAGAGTGACTAGAAAAATGGACTGTCATTTTTGCCAGGGATGCAGAACTATATGACCTCATGCCTGACTATTGGCCATGCTGTCTGTGGCTGATGGGAGTTTAACAACAACATCTGGAGAGTGACAGGGTTCTTCATCCCTGTTCAGTGTCGTCTTCATGGTCTCTTGCAATGAGCAATAATAAGTCTTTGTGTTCAAGCTTAGAATCTAAAAGACATGGCACAAAAGGAAAGGTTATTGGTAAGGAGGAGGAAGAAAGCAAACTTGGACCCCAATTCTTACTTACAAAGTCATTAAAATTGCTCTGATCCATGGGGCTGGGGCAAGGCAAAGCTCAGCACCTTGGAGAGGTACCTAGGTGGGGGTTTCAGGACCACATTTAGTGATCCTGCAGCTCAGGCAGAGCATGCAAATTGTCTCAACATTGTCAAGGAGCAATGGACAGGGCTAGGAAAGGCTCCCTGCCACAAACTCTGGAGATCTGCTGCCAGTCAGTGTTGACAATGCTGAGCTGGATGGCCCATTGGTCTGACTCAGTAGAAAGGAGCTTCTGCTGCTCCTGTGTTCGTCTCATGTTCTTTGAAACTTACTTCAGTTCAAAAGACAGAAATCAGCAGCACCTTGTATGTAAAAGTTGCAAAACAATAACAGCTTTGCATAGTCCAGCTACAATAATTAAAAGATGTTTGGGAAGGCCAGTGGCCGGCAGAGATTATTATCACAATGTGAGGAAGTGTCTGAGCAGATGGTGCTGCTTTCATGACAACATGTCTATAGCAAGAGGGACAGGCCTGCCCAGTTGTGACAGTGCTGCCTAACAGCAGCATAAGTACATAATAAGAGCCTGCTGGACCAGGCCAATGGCCCATGTAGTTCAACATCCTGGTCTCACAGTGGTCAACCAGATGCCTGGGGGAGACCAGCGAGCAGAACAGGGGACCAAGGGCCATCTCCCCTCCTGGGGTTTCCAGCAACTGGTATTTGGAAAAGCATTGCAGCCTCCAATCGCCTTATTAAAAATGATGGTGCCAATATAACTGGCTTTGAGGAAGTGAAAATGCATCTAGAGCATCAATTCAACACAGACCAGTCTAGTGTCACTTCTGTTGAGCTTCCTCTCTATCCTTTCTGTTCCCTGTAGGAGCTGTTTGTGATGCAGCTAGGAAGTAGCAGCTGGCACATTCTTGCCTCTTCCCAGTCTACCGCACTCCATGGCTGCAGGAGTCAAATGTGACTCATTGGAACAAGAGTGACTTTGGAGTCCACCACTAAAGACTTGTTTGTTCTGGCTGACTCTTGGTGAAGGAAACTGCAAGTCTTTCCCAGCCCTACAATTGTACCAATATCTCTCTCTCTCTCTCTCTCTCTCTCTCTCTCTCTCTCTGTGTGTGTGTGTGTGTGTGTGTATGTGTATGTGTTTTTGGGTTATTTTGCAGCCTCGAGCAATAATTGAGGATGGAGATTTATATGCTTAGACTCTGAGGCTTAAAGTATACTTAGCAAGTCGCCTCAAACATGACTGCTACCATGGATGGTGTTTCTTGTTTAAAAATATAAGGGCTCTGCCAGAGTTCAGCAGCTGAGTATTCTGTTGATTTTGCAGGTTAAGTTTTGCACATGCTTAACAGTGCAATTACATGCACATTTAGTCAAAAGTAAGTCCATATAATGGGACATCCTCTCAGGAAAGTTTGTAAGGCCGGTAGCCAAATCCCTCAAAATTTGGTTTAACTTGGACTGAAATGCTGTTTTGGTCAACAGATTTAGGTAAAATGTGTTCTAATCTTGAAATGAACTTGTATGACCAGGGTGTGGTGTATTTTAGTCTGTATTTTTTTTTTTAAAAAAAACACACCATTCTTATAACAAAATTGAAATAAACACACACATACATATCCTACAAAGAGTTTAAAGCATGGGAATCTAACCCCCACTTTGGGAGTCTGATCTCTCCCCCCCCCCCACAAAGCATTCCCCCCCAGCCTCCTATAAAACACTGTTATGGTGACTGCAAAAGGAAAAAATAATAATAAAAAGTAAGCCCAGCTCTGTGATTAGGTTTTATTCCTTAGCATTTTCTTCTTCTGATGTTCCACAAGGCAGCGGGTTTGTAGGGTCGCAACCTCATAATTTGGACAGCGTCCATATGTTTTTAGAACTCCTGGTAAGGCAGGAAAGAAAGCAAACTGCACCTCCTTCAGCTCATTCCCTCTGCTGCCTAGTCAACCTCCTCCCTGCCATATTTGAGACTAGCATGCTATAGCAGGTAAGGGCTGGGACATGTGTCATGGGTATAGTTGAACTGGGTGGAAGGAGGTGTGACTGTCTGTCTTTCTGCTTTAGCAGGAGATTAAAAAGTGCATGAAAGCTGTCTGGGATGTGAGGTTAGAAAACAACAGAGATTCCTGTGGCAAAGACTAGGTTGTAACTCCATGTGATGCATCTGCATGGTGTTATAAATTAGATACAATTATGCAAGGTCAGGATCCTCTGCATAGCTGTCAACTTTTCCCTCTTCTTGCAAGGAATCCTATTCGGAATAAAGGAATTTCCCTTAAAAAAAGGAAAACGTTGACAGCTATGATCCTCTGTCTCTCTCTCTTTCACACACACATGAACAAAAATCTGTAGAAAGTTTTAAATATATAAGACGAGGAAGGAGGGAGAGTAAATGATGACAGGGATATTGTGCAATATAAAATTTAGTGTTTTATAAACGATGATGCCATTATACAGTCTAGGTATCGCAAGATGACACTGGACTTACTTGGACAGAGTTAGGTGTTTCCTGCTCCTGCTGCTGCTTTTCCATTCTGGTTTTTAGAGGGACAATAAAGTTTTTCTCTAGCTTCTTGACTGGCGTGTCCATGACAGATGAGTAAACTCACAACACATAAGAAATATTGCACATTGTCTATAACCTGTATAATGAGCTACTTTGCTGTGAAGAAATTTGTCAAGTGTAGTACTGACCAGGCCAGGATGAATGATAAAGTGTGGGCTGCCCAAGCTGTTTACAGTATATGCAAAATGAGCCAGACTGGCCAGCCAATTTTGGAGCATTGACTAAAGCAGGATAGCTATGGTCACATATTTTAGCTATTTCCCTGACAATGCTGATCAGTTAGAGAGGTCATTTACTTTCGGTACAGAAAACTGGGGCACTGAAAATTGCAGAGCAAGCACTGACCTACTGAATGAAGTGTGTTCTGGAGAAGCTGCTTTTTCCTAGATGATGCTGGACGTTGTACTGTATTTAGAACTTGAAATGCCCACAAATTCCATGTTGTAACTTAATTACCATCGACAGCAAGAGTCCAAATTTGAATGGTGCCCATTAAATTTGGAATCAGGAAATACCATAGGGTAGAGTTGGGGTGGTGTTGGTGTTTTGGGGCCTTTCTTCTTCTTCTTCTTCTGAGGAAGTTTGTGTTCATTATAGACCACAAGCGTCTTGTTAAACCGTTTGCAGCTTAGAATGATGGTGCCAACTTCAGAGGCCACTGTGGTGAGAGAAGTCAGGCTGGGTGTTGCCTGCTTTTTATATAGGTTTCAAGCAAAACTTTACTAACTGGGTGAAACATTTCCCTCAGTTAATCCTTTCGAAACCTTGTTTTGACAAACAAGGTGTAAAGTGATACCAGATTGCATTTGATCCTAAGTTTGCCTAGGCCAGGGTGCGGATTCCTCTCAAGGGTGCCAAATCAAATGTAAATAAGCTTCTTTTATGCAAAGCAAACAAGGGATAACATAATGTAAGAAAACAGAAGAAGAGGTTCCCAGTTTGGGGGTTTTTTTGTCCAGTGGTCACATTTGGAAAGTAACATGGGTGTCAGTCACAAAATAGCTGCTCTATGGGATGTGGTATAGTAGAAAATAGCTGCTGTATCTAAAAGAGCAAGAAAAGGGAAAGGAACATTAAATGAGAGCATGTTAAGTGTAAGAGAGTCCAAGCCACTGCAAATAGGAACTGAGCAGGAAGAACAAACAGTTTCTCCTACACTGTGGAAATTTGTGGGGATATTTACTGAGATCTTTTGTAGGCACCAGAGGATGTTCTGGTGGATGCTGAGGTGCCCATTGGCACCTGGCTGGCAACCTATTGACCTCTTACCAGAATCCAAAGAATTACTTCAGGCACATCCAACAGCTTGTGTGTGTTTTGTTATATTTTTCATTGGTTAGTAATCCTCATCACATATTGAAATCTCTCTGTGGACAAACACCGGCTCCCTTGGCCTGAAAGCGAGATGAGCGCCGCAACCCCATAGTTGCCTTTGACTGGACTTAACTGCCCAGGGGTCCTTTACCTTACCTTATGATGAACTGCTTGTGGACCTCCCCTCATTTTCAAAAGTAGTTAATTAGTGTCTGACAAATTAATCTTACCCAATGGACTAGAATGTGGCGTAAACCTCCCTTTAAGTCTGTATCAGCCAAATAAGGAAACTTGCTCTGAAACTCACCTGCAGGTGGCACTTAACACCATGGAAACTGGCGCTGATACACCCAGGAACCTCACCAAGATGATGGAGAGGCTGCACCTCCACAGGCACATACCTCCACATGTCATGGGAATGCCCTAAAATCCAACCCTTCTGGACAGCAGTCCTACAAGAGATATGCAAAATAACTAAACAGGTATTAGAGCTCACCTCAGAACTGGCACTACTGAACATCTTCCAAGATCATAATGACCACTCACATTATACAGAGCTTATAACCCACCTATTCTCAGCAGCTAGAAGCTTCATAGCCAGACACTGCAGAGACATGTCAGGAGTCATGGGAAACGGCCTTATTAGAAAAGCTAACCAATAAAGTGAAACTCACACAGGGACAAATAGAAGAGGATGCTTTCACCCCAGTATGGCTCCCTTTATCACATACACAGCCCAACAAGACAACAATAAGAATCCATCAACAGCATGCAAATCAATCTGGCCTACCTGACCCTACAAGCTCTTCCACACTCACAAATGCAAACAAACCCCACTGTTGCCAACCACAGATAACCAACCACACCCTGCCCCCAATACCTCTCACTACTGACACAAAACCCCACACGCACACTGTACAAAAGAATATGCCTCACCACACCACCCCTCCTCTCGTCCTCTTCTTCCCCAACCTTATACTGTACTCAACATTAATATCTCACAACAAATGTAACTGATTTGTAAGAAATATTGTACAACCTGAAAAAAGAGGCCAGTCGTTCTTTTGTAAACCAAGAAAATATTTAATAATTTTTTAAAAAAAGAACTTCTAAAGAGTTGACCAATCTATCATCTAACCAATTGAGGGAACATCTAGTGGTCTTCAAGCAGGACTTCAAAACTAAGATTTGATGTTGCTATATTATTTCCCACTGGGCACTTGCTATTCTCTCTCTCTCTCTCTCTCTCTCTCTCTCTCTCTCTCTCTCCCCTCTCCCTCTCCCTCTCCCTCTCCCTCTCCCTCTCCCTCTCCCTCTCCCTCTCCCTCTCCCTCTCCCTCTCCCTCTCCTATCATTATGCACAGTGAGGTGGCTGACTTACACAGCTGATTTTGGCTTGATTTATTATTACTGCATTTTTACTGTTAAGGAGGGACTGGTGGGATGGTCCGTCTCAGGTGCCAAAATAACTTGGCTGCACACAGGTCCGCTGCTCCTTGTCTTGGAGGGGAGGGTGCCATTTGCTGCTTTGCTTCAGGCAGCAAGATCTCTTGGGCCGGCCCTACCAGTGGTGTAAAAATATTTGCTAACCAAGCATTGCACAATCACACAACCACAAGGAGTTACATAGTGCAGGTCCTCTAAAATATGGGGTCCTTCTGCCGTAAGCAATCTTATGTAGTGCTCAGGCAGTTAATCAGTTGCTGGAGCTTCCCGTAGTGTTGAACCAAAGTGGAAGAGCACAAAGCTAAGAAGAGGTTTTGTGGTTCACAGCTGAATCTGAGTGACTTTTACAGTTTGCTTTGCCCTTCGCTGTAAACCAGGCTTATGAAATATAATTCCAATAAGAGCCTCCGTTGTGCTGCTCCTCAGAACTTTTCCTACAGGGCTTCTGCTGAGATTCCATGTGGCACCAGCCTGTCAAAGCAGGTAGGCAGTGCCAGCAACAACTACTTAGTGCCTGCTTCCATGAAACTGAACAGATCCTCTCTGTGGTGTTCTTGTCCCTGGCTACTTCATTCAATTCTCTAGGGATTAAACAAAATGCAGATTTCCCCCCTTTTTTCTGGAGGTAACACGCTGGAACTGTAGTACAGCACTGGCACTTTTACATTTCCAAATAGTTGCTGCAGCCAGAACTGCCAATGTCATCAAATGGGAGATTAATTTATTTCTCTCTCCTGATTTTGAGATAGTTGGAACCCTTCAAAAGAAGCCACATCTCCCCCACTCCTCCTAAAACCCACACACTTCAGCTGAGAATGCAACCGACCGTAGTTTTCCTAACCGATACGGAAAAGGGATTTATTTTTCTGAGAGCTTAACTATATGCCATGGACAACCCACCTAGGTTGTCTGTAATGGTTTTATGGTCACAGTTTTATAACATGGCTCTCATGGGAGAAACGGTGTCCGAGTTCATCACATAAACTGCGCTAGAAATACTGGCTGTTTCTAGTCGAGAGTACATACAGGCCAAGTGTTGTTTGAGGAACCAGCTTGAGATCTTAATGAATGGCTGGCACAATCAAAAGCAAAACTCGACACTGGAGGCTCCTTCTTTCAAGATCTCGTCAATATTGCCAAGTATGTGCCTTGCTTTCATTTTGGGTGGCCTTCCTGAGCTCAGAATAGCTCAAACCTTTGTGAAGTGGGAAAGCCTGAATAATTCCTAACAGATAAAAGTGGGGGAAGATGTTGAGGGCTTTGTGTGTTTTCTCTCTGTTTAACAGTCGTACTGCATAGTGGATGGAATGGCGTGTGAAACTTACTGCGCCCTTATATAATGTGCTGAAGATGGGGCATGCCCTCCACTATCGTAACACAATCTTGGTGATGATAGGCTGTTTCAGGGAATAAAGCTGGGATGGTGCAGTCAGGTATACTGGGACAAATATTTCTAACAGCCTTCCTGGAAGGTTGGGGAAGGAGGGGTGGAAAATGTTCCTTTCATTAACTTCCTTAGGTTTGAATCCAAGCCTGATTTGGGGCAATTCCCCTCTCCCACATCAGTCCCTGGCTTGTGTCCCATTCTTCATGGCCGTTGTCTGTTCAGAGAGAGGGGAATACAAGTGCCTGCAGAGGAGAACAAGGGAGATGAAACTCTGAATGAAATTCCTTACTTCACTTTAAGTGGTTTATTAAGAGAAGCAGATATGTTGCTAAGTGTCCACACAAACATTAGCCCCAAATAAATAGCCACCTTGCCCTGACAAGTTGCACATAATCAAAAGTCAGAAAATATGAGAATGGGCAATGAAACCAAATTGTTAGTGTGAGTGACATGAATGAGGCCCAGCATGTTTACAAAGCTAATAATATGGAGTGGCACATGAACAAAGAATGTCACCCATTCTCAATTTAAATTCCCTTTAAGATACTTAGAGAGATCAAAAAGAGTTTAAAAGCCTTCTTTGAAAGCTCACTTTGAAAATACCTGTTCCTTTGTTAGGTCTAAAATGCTGAACATAGCTGTCCAAATCTTGTTAGAGAGATAATGCCTTCTAAATATGTCCCTGACCCTCCTGCTCTGACACTGGCCTCTGGGCAGTGTCTTACCAGGTAAGTCCTCTGTTAGATCACTCTGATAAATGCACAGCCAAACTATGGAGAAACACAGGCCCAGAGGTGACACAATGGTGTCACCATGTTCAATCCTCTCTGGGCTAGGACAGAATAAACCACAACCAAAATTTCCCTAAATATTAGACCATATAAAGCCAGTTGGCATCTGTCTGTCTCGAGAAACAATGGAAGAGTCCACCATTGGGGGTTGAAGTCAAACCACTGGAGAGTTACAGTGCCTGATGTGGCTGTAGAAACCAATGCAGGAGAGACATGTTTTAGTGCAGCTTGGGCAGATGATGGCGTCCAGTTTTGCTGTTACACCTTAAAAACCAACAACATCTATTATGGACTTTAACAGACGCCAGTCCACTGCATCAGAAGTATGAAGCCTTAACCAGAGCTGTATTTTTCCTGCATGGATTGACTGAGAGTACAGTATGGTGAATCAGCCATCTTGAGCACAAAGGTTCAACGTCTCTATATTAAGTGAACATAATTTGTTCTTGCTCAGTTAATTCAGCCTCTCTGCTATCACCACCTCATATGAACCCCAGGAGATCTTCCAAACCGCATTAATGTGAAGTCTTCCAAGTTGCTTTTGTATAATTGGAAATCCCTCCCACACCCGTAACCTCATCTCCACCTTGCCCCATTCATAAGGACGATGGCACTGCAAACAAGTCATTCTTAGAGAAGTGCTATGCTGAGCTCTAGGGACGCAGGTGGCGCTGTGGGTTAAAGCCTCAGCGCCTAGGACTTGCTGATCGAAAGGTCGGCGGTTCAAATCCCTGCGGCGGGGTGCGCTCCCGCTGCTCGGTCCCAGCGCCTGCCAACCTAGCAGTTTGAAAGCACCTCCGGGTGCAAGTAGATAAATAGGGACCGCTTACCAGCGGGAAGGTAAACGGCGTTTCCGTGTGCGGCTCTGGCTCTGGCTCTGGCTCTGGCCAGAGCAGCGATGTCACGCTGGCCACGTGACCCGGAAGTGTCTCCGGACAGAGCTGGCCCCTGGCCTCTTAAGTGAGATGGGCGCACAACCCCAGAGTCTGTCAAGACTGGCCCGTACGGGCAGGGGTACCTTTACCTTTATGCTGAGCTCTACCAGTTTAGTTTGTCAGTGGTGGTCAACAGTCCCTAGCTCTCAAACCCTGGACAGGTACACACAGCTAGTGTGTCTTCAGAGGCTTTTTGAAGGAGCTGTAAAAACCAACTTCCTAGCCTAAGGGTGTTTCACATTACCACCTTAGAAATTACCCCCTGCTCCACAGGTTTGTTTCACAGCTCACCCTCCCACCCACCCAGCTGTCCACATTACAGCTTAACTAATGTCAGATTCATTTGTTTGTATACACACCAGGAGGTGTTGGCGAGGCAGGGATGTCAAGAGACGAATCAGGAACAGCTTTAAGGATTCCAATTGGTGTGAAGCTGGATTCCCCATTGCTGCCTCCAGCATACCCTCTTCCCTGTAGGGATGGTGGTTAAGGTTGGGGTGGCACCTGTAGAACCAGCACTGGGAATCTGATCCTCTTGCTGATACTATCATGACACTTACCAGTCCTGTCCTGTCCAGGTAACAGCAATGTTGCTGGTGGGAGGAGGGCTCTATGGCTGTTCCCACCCATGCCCACTGTCTGAGATTAGTCTACCTAATGAAGGGATCATATGACAGGACTTACCTATACTCTAATCCACCAAGTTTTCAGTACTTAGGGGTAATAATGCTGTTTCAGCAGATGACAGTATCGCTCTTGCTGCGAAAAAAATACTGACGTTGTGCTCCCCTGTGTTCCTCCTCTGCTACACTACTGGTCTATCTTCTGGGGGGGGGAACATGATACAAAACTTTGATTTTGATAGTTTCTTGGGTCATACCTTGTGTGCTTTGTTGCGATATGAATTGTTCAGCTCCTTCAAGGAATGAGGTCTAATGACTTGATAAATCTTTTCTTGGGTTGTATTATTTTTTTAAAAAAGACAACAACAAACAAACCTGTTAAATCAATCAGAAGAAGTCAGGAGAGTTTCCCCTACTTAACCTGGACTCCTGTTGGTTTTCTATACAGCTGAGCAGACAACCCTGTCACAACATTATAAGGCCAATTAACATCTCGGCTGGATAAGGGGAACCATGCAGCGACTTTTTCAGCAAGCCACAGACATTCTGGCAAGGCACACCAAGACTTATTGAAAGAAGCACCTTCATTCTGAAAAGGGCTAGGAAAACTTCCCTGACGTCCTTGTGACCGTATATTAAATCAGAAGTGAAGTATTACTGTATATATGCACTTGTGGGTGGAAGGAAGGCCTGTATACAGTGCTTGGGGGTAAAAGCAACTTGCCAATGTTATTATAATCACCCTACTGATGTGGAATAGGGCTGAGGACTTTAGAAAGATTTGGACAAATATGGTGTCAGGCTATTGCCCTCATGCCCTGCTTGTGCACATCATATAAGGCTCTGTGAGAAACAGGATGTTGGACTAAGCAGTGCTTTGATCCAACAGATCTCAGGGAAAACCTGCTCTTTAGTGCTAAATTGGAACAAACGTCAGTCCAGAGAAAACTCGAACTGCCGTTTGCTCTAACTGAACACAAAAGAGAAGTTTTTCTCAAGGGAAAGTTGCAGGACAAAAGGAAGTGCGGCTGAGCCCTCAAAGGTGCTCATGGCAAATGTTTCACCTTTCTATTTGCCACCTTAAATGCTGAAAAACTAAGCCCATTGTTACTCTTATTCCTTTTCTTTCATGTTTTATATTAATATTCCACAATTACCTTACCTCCCAATAGTCTCCCATCAGGGAACAGATCAGATCCGCACCTGTTTAGCTTCAGCACTTAGGGAGTAGCAGGTGTTCCCTGAGCTCAAGTAAATGTTGCATTTACTAATCTACTGACTAAACCAATTAAAGTTTGCAACTATGTTTGTAGGTGAGGGAGCTCAAATAACACCCATCTAATCTGGCTGGGGAAAAGATAATTTAGTGGAAAGAGTTATAGACATGTTAATTAAAACAACTAGTGACCCTCATCGTTTGGATTGATTTAGGGAACTCAGTTAAAAACAAAAGTCATGATACCTCACATGAAGTCTCCACGGAGAAGGTCAATGGCTTTAGGCCTCTCTCTGCAAGGAAAATGGCTAAAGAATTAATTTCTGAGCACCAGTTAAGATTAAGCCAGTCACAAGGCATCTTAATCACAAGACTTTTTTTGCACAGCGAGGGTCATGCTTGGAGCAACATTATAAGGGAAGCTGATCCAAAACCCATCTATTTCCTTGGTTCAGAGGTGTTTGGTTCCCGAAAAGAGACAGAGTTGAATTAAAGATAGCAGAACTGGAATTAAAAACACTAAAATAACCACCCCCATCACTACAAATCCTTGTAAGAAAGCTGAGTCTGTAACACAGATGAACTGAAGTTGTGGTTCATAACCTCCTTCTCCTTCCCACCTTAGAAACAAAAGCTGCATTTCTTAACAGATGACCTTTTTTGATTATTCACTAACAGCAGTCAGCTTGAATAGCTAGGGAAATGTTACATAACCCATTGCTGTGAGTGCACTGTTGAATTCGAAGGAATGCCATTCCTGAAGTTTGTTTAATTATAGCCCAGCACATCAATGTGGTGTCCATCTCTCTCTCTCTCTCTCTCTCTCTCTCTCTCTCTCTCTCTCTCTCTCTTTGGATTGCCAGTGAAATGTCACAGCTTTGGCTTTTGTGGAGGTCAAACACCAGCCTCACTGTTAAGTTAAACAAGGAGGGCTTCTCAAGCAGCCATTGTTCAGAGATTCTTTCCAGGAGGGAGGTGCCGCCAACCAATTATCTGCCCTGTTCCCAAATACTCCAAAGCACTTTTACACTCTGCTTCTTTCATTAATTGGATTATTTGTTTTCAAGTATCTTGCTGAGAAAGTCAAATTGTCCCACGCCTGGTTAGCAAAAGCCTAGGATAATTGTGATTGGTTTGAAATGGTTTGAAGTGGGATGAACAGAGCATAGAGGTCTGTTCTGGTTCCTGAGCCTGCTGTGACCATTTAGTACATGCTGGGCTTATCCCCAGATGCCAGGGGATCTGAATCAGCCATCCTATAGTTTAAACATCATGCATTGCACACATGTTGATCCACTTTTAAAGAAGAAATGAATCCAGTCAAACTACTGGCAGGACTTCCAAAATTAACCACATCACCACTGTGGAGAACACCAGCCCTGTGTGTCCCCCACCGCAAATGAACAGCGTTTAGCACAGAAATCACAGCCCCAACATTTTAAAAAATGTAAAAAGTCTGCAAATTAAGCTATGGAGGCATGGAGACACAGCACAACTTACTTGCTGTTAGAGAGGGAAAGGGAGGAATTGGTGATGGTGGGAACAATAAAATGGATAGGTGTCAATGGTGGGGATAAATGTCGACACAATAATGTGGGAGCATTGGGAAGCATTGCAGAACAACTGATAAAAGTGGGATGTGGATGATCTGGTACAAATGTATTTCAAATGCACTATTAATGCAATCAGCAGCATGTTGCTACATACGTCTACAATAAAGCAGCAGTCTGGATGGGTTCTACTGCTATTTTATATATTGCTGTCCTTGCTATGATCTAATTCTAGTCCTCATTTTCTATCTCTGTGTATCTTCTCGGAGGTTTTGCCACGCAAAACATTCCACACACCTGAACCACTTGGCAAGATGAGATAGTGAGCTCACTGGGGTGGGAGAGTTCACCCCATCATTTGTATGTGCTGTCAGCCTCATTCATAGGCTTGTGGTACTCTACAAGGCCAAGTATGCCCCCCCCCCAACAACAAATGTGCTTTGCATCTCTTCTGCTTTCTGTCTTGATAATAGCTGTACTTCTCCACATTGGTTTAAAAGCCACTCCATATTTAGCCCTTTATGCCACCTATTGCCTTTCAAAATCTTCATCTTGGCACACAACTGGCACACAACTGAGGGCTGGTGACCAGCCTTTGAGCATGATAGCACTGAACATGTAGTGCAGGATTAGCTGCCTCTAAACAACACTAAAAGAACATTTGTCTGCTGTTAGATGAGTGGCAAAGTTGTGTTTAGGAGCCTGCACACTTTATGATTGATGCAATATATGATCAAAAAACTATAGCTATGGATTTCATACTTATATGAATAGTGGGAAGGAAGAAAGAAAAGAAGGGAATGTGAAAAATACTCTTTTTCGACAGCATCTATTTTAAAAAGTACAGTTGCCCACTCTGGACTACGATGAGGCTTTAAAAAGGTAAAGGTAAAGGACCCCTGACAGTTAAGTCCAGTCGCAGAGGACTCAGGGGTTGTGGCACTCATCTCACTTTACAGGCCGAGGGAGCTGGCGTTTGTCCGCAGACAGTTTTTCCAGGTCATGTGGCCAGCATGACTAAGCCGCTTCTGGTGAACCAGAGCAGCGCACGGAAACGCCATTTACCTTTCCACCAGAGCGGTACCTATTTATCTACTTGCACTTTCTGGTGTGCTTTTGAACTGCTAGGTGGGCAGGAGCTGGGACCGAGCAACAGGAGCTGACTCCGTCACGGGGATTCAAACCGCCGACCTTCTGATCGGCAACCCAAGAGGCTCAGTGGTTTAGACCACAGCACCACCCGTGTCCTTAGTTATGGTTATTATGGACGTGACTGGTCTAGCCAGGGACTGTGGCCTTTGGCCCTATACAAACAATGCCTCACATGCAAAGAATGAGGCACAGATCTGGTGGCATTCTCCATACAACGAAACAATGGGGGAAAGATAGCTTTTGCTGCTAGACCAACAGGTGGGCAACTAAAAGGATAATCTGTCACAGACATATTATGTGAAGCATTGTGTTGAACATCAGGAAGAAGTGGCAGGACCATTTATTTTTTTAGCCATCCTATGGCCTCCTCACACTGCTTCATCTTCCTTGGAAAAGGAAAAGACTTGGCTACTGGCATCATTTGGTTCATTTTGCTTCTGAAATGAACCCAGGATGAAACACACTATATGCATTAGCTTTTCATTAGTCATGGTAATGAGGTCCCTCAAGAAAAAAATCTCCTATTTTCTCCTAAAAATGAATGTGCCCTCAGTTCGTCTGTGGCCATGAAAGACATCATAGTCCTCTTTCTTATTGCTTATAAAGTTTATTTGTTTTAAAATTGAAATTAGAGATGATAATCTCAAAGCAAACATGCTGAGGGAGGAAAGGAAGGTTTTTTTGTAACCATCCCAAGGAATACAAATAAAAAATGTAGCTTTTGCAAAGACACATTAGGCTCTCCGCCGCCCCCTCCCTTCATGCCAGTGAGTGTAAAATTCCACAAGTTTTAAAAATGATAATGACCCCCCCACACACACACCACATTTGGTGGTCAAATGTACAAATACGATTCTATAGGCGCATGAAAAAAGAATATTCCAGAGCACAGATCTTTATCACATGTGCCCACTCATGGATACTGTGCTGTTGTCATGGCATCTCTCTTTATATAGTGAAGCAGTGTGCTTTTCATGGCGCATGACTGCAGGCTCCTGGTCTCATCACTGGCATTTTAAGAGCTCTCTGATAGAAGGGCAAGTAAACCCCTCAAAAGCTGACCATAGAGAGACCCTAGGTATCCCCCCAAATTTGTATGCCCCAGACTTACTGCTAACTACAACAGCAGTTCCTACTTAGCCTTAGCACCTTTGTATAAATATAAGACCTCTCCTGTGAAATTTCTGTTTATTTCACAAAAAATTAAGTATGCCTATTAGGGTTTTGCTGGGGATTTTATTCCCCCCTGCATGAGCAACACCCCCCTTTTCAGTGAAGAGATAAACAATACAAATCCCAATCTCTCAGCTGCATAACTTGCTATTCCTCAAATGATTATAAAGGAGCCTCATTCTTACTGGGATGGCAACCCGTGGATGTCACTGGCCTCCCACCAATTAACAGAAGAGTCTCCCCCACTCCCATGTATTTTGGAGCCTTGTTTTAAAAAAGAAATATGTCTTCCCAGTAAGAATTAGGTTCTTCTGCACCTGCAATTGTTTAAGACAAAACAAGGTACATACCTGCCTACTACATATTAAACTCATTTCTTGGTTTGGTTTGATCTGTTGTGGTTTTGCCATGAGGCTGGTGTTGGCAATTAAGAAAAAATCCTTCTGTGGTAGTTAGCTGATCTTTGATTTGTCTTTTTTTAATAGAATAATGGTTTATATTATATGGTTTTATGTACAATGGTTGTAAACTGCTGTGATATTTTTTTAGAAGTGGTGGTATATAGATATAATTATAAATCAGTAAAGCTAGGTGAAGCTGCTTCTGAGGACAAAGAGGGACGCCGTTTCCTCACCTCGATCTGCCTCCTCTACATATTACCCACAATTAGCAGGGCAAAGGTGTCATTTGTACTTCTTAATTCAGGTGGGAAAACATGGTAGCAATAGCAACAGGCATGAAAAGCACCGGGTCGTCAATATGGCGTGCAGGGCAGTTTATTACATCTCACCTGTGGCCTGAGGTTCTGTCAAAGTGGGGCTTTGGGGAAAGAAGTCCAAGGGTCCCATTCAGAAGAGGAACAGGAAGGCCCCTCTTACCCGTTGGCAGGCAGCGTTGGAAGTAAGTGAATTGATACATGTTACCATCTAAAGAGGGCTTTCCCCCATAAGACCGTTAAGTCCGGAGTCTAAAATGACCTAACTGCACCTGCGATTAAGGACTCAGGACTTCGGCTCTAGTGGCTCAGTGGCAGCCTTCAGACTTAAGAACAAGGGTTTTGGTTCTCATAACTGCTCTCCAGTAGGCAGCACCTGGGACCTGAAATGTTTAGTCTCCCACAGGGAGTATGTTAAAAGACTATCCACCCTCTGGTGGCTGACTGTGGAGCAGCATTGAAGTGCTATTTCCTGACCGGCCCCTGAGTAAATGCACTGTTGTGAAGACTGCAAGCAAAGTGAACAAAGCCAGGATTTTAAGCAAGAAATAAAACCAGCCCAAAAGATACGTAACTTCTGAATTATATTATTTAGGTGGAGAAAATATTGGCGATTTTGTTTTTCTTTTTTTACATGTCAGTGAATGGACTTTCCCACAAAAACGTCTTTCATTTGCAGCTGCAGAGGGGAAAACAAATCCCTGCTCAGGTTAGATGTGCTGCTCATCTTTATATTTAATCAGTCACTCAGCAATTTTTAGGAGTCTCCCCTATGTACCACACATGCTTTTAGTGCTGGTTTTATGTGTCCTGCTTCACTGGAAGTTGAGCTGGTATGTCATGTTAAGTAAGTGCTAGAGGAAAGGGCAGGGGTGAAAGAAATTGGGGCAGCAGCATCCTATGGGTTGTGTTCACCGGCTGCACATTTTGAACAGCTGGGTCACAGCCTGTCGCATTCGATATCAGGGTTGTTGGACGGGGTATCAAAAACACCAAGATACACCTCCCTGTTGACAGGGGGCGGGGTGTTAGAACGACTCCCCACACCAGAATCAGGACTCAGTGCAGGGTGAACTTCTGGCGCGTATTTCTCCTCTCTCTGAGAAGGCGAGTTCTCCTGTTTCTGCTTGAGGTTCTTGAACCGCTTGAGCTTCACGGGGTCCTTGATCTCTTTGGCACAGTGCAGCAAGACGAGGATGTCCTTCCGGAATTTGGAGCTCATTCCAAAGTAGATGATGGGGTTGTAGAAGCTGGCAGATTTCGCAAAAAGGCTGGCGAGGATGCTGGTTAAATTGGGCACAGAGTAACCATAGGCGGACCACATGGAGATGACCGCGTATGGGGACCAGGCTGTGATAAAGGCTGTGCAAATGACTATGGAGACCTAGAGGAGAGAAAACAAGACTTGCCTGTTTCCACTTTCTTGCCCAAGGGATCCCTGTAAAGAAGGTGGTCCTGGAAAACTGGGAGACCTGGATCGTATTTCCAAGTGTCTCATTGGCCCACAGACCTAATACATAGGTTTCAATCCTCTAGAATTATCTGCCTCCTAGCTACCTCACATTTTAAGGTTGTCTAAAGCTTTACATGCATTTTAAATTAGAAAATTTAGTTTGCCTCTCACAAGCGCTGCATTTCCCAGCACCCTCAACAAATTACGGTTTCAGGATTCTTTTGGGGGAAGTCACGTGCTTTAAATGCATGGTTTGTATTCAGCCACACTGTGTGCATGTGTGTTTGAGAGGGAAGGGGGTGGCAGAGAGAGAAAAGGAGTGTCCGTCCCGTTTTTGACTTTAGCTCCCATCCACCACTGGCCTCAATTCCACCCACCCCTTGTATGCTGCTCTGACCACTTCTCTGAAGGAAATGCAGCCCATGGCTTTTAAAAGTTTCTCCACCCAATGCAGACTAAAGAAAAGCCCAGACTGACCCTTGTGACGCTTCGTTCCATTCTCCTCTGTCTATCAGTTGGGTCACCTGCTCCGCTTAATGCATGGCTCGACTTGACAGTATTGATGATGGAGACGTAAGCAAAAACCATGACAGACACAGGCAGGAAGAAACAGCAAATGAAAATGGACACTATATAAGACTTGTAGATGGTTGAGAAGTTAGCTTTTGCCCAGTCTATTTCACATGTTCCATACATGCGATCTAGGAAGCAAAAGAACTTGGTTAGTCATTTGGTGTTTTTTTTTTTAAAAATACAGCTTGCTGCGATTTTCCAGTTTTAAAATTCATCAAGATTAATTTCTCTTTAGAATTCCAGGTGGAAAAGAAAATTGAAATGTCTTAATGAAGTCCAAGAATTACAGCAGAGTTATTGCTGTAATCTTCACTTTAGTTTAGCTTTCCACCAGAGTAATAAGCAACCACTTATTACTTAGGGATACGGGTGGCACTCTGGTCTAAACCACAGAGCCTAGGGCTTGCCAATCAGAAGGTCAGCGGTTCGAATCCCCGCGAGAGGGTGAGCTCCTGTTGTTCGGTCCCAGCTCCTGCCCACCTGGCAGTTTGAAAGCACGTCAAAGTGCAAGTAGATAAATGGGTACTGCTCCAGCAGGAAGGTAAACGGCGTTTCCATGCGCTGCTCTGGTTCGCCAGAAGCTGTTTAGTCATGCTGGCCACATGACCCGGAAGACTATCTGCGGACAAACTCTGACTCCCTCGGCTTATAGAGCGAGATGAGCTCACAACCCCAGAGTCGTCTGCGACTGGACTTAACTGTCAGGGGTACCTTTACTTTTACCTTTAATAAGCAACCACCTGCAACCTGCCCTTTTTAGCACAGAAATGGCAACTGGTTTGGTTTCACCACCACCAAAAGTGGCAATAACGAAACAACCATACGCTGTTGTGGGGGTGTAAAAATGCACAAGGAAAGAGCTTCCCAGCCTCCTTTGGAGATATTTCTTCTTGAGTGGGTGAGGCATGAAAGATGCACAATCACAGTAGTGCTAGTGCTCCTATGGACAGTGCTGACAAAGTGATCCCCCCACCAACAGGAGTTCCTTTGAAATAGTTCCCACTGAGCAATGCAAAATGCTAAGTTATAATTTTAAAAATCCATATGGATTTTCAGGATAGATATATGTGACTCCTTCAGTGAGCTCTAGTTTGGGATTTTGAAGACTAATAAAACTGAGATTAGTGATGCAATCCCAAATATGTCTATTGGACTCAGAAGTAAGGCAAATAGGGCTTACACTCAGGAAAGTGCATAAAGGGTTGCAGTCTAAATTGTAAAATGGTGATGCCTACATCTAGAATGCTTGGATCTACAAAACTGACCTAGATTCCAGCACTATTAGACTAAAATAGTGTAAAAATAATACCTGATTTAAATTGCTCCTTGTAGATATTGGTTGTTGTGTTTCCAGATTCTCACAAATACTTTAGAGAGAAATTCCCACAAAGACCTTCTCCTAGAGAGAAATTAATTACCTGTGTAACTGCCCCATCCCAGGACTGGAGCTACTGACCAGAAGAAAGCTGCTATCCATATAAGAAAAAGAGCCACATTGATGTTGCTATTGTTGATACAATGCCCTGAAATACACAGCAGAAGATTGGTGCTTAACTCATTTTGCTATTGTACACTTAAGGCACACAGTCATAATAAAGAAAAATGGCACTGGTACATTTGTGCGACCAGGAATCCTTGTAGATTCCCTACCTTTGATGGAACTATTGGGATTGCAGCCCTTAGGTTGGAAGGTTTTGCTGTAGATTTCAATGAAGAAGAAGAGTTTGGATTTGATATCCTGCTTTATCACTACCCTAAGGAGTCTCAAAGTGGCTAAAGTTCTCCTTTCCCTTCCTCCCCCACAACAAACACTCTGTGAGGTGAGTGGGGCTGAGAGACTTCAGAGAAGTGTGACTAGCCCAAGGTCACCCAGCAGGAGGAGCGGATTCGCGAACCCGGTTCCCCAGATTATGAGACTACTGCTCTTAACCACTACACCACACTGGCTCTCAATGAGCCACAGATTAGCAGTGTTGCCAGAACCCTAAACTGTGGTTAATCTTAACAATGGTCAATTGAAACAAGAAAGCTTCATAAACTATAGTGAAGACTAATTACTTTTTGTCCAGGTTTGGACACAAGGCTTAACTGTGATTAGTCTTGAGTGGAAGCAAAAAACTTCTGAAATTCTCCTGGCCCTGCTAAAGGAGAAAAGGGTAAGTGCGTGTGCACAAGTTTAAGATTCACTGCAGCTTGCTACCTTAATGATAAACAATGGTTTATTATTACACTCAAATTAGAACAATGTGTCTATAAGAGATTCTCTAGAATCAGGGTGAAGGGAATAACTCAGTTTTCTTTTAAAAACATTTAAATTAGGGCAAGTTTGGCCTATTGTAAGAAAGGAATACCTGTGAGACAGGATATCAAGCCTTAATAATGTTGTGTTGTCCAAAATACCTTACCTCTGTCTGGATGGCATCCTTTTATATAGCGAGTCACACTAATCACTGTGAGTGTGTTAATGCTAGCAAGACCAAACAGCAGTGTCAGAAATCCATCAACCTGGAAAAACAAATAGTAATAGGGTTGTTCCCACATCTAAGTTTCAGAATGCCAGAAGCAATAACAAATATTGGGATGGTGCCAGTGAGCTCATATGTTCTTTAGGGCATACAAGCATCTTAGATATCAGTGAAATATTGAATGTCAGGGAGAGTTATCATCCATATGATCAGTGAACATGTAGGTATCTGAAAACCAGGGATAAATCATGTGGTTGAGGAGTACATTAAAAGAACAAGCAAACACATGCTTTAGACACACACTCCTAAGCTCCTGAATTACTGAAACACAAAATGAAGAATAAAAGTACATTTAACATTCGGTACAGAGAAAGAGTATGAAGCAGTCAATCGAAGTATGCCATTGATTTCAGTCGAAGAGGCTCAGTTAAGTCAGTGAGGCTTGCAAAGTGTTTAACTTTGGATGGACGGTAGCCAAAAGAACTAAGCAGAAATCGAGCAGCTGAAACTCCCTATGTATGTGGCGGATAACTCATTCCGAATCTGACCGGACACAGGTTAGAGCTCAACGTCGAGCCTACCAAGTGGCGATAGCGACAGCGAAGAAGACTTTCTTCACCGCCTCTATTGCATCTGCAGAAAACAGCAGCAGGAGACTCTTTCAGGTGGTTCACAATTTAGCGGAACCACCTGCGACATCGGGGCCCAGTATGGGCCACATGATCTCCTGCAATGATTTTGCAAAGTTTTTTGCAGATAAAATCGCTCAGATTCGGGAAGAAGTAGACTCCACCGTGGGAGCAGGGACAGGGCGGGAGAGTGCTAGAGTCCTGTCTAGTCAAGTTGTGTGGGATCAATTCCAATCTGTTACCCCCGAGGATGTGGACAGGCTGCTTGGACGAGTGAAGCCAACCACCTGTCTCCTGGATCCTTGTCCATCCTGGCTTATAAAAGCTAGCCGGGAAGGGCTGGGCGAGGGGCTTCGTGGGGTGGTGAATGCTTCCCTCCATGAGGGAGCCTTCCCAGACCCGCTGAAAGAGGCGGTTATTAAACCGCTTCTTAAAAACCATTTTTAGATGCGGCCACGATGGCCAATTATCGCCCAGTCTCAAATCTTCCATTCTTGGGCAAGGTGATTGAGAGAGTGGTTGCTGAACAACTCCAGGCACGCCTGGAAGAAGCGGACCATTTGGATCCCTTCCAGTCGGGATTCAGGCCTCATCATGGGATTGAAACTGCCTTGGTCACACTGGTTGATGATCTCCGGCAGGCTAGGGACAAAGGTGAGAGCTGTTTCCTAGTTCTGCTGGATCTCTCAGCGGCGTTTGATACCATCGACCATAACATCCTTCTGGACCATCTTGAGGGGCTGGGAGCTGGGGGCACTGTCATACAGTGGTTCCGCTCCTTCCTCCTGGGCCGTGTTCAGAAAGTGGTGGTGGGGGATGAGTGTTCAGACCCCTGGGCTCTCACTTGTAGGGTGCCTCAGGGTTCTGTCCTCTCCCCCCATGCTTTTCAACATTTACATGCAGCCACTGGGAGAGATCATCAGGAGGTTTGGGCTGGGTGTTCATCAGTATGTGGATTATACCCAGCTCTACCTCTCTTTTAAATCAGAACCAGTGAAGACGGTGAAGGTCCTGTGTGAGTGTCTGGAGGCGGTTGGAGGATGGATGGCGGCTAACAGATTGAGGTTGAATCCTGACAAGACAGAAGTACTGTTTCTGGGAGACAGGAGGCGGGCAGGTGTGGAGGATTCCCTGGTCCTGAATGGGGTAACTGTGCCCCTGAAGGACCAGGTGCGCAGCCTGGGAGTCATTTTGGACTCACAGCTGTCCATGGAGGCACAGGTCAAATCTGTATCCAGGGCAGCTGTTTACCAGCTCCATCTGGTACGTAGGCTGAGACCCTACATGCCCGCAGACTGTCTCGCCAGAGTGGTGCATGCTCTGGTTATCTCCCGCTTGGACTACTGCAATGCGCTCTACGCGGGGCTACCTTTGAAGGTGACCCGGAAACTACAACTAATCCAGAATGCGGCAGCTAGACTGGTGACTGGGAGCGGCCGCCGAGACCATATAACACTGGTCTTGAAAACCTACATTGGCTCCCAGTACGTTTCCGAGCACAATTCAAAGTGTTGGTGCTGACCTTTAAAGCCCTAAACGGCCTCGGTCCAGTATATCTGAAGGAGCGTCTCCTCCCCCATCGTTCTGCCCGGACACTGAGGTCCAGCTCCGAGGGCCTTCTGGCGGTTCCCTCACTGCGAGAAGCCAAGTTACAGGGAACCAGGCAGAGGGCCTTCTCGGTAGTGGCGCCCGCCCTGTGGAACGCCCTCCCTTCAGATGTCAAAGCGATAAACAACTACCTGACATTCAGAAGACATCAGGGAAGTTTTTAATATGTGACATTTTAGTTTATTTTTCATCTTTGTTGGAAGCCGCCCAGAGTGGCTGGGGAAACCCAGCCAGATGGGTGGGGTACAAATAATAAATTATTATTATTATTATTATTAGCCAGGGAACGATTCACCTGCTAAAATATCTTAGCTACAATGATCCACACTTGTCTGCCAATGTTGGACAACTGTATACGTGGAGCTGCTAGTAAAGATAACTCAGAAGTTTCAGAATTTAGTTCAGAATTTGGCTGCCAGAATTCTGTCACGTGGGTAATTATAGAACTTCTTAGAGTATTTCAATGACTGCCCATTCACTTCAGGTCACACTTCAAAGTGCTGCTGCCTACCTTTAAGGTTCTAAATAGAGCGAGCCCTGCATGGCCTGCCTTCTCCCATACTATCCTGCCCTTGCATTTAGGTCTTCTCTAAGAACTGTCACTTGTTGAAGTGTCTTATGCTTGCATGTAGGAAAAGTCCTTTACTGTGGTGGTGCTGTGACGGACTGGCATCGACCTTACAGTCCTTTGGGCACAAGGTTTAGACAGGATTCTTTGCCCAGTGATTAGAAAGCAACTACATATATTTGGTTTTCGGTTTCTATCTCTTAGTTTTATTATGGTTTGTTTTCATTTTTAGGATACTTTACATCTTGTTTTTATTGCATTGCGTTATTGTTGCCCTGCTGTCCATTTGGATTTACATGTTCTTGGAGTTGTGTACTATTGCATTATCCCTATTCTTGTGGTTTTAACAGCAGATTGACAGCGGCGTGCAATTTTTTATCAGTAGAGATTTTCAAATGGTGCAATGAGCACATTAAAACATTGCCAAACCATGGTTTGGTGTTCCAAGAACAATTCTTGAAGAACATTGTGTTTGTGGGCTCTTGCCTTTCCACAGCAATCATTCTTGGTTTACAGAAAACTATGGTTTGAAGACAATAACTGACTGTGACTTAAAATGGCAAAGAACTATAATTTGCTGTAAAATTTTCTAAGTGCTGAGAATGAACTCAGGATGGAGAGCATAAGCCCAAAACTCATTTAGCTTATTTGGCTAGTTTATTTACTTATTTGGTCTGTGTAGTTCTCTTCTTCCATACATACAATAACTGCTCAAAAATCCTGCAAATAATATTCCATTAACAAATTGGGACTATTCAAACATTACACCCACAACCTACATTGGTGACTGGAATATTATTTGTTGGACTTTTGAGAAGTTACCATACTTACTGAAGTGTGGAATAACATAACCACTCAGGCATCTAAACTGGCAAATTAAGTCTGACAACTTTACTAAACATCAAGGATGTTTAGCCAATCTCAGTATTGACTCTGTCAGCTCTTCTTACCAATTAGAAAATATTAGCAGATTGTCAGTTTTGCTTCCCATCCCACAATTACATCAATACTGTTGTCAGCAATTTAGAGAGTAACAAATTTTTGTTCAGATTGTCTGCGTGCTAAGACATGAACACAAGGAAGAGTCCCATATTATAAACTGCAATATGCCCAGAGTACTCTATATCTATATCTCAATGTGCCTTTGCTTGAGGGCAATTCCCGTTTAACTCAAAAGCAATTACTTCCTGGTAAACATGTACAGGGCTGAGCTGCTAAGTACAGAATGTAAGTTTTTGGGGACTCCAGCTTCAGACAGCAAATTCATTTATTCTCCCAAATCTGGTGCACGTAACGAAAGCCTGGCACACAGAAATATAGATGAAGCTTTTTCTGGTATGGATATAAGGGGTGAGAAACGCTTCACTTGCTAAATTCCTGTATGCTCAGCAAAGGTTTAATACACAGGAACACTTCTTCCTAAAAGTTGATAACCATAGGAAGCCCTTGCCTTTTAGAGGACACACTCCTATCTGAAACCCCAGAGGGCTCCTACTAGTCAGTGTATAAACCTTTTGAGATCAGGACACATCACCTCACCCCTTAAATACCCAGTCAATTACTGTGTTCTTGGGGGGGGGGGCTCCTGCAGATATCATTTTATCAGGAGGTGAAGGAATCAACCCACAGGAATTCCTATCTCTATTGACTTTTGGGCAGCTTTTGAAGATCTCCCAACATACCTCTAGCCATACCTTTCCAGTATGACTTTCCAGTATGACTGGCAACTATAGATCTAGGTCCTTCAGACACTGAAAGATTCAGGCATGGTAGTCACACAGCAGCAAATATTCTAAGATTGACAACATCAGAATTCGTAAAGCAGATTTTTGGGGAGGGAATCTCCCCCCACAACTATCTTTCCTATACAGTAGTAGACAACAGGAAATATTAGTAGGGAAAAAGCTCTCTCCACCTTTTCAGCTTTTGGGTTTGCTCTGTGAGTTTATTTTAAAGAGACTCCATGGTTAATTAACCAGGATGCTGAGGTGAGCTTACACAGCGTGTCTACTCAACACTTTTACCACCTGCTTTATCTGTTAATGCTCTTAAGGGCTGTCAGTTCTATGGTTTGGTTGTTATTTATTTCCATCTTATACAAATGTCAGGAATAATGAACTATATATAGGCATGAATCCCCAGGAATACCTGTGCTTCAGCTACTACTTAATTAAGTCTGAGAATCTAATTCTCAACGCCCATTCCATTTAACAATTTCCAGAGGGGTATCTGGGTTAGGCCGCTGTAGCAATACCAACAAATGTTCCTGTGGCACTTTAAAAACTGATTATTATTTATCCAGGGGTCAGACTTTTTGTCCCATCCATGCAGTGTTATCCTGAGTTATAGGGAGGCATGGAGGAGAAAACTGATGCATTTGAAGGTGAGCCTACATAATTCATGATAATAATAATAATAAAACAGCTTTAATTTGAAATTTGTACTTTTGGAAATCTTTCAATGAAGATCTTCAATCACGTGGAATGTGGGGAGCTGGCTTCAGGCATGAGGCCCACTGGCAGACCAACTCTGCGCTACAAAGATGCCTGCAAATGTGACTTGAGCCTGGAAACATCAACCCTGCTGTGTGGGAATCGCTTGCAGACAACTGCCTGGAGACTGACAGACAGGTCATGTATCCATAGCAGTGACCAGAGGAGGAATGGCCACTGGGAGAGGCGCAGAGAGAAGAAACACCATGATGCATCTGCAGCAGCACAACCAGACACTACCTCTCTCCTGACACATGTCTCTCCTGTATCAGTCTCTACAGCCACAGCAGGTGCTGTAACCTTCCAAAAGTTTGACTGCACCTCCAAAGGTGCATTCTCCATGGTCTCCCAGGACATATGGATGCCAATCAATGATACTTCCCTTGTTGTTTCCCAGTGGCTCCTTTTTGGTAATAGTCCTGTTGCCGCTCACTGACTGAATTCTCTATTAGGAGTGATATGGTCCACCAGAATCCCAAACGCTGCTCACGGAACACTACTTTCATGAACAAATGTTCAGGTGAGACATACGTGGAATACCAACATCGTTGTGAATGCAGCTCTAAAACATGTTGCTTACTCAGATGTAAGTCCCACAATATTATGTGAGGCTGCTCCCTAGTATGAGCATTTAGGATTGTAGTCTGTGTGCATTTTGATGCTTCGGGGGATTTTTTAAAAGTCAGTCTGAGTTTCAGTCAGTTCCCTTGCAGCTGACATGACTAATTAATCCATCTTGGCAGCCTCTGCCAAGGCAAAAGGTTAAACACGTCCAGGGAATGAACTGTTTCTGGAGGACCGCTGGGTCAGTTTTGACGCATGCTAGCAGGGTGGACTGAGGAGATAAATAGAGTACTTCTATCAACTTCGGCTGATACACCAGCTGCAACCATCCAGCAGGATAGTGAAAGCCTGGCCACAGTTACCCATGCTCTGGTATTTAGACTACAGCAATGCATTGTGGGTGGTGTTGCCTTTCTTTTTTAAAAAAAAGTCTAGAAACTGCAGGTGGTTCAATGTAGGCTACAATACTGTTAACTAGGACTTTGTCTTTTACTGCCAATGTTTCTTCAGCTCCATAGGCCCCCAGTCTGTCCGCGGTTTCAACTTAAAGTGCTCGTCTAAAGATTACAGAGCCCTTAATTTCTTGGAACCTAAATGATTACCTTCTCTTGTATATGCATGCTCTCCTTAGAGGCTGTGGTCTATGTTCCCCTCCAAGTGCAGTGAGTAGTGACTAAGGAAAAGGACTTCTTGGTGGTAGCACCTCGGCTATGGAATAGCCGCCCCTTGGAGACTCATCCGGAACTTTATCCAACGTCTTTTCAGCACCAAATGAAGACCTTTTTATTCTCCTGGGTTTATATTTATTTAGTTGATTTGTATATCGTCTTTTGCACAAACCACAGAGCAGTTTGCAGAAGAATCAAACAAGGCAAAAACAATGCATAAAATTCCACTAAAAACCCACAACCCCTAAATGCAAAACATGCAAAAATGCAACCCACAACGGTTTACTAACTGCAGCAGAAACAAACCTTGTACTGCACACTAGAGCTCCTGGCCCTCCTGTCTGATCCTCTTTGGTGATCTTAAGAGCCTTTTAAAACCTCAAATGTTCGCATGTATTCCTAGTCCTCTGGCTACAGCAGATGGTCCTGGCTCCTTTCCTATCTTCCCCATCTCTCTTGGGCTGCCAACTGGCTAGAATTATATTGGCCCAGACGGAATTTAATCCTCGATGCTTGTTGCTGGAACAGCAGTTTGTAAATCCATGTGCATGTTAGTCGGTGTTCCTTGCTGTTCACTGTACAGTAGTTAAGGTGTACAGAATGTATTGAATCATGAGCGTTCCTGCTGCAGTAAACAAATTAGGCCACAATCCAGTGCAGATGTAGGTGGATTTTAAGGCCCCACTATTCCCTAAATCTTTTTTTTCCCCCTTTTCATTTATTGTCGCCACAGGCCTCTTTCTATTGCATGTCTTAACACTGTTATTTTAAATAAATCCGTTAGTGAGATCCATTTTCAAAGTACCAGCTGATTTCCTTTATGGGGGAAAACACTGAACTTACTCAGAAGCACTGTACCTGTAGGTACTTCCTCTATTCTGTACCAGACAGAATCCTTCCCAGCTCTATATTCTGAACTCAGTACTAATAGAGAATCTGTTCCCATTTTGAAGGAATATTTAGCCATGCAGCCTAATCCTGTGCAGGTTTACTCAGAAGTAATTTCCTCACTGAGTTTAATGGGACCTTAGATTTTCTGGAGATGGCCCTGGCCTCTCCAGCCAGATCCTTTCAGGGTGCCATAAGAAGAGCCCTCTTAGATCAGACCAAAGGCAGTGAGCAGTGAGGTGGCAAGTTTGCAGGTGGCATTAAATTATTCAGGGTTTGTAAAACAAAACAAAAAACAGGGTTACAAAGAGCTTTGAAAGGATTTCTCCAAACTAGATATATGGGCAATAAAAGGGCAAATGTGGTTCAATGGAACTGAGAGTAAAGAGATGCACATTGCAGCAAAAATCACTAACTGGTAACTGACCAGAGAACTTGCGGTAGTTGTGGCTCTCTCAGTGAAAATATAGTCTGTGACAGCTATGAAACTGGCAAATTACATGGTAGGAATCATTAGGAAAGGGATTGGCAAAATAAAACTGCCAATATTGTAATGCCTTCATACAAATCTGTGGTGTGACAACGCTTGAAGAATGGGTACAGTTCCAGTGATCACATCTCAAAAAGGATTGTTGTAGAGATAGAAAGGTGCAGCCAGGATGATCAGGGCTGCACCTATTGGAAAATATTACATTGTTTGGAGACTTTTAGCTCAGAAGGTAAGATGGAAGGACACACACGATAGAGGTGTATAGAAATGAATTATGCATGGTGTGGATAAAGAGAAGTTTTTCTTCCTCATAACATCTGAACCCATCGAAGTTCAAGATTTAGGGAAGACAAATGGCAAGTACTTCGTCACACCTCATTATTAAACGATGGAATTTGCTACCACAATACGTGGTGACACCCATCGACTTAGATGGCTCTAGAAGAAAAGTAGACAAATTCAGAGACAATAAGAAGGCGATCCATGGCCACTAATCATGATGGCAACACGCTGCCTCCAGGATACCAGTTGCTGAAGGAGAGCAGTGTGAGAGAGCTATTGCTCTCATGTCCAAATTGAAGGCTACCCATAGGCATCTGGTTTTCCACCATGGGAAACAGGGTATGAAAGTAGGCCATTGGGCTGATCTATCAGGGATTTATTATTATTATTTAGCTCACCATCCTGTTTCCCAGCCTACATTGGGTGTTCATGGTTCACTATTGTGTACCATTATATTGTGTAGAATCACTTATTCAACACTTGATCGTCAAAAACGTACTATTCATGTTTCACCTCACCTTCAGCAACATCTCCTTATATTAGAGTTTTCAAACACAATTAGCAATCTTGTTTACATGAAGGTCTGATGAAATGAATGCTTAGGGACTCTTCCCAAACCACTGAACAAACGCATTTCACTCCTATGTATATAAAGTTTGTTTGCCAAGTATCACACACATCAAGTATTAGGTATTTTAAATGAAAGGCAAAAATACATTTCTATACATGTAAAGCCAAATTGTAAATTCTGGTGTGGTTTATTTTCCTTCAAAATATTACCAGTGATTTCAGTATTGGTCATTTCATGGAAATCTGATGGCATACTGTGACTGCACATTCTGAAGTCTGTTAACACAATTTTAGTTTCCTCTTTGCAGGTTAGAAAAATAATTAAAAATGGAATGTTTTTGTTGGCAAAAGTCTGTTTTGTGAAGCCAGAGTTCTAGTCAAAATGACAGCCAAACAAACACTGACAGCAGAAAGACATAATTTTTCTGTCACCTGATATATCTGGCATACCTCTCAACAAATTAGGTGGCAATTAACTCATGCTACACTTTTAAGAAATGTTGGCAAAAACATTTCTTCTTTAATTTAAAAATGGACAACGTTCTTCATATGTTCTGTTTAAAGCTCTGTTATGGACATGCATTTGTTTTAATAAAATATTTACACAGTCACTTGACTAACATTTTTGCATGAAAATTGAATAAAGGGGCATTTGTTTCAGCATCTCTGCCCAAAATATGGCCCAATTTGGATTTCCATTACCTGCTAAATGGTCTCTGAAACACTATTCCTCAGTTTTTACGGGCAAAATGGAGCCAGAAGTTGACTATAAAATGAATAATCCAAAGGAAAGTGTAATCCCGAATGCAGCTCAGTTACAAAAGAGAGTGCAAACCTGCACTCAATACAATTGCCTAAATCTTACTGGATATTTGATTGATTGATTTGATTTGATTTGGGATCAGTGGGATTTAAGCTACTTAACTGTGTGCAGGCCTATAGTTTAACTGTGCACAGGATTGCAGCCAACTGACAACTTTTCCATGGGGGGGGGGAAAGATTACAAGCTACCTATAACTGAAAATTGAAGGGCAATGTTCAGGTACTGCAGTGGCCCACTGAACATCAGTGTCATCTGGATATCCAAAAGTTGCATTATCTCCTGCTGGTTTCCCAAGCTTTGAGCAGAGATGTCAATGATTTTTCATTGCACCTTTTAAATTTTATTTATTTATTTAGCTGGACGAGCTCCAACTTTTTTTCCACCAAAGGAAGCACTTGTAAATGCTGGAGTAAATCCACCCCTCTTTTTCCCCGCATTGATCTTGATTTAGCACAGAGTGCACCCAACAGAGCCTCACCGACACATATCACGACCTGCCAAGTACTTGATGACCCCTCCTCCTGTTTTTTGTATTGCACATCAGGGAGAAAAAAATAAATGGGAAGTTTACTGAATGCTGGATACTTGTATGTAGTTGGTGAAATGTATTCGGTTTAGTGATTCACAACTTGTGCAGCACTGGTATGGGATTATATCTGCCCTAACCACTTAACCAGGGTTTGTAAACCAGCTTCCAATTAATGAATAAGATGCAGGACATGGTTAGCATTGGTGTAGATGTAACACTAATCCATGATTAAAGTGACAAGGGAAGAAAGGTGGTTGAATTTGCTCTGGAGAGGTGAGGAGGGAATGCATTGTGTCTGTACTAGGCCATGGATTATATGATATTTAAGTTTCTTGACTGGCCGAGCCACAGAAATTTAGTTCTTACCTGACAAGTCCATATGGATGTGATCAGAAATCCATCATCTCTGAATACATTGAAGATTTCAATGATCCCACGGGAATAACCAAAGACAGACACACTGGCATCAGATACAGCTAGGTTAAATGTCAAGTAGTCCGTGGGCTGAAGGGTAGCCCGCTGTCTATAGAGTACAAAAATTACAATGCTGTTCCCAAACCAAGACATCCAACCTGGAAAATAAAAGGAAATGCTCAGAATGAAAAGCTGCAAAAAGCAGCCCTTGTCAAGTAGGAAACACTTCACAGCACGAACACACAACATTATAATTATCGCGGCTTCTACACTGGAACCTTGTTGTGCAGCAATCAGCTGAACGTAAGTGAGGAATGGGACTGTGTGTTCCTCTTATTTGCTTTTTAATGAACATGCAAGAATATGTTGTGGTACCTTAAAAAGTAACAAACTGTATAATAGCATACATGTTGCTGAGGAGGGTGAGGTCAGAAGGAAATTACAGTAAATGCATGCAGTACTGATGGCCAATTGCATTGTTAAAGCCAGCTGTTCAAGAGCAGTTGACAATAAGTTTGTGAAGGATCCATAGTCAAGCCTTACTAATAGCCCATTGAACATCATAGGACTTAGTTCTCAGAAGATAATGGTTAGGATTGTGTCATGCTTAATGAGATCACCAGGGACATCCCCTCAGGCCTCAGATTTGGCCCTGAAATCAAGGTCTGGGATGCCCCTGACCAGGGAACCCTATAGAGGAGATAGGAGCATACCATTAAAATAAATGCATGTAACTTCTTCACAGACATAGGAAAATAATACTGGTAGACTGATGGATAAGATGGTCATACTAGCAAAAGTAGTTTCTTCAAGAAGCATTGCTTGAAGGGTCAAAGAGACTTGGCAAAGGCAGGATTTAGAAAGTTTCACCACAGGGTTGAGGGACCTTTGCCCATCTGAGTGCCAGATTCCATCATGCAGAAGCCTTTGGAGGCCATGTTGGTGGGAGAGATCAGAGGAGGGAGAGCTCATAGTGGGGCAGATCAGAAGCAAAAGTGCATGAAGTCATGGAAAGGGCTCTTACCTTTGTACAGTGGGCTACATTCTAGCCGTGAAAAAGATAGTTTCCATGTGCATCTTTTTCCAGCAAGGCAAGCAAAGAGGCCTCATTGCAGATCAAAGACCCATTCCAGCCAGGGAGAAGCACTCAAGAGGGCACAGAGCTGGGCCAGTGAGGACTGTGGCATGGATAAGGAAGGGCTGGATGAGGAGGACTGGAGGGCTGCATCCTGCACCCAGGCTGGAGGTTCCCCACCCTTACTCTACAACGTCATTCTGCGGATGGAGACCATCTGTTTATCAAGAGGCTTTCAACCCACTGGACATGTAACCATTTTCCTTTCCTTTTTTGAATTGGGCATCCTTGAGTATATCTGAAGATAATTTTAAGAACACAAGGAAAGCCTGGTATGATCAGACCAAAGGCCCATTTAGTCCAGCATCCTGTTCTTACTGTGGCCAACAAGATACCTTTGAGAAGCCCATAAGCAGGACCTGAGCACAAGAGCGCTTTCCCCACTTGGGATTCCCAGAAAGTGGAATTCAAAGCCATACTGCCTCCAAAGCTGCAGGGCAAAGATAGTCATTGTGGCTGATATCTGTATCCGATAGCTTTATCCTCCATGAATTTGTCTAGCCCCCTATCATATGTCTGGTTTTCTCTTCTTTCTCCACAATTCTGCTTTGTTTTTTGTTTAAAGAGGAAGTGGCACATATACAAACAATCAGCAAATACAGACTTTCAGGTTTAATTTTGTGTTCATTTTTTATGACTTTCTAGTTCATTATGTTTTCCACATGCCCATCCAGACTGAAGAAGATGAAGAACTGCGGTTGTGCAACGTAAGACAAGCAAACTGCCCAAACTCCAGTTAAGACAAATCAAGGAACACTGTTACTTCAGTAAGTACTGGTTATATGCTAGAACAACAATTAAGCACATTTAAACAAACATAGTGCACTAATGACACTTAAAGCCCTAATTACTTAGCAGCTGATGATTACAAGGACAAAAAAAAAAGTTTTAAACTAAGAGGTGGTTGTCAGTGGCGATTAAACATTAGGGAGCATCTCCTATAAAATTCTGTCAGGGATGCATTAAAATCTTCTTATTATTTATCTATTTAACAGGATTTATATACCACTTAATCATCAAAACCTCCAAATGGTTTACACAAATGTATTTCAAACTCATACCTTTCTGAATCTGGCAATGGTGTTCTCTGATCAAAAAATGTTTTCAAAAATGCACATACTGGGGAAATGTGCATAAAATGTATATATTAGTGAAAACAGTTTACAAAAATGCATTATACATATTGCATACAGAAATGTACTGGGCAAAATTGCATACGTAAGGTGAATATTGGGAGAAATCTGCAGTGAAATGCTGATCGGGTCTCATGAGACTTTTAAAATTTAATTTCACAAACGGATGCAGAGATAGGGAGAACTGAAGAGTAGAAAAATGTGAAACTGAGAGAAACTGAAGTTGACAGATTCATCTATTCCTACCATAGTAAGGCCAACATCTTGGATGGTTTACAACACACTACATAGTGTTGGAGGTGCTCCTTCTGCTAAACACAGGTGAGAGGTGAGGTTAGGAGACAGCATTCCAAACTGTTTGCCCCGACACTTTCGTGTGTCAGTTGCAGTGTGTATGTCTGTCATGCAAAAGCTCCCCGTGGTCCTTCCAGGGCTGGAAAGGGGTTAGTTTAACCTCCAGTTTGCTAGTAAAACTGAAATACTGTGTCATGAAATGATGTATGTCTAAAAAGTGTGTCACCAACATGAAAAGTTTGGAACGCTCTGAGTTAAGGCAAATGGGTATTCACATTCTCTGTGTGAATTAATTTTAACAAAGCACTCCTATAATAGAAAAGAAACACTTCAGTTTTGAATTATTGTATTCATGTGTAAAACAAAGTTCTAATCAGCTAAAGAAAAAAGGAAAAAGTAGAAAAGAAAAGAACAATTCAAGCAGCTGTCCTCCCATGTTAAAATTGTAGGAGAAACTGCATCAATAATTTTGACCATTGCCTTAGAAAACACATATTTAGTTCACTAATACCAATGTAGAACGTTATCTAGCAACTTTGGAATATCAAATGCATTAAAAATTAAGAATTAAGAAGATTCTTACTCTTGATAGTGTCTCGCTTATTTAAAATGTTTAAAACCTTGACACTAGGACTCTCTAAAATATTGGGTCTATAAGAACAGTGATATTCCTATGATAGGCCTCAGCTATTCACCAGCTTGTTATATTACAGGGTCAGTATCTTAAAGGGGGGGAAATGCAGCACTGCTGTTTTATTATTAAGTAAGCACAGCAGTGCCAGTATGTTCAAACTTCTGTACTCAAATGTCTACAGTTTAATAATGCTTGTAACAGTAAATGTTACACAGTGTAGATTACTTTTTTGAATGCAGAAACAGCTTAAATTCTTACAAATTTAATAGGGCAAATGGCATAATTTATTAGTCTTTTATTGTTCCACAATATTTTTATATTTGCTGCAACAGACTAACACAGTAATCACCCTGGAAATTATCAGCTACATACACCACACACAAACTTTAATAATCTGAATTATTTTTAGCATGCAAAGCAAATACATCTTTTAGTTAGCAAGAGGTGTAGAGTATTGGAACAGTAAATAGGTGACAGCAGTATTTCGCTAGGATAATATGAGGTCATCTATTTCTGCACATGATTCTTCTCCCATCCGTTTTATTTCTTTGCCAAAGAATCTTCAACTGCACTTTAGTAGAGGAGCAGCTTGGATTATATGTAGGCTGGTTAACCCCAAGTATTTGGACTCAAGCCATTTTAATTCCATTTGAAATGAATGGGAGCTAATCCAGTTAAAGTCCAGTATTTCATCTTACCTGGACTTAACAATATTGTCTTCCCGCTTCCAAATGTTTCAATGTTTTCTTTAGTAAAAATGCACCACTGTTCTGTTTCAATAAGAGCTGCAACTAATTAGGCTCAACAGAAGTCCCTGTGAATTTTGCAGGCATGCTTAATCCATAAATCCATATACATACCCAGAGCCAGTAGATAGAAGCCAATGATCTTCTCTCCTTGTTCTGAGACAGGAGCGTCTTTGTTCAAAAAGGAGATATTGTTGTTTCTCCATGGTGCCTGAGGGGAACTCTGAAAAGACATTTTCTGTAGTTTCTGACCCAGAACTTGCCCTTTCCCCAGGTCCTGGTGCAAAGAGAAAGAAACCGACCTCTGCCGTCCTGAAACCTCTGACCGCTCTCTTTCTATGGAGCCCCAAGACTGATAAGGCAGAGGGGAATCTAAGGAGACAAGTAGCAGCTTTGCAGCCTGCTGGCCTGCTTGCATTTGCTAATCCTATCTATTAATACTGGTGATCACCAATCTGTGACTAGACAAAGACCCTGGCGCTTTGTCATTTACCTGGGGCTAAAGTATGCAGATGGTCACTTCAGCATGTAAAACTGTAGTATCAAAAAATGGAGGTCAGCTTGAGAAAAAATATGTAGTAGGTAAAAATCAGGCTTACAATATGAAAATACAAGGTGCCCACATTCATTATGTGCAGAGACACATAGCCATAAATTGTTCTGAAGGAATTTCATCATCATAACAACAGCAACAATAATACCCCAGCCACCTGGGTAGCTTCCAGCATGTTTAAAAACATAATATAACATCGAACATTAAAACCTTTCCAATACAGGACTGCCTTCAGATGTCTTCTAAAGGTTGTACAGTCATACCTTGGAAGTCAAACAGAATCCGTTCCGGAAGCCCGTTCGACTTCCAAAACATTCAGAAACCAAAGCATGGCTTCTGATTGGCTGCAGAAAGCTCCTGCAGCCAATCAGAAGCTGCGGAAGTCCCATCGGACGTTCATGTTCCAAAGAACATTTGCAAACCAGAACACTCACTTCCTGGTTTGTGGTGTTCGGGAGCCAAAACGTCTGAATACCAAGGCGTTCAGAATCCAACTCCTTGACATCTGATGGGAGGGCATTCCACAAGAAGGGTGCCACTGCTGAGAAGGCTCTCTGCCTGGTTCCCTATAACTTCACTTCTCTCAGTGAGAGAACTGCCAGAATGCCCTGGGAGCTGGACCTCAGTGTTCAGGCTGAACGATGGAGGTGCAGACGCTCCTTCAGGTATACAGTACTTTTACTACTAATATAACATAATATTTTATCCAAGACTTCCACAAACGAGTTCATATAACAACAGATTGGTGTTCATGAAAGGAAAATTTATCTTGGATAAACCATGAAATTATTCGTTGTTTCTGTACATTTTAGAGGGTAGGGATTAACAAGCGCATTGCACAACCTTTTCACCCAACCATTTGAGGGGTGGGGTAACCAAATATGCCTTCAAAAAGGGTGGGGTGCAAATTATGTTTGGATAATTATTTCATGGGGGGGACACACATTGTCATGTGGGCATCCCTGGGGGTGCTGCTGAGCTAGAAGCCTGCCTGGAGAGTTAGGTGCTGCTGTGACCATGCGTAACATTTTTACTTGCACAGTGTTTAAATAAAAATAAAGACTCCCACAGCCACTTTGCACACTCAAATAAGGCAAACACAGCCCTCCTCATTCTTCAAAAAAAAGTTCTTGCCAATTTGCACTGCCCATACAAAAGGAGCAGAAAACAACACCCCCATCCTAAAGTTGCAGGGGAAGCAGAGGAATGCATGACCCTGCAGATTTGGGTAGCAAGCATTTGTCCAGCACTAAAAAGAATGTTGGGAAAGAAGAAGAAGAAGAAGAAGAAGAAGAAGAGTTTGGATTTGATATCCCGCCTTTCACTCCCCTTCAGGAGTCTCAAAGCGGCTAACATTCTGCTTTCCCTTCCCCCCCCACAACAAACACTCTGTGAGGTGAGTGGGGCTGAGAGACTTCAAAGAAGTGTGACTGGCCCAAGGTCACCCAGCAGCTGCATGTGGAGGAGCGGAGACGCGAACCTGGTTCACCAGATTACGAGACTACCGCTCTTAACCACTACACCACACTGGCTCTCGATACTGTATAAGGGCACAAGGAGACGGGGACGACATAGGACAAGATGGTTGGGCAGTGTTCTTGAAGCTACCAACATGAGTTTGACTAAACAACAACAACAAAAAGAATACCTTTCTGATCCTGTCACCTGCACACACAGTATATGGCAATAAACATGGCTGCCCCCATAGATCTGTGGGGGTGCCATTCTTTTTGCTATAAAATATCCGTGGGAAGGTCTGAGGGCCAGGTCTATGAGGGCAACCATCTGCCCCACCTCCTAGCTTCTGTGTGAGGGAAGGGACATCATCATACCTTCCTCAGCTATCCCTAGCTGCAGCTGCTTCTTTGGGCAACTTTGGGGGCTATAATTCCCAGTCTGGGTTGTGGCCGTTTTCTTTCTCCTCAAAGCTGAGGCAGTGCTGTACAGAATGAAGTAGTTCTAGTTACAGGTAGGTAGCCGTGTTGGTCTGCCGTAGTTAAAACAAAATTTTTTATTTTTTTAAAAAATCCTTCCAGTAGCACCTTAGAGACCAACTAAGTTTGTTATTGGTATGAGCTTTGCATGCACACAAAAGCTCATACCAATAATAAACTTAGTTGGTCTCTAAGGTGCTACTGGAAGGACTTTTTTAAATTTTGTTTCAAGAATAAAGTAGGTTTAAGATTCTATCCTGTCTGTGGGGGGAGTAATTTGCTTAATTGTCTGTCTCTGGTACTGTACAGTTGCAAATTTGACTTTCTTTACAATAATTTGTCTTTTTTTAGTTTTTACTTGTGCAGGATGAGCAGCCTCAAGGTTAAGCTGCCATTGTGGATATGTCACATTATACAGTGGTACCTCAGATTACATACGCTTCAGGTTACATATGCTTCAGGTTACAGACTCCGCTAACCCAGAAATAGTACCTTGGGTTAAGAACTTTGCTTCAGGATGAGAACAGAAATCTTGCTCTGGCGGCACGGCGGCAGCAGGAGGCCCCATTAGCTAAAGTGGTGCTTCAGGTTAAGAACAGTTTCAGGTTAAGAATAGACCTCTGGAACAAATTAAGTTCTTTTTTTTTTAAATGATATTTATTACTTTTAAAACTTACAAAAAGAAGAAAAAGAAAGAAGAAACAAAAGAAACAATACAATATAGACAATACAAAACACAACCTTAACATCTAAACACCATAAAGTATACAAAACAAAACAAAAACAATTTAAAAACACACATCATACCTTTACCATACTCTATCTTTCATTCCCTTGTTTCATTGACCTCCTCTCACCTCCCTCCTTGTATTCCACTTCTATACGTTATCTCAGCAAATCCTTTATCTTAAAATATTTTTAATCTTATTCCCCATTAAATCTAATATACCTATTTACACTTTACCTCTTAAAACATTTCTACTAAGGCCCCAAAAAAATCCATTCCAAGATTTTTCTATCCCTCATTAAATTTTACAAAATTTCCCTATATAGACTTTAAATTTTCCAATCTTCTTCACCGTCTCCTCTTCCTAGTCTCGGCCTCTGCCAGTCCTTTCCGTCAATTCCATATAGTCCATCAACCTGGAGATCTTATGTCCAAGGCTCTTAACTCTTCTCCACATGCCTTCTGCCAAGAGAGCAGATCTCGGGGAAGCTCCGACCCAACAGCACTTTTATTCCATCTCGACAGGTCAACCAGATTTCCATAGTTAAAACTAGGGTCCATAAAATATTTCAAATCTTGTTTCAAGCTTCCTCCAAATCCAAAGGCCCCCAAAGCTCCAATCCCCTCCTGACCCAAATCCATGTCCCAAATGTCAATTGAAAGAAGATTCTACCTAAACATTAGGAAGAACTTCCTGATAGTAAGAGCTGTTCGACAGTGGAATTTGCTGCCAAAGAGTGTGGTGGAGTCTCTTTCTTTGGAGGTCTTTAAGCAGAGGCTTGACAACCATATGTCAGGAGTGCTCTGGTGGTGTTTCCTGCTTGGCAGGGGGTTGGACTCGATGGCCCTTGTGGTCTCTTCCAACTCTATGATTCTATGATTTTATGATTCTATGATTCAATGCGGCTTCACTCCGTGAAAGAAGCAGTCGATTCAAAGCACCGCGCGACTCACCCCACGTCGCTCCGGATCCCCAAAACAGGGTTTCCCCGTGAGTAGGGGAGGCGCGAATGGTGCCAGCCGAATCCCAAGTTCACAGGCTTCTTCCGCCTGTGATTTCTATGGGTCTCCGCCTTCGCTGTGGCGGTTCAGACCCTACTTTTCACGGAGCAAGTTCCTCCCGATCGGAGGAGCTCTGCCATTGCCGGAGGTGCCAACCCGGAAGTCCTGGAACAAATTAAGTTCTTAACCCAAGGTACCACTGTACCACCAAAATTAGATATTTTGGTGTTTTGTAAAAGAGATTGAAATACTAAGCACCCTCAAGTTACATAACAACATAGTTCCGTTGTTGAACAAGCTACATGAATAGCCCTTAATATTTGTATTTTGGAAAAATGACCTCCAACTTTGGGGCATCCACCTTCCCCCCCCCCCCCAACACGATGGGAAAGGAATCAGCAGTGCAGTTTCTGGGAAAGCAAACTGAGGTTTGGCTTAGCATTGGGTCGCCCCTGGTTCTTTTGTGTGCTCGCCAAAAGAATTGTTTATGGAACGCAGGCATTTAGGCCATGTGGTAAAGAATATGAATTTCATCACAAGGCATTATTTCATCACAGCTCAATAGATGCATCGTTATGTCACAGACAGGATATAAGTATTTTGTGTAGAAACTCCATTTTTGGCACATCATACTGGCTGGCAATTTGAAGCAACCAGCTTTCTGCCAATATAAAGCAAATATAACATTTTATAACCAAACCAATAGTGCAGCCTTTGTATGTGAGAGCTTTTACTCCGAAAGGTACACGACTAATACTGAAGTACTCAGAAGCCATTAACCTTTTAGTAATTAGAAAGACACTAATAATCTTGTTCAGCAAGCTAAATTATTCACTGGAAAATCCCCCCCTCATACTGGGATATGTTGCTATGAGCCATGATGTCCCTTTAGGCTTTGGTATAGACAGGTTATTGAAGGCAGGGAGCAGTGATGCCCATATACCTGCAGGCAGAAACATTTGGTTCCAAGCATCTGAAATGTTCTTTGAGTCACACATGAACACAGTTTTGACTAGTTTGGCAGCACTACCAACAAGTTAAGGGGGGGGGGGACATGGCATCATGGCAGCCTTCTGCACCTCCTTTTTCAAAGCCAACTGCCATTGTAACAATCATGGCCAGTGAGTATTTTGATCACCTTTCCCGTTCACTGTTGAGGTTTTGACCAGGGCTGCATTTGCTGCCTGTCCTCATCCCGGCATTCATGGGCAACCTAGGGTTTATTTCTAGCCTTCCTTACCAGCACAAATCCTCTTCTGTGGGAAGGACAGAAAGAGAAAAACAACAACAAATGAATATAAGCTTAACTTGTTTTAACAATGTCAACATAGCAATAGGACATGGGGAATATTTTCGGACTTAGAAACAACAACGAATGTTTACTCACATTTTTGATAAACTGTATGAGTAGACTTCTTGTGCTAACATCAGAAATGGTTCGTGAACTTCTGAATGGAACAGAATAACAGAAAATCGCTTTTCATTTGGAAAACCATGTGTACCTTAAAGAAGAGTTCCACACTTGGAGAAGGGACTAGATTACCCTCCAGGCCCCTTCCAACTCTACAGTTCTAGCCCCTTCAATTTATCCTTTAGATCAGAGTGCCCTCTAGAGTCTTGTAGCGTTTTATGCAATCCTCTGATTGTCAGCTCCCTTTCCCAAATCCTGCTTGGTTCCTAAATTAGACTCTCTCTCTCTCTCTCTCTCTCTCTCTCTCTCTCTGGGTGCAACGAAGAGCTTCAACCAGACTTGTACATTTTCTTTATTGTGCTCACAATAAGATGTCTTCCCCCAAAGACAAAAAGGTTTTGAATAAACACTGCCAAAGGGTAACAAACACCATATAAGCCAAATGTCAATCCCTTCCAATAAAAATGGCCACGGTTGAAAAGTGCTGGAAATTGACACATTAAGCCTTTTTACTGTTAAACAAGCATGTGATTATTTTTTTCTGTGAAAACTATTATTCATTTAGAAAATTAATAAACTGCTTGATCCAAAAACAAAGAAAAAAACAATTTCCAAGGCCCAGATCCAACTACATAAAAACAAGACTCAACTATACAGGGGTACAGAGTTGCAGAAGAACAAGCACCATGTATCTTAACAGGCATGTGGTTAAAGGGGTGGGAGCTGCATAGGTAAAGGTAAAGGGACCCCTGACCATTAGGTCCAGTCGTGACCGACTCTGGGTTTGCGGCGCTCATCTTGCTTTATTGGCAGAGGGAGCTGGCGTACAGCTTCCAGGTCATGTGGCCAGCATGACTAAGCCGCTTCTGGCGAACCAGAGCAGCTCACAGAAACCCTGTTTACCTTCCCGCCGGAGCGGTACCTATTTATCCACTTGCACTTTGATGTGCTTTTGAACTGCTAGGTTGGCAGGAGCAGGAACCGAGCAACTGGAGCTCACCCTGTTGCGGGGATTTGAACCGCCGACCTTCTGATTGGCAAGCCCTAGGCTCTGTGGTTTAACCCACAGCGCCACCCGTGTCCCTGGGAGCTGCATATCACACTTTAAAACTCCTGTGTGGATCCACCCTCACCGACCAGCTCCAATACTTCTGGATTGGAGAACTACTTTGGGCCAAGTGGTTTGAATGAGGCTGGGTGGGACATCTCTCATGGATGCTGTTGTGATTCCTGCATTGCATGGGGTTGGAATAGATGACCCTTTAAGTCCCTTCCAACTCTACAATTCTGATTCTATTATGAGAAAACCGGCATTAGAAAAGCTGCCCTCTTAGCCTGCATTTTGATCTGCCCAGCCTTACAACAAAGAAAGCAAACATCCAGTGAGTGGGCTTCTGGTCAAAGCAGCAGGAGAGGTACAGTGGTGCTGGTGATGATGATGATGATGGAGGGCGAGATCAAAGCTTGACTTGGCTGCAGAGATTTAAAAGCAAGCTCCATAGGCGACTGCCTCTGCCTTGGAAGACCTCAGGAAGCCTCATGGAGCAGCTCCACCCTGCACCCTCTTCCCTGTAGGCACCTTGCACCCATGGGGTAAAACAGCCTTGCCTGGTGGCGTTACGAAACAACCCCTCTGCAGTGCCACAAATCCAACTCAATGGTGTAACATTGGAAAGGGCCGATCACTACCTGGGCAGTTATCTTTCCACAAGGGCCAACATTGATGCCGAAATGCAGCATTGCCTGAGCTGTGCGAGTGCAGCTTTCTCTTGAGGACAGGGACATTCGCAGGGAAACCAAAATGATTGCTTACAAAGCTATTGTACTACCAACCTTACTGTATGACTGTGAAACATGGACCACTTATAAAAGCCATCTCCTTGAAAGATTCCATCAACAGTGTCTCCGAAAATTTTTACACATCACTTGGGAAGAAAGGTGAACTAATGTCAGTGTACAGGATGAAGCAAAGATCACCAGTGATTGTTCAACATCAACTTCGTTGGACTGGTCATGTTGTTCGGATGCCTGATTATCATCTTACAAAGCAACTACTCATCATGGCAAGAAAAATTGATGGACTATGCAGAACTGGCAAAACTGACATATAAGCTACGGGACAAGGATAACTGTGACTTCAAAGATGAATGGAAACCCTTTACAAAGTATTTGAAGACGCAACAAAGCGAACTGGACTCCTTGGCAGGCTTTGAATACACATTCACAAACTTTTTTATTGATGATAATCAGCTAAATAGTTTGAGGATCTATATAACTGTGTAACATGCAGAAAACAGCATTCTTAAAGAAATCAAAGACTGGAACTGGGGGGTGGGGGTGGGTGGGTTTTGTGTGGGAGTGTGGGGGGAGGGAGGAAAAATGGGGAAAAAATAAGGATGATATGTTTCTGGATAATATGTTTTGTTTTAATTTTGAATAAAAAAGAAGTGAAAAAAACAAACAAACCAAAGCAACTACTCTATTCCAAACATAAAAATGGAAAGCATAATGCTGGTGGTTAACAAAAGAGGTTCAAAGACTATCTCAAGGCGAATCTAAAAAAATGTAGTATAAACACCGACAACTGGGAAACACTGGCCTGCAAGTGCTCCAGTTGGAGACCAGCCTTTACAGAAGGGCTTTGAAGACACTCAAACTCAGGATGAAAGGGAGAAACGCGCTAAGAGGAAGGCGCGCTCAGCAAACCCTCACCATGATTAACTCCCGCCCAGAAACCTATGTCCCCACTGTGGAAGGACGTGTGGATCTAGAACTGGCCTCCACGGTCACTTACAGACTCACTATTAAAACCGTGTTTACGGAAGACAATCTTACTCGGCTACGAGTAATCGCCAAAGAAGATGGAGACCCTGCGGGGGGGGGGGCTCCCTTACAAGAACCCCTCAGGCGTGCTTCTCTCAGCCCGGCAACATCAGCCCTGGAGCAGCCCCCGAGCGGAGGCAGCACTCCTTGTCCGAGGGGAGCCCCCGCCGCAACGAGCAGCAACCGGCCACGCACCGGCCCTTCCTCGCGTCCCCCTCCTTCCCACCCAGCCTGGGAAGGGCAGTGGGCGGGGACCGCCGGCTGACAGGCAGGCCTTGCCTCTCGAAGGCGCCGAGCTCGGGGCTCCCGGCAGCCCCCCAGACGGAGGGCGGGCGGCTGGCTTTGCGCTTGCTCAGCCGCCGCCCAAGTCCGGGGGGAAGCCGGCAGGTCTCTCTCTGCAAAGCGAGGGAGGGAAGGAGGCAGCGCCGGCTCCTCCATCTTCTTGTGGCGCAGGGAAGGGGCAGGCCCGGGCGGGAGGAAGGATGCCCGCCAATTGAGCGCCTCGCCTCCCATCCCAGAAGGAGGCCGGTGCCGTAGGGGCGGTCGGCCCAGATGCAAAGCAACCAGGGCGACGGCAGCGCCTCAGCGGAGGAGCAGCCCCAGCCTGCGCCTCCCGCCGCCTCGCCGACCCAGTCTCCAATGGCGCTGGCTGGGCCCGAAGAGGGCAGCGGCCGCGGCGGAGCCCCGGGCCCCGAAGGCGCCCTCAGCCTGAACCCTGGGCAGCAGCAGCAGCTGCAGGAGGAGATGGAGAAGCTGCAGGAGGAGAACGAGGCCCTCAAGGTGAGCAGGAGGAGAGGAGGGCGGCGGGTGTGGCCCAGCCGGGAGGGGGAGGGGAGCCCTTTATTCTGCTCTCTCTCCTGTTGTCAACCCGGCTTGTAGGAGGCGAAGTGATAGAGAACAGATAACCCCCCCCCCCCATCTTAGCAGCAGGTGCAAGAAAAGGGGAAAGAAAGCAGGTGTCCGTCCTTGGGGGGGGGGGGTTGTACAAACGATAGTCGTTTTTGTCCGCCCCCGAAAAGGAAAACCATTATATTCCATTCTAGTTCTTAATGGTGCAGCTTCCTGTTGTTCTCTTCCCTTGGTAAAATGTGGGAAACTTCTGCCTCAGAAAAGTTGAGCTCCCTTGGAAGAAACTAGCCCTGGCCATTTCTGACCTGATGATAGCCCACAGATGCACTATATAGGCAGCCATGTGTGGCTTGCCTCATAATCACTCCCTGTGGCATGCTTCTCACATGTCACATACGTGTTGTCCCTTCAGACGCTCTCAAACATGCATGGCTGACATGCTGTGCAATGCTTTTCATCCAGCAGAGGAAGCCATCCATCCTGTTTGCTGCATGCACTTGTGCCTTCATGACATACTTTATTCTGAATGTTAAGGGAGAATGCTTAACATAACAGCATAACAATTACTCTTTTCAGATCACATTCCCTCTACAGTTTGTCTCATCCGTGAGGGAAGGGTCTTGCATTCCAGGCATGTCTTTAAGAGTACATCTACACTTTTACAGTTAGTGGTAAAATGTTCAGCGGAGTAGCAAGCCATCATTCCGCTGTCTAGCTATGGCTATGGTGTGTTGAGAAAGTGAAGACTCAGCACACAAAATTGTGTTCCCATGTAGAACTGGTAAGCTGTATCACAGGGGTGGGGAACCTTTTTCAGTCTAAGCGTTGGATCAACTTCCAGGAGCTGCATGACACCAGATGATATGGTCAGGGGCAAATGTGGGTGGGACAACGGATATGACTCTTGCCATTTTACAGGAGTTTACATCCAGTCACTTGTCAGAAGTTGCTCTACACCGTTGTTTCCCAAACTTGTGTCTCTGGCTGTTCCCATGATCCCTGGCCAGTGGTCCTGCTAGCTAGGGATGATGGGAGTTGTAGTTCAAAAACAGCTCTCAAGACCTAAGTTTGGGAAACACAGCTTTACACAGCTTTACACACACACACACCTTTCTCCATCCAGGCATGCAAAAGACCATAGACACATCCCATCCCAGCAAGGGAAAGCCACTTGAGGAGGGGGTGAAGAAGGGTCAGCGAGGGCATGGCCTAGTGAAAGGGGGTGTGGCCTTAGAAGGGCACATGGCTTAGGGAAAGTTCTGAGGGCCAGCTATAAAGAGGCCTGGAGGGCCATATTTGACCCTCTGTTCCCCACTCCTGCTGGTGGAAGTGGTGGCAAAACCAAGTTCTTCCCACACTGCATAACTCTCATCCACCCATGATTTTATCATTGATTACCTCTTGGTATACATGCCACACATTTGATGTTTGAAGGGCAGGCATAAGATAGTGATTGATGCTTTTGGTTGTTGTTGTTGTTGTTGTTGTTTTAAGTGAAGATCAACTTAAGTCCCATTTTCCCTTTCATTTTATTAATGTGAACTTGCATTGCGCGGTGCATTTCCAACTATCCTTTCTGAACGGGTGCCAGAATGAGATAGATGAGCTGAGGACTGAGATGGATGAGATGAGGGACAGCTTCTTTGAAGAGGATGCCTGCCAGCTGCAAGAAATGCGCCACGAATTGGAGAGGGCCAACAAAAACTGCAGGATCCTTCAGTACCGCCTTCGAAAGGCAGAGCGCAAGAGGCTCCGCTATGCACAGACCGGGGAGATTGACGGAGAACTTTTGCGAAGCTTGGAGCAAGACCTGAAGGTAAACAGGACCAGAAGCTGGCAAGTAGGTGGGAAGGCAGTGAGGGGGAAGTACAGGTAGACTATGAAAGTATCGTAGGCTCAAGTCGTTCAACGGAAAGCAGAGATCTGATTTGTCTCGTGGTTCTAAGAGCCAGTAATTTGATGACCTGGATCCTGACTCTCAGAACTCACTTTCTAGATAGCTCACTTTCAGATACAGTGGTACCTCCAGTTGCGGACAGGATGTGTTCTGGAGGTCTGGTTGGATCCTGAGGTTTCTGCAACCTGAAGACCGCTATTGCACATGCGTGCGCGATGAAACCTGGTCAAATACTTCTGGGTTGCTGCTTTCTCATCCTGAAGTTTACGTAACCAGAGGGTTATGTAACAGGAGGTACTACTGTATTTACCCCTTTTCCAGTTATCAGAGAGTAAATTCCCAGGTATATTACACTCTGTTGCTTTGACAGTTGTTCCATTCAGCTCTGTGGAAAGCGTGATGAGGCTGTGCTGCTCACTTGACCTCTCTTCAGCCAAGCCACTACTGCATATTGGGATGGAAAGGAGGGAGGACAAAGACAATGCAGTAGAAAGGGCCAACTGGAGTGACAGGTTGGCTCCACTGGCATGTTCGCACCTCACTGCCTGACCCCTCAGCGACTCGGCCAAAAGAGAGGTCAGGTGAGCGGTGCAGCCACCAACCCACCATGTTGTCTATTGTTGCTTTTAACTAATTCAGTTAATAAACTGAAATACATTTCTTTAGTGCCAGAGCCTCTTAGCTTGAAATGAATCTGCCCATTGACACATCTTGAAAATACAGTGGTGCCTCGCAAGACGAAAAACTCGCTAGACAAAAGAGTTTTCCGGTTTTTGAGTCATTCCGCAAGACGAATTTCCCTATGGGCTTGCGAGTTTGTTTCCTTTTTCTTAAAGCCGCTAATAGCCACTAAGCCGTTAATAGCCGCTAAGCCGCTAATAGCCGTGCTTCACAAGACGAAAAAACCGCAAGACGAAAGGATTAATTTCGTCTTGCGAGGCACCACTGTATAACTCAGAATTTAATAAAGGGTTGAATCCAATTAAATTATACTTGCAGTAGAAAACAATGAACTTTTAAGTTGTATCGATTGTTTTCACTGAGTATGCTTTGAGTGTGATATAAGTTGGATACAATCCATAATTCATCACTCATTATTAGAAAGAAAAGCCATTTTAAGCGTTTCCTTTGCATTCCATTTTGCATACTAGAAGCAAAATAGCTCAAAAATAAATATTTGCCCTTCTAGAGCAACCAGTGAAAATCTGTACTCACCAAATAAAATTGCTACCCATGATTTATCTACTAAAGTGTTACTTGATTAAAACTAATTATAAGGTGTACAGTTCCAGTTGTAAAGAGGCTTTTCCACTGAAAAAGTCCAACTTTGGGTAGCGTTGTGTCCAGTGTTCTAATAGATAGAGAATTGGTCTTTGACCTAGAAATTCCATGTACAAGTACAACCTAAGTCCTGTAATCATGGGATACTACCAGTACTCAGAGTCACACTGTCTGGAAATAATCAGGAATAAGCTAGAGTGCATGTGAACTGAGTAATAATAATAATAATAATAATAAAATAAATCAAATTTCTGTGAAAAGGGGTGGTTTACAATATATATATAAAAGAATGCCATAGTAGGAAACAAAAACAATACCCCCCACAGTTTAAAAGGCCATATAAAGTATTTAATTAGCCAAAGGCCTGGGAGAAGGGTTTTGGCCTGGTGCCTAAATATTTGTAATGAAGGCGCTCATGTTTTTAAAATTAGTGGAGACTTCTAATGGAATTGGATTGGAGACAAAACTAATCAGAATGCCATTCTGGCTCTAGAATACACTAATCAGCTCTTTTTTTGTTGGCTGAAAACAGGATTATAAACATCACATGATCATAGGGTCGTATCAAATTTAAGAGTAGACCCATTGCATCAATTGACCTAAGTGAGTTATGCCTATTAATTTTCATGTGTCTATGATGAGTATGACTAACATTGTATACAACCAGCACTTTTTTCTGGGGGGGCGCAGGGGTATGCATACCCCTAAATATTTTGTCCATTTACTGTATTTATTTTCCCCGATTTGAACTATAAAATGGTGATTTTCTTGAGTCAAAATGAGAGTACCCCTAAACATTTTTTTTAGAAAAACAGCACTGTATACAACCCATAATTATCTTCGCCACAAAAATGTTGTTTTTAAATTTTAAAATTCTGTTCCATTAGGTTGCAAAAGACGTTTCAGTGAGACTTCACCATGAGTTGGAAAACGTGGAAGAAAAACGTACCACCACAGAAGATGAAAATGAAAAGTTAAGGCAGCAGCTGATAGAAGTAGAGATTGCTAAACAGGCTCTGCAGAATGAACTTGACAGGATGAAAGAGGTTAATGTTCAGTATTTACTTTTGGGGAAATGAGTTTCTATTCTACCCTGAATTTTATAATGGTTGGAATAGTAGTGCATGCACTTAATGGAGGAGGACGTCAGAGATTCTCAGAATGCTTGACTAGGTAAGGATCCTAAAACACAATGAATAATTTGCTTCGTAGAAATGAGAACAAACAGTAAACATTTCCTAGAATTAAAAATGGCTGCCCCTTTCGTACCTTTGCTCTTAGTCAGTTTTTGCCTACTGCTGTGAATTGTTGGTTTTCATGGATGAGTAGAAAGGTTTGAGATTTGATTTGTTAGCTACTATGTATTTGTTTGCTGAAAAGCATTCCCTGTTCCTGTCTTTGAAATGAGATATATTTAATCTGGAATGCTATTGAGAGTGCTCTTGTGCTCTTGTTTTGTTGATGAAATTCTCATAGGTATCTGGTAGGCTGGGCTGGATAGACACTTGATCTGATCCAATAGGACTCTTCTTACCTTAAAATAAGGCATGTCTGTGCTACTGGATTTTTAGAAAAAGTAAAGCCAAACAAAGCTGCTAGTTCAACCGCTTACACTCCCATTGAGTTTAGAGAACATAAAACTATGGGCCATAATCCAGTGGTCTTTGTAGGTGTATCCAACAACCTGCATGAGTCCTATGAGATTTGTGATAGTGACCTGCAACACCGAGTTCAAATATTACTAGCCCAAATTTCTTTCTTACTGCCGTGCTTCCTTATACCTACCTGTGTTATTAATTAGCGATAGATAAATCCACATAGCCTTTCAGGTTTACTGAACTATTTACTGGTTTGTATTTGGATAATGAAACTGCTAATGAAGTGCTTAAATGGCTATATTAAGAGTTGTTAAAATTTGGCCTACATTGTGCTGGTGTGGCCCAGTTGCATTGTGCCTCATTACAAAAGGGTCTAGATCATTCACTGGCACCCATGCTGTGAAAGGGAGTGTTTGCATTGGCTTGCATCTTTAGCTGTCAATCTAAATTGGCTGCAGAAATATCCTGTCTCTTAAATGACGTTATTGGATCCTAATTGGCAGCTAATTATACACCAGGATTTATGATGCTCTTTTTGTGTGCGTTTCTGTTAAGCCAGCCCCCATTTTGAATATCTCTGCTCCTTCTGTTTTCCCAATCCCTCCTCCCCACTCTGCTTTGCTGTTGTTTTGGGGTGGTGGTAAATGGTATTTATTCAAATTCACGTTTATTGTTTTGCCATATTGATTGGTTGATTACTTACCTTTGGGCAAGCTCTCACTGGAATTATGTATGTTGGTGTAGAGAACATTTCATTGGTAAAAAAATTGAATAGTCCCCAGTTTCCATACCAGGAAGAACTATTTTGTGACTTCCTGTAATGGAATAAGGAGCCAGAGAAGAAAGAAGTCTGCTGTATCTCTGCTTGTAAGACAAACAAGGCCGAGATTACTGAAAGAAGATACATGGTGATACCATTGATTAATATCTTGACACTTAGGGCATTGGAAGAAAATAAATGAGACTCTTTTCAAGAGCTTGGTGTATTACAGGTAATTTCTGGGTGACGTAACGCCTCAGTAGTTGGTATTACATCATTATTTTCTTCTCTCATGAGGAGAAGTAGAATATGTGCAAAGTGACACTGATTAAATGGTTAGTTAGGCAACGGGGTATAGATCTGTATGTATTATACACCAAAAAATGTAATATCTGAATGTATGCAGGGATTGGGTTACAAGTGCTAATAACTGCTCCAAATTATGAATAGTTCCTCTCTTATTTCTGCTCGTACTGCTGCTAATAATGATTAGCACAGTAGTTAGGTTTGTTTTTATCATGTCTATGGAATGGACAGGGAAAATTTGGTTACAGTAATTTGTGGTAACTTCAGGGCTGAATTATTGCAATGTACTTTATGCTGGGCTGCCTTTGAAAATGTGTTGGAAGCTTCAATTACCTTCAAGATCTTCAGTGTGTCTGCCCAACTGTTGACACGTTCGAGGCAAACCCGCTCTGTCCTGGCTACGTGTATGCTTCCAAGTCCAATTCAAAGTGCTGGTTTTGACCTATAAAGCTTTTTCTGGCTCAGGGCCCCAATGACATCTGGAACACCTTTCCTGCTGTGAACTGACCTGGACCCTTAGTTCTTATTCTGAGACCCTTCTTTGGTTCTGCCCTTTGCAGAGTCTCAAAGGATGGTGACAAGAGAGGAAGGCCTATTCAGTTGTGGTTCTGTATATTCAGGTGTTGCTTCCATGGAATGCTCTACCTAGTGAGGTCTGCCTGGCATCTTTCCTAACTGATTTTGTTTTGCTGTTTGTGTGCTGCCCAAGCTGCCTGTGGCTGTTATTTTTTTTTGGGGGGGGTGTATGTGTGTGTGTATGAATGAATGAATGAGTTGCAGGTGTTTGTATGCAAATTCACCACATTTGTCAGATAAGGAATTTGAAATTTAATTTTAGTTGAAACTTGCATATCCAATAAATTCCTTGTTCTAGTTTTCAGATGACTGGCCACCACGCCTTGGAAATATTTGCTCTGCACCTGCTACCATTCTGGTTGCTTATAATAAACAGATACTTAGATTAATTTAAAGCATGATTGATAGTGTCTGCCCTAGAAACCTAATTACCAGAAGCATATGACTATGCCTTTGGTTTGACTCTGCCTTTAATTGGAATAGATGCCAGCAGTTTAGAGTACAATAATGTGATTTAGTTCAGTGGTTGTAAAAATGACAGTATACCAGGAAAGTAGGCCTTCCTGATGTTGGTGGAGGGAGGTAGATTTCACACAGCTCAATTGGTTAGAGCATGGCGCTAATAACGCCAAGGTTGCAGGTTTGATCCCCATATGAGACAGCTGCATATTGCTGCATTGCAGGGAGTTGGACTAGATGACCCTCAAGGTCCCTTCCAATCTGGAATTCTATGATTCGATGTGGTTGACTTTCATTTGAAAGATGCAAAGTCTGAGCAGGAGGATTTTCATGAGAACTTAACACAAGCTGGTTAGTTCCCCACCTGCTCTAGCACTATATTATTTAGCATAATTAAAACAGCCGGAGAACATGTAGCTTGAATGTAAAAGGGGGGAAATGGATATTGACCCTATAATAGCACAAAAGATGAGAAAAAACAGCACCTAGCGTTGCACTGAACAGAAAGGTGTGTATTTGATACATAGGGTCATATTCCTCTTCTTCCCCGCTCCCCAGGCCTCTGTATGTGCTCAAAATCAGCTGTGGAGTGTTGGGTCACCCTCCAAAGCAGATTTGGAGGGAAAGCAGGCAAATTTAAAGTCCCATTGTGCCAGCAGTTGTATGTGTGTGAAGCATTGGATACAACCCATTGCTTCCTTACTCCCCCCCCCCCAAAAAAGTGTGCATCTAACAAACAGGAGAGCAGGGCTTTTTGCCTCCCTGGTGAGTATAAGGAAGAGGCCCATCCAGCACTAGGAGGGAGAACCGCTGGTGCTTTTTTCTACTTCCATTTGAATTCTTAGCTGGGCTACCATTTAGAATGCTAGCCTGTCATCTTCCAATTACTTGCAGTGATTATGGACAACTGTGGATCACTGCCAGTAAAGATGAATACTTTTGCCACTTTTAAAAAACCAGGATCACATGATTATGATGCGGACATATACAGGCCCATCCTTAAATCCAATTCAAGTACCGTGGCTAAATCGAGTTGTGGATTGACTATTGGTTTTTCCTCTGAATTTTCATCAACTTTAATATGCTATTGAAAGCAATGTGAAGTTTGTGTATTCCATATAGAGAGAGGTAGAAGAGTGGTAAACAAGTGCTATCTCTTTCTACTGAACTGTTAATACATTGCTTGTCAAAACTGCCTTTAATTTCTGTTGAAATTCAAAGAAAGGATAAAAATGCTTTGCTTTTTGCAAACCTAAAAACATCAGACAGGCAACCGAGGATATTAAACTTGTCATGAAATGTTTTTCACAGAACACTGGGCCTCACAAAGCTGTAGGGCATACTGGGGCGGCAGGAACACAGCATTCTTCAAGTCAAAAATATAGAACTGTAGGGGATGACAGTATCCAAAGGTCGTCTTGTCTACCTCTTGCCTGCAAAGAAACCGAATGTTTTGCATCTGGCCTCAGTTATTTATGTACTGGCAGCATCTTGTTTAGTTCACTGTAATGCTCTCTACATGGGGCTGCCTTTGAGGTCTGTTAAAAAATGACACATTTTGCCAATTCCTTAACAGTCAAACTGGTTCCTGGTCTGTTTCCAAACACAGTTCAAAGTGTCACTCTTGACCTGTAAATTCCCAAACGGCTTAGGGCCAGGCTACTTGTAGGACCACTGCTTCCACTTGAAAGCACCTGGGTGTTAAGATCAGCTTTGGAGGCCTTGCTCTGGTTTTGTTACCCTTTGAACTGGTTGGTGGCAGGCCTTTTCCACTGTGGCACTTTATATTTGCAATTCCCCTTCTGGGAAGTTTGCTTGCCACTTTCTTTGTTTTCCTTTTAGTAAGTGGGGAAAAGCTTTTCATACCCCGAGCCCTTAAATGTGTTTCAACATTTAAACCCATATGGTGGTGTGGTACGCCCTCCCATCAGATGTCAAAGAAAAAAACAAATACCTGGTGTTTAGAATACATTTGAAGGTAGCCCTGTTTAATCTTTTTAATCTTTTGTTGGAAGCCACCCAGAGTGGCTGGGGAAACCCAGCCAGATGAGTGGGGTATAAATAAATTATTATTATTATTATTATTATTATTATTATTAAATTATTCTGAGGTAGGGATGTGTGTGTGTAATGCTGAGGTTTTATTTCCTGCTTTCTCTTGTTTTGAGATTTTAAAAAATATTCTGTTAAACTGCTTTATTTTAAACCATGCTAAGAGCATTTGCTGAAGACCTCCAAAGAAATAAACAGACCTTCCTATTTTGTAAGGGGAAATGAGTTCATTTATTGTATCCTTAGATCTTCAAAGTAGTATCAAAACCATTCTATTACAGAATCATGATAAATGGCACATATCTGGGAGACAACTATTTACAATTATCTTGGGTCAGTTACTTCCAACTAAAAAGTTTGTTTGCAGTTACGTTGAATATGCTTTTTTGGTTCCGGGTGAGGTTTTTTATGTTACTTTTTTTTGGGGGGGGACTGTTTGCGAATTAATATTTTTAATATTCAAAGTACTCCAAAGTATGTTATACAGATGAACAACAACCTGAATTGTATAAAAATATCATGGTCTCTGAATTGTGGAGCAACCAATATTTTGGGGGAAAAACAACATCTGGTTTTTGAAAAAGCTTCTTGTGCTTTCAATGGTTTAATGGATTTATATTGCAGTCAAACCTATTGAGTTGTTAACTTTTCTCAGGATTAGCCAATTGTTTTATTATTTTGCATTGTTTTAACAGTGTTAAATGTTTTATTGTATTTGTATATATTGTTGTGTATTAGTTGGAGATACATGGCTGTTTTCAAAAACAAATAAATAAACAAACACATTCATTTAGTAAAATGCATACTATACCTTATCTTTCTTTTATAGCAATCGATGAAAAGAAGAGGAAGCAAAGACTTGCAAAAATCAGAAAAAAAGTCACAGCAGACACCCACTGAGGTAACCTCAAATACTTCTGTCTGTCCCATGGCACAACCCAGTAAACCTTACTGTTATGAAATAAAAAAAGTATTGGTGCAAGCCTTTCCTTAGTCAACATAATTGCAAAACTGTGACTATTTTTATGGCACTCATTTAGTAGCCTGCTAGTAACCAAATTTTAAATGTAGTTTTAATAACTATAGCAGTATATTTTAATATATTGGGTTGTGTTTACCAGAGTCATATACAGTATTAACCCAGTGTTAATAAATGGAATTGTCGCTGGGTCTTCTCCAAGTATAACTGTTGCATACAGCTGAATGGTGTTCAGCTCAGTTGTGTTACAGATAAATTTATTCTGTCATCTGCACCTATCAATCCATTTGAAACTATTTAGAAGCTAGTTATAGAGAAGTTCCTAGCATCTGCACTCCTGAAATTTAAAGTCGGGGCTATTCTTGAATGGCTATTATAATGATACTTGGAAAAATAATGGAAACAGCTATATTTTACTTGAAAAGATGGCACAGACCATGTTCCTGCTATGTTGATGTCCTTTATCTCTTGGTCAGAGAGTTTTCAGCTTTCAGAATCTTAACAATTCTCATGACCAAACTCAGGGCCACTTCACACATCACTTGTTTTTAGGTGAACCCTTATACTTAAAACATAACCTATGAATGCAATAAACACAAGCGTGTCTGTCATACAGGTGTACTGTTAAGGGAGTTATGATAGGTTTCAGCTTCCTGTTGATAGTACATTGACAAATGGTTGGCAGATTAAAACCTGCTACTGAGTAGGTTTTGAGGTGTAATGGTTCAAAACACGGAGTAATGATTTTTTAAAATAGGTTTAGTGGCACATTTTACTTTTGCTTGATATTTGAAATGTGTATCAAATAGAATCATACTTTCATGGAGTTCACTGGGGCTATTATTCTATAATTTGGAATTTTCATTTGCTGAATTGCCAAATGGTGTCATCACTTGTCTAGTAACCGTTGGATCTTCTTTCTTTTTTCTAAGGAGGACAATGAAGATCTGAAATGCCAGTTGCAGTTCATCAAAGAAGAAGCTACCCTGATGAGGAAAAAGTTGGCCAAAATAGACAAGGAAAAGGACAGATTTGAACATGAACTACAAAAATATCGGTCATTTTATGGTGATCTAGACAGTCCCTTACCAAAAGGGGAGGCTGGAGGCCCACCTACCACAAGAGAATCGGAACTCAAGCTTCGTCTGAGGTTAGTAGAGGAAGAAGCCAATATTCTGGGAAGGAAAATAGTGGAGCTGGAAGTAGAAAACAGAGGGCTGAAAGCAGAGCTTGATGACTTGAGAGGAGATGATTTCTCAGGGGCAGCCAACCCGCTCATGGGGGAGCAGAATGAATCACTCTCTGAGTTACGGCAGCATCTGCAGCTAGTTGAAGATGAAACGGAGCTGCTGAGAAGAAACTTGGCTGATGTAGAAGAACAAAACAAGCGCATCACAGCAGAGCTGAACAAATACAAATACAAGACTGGGGCTCATGACAGTTCAAGGCATCACGATAGCGCCAAGACAGAAGCGCTCCAGGAAGAGCTCAAAGCTGCCCGCATGCAGATCAATGAACTCAGTGGTAAGGTCATGCAACTTCAGTATGAGAACCGAGTCTTGATGTCCAACATGCAGCGCTATGACCTGGCCTCTCATCTAGGGATCCGGGGCAGCCCCAGGGACAGTGATGCTGAAAGCGATGCGGGGAAGAAAGAAAGCGACGATGATTCTCGTCCTCCACACCGCAAGAGGGAAGGTCCCATCGGTGGGGAGAGTGACTCAGAGGAGGTCCGCAACATCCGTTGCTTGACCCCCACTAGATCCTTCTACCCAGCACCAGCAGGGTGGCAGAAAAGCTTCACAGACCGGCAGCAAATGAAGGACATCCGCTGCGAAGCGGAACGCCTTGGCAAGACGATTGACCGCCTTATTTCGGACACAAGCACCATAATAACAGAGGCAAGAATTTATGTGGCAAATGGGGACCTGTTTGGACTTATGGATGATGAAGATGATGGCAGTAGGATACGGGAGCACGAACTTCTTTACCGAATAAATGCCCAGATGAAGGCATTTAGAAAAGAGCTCCAGGCCTTTATTGACACACTAGAAGTTCCAAAGTCTTCAGATGATCGAAGTACAGATGAACCTTTGTCAGTGAGTCAGGTAGACTTTTACTTAATAAGATGCCTAGGTAAAAACTTTCAGCCCAAGGTGTTGTATGGATGGTTGACTGGCATTTTCCTTACATTCTTATATATCACGAAAGGCACATTGTTTAAATTTGCTGTGGCTTTCTTAGTTTGAAGTTTGTAGCATAGTCCTAATAACTGGGTTACTAGCACCACACAGGGATGGTATGGGTTGGCATGACTTGGCAACTGCCCACACCTCTTCCGTGAGCCCATTGCCAAGAGCCCCCTGTTCCCATCTGCTGCTTCTCCCTGTCTGCTTCCTTTGGACTCACCAGCGACAAATGAAGGCAGTGTGAAGGAGAAATACCAGACACTTCCTGTGGTAAGGAGGTAATACAGTGAACAGTAAAGCGGAAGTGGTCTCACAATAAAATTGTCCGCCAAAGGTTCTGCTGCAGTTTATTCTGGGGGAGTGGATCATATTTTGAAATATGCCACTTGTTAAAACCATGGCCAGCTCAGGGTTTAGGGAGTCCCCATCTGCACATTAAAATTGAGAAAGTAACATGGCAGAAATGATCGGATTCCTGGCTTAGGGGCAGAATGTTTGAATAATTATCATTTGAGATGCAAAGAAGTGACCTGGTTGTATAGAATTATGTGCCATGAAGATGTATGGAAGATGGATACTGAATTTTAACCAGTACTTTCTAGGGCAGTTCTGATGTTCTTCTTCCCTGTCTTACAAAATGCACTTATCTCTTCTGAACCTGAAACTGTTCAGGCCACTATCCATAGCTGTAAGGACTTCCTGTTACAAATTGTACAGATACATTGAGATACAGTTTGTTCCTCTCTTAAAATGCTGAAACTTGGGTTAATTCAGTGGAGTTGGTTGGCAGGCATTTCATAACAGTCATTTTAGACAGCTAGCTTCAAAGTGACCTTGTACATATTTGCCTTTTTTTTTTTTTGGTCAGGCCATTTCTGTAGCGCTTAATATATAATAATATCTTTAAGCACTCTACAGAAACCAAAAACAGCAGCAAGAGGCAATTTAACAACAATACAATTTAATACAATTCAACAGCAACAGTGTTGCATATACAACTGTTACATTAATGCAAGTTACTAATAAATATGGACCAATATCCTTCTCCTGACACACCTCCTCTCAGCTCCAAGACTGTACACATTCACCCTTGCTCTCATTCAGGGCTGAACAAACTCAGTTCTCCCACAAAAATCTCACAATAAAGAGGGTTCCTGGAATCTGCTGGCATCATCCTAGTTTCTCACTCTTGTCATGTTTTGGAGGACTGGCACAAGGTGGAAAGAGCTTCCTCAGAACTGCCTGCATCATTGTCCCATGCAGCACTCACCTGTACTGCACACACCCAGTTCACAAGATTAAGCCTCAGATGTGGTTCTTTCTTTCTTTTCACTTGAAATGTTAAGTTTGCTGCTTCATTAACATAGCATTATCTTGTCTTTGTATTTACCTTCCCAGATGTTCCAGCCTATCATTTTACTTATTCTCATCCTTGTATTATTTTCATCCCTTTCTTATGCAACAATATTTAAACTTGTCTTCCTTTTCACATTGTTCTTTGTGCTGTAGTGAACAGACCTTTTTCATCATTTTGCCATTCATTGTAGTATTCTTTTCAGTTTGTTTTGTTTTGTCCATCCTTCCAAGATAAGAAGTGCAAGAGCTGTAGTTTCTGTAGTAATCGCTGCTGTAAAAACACTGAAGACTACTCACTGGAAAGAAGGGATGCCAGCCCTCACAAGTCAAATAATATAGAACACAAAAGAAACAAAGCCCCCCACAACTGAACCAGAATTGTGCTCAACCAAAAAGCTAGGTAAGCATGTGAAGAACAGGTCTTTATTCTTTTTATAATAATCTTTCCTTTTTAGTAAGTTTGGGATAAAAATGAGGCTGAAACTTATGCAAAAGTTGGCTTTACAGTAATTGAAACATAATTTAGAAAGCTAGAAATGTTGTATGTTCCTCAACCCAAATTCTTACATTGCAGTCGCAAGCTAACTAAAGGTTCCTGCAGTTTGTGCTATGCAAATATACACATTTGTATAGTTGAGAGATAGCAGAGTTGTTCAAAACAGGGACTTTGAGTTTATAATAATTCTACATGGAGTTTGCCTGACTTCTGCTCCTGACAGTTTAAGACACAGAACTTCTACTGATATCCTTTGGGAGCAAGGCTCTCGAGTCCACAAACAGCTCTCTGGCACATGAGTGGCAGTTAAGAAACAACAACAGTGAATCTCTTCTAGTCAAAAGCTTGTCATATAAATTATTAGAAGAAGATTGAATTGTAGGTGGGGTTTTTTCCCGTGTGTGTGTGCTTTAAAAATAAATAAATTCATTCCCTTGAGGAAAAGTTGCTTTGAGAGTCACCATTTCCAGTTTCTGAAAAGCAGGCTGCTCTGCTTACTCTCCCTTACTTCTGTTAGGCTGGGCTGCTGCTCAACCCCCAGCACAATAAGCTTGACAAGTTTAAAGATTTAAAAGACCACTGGAATGGCTTGTGGATCATGATGGTGCTACTGCAAATAAGTAGAAGGTTCTCTCTTAAAGACTGCAATATTGCCTTGCTCTGAAGAAATTTGTGCCTAGAACTCCTGATTACAGTCATAATAAGACATGACTCCAGTGACATGTGTCATCAACCCTTTGGAAGCAGAGAAATACACAGCCGTTGGATAACAAGACATTCACAGAAACAGTGCCAAAGTCTGTCATGATGATAAAGAGAAAGAAAGCTAGATAGATGAACTGTAGGTGACCTTCAGAAGTTGTTTACAGCATGTCTACAGCCTTAGGAATAATACACTCCAGTTCCTTTGCTTGGTTTGTGCTGGATTAATTTCAGGCTGCTGCTATTGCAAGGGAAAACAAAAGCCCCCCCCCTGAATTCTAGGTGCTGGTGCAAAATCCTTACCAGCAAAATGATTATGTGAATGCTATAAATAATCATTTAGTGAAAATGATAGCCATCCATTTTCAATACGGCACATTAGAAAAGCTACTGTTACTGTTCATTAGATTTATATCCCACCCTTTCCTCTCAAAGGAGCCCAGGGTGGCACACACACACAAGTGATAATACACTTAAAACAGCTATTTAAAAAGTGAGTACAGATGCAGACTGGAAAAAACCTTTGCTTAAAATGCTTGTTGAAAAAGGAAGCTCTTCAATAAAGAGATGGCACCTTTCTACTGTTCAAGAGGAGGGAATTCCAGTGCTTAAAGGCACTGATAAGATGGTATCTGTGGGAGGCCCACACCTGCAGAATGCAGTGATCAGTTGAGACTAGCTTTTAGGTATTTCAAGGTGCCCACCAAATAGTACAAACAAGTGCAGCCCTGCATTAAAATGTTGCAGCGTTGAAGGCTTCTATTCAGAATTCCAGACCACCCCTCTTCCCACCCCCTCTCGGGTTTTCCACCTGCTTCCTGCCTATCTTTTTTACTTGAGTAAGTCTTTGGGTTCCCCCAGCCTTGATTATACCTTCCTCTTGTATGTAGGTGGTGCTGTTGTGACTGCCTAGGTACTAGCACTCAAAGATTTAAAATTCCTATTGTTACATGCAAGCGTAACTACATGCAGCTTCACCCAAATGTTGTAGTTTAATGTGCATGTGTTATCATGCATTATTTGAGCCTGTGTCTATGGGATTTAGAAGAGTCTTAACAGGATCTGGAGGACAGAAAGTTTCCTGGCTGTGCAATAGATGGCCTTATTTTTGTTTTGTTTTTTGAGAAGCTTTTTTGTTTTTGTTTTGTTTCTACATATGATTGATCATTGTTAAGATAGATAAATGGAGGAAGGTTGATACCAGACCTGCACTGAATATCATACATACATGGGCCAGTAAAAGAATGCTCCCTTAGAAAAAGACCACTACATTTTATAAAAGAAGTCTTAAATGTTTTGCACAGGCTGCTTTGGCAAGGTTTTAAAATGAGCTCTCTATGAAACCTAAACATATCATAGACAGGAAATTATTTTTATGTAAACTATGAGAATATGCAATGTGATACAGATGGCAGAGACTTCAAAACTTCCAGGCACTGACGTTACATGAAAACCAGTTACTAGAATGATGTTAAATTGTCTTCAGTTGCAAAGTTAATCTAACCATGTTCCAATGGTTTTCCTAGTTGATAAGCTGATTCTCTCCTTTCTTTGAAGGATATATGTGTAACTGGAGCCCTTTCCCCTCTTCACTACATTCACTGCTACGTTACATCCGAACTGAAATACTGCTGAAAGGATTCTTCCTCTTCAAAAGGTTGGTGCACAGTTTGTTTTTCATTCTAAATTTTATTCTTATTTGATGATAAGAATAATTTCAAATCGAGATGGGTTTAAGTGTGGTTTTTTGGCACATCTGTCTAGTTTCGATCCTGATTTGAATGTAGATCAGTAATCATGATTTTTTTTAAAAAAAGAATATGCTAAGTGAGGCTTTCCTACATGACTTGATGCCACATTTTGAATGTTACTTTTTAAATTTTCTTAATGTGAGTGAGTCTTTGATGTGTACGCACCATAGCACAGAAGCTTGGGATCCAAACTAACAAATGTTATTGTGAGTTCCCAAAAATCTGGCACAGCTGAATGACTAGGTCACTCATAAAGAAGGCTGTACATATCTGACAACATACTTATTTCAGAGAAGGGCGAGGAAAGCAGAGCTGATGCTTGGGTGTGGCTCTTTGTACACTACTTTTCATCAAATAGATAAATAAATTAACATAAAAGAGGATAGGTCTCCACTTCAAATTCTACACTGACCATAATGCTTGCAGGACTGATTTATGTAGTGTGAAGTAATGCAGATGAAAACACTGCTTATCACTTAAAATGCTTTTCTCATTTGTGCAGAAAGTATGTGTTTCCTTTCCTGGGAGAATATGCAGAAAACTGAAATTGCACTAATTACACAAGAGGTGAAACGTGTGCAACAAGAACACAAGCAGATTCGATTGCATTGGAAACAGAAGAAGGGAATAATGGGAAGGACTTGACTGGCACCAGCAGGTGTTTGGAGGAGATGCAGTCTGATGCTCTTGCTGAGGTTGATTAAATAGACAAAAAGGAAGAAGGGGGTGGGGAGAGCAGCGAGGAGGGAAATACATCCCTTCAAAAGGCATTTCTCCCTTGTTCAACAAGCTCTCTCTGCACAGGTTTCTGGAGCATTAGCAAAAGACATAATGCACAAAAGCAGTGGTAAGACCCAAGAACGTCCAGATGGAAATGAATTTATTAATCCATCTTCTGCAAAGCAGTGTCCTGATTCAGTGCCACTAGTGAAGAGTGGAAATGTGTCAGTGGTTCTGCAGTGGTCATCTAAGAAAGGGATCCATCCTTTGAATGAAAGCTGCCAACAGCTTGTAGCCTTGCGATGCTAGCAAATTTGGGAAGTGTTCTAAAAATGGCTCTTCCCATTGCTCTGTCCAGAAGAGTGGTTCTGATGTTTGGGGAGACCATGAACCCAGATGACATTGCAAGCCAGGATTTGTGGGTTGCTGCTCCCAAAGCAGCATGGCCAAGAGCATGGGAGAATGGAGACTTTTGAGCATAGAATTCTTTTGCATAGAACTATCGGTTAATATGTGCAGCCATAGCCAATGTGTGACATGGAACTGGAAAGATGTAAATAAAACACTGGAAGCAAAAGTGGATGAGTAGGCCTAAAGGCCAAAAATGGGCTGAAATAGAACCAGAATGCTTCTTGCACCACCTGGACTAGCAGAGCACCAAATGAAGAGTCTTCAAGAAAGAGGTACCTGTGCAAACCCTGCAAAGCTTAACAGAGCAACAAAAGTAACTAAATTGATTTCTGGGTGGCTGAGCTTGACTGGTTACCCACGATCAGCTGACTCAAGATCCCGCTATGTTGTGCTGGAAAAGCTTCAAAAGAACGGGGGGGGGGGTGACTTTCTCCTGCAATTCAAAGTTCCACGAGGAGCAGTGAGTACAGTCAGGTTCTGAATTTGCCAGAATAGTAGGAATGAGAAACTGGGACAGGAAGGTCGAGGAAAGCAGGACCAGCAGAAGAATTCAACCAAGTACATTGGACTTTACTCCAAGTATGGCAAAGAGAAGCAGAATTTTGCAGGAGGTATAATCTACTTTTTAAAAATGTATTCCATTTTTATTCTGCCCTTCTTCCATTTTACATATTCTGCCATAGTAGAAATTTTAAGAAGAGCTCTAAAGGATGATTTAAATATTTTGATTCCCATTTGGAAGCTGTCAAAAATGCTTCCTGGTTGCAGGGATTGTTTTCCTGAGGTGAAGCTCCACAAATAGGGGCTACCACTGAAAAGGTCTATTCTCATGTGGCCACCGCCTTTCTTGGATGAAGGCCACGCCTTTCTTGGATGAAGCTCCTATACCACTGTGAAAGAATATGCTGCTGGTATATATCTTGTTAGTGTTCCACTGGATGCATTCTAATTCTAAAAAGTACAAAGACCTTGATGCAAGCATATGAACAATGATGACAAGTATGTCATTCTCAACTAACTGCTTGTCTTTGGTTTAATTATTTTTCCACTTCCTAGAGAGCAGGGTAATTTTCTGATATTCATTTTCATAATAGTAATAACTTTTAATTTTAATTCTAGAACTTAGCCTTTTTACTCTAAGAGGATAACATGGCATTAGTAAAGGAGAGAAATAATCTCATTATGCTATTGTAAATCCTTTGCCATAATCTTCCTTTTGAACAATGTCATCAGGCTGCTATGAACACAATCCAGATAAAATTACACTCTTTTTTTATCCTGGGAAAGAAAGAGAGAAGAAAAAGGATTAAAAATAAAAGCCACACCAGGTTATCAAACTGGGTTGGAAAAGGAAATATTATTTAATGAGGAAGAGATTATTGTTTCATTATATTTTTCTCTTTCCACCCTTGGAGAAGGCAACAGAAAGACCCTTCCTGTGTGGAAACTAGCCAGCTTCTCTAGTGGCAATAACGGCATATTTGGTTGTGCCTTGATTGTCTTGCTAGGTTGCCTCAAGGTTGGGGCTCCTGACCTGAAAGTGGCCTTCTCTAGTGGTAGAAATCACCAGCTCTATTATAACATGGTTTATGGGCAGGGATTATGGGAGTTCTCATGCAACAACATATGGAGGGGCAGATTCTCACCCACTTCAAACTCTTTCTGCCTCAGGCATTTTGTGTCTTCCTTAGTTTCTTGACACATACAAGACTTCCGTCATTTCATCTTTCTTTTACATGGTTGCTGAGGTTTCTTCTGACTTCTTTACCCAAGAAGCTGCCTTTTGTTTTCTAGGTGTCTTTGCCAGCTATACAGTCAATTGGGAAAAGTTTCTCTCAGCCAACTTGACAAGCGACTAGATGGGACCTGCAGGTCAGTTCCACATGCAGTGTGAAGGATAGCCTGGAATTGACACACTCCTGGGTTTTTATTGAGAGATCCCAGCGGATGCAAACTCAAGAGCTGATTCAATGCTGTTGTGAAATCTCCATACCTCACCTGGACTCTCATTTTCATGTTCCTAACCGTGGCAAGTTCTATTGCAATCGTATGTTGGTCAGTGATGACCCCACCTTTTGACTTTGCTGGAGAAGCATATTTGAGTCGTAGATCATCCTTAGAGTCTTCAGTGTTTTTAACAATAAGAACGCCCTTCCCCACATGTGTATATATATCCTTTCGTAGCTCACAGCCGTTTTTGTTTTCAATTACACGGGCTGATATTCATTGCCTCTTATCATTTTTTTGTAATTTAAATAATGTACAGCTCTGTATATTCTGTCTTTCTCTACAAACAGCAGGAAGAAATGCTGTACGCATGATCATGTGTTTGTAAGTGCATGTGTTGGAATAGGAAGTATACCAGTCTGTATTTAGAAGAGACGAACTCAGTACTAGTACTGACACTGAAATTATAGGCCTAAACACACACACACACACACACACACACACACACACACACACACACTTTGTGGTTTATTTTGAAGGTTAGAAAATACATAGCTCTGGTGATAATTACATTTTGTATATATTTTACAGGTTTCACAGGTCTAATCTAGTATTTGATATACAGAAACTGACAATAGGCTTTTTTTTTTTTTTTTTTGTAAATGGATAGCAGTGATAAGGCATTTGCACAATATTTACCAGAGGCAGAATAGCTCATTGGATCAATTCCTCATTCATGGTTGATGCTCCTTTTTTCCCCTGCTTCACTTCTCTAAACATTGCAGTGCTAGGTCAAAATCAGCTGGGCCTATTTTTCTGAATTAAATGAACTGCTGCTCGTAACTGCATTAGCCTACATACCTAAAAATGGTCAACTTTCATAAAGCGCTTACACCTGCCATTTGTCGTCGCATTGCTTGGAGACTAAATTCCAGTGCATTTTTATTTGCAGTGTGCAGTGTATGTTGCACAGAGGGGAAAGGACAAGACGGATGGCTGCACAATGTCTTTGTGGAGAACTCACCCTTACAAGAAATTCAGGGCTCCTGCTACAACTGGCCCCAAGTCTTGAGATGCCCATTTCCCTGTCAGCTGCAGAACATGATAAGGAGCTGAGGTGGGAAAACACTACCTGTTACAGTGTCCAGATATGAAGTTAGATTAACTCCGTAACATGGCGGGGGAAGGACAAATTTTCCCTTTCCTCTAAAATTCTGTTTATTAAGATGCAGCCAAGCCATTTAGGCAATTGCTGTCAGGGTTTGCTGAACGTTGGGGCTTAAAGCTAAACTGGGTGGATTTTGTACAGCTCCTCCCACTTCCCATTACATTGGTTCAGACTGCAGTCAGAGGTCTGGCAAGGCAAAGTTTGTTTGGAACAAAAGTAGAAGCTGTTGAAGTACAGTGGCCTACTTCTCTTCTGCTTTTCTTAATCTCCGGCTGGGCTTCAGGTGTCCAAGGCAATTGCAAACATTCTGCTCCCATGGGCGATACAAGCAGCTCTCTGCTGTGAGGTTTGCTTGCATTTTGGCATAAAATACATGCTGAATCCAGATAACTTTTCTGGCTTGCCAGAATATTTAGACTAATGGCATTAGAAATATCTATTTGTCATAACCCATCTCTGTGTTTTGGGCTATTAGTGTGCTGTGTACATGGCCTGGCTTATTTCCCTTCCCAGCTGTCTTAATGAAATATAGATCCTGCTGAGATGCCTTATTTTAAGTATCATAAAAATGCCTTATTTTTATCCTTCTTAGAACTACATAGGAGGAGCAAACAGCAATCCACTCAGCTTACTTAGGAACAAAGAGGCAGTTCTGTTACATCAGCCTGGTTTCTTACATTTCCCTTCCCAACTCCAACTCAGTACAGGTAGCGTGTTCACAGACATTTCAGGCGAGCTTTCAGCATCCACTAATAGCTCAGTTGGTTAGAGCATGGTCCTAACGCCAAGGTTGCAGGTTTGATCCTCGTACGGGTCAGCTGCACATTTTTGCATTGTAGGGGGTTGGACTAGATGATCCCCAGGGTAGCTTCCGATTCGATGTTTCTATGATACCATTTTGCTTAATGGGCATTTTCTTAAGGTTGCAAAGAGAGGGACTTCTGTTGTCTTGTAAGGTGACTGTAATACTCTTGGGGAAATTATTGTGCTAATCCAGATAGTGATTCTATTACCGTCATTGTGTCAGTAAAAGAACCAGAGAATAGACTAGTTTATATACTGCACTAAAGTTTGTTGTTTTTTTAAAATCAAAATTCTGTGCTACGTAATTCATGCCAACAAAAGCGTTTTCTCCCTTCCCCCAAAGAATTATATCTTTCTAATCTACATAACCAGATATTTGAATTCTATAAATAGGTGGTAGGTGGTCGATTGTTTGATTTTTGGATATAAACACTCAGCCTGATAAAACAGAGCTCCCATTGCAAATAGTACCCAGTGGCTGCAAGGGAAGCTTCAGTGCAATGTGTTATCTATCTACATCTCTTTTAAATGGATAATGGTGTGAAATGTGTTTAGCATTGTATAAAGAAAGTTTGTGACTAAACTTTGTGTAGCGTGTGGGTTCTGGTGTGCTGTGCTCTCCTGCTGGAACTTCCAAGAAAACAAAACAGACTTATTAAGGAAAGTTTATATATTCTGCTTACTTCCTCCGGCCTCTTGTGTTGGTCTTCTGGCTTCCACTGCTCTCTGGACTAGGAAGAGGAGCTGGTAGTGGTAGCAGAGAAGGATCAAAGGAAGAGCCAGGCAAGAGAGCAAGTGGTGCAGTCCAGAGATGTTTACAGAGGGACTGGCAAGTTGCAGCTGAGCTAAATCTTGCTGCTGCAGTTTCTGTAACCCTGTAGGTTTGTGTCAGTGGGAAACTAGAAAACATTAGGTACTAAATGTCCATTTTCTGCTTGATCAGACCTTGCTGAGTGCTTCCCTAGCTCTAGAAAAAATTCTGAAGTATATTAAAGAACTGCAGTCCTATGATCCCTTACTTGGAGTACGCTCTGGCAAGCAAAACAGGATTTACTTTCAAGTTAGGATTGGTCTGACATGCTGAAATCCTGGCATAGTTACTCGGGAATAAATCCTATTAATCACATTTAGACTGATTTGGGAGTAAACATGCCAGGGATTTGGCTGCACCTGACTCCCCCCCCCCCATAGACTTTCTAAACTATTATTTTTGTTTTAGACCATCATGATAGAATTCCTTTTCCATTCTGTGTCTTGGTAAAATCTCAATGGTTTTTTATTCAGCTTCACAAACATATACTGAGGCATTCCTTTGCTGCCCTGCTTTTGAGGTGTGTCTTTGTGTTTGGCATTGCCACTGAAATAAACCAAACGTGTTTTATGAACCTTGCATGAGAATGAAGCAAGACTGTCTAAACTGCAACAGAACCAGCTATTTTCTTGGGCACAGAGGACTCCGTCATTAAGTGGCTCATACTCCCAACTATTAAAATTTTAGTATGGTGAGGCATGTGGGGAAACCCTGGAGTCTGAAAATAGGCTTGATGTAGGCACCCCACTATTTGAAAACTTGGTTTATTTAAAAAGTAGGCTTTTAGGGTGCCTGGGAGCAGAAACAGTGGTTGATAAAGCTCCGATATTTGGAATGGCGAACAGCCCAAAGTTCTCTCCAAATTTGGAGTCGCTCAGTGAATATCTGTGTGCCAGGTGCTGCTTGTCTGTGCAACCAGCATCCAGTACAAGATTTTGAAAAGCCCACAATATATTTAATTGTCTTGTATGGCCAGAGGGGAAGCCCCTGGAACCTGAGAATAGGCATGATCCCCCTATGATTCTCCTTCCATTGTTAAAACACAAAAGGGGAAGATTTTTGCCTCATTTTGCACTAACCACATCTCTGTAATGTGTGAAAACAAAAGCATACCTCACAGTGGTTTCCAAGATGAACAGGACTGGACAGCAACATGTGCTCTGATGATGAGTACAATCTCCTAATTCCAAAGTTGGCTACAAGCTCCCAGCAGCACTTCAGGGTTGCCAGCCACCATATTGAAAATACAACCTGGGAATGGCACACCATGTGACTAGGGTTTATTTGGAGTGGTGGCCCAAGGAGATTGGCCGTCTCAAAGCTGCACAGTTCCTCCTAATGTAAGCCATCCTATTAAATTAATATTTTCTATAAGAACACATTTAGTTTAAAAAGGCTGCTGTTGATTAATATGTCATAGAAAAAGACAGACTTTCTTTTGAGCAGCACAAGGAACCTCAGCTGGTGGTAAGCATTACTTTCTGGGCACATTGTCTCTAATTCATCTGAGAGCTAGGAACAGATGCTGCAAGTGAACACTGCCACCATGTGGTCGTGTTTAAATATGTTCATGGGGGGGGGGGGTCACTGCTAATGAAATTATAGAGGCAAAATTTTCCATCTTCAAAATACTAGGTTAAGGCCTGATTCAGAAATAAGATGTTACACTTGAACACAATGCACTATTTGCTTTTTAGTCATATGAAGGCACATTATATAGAACTTTGCTGAACCTAAGCTGTCCTGGGCCCAGACCGTGTCTGGATTGGAAGTTGCTAGGAAAGCTTATATATTCTGCTTTCAGCTGCATGGAAGACGGTGGGATATTATTAATGAGTTAATAACCAGTAACATTTTGTTGGTGTAATGTGAACAATGGGTAAAACTGCACAGTGCTTGGGCTCATGTCTTGAGGTGCACATCCCCCATGCCTGGAAGTTCTGAGATAAGATGCCAGGTGCATTGGGTTACCATAGCAACACCAGTGAGGCCATTCACCCATGGTTCGAGATATATGCTTACATGTAGAGATGGGTATAATAGTCTCTAGGATATCAATTTCATTATGTCTCGCCATGTCCTGGCCTGTTTGCTGTCAGGGTCTAACTCTGCAGCATTAGCTTGCATGGTGTTAGTGGATGTCTCTGTACTTATGTATCTTTATTCCAAAGACCAAAAGAACTATATATTGTAGATAGTAGTGTCTAGCTTTGTCTTGTGTCTGGGGACAACAAACACTTTGCTACTTTGAACTGTATGGGAGAGGAGTTTTTCCTTTAACCGGGGACTCTGGAATAAGCTATCTGCTGGAAAACAAAATCTCTGAAGACTCTGCTGATACATCACACTGCTTGGGTATGGTGAACTACCAACTGACTTCCACAAGTCAACAATTTCCCCCCTTTTCTCAGCATCTTTGTTTTACAATATGATTTTTTTTCTTAAAAACTACAATTTCAAATAGGTTTTTTTTCCTTTTATAGTGCATGCCTCACTATAATTGGGTGATTGTCAATCATTCCAAAGTTCATTTGTCATTATGCTAAGATTCACATTCTTTGTGACGTTATTTGGGCTGATCCATGCCCAAAGCAACCAGAGTGGAGGAAAGGTATTTGCTTGGTATCCATGGTAAGGACCAAAGCAGGAGGAGTAAGATTAGCTGGTTTGCATACACATTTCCCTCGCTCCCCCCCCCCACCTCACGCAGGAACACACAAAGAAAATAGTGACACCACAGCCTTGTCTGTAGGAGTTAGTGACACAGATGTTTTACCTCAAAATGGAAGGGCAAAGAGGAAATACCCTTATCTTTAATACAGGGGAAAAGAATAAAATTTGAAATTTCAATCAGCCCCATTACTGAATGCAGCTTTTTAATGAGATCTGTGATATAATCTCCCTCAAATCAATACCTATTCACCATTTTTAAAATATTGGGCCTCTGCCATAGAGGCTTAAGCTCTAAAGCCGAAAAGTCAATAGTGTTAATTTATATTTGATCTGGCCCCATGGGAATGGAAGGTTGTTTTTTTTAAAAGGTCAGGCATTGTTAAGCATTTAGACATACAAAAAAAGGATTTAATTTTTTTTAGTTTTAACTTCTAGGATTGGATTTAGAGTCAGTGACTTTGACATCTCCAAGTCTTCCATTCATACACGTAAACACGTGGTATTCACCTAAATGTAGAATAGTACAACTAGAAGAGACCTTGAAGATCACCAGTCCTCTGCAATGACAGGATTTTTTTGATTTAAACAGCCCCTCATAGATAATATGGCCAATTCCTCTTTTAAAACTGCCACCGTAAGTAGACAGAAATGTCCATAAAGTCAGATGTCTGTTGCTGTCTCATGCAGCCTGCTTTTCTAGACTATGCAAGAAACAGAAAGGATACCTGACTGACTTTTTTAAATGGAGCTTCAAAGAAAATCGATGGGCTGGATCCTGAAAATAACAAGAGGAAACGGGCCAAAATCAGGATGAGACGCATTGTGCAAGTACAACACAACTATCAAAATTCAGGACAGACACCACCAATTAATATAAGATTAGCAGCAAAAATTCTGTATACAAAATAGTGAGGAGAAAAAAGAGAAGTCTCTAACTGCAGATACTGGTACCTCATACTATGTGGATTTGCAACCTTAAGCAAAGTCACCTCCATCTTTTAGGTGAAAAGGGACAATCTTTTTTGGGATTTATAAGAAGCTGCATCTATGATTTTCTCAGATACTAAATAAAACCTTAAACTAAAAGCATACACAAATTTAGCAAGATAATTTAGGGGGGGAAATCCCTACTAGTGCTAATTATAATGACAATTATAACTATATCGATACATGTCTATTTTTGTTCTACTGGTTTAATTGCTTTAAACAGTCCATTGTTTATTGTTTCCTCTGCTAATACTGTGTCATTATTGTTTTCTGGTCCTTGAGCTAGTGATTTGACTTTTTAAAAAACAATGCAACACTCTACATCCAGTAATCAGTTAGCTGCTTTCAAACCAACTTTGCTGGCAAACAGCCATTGGCCTCTGTAACATGTTATAAATTTAGATAGATATGCTTAATATGCAATGGACAGGGCTTCAGTATTATTTTCTGCACCAAAATCACCGTACACAATGGAGCCACACTGAGGAGGGGGGTGGGAAATGCACCCTGAATTAATTTTCGTTACTTCAGGAGGGTATATGAAAACTTACCAGATGGTTTGTGCCCAGGTATACCACATCTATAAATAAACTGAAAGTCAATAGATCTTGGAAAGCGCAGGTTAAAAATCTGTCACAAACACTGTTGCTAAGCACGCAAGCTGCTACCCTCTCGACTAGCTGCTATTTCCGGCTGTCATGAAATATCCTGTGCATGGAGGCAATTTGATCTGGAGGTGGCGAAGATACGTATCGCTGTGGTGAGATTAGCATCCCAGAGGAAAAGTCATAACTTCCTGCTCAGACAGAGATAACGTGAAATCTTCTCAGCTGCAAAATGAATCTGAGATTAGGAGAAGTCCATAAAGATAGGATACCCTTGATAAAAAGAATTTCCCTCTGCCTACCCTCAGACTATATTTCTTACTTTACTTCTACCCAGAGTATACATTGGAGCTGCTGTGATGTGGCTACGTTTGATAAAGGAGGAAAGATTGAACCGGCATAGGTGTTCCTAGGAACAGAGTAACTTTCTGTTCTAGTATTAGACACACCAGCAGATAACTTGTGTATTGGGTCGCATTCTTGACATTTCAGGAAACTGAAGGCTGCAGCAAGTTGCACAATCCTGAAGTGAATGCTTTTTTACAGCCAGTTTTTTAGCACATACATCTCCTAAGCTATTGCTCTTTCCTGTCTGCAGTTTTAAGGATCCTTTGTAGCGGCTGAGACACTTGAAAACTTGGTGAGACTTCTATTTTGTTCTTCTTGCGAAAGTCCCACCTTTAAGAGGAGTTAGTATGTTATGCACCGTAAGCAAAAGAAATGCAGTGGGCAGACATTGTGCTGCAATACATAAATCAAATCAAATAACAACAGGACAACAGTGTCTTTTTAAAAATGTTCATTAATATACTGCAGCATATAAAATGTTATACTATGACCAAACATTTAACATGTGGACTAAAAAGCACAATAGCAGCAAGATATCCATATTCAACTACATTCATTTAAATAATTAAAATACTTAGCACAATATTAATGGGACAATAAGTTGAAACAAATCAATCAGGAAGATTTCCCATGCGAGGCTGACTGTGGTCTTTCACATATCCCATTCATTTCCGTGGGGCTTGTGGAGAATAACTTCCTGATGAATTGTAATCTCATTAAGCGAGCCAACCAGTAATGGAAAAATGATACCCTACCTCTTTTTACTTCTGTAGAGTGCTGAAAAATTGATGAGAATTGGTAAACAGTAACACTAAACACAACAATACTTCTTTTTAACTCTTACATAAAAAAAAGTTCAGTGCTAGTTCCCATATCACTATTCTAGAGTCTCCAATGAAGAACTTCAGTCAAATTTTGCAGTGCAGGTTCAGCTTTTGAGCCATCTTACACATTTAATGCAATAACCTATTGCAGTTATTATTAAAGTTCTGTTTGATGTAATAGGTTGTTATTTACACTAAAGTTTCTTGTTCTTCCACAGACTCAGATTGTTGTGGAGGATAATTACATGCCGTGTGTTTGTAAAAAATACTGTTTAAAAAGCCAAAACAATGCATGTGGATAAAACTGTACAGCATTTGTTCTCTGCTCAAATACATCACACGATTGAACAAAAATAATGGATGAATTCTAGATACTCTGGAGGACTCACTCCAGGATTCAAAAGTCCAAGCAGGCAATGAAAATAGTAAATACATGAGAACACAGGGCCAAACTGAAAGGCTTTGAACAACCTTTGTCACAGGAATTAGCCTGGCTGCCTTTCACCAAACACAGCTCTCTTCATGTAGGGCACAAAACTGCAAAAGAATAAAGATATGCATATAGGTATTTTTGGATTGGCTCATCCCAAAACAGTGTCAGATATGAGCTAATAAAACTAGAATGCTGAGATCTCTATTCTAAAAGCGTTACCAAATTCACAGGAAGCAATTGCTATGCATAATGAATATGGACCTCATTCCCCATCACACAAACAAAACAAATCCATAAAGGAACACACACTACCATCAACTAATTACTTACAGAAATGAGTTAAATAGAAGGTCATGTCTTGGGTGACACAGAATAATTTTTTAAAAAAGTAATTGTACTGGATATCTAGCAGATTGAGATCCTCCATGCAGCAACAATGAAAGAACAACTCGGATGCCAAGTGTACTCTCTCCACTGACAGATTACAGCGGGAGTCAAGACATGTCCTTTACATATTCCTCATTCCTGCTTCAGAGCTAAAAGACACAAACCTCAGAGCAATCCAGCTTTCAAACCAATGCTAGCACAACACAAAAGCAAATGAAGAAGTAAGGTTTAAGGTTATCAAAAGAGGAAAAAGTACATATTTCTTTAGTATCATGAACATTTTGTGCTAATCTGAAAACAGTTTTTTATTAAGAAAATCTTTACCCTGCAGGTAATAAACTATAAAAGTAGTGTTAAAATCCCATTTTAATTCAAAAGGTTGGAAACAAAAACCCAAAGCTCAAAACCACACCAAAGATATATTTTTTTTCTTTGATAGCACACAAACGTTCTCGTGTGTCAAGTTCTTTTCCACCCTTAAGACAACCTAATTAGATTCTTGGTCGAATCTGCAACAGATACTCAACCAGGAAGGTGAACAATTTCTCCCTCTTGCAAATGTTCAACACATTTTACACAAAGCTTGACATGGGAGAAGAGGGGTGTAACCCTTTCCCTTCCCAACCCTGTTGCATGCCAGAGCTTTAAGGAATTTTCTTTGCTGTTCCTCTGCTGCTGCTTTTTGCCATTGGTTTTCATTCCACTGCCTACTTATTTAGGTTCAGGAACCTTTACGCCAGCAAGGGGTTAAAAGTACTTTTGGTATTCCATTTGATTAGCCTTAAGCATTGCATCGGGTGAAAAGTTTCTCTCTTCAAAATTCTGCTTTATTGGCAGCACCAGACTGCATGGGCAATTGGTTTAAGAGGGTATAAAAAGTTTCATTTCAGATGCTTGCAACAGGAGTTACTACTAGATATGAGAACTGTGTTTATATAGGTCTTTAGGTTATATTTTGTGCCTTACTAATGTGGGACATTGCTGGTTTGAAAGAAATATATTTGGTTAGGGTATTGTTTGGTTTGTTAGACATATTTGTTAGACCTCCCTGCCAATTTAGATACAGTGACTGAACTGGAGGCCCCTCGACTGACTTCAGGTCCAGTGTTGGACCATTTCGATCAGATACTCCCTACTGATGTGGATAGATTCCTCCAAGTTGGTAGGCCTACCACCTGCCTCCTTGATCCGTGCCTGTCTTGGCTGATTAAGGAGTGTCCAGATGTTGCGCAAACCCTCCTGGTTGTAATTATCAATTTGTCCCTTGACACGGGGACATTCCCAGGGGAACTGAAGGAAGCAGTGGTGTGTCGACTCTTAAAGAAAACTTCATCAGATCCCTTAGACCTATCCAATTACCGCCCAGTTTCAAATCTTCCATACCTGGGTAAGGTAATTGAGAGAGCGGTTGCTGAACAGCTTGGTAGGTTTCTGGAGGAAACATCGGCATTAGATCCATTTCAGTCTGGTTTCCATCCTGGTTTTGGGACGGAGACGGCTCTGGTTGCCCTAACAGATGATCTCCGTAGACAACTGGATCAAGGCGGGTCAGGACTGCTGATCCTTTTAGATTTGTCAGCAGCCTTTGACATAGTCGTTACTGGCTGTGCTCTTTTATCTCTGGTTGGGGACAGAGGGTGGCACTAGGGAGGGAAACGTCGCGCCACTCCTTGGTGTGTGGAGTGCCGCAGGGTGCAATTCTCTCCCCAATGCTTTTTAACATCTTTATGCGCCCCCTTGCCCAGATTATCCGGAGCTTTGGGCCGGGCTGTCACCAATATGCTGATGACACTCAGCTCTATCTGCTGATGGATGGCCACACCGACTCGGCCCCGAACACACTGACCAGATGCTTGGAAGCTGTGGCTGGATGGTTTCGTGGGAGCCGATTGAAACTAAATCCTTCGAAGACAGAGGTCCTATGGCTAGGTCGGGATGGCATGGGGACGAGGGACCAACTCCCTTCTCTTGCGGGGGCCCAGTTAGTGCCATTGCCTTCCGTTAAGAGTTTGGGTGTAATCCTTGACGCCTCCCTTTCCATGGAGGCGCAAGTTACAGCAACAACAGCCAAGGCGACATTTTCCCACCTTCGCCGCATCAAGCAGTTGGTCCCTTACCTTTCCCGCCCCGACCTGGCCACAGTGATCCATGCGACGGTCATCTCCAGGCTTCACTACTGTAATTCGCTCTACGCGTTTCTAAGCTGTCCCAGAAACTCCAGCAGGTACAGAATGCTGCAGCGAGGCTCCTCACGGGGTCTCTGCCATGGGAGCATATTCACCCAGTGCTTTTCAAGCTGCACTGGCTCCCGGTGGAGTACAGGGTCAGATTTAAGGTGCTGCTTTTGACCTTTAAAGCCCTTCATGGCCTAGGACCCTCGTACCTACGGGACCGCCTCTCCTGGTATGCCCCACGGAGAGCCTCAAGGTCCATAAATAACAACACCCTAGTGGTCCCAGGCCCTAAGGAAGTTAGATTGGCTTCAACCAGAGCCAGGGCCTTTTCAACTCTGGCTCCGGCCTGGTGGAACGCTCTGCCTCTTGAGACCAGGGCCCTGCAGGATCTGATTTCTTTCTGCAGGGCCTGTAAGACAGAGTTGTTCTGCCTGGCCTTTGGCTTGGAGCCAATTTGATTCCCTCCCTCCCTCTCTTTCTTTTCCTTCTCCTCCTGCGATGAGGCTACATTTTAATATTTTAATGTTCCATCATTTTAATGTTGTATTTTATTTTTGTTTTTAAGTTGTAATCATTCATCTTGTTTTTATTGTTGCTTGTAAGCCGCTTTGAGCCCGGCCTTGGCTGGGGAGGGCGGGGTATAAATAACAAAATATTATTATTATTATTATTATTATTATTATTATTATTATTATACTGATATGTCACTCCAAGTAAAAAATCACAAGTAAAAGAAATATGATAATTGTTTCTAAAAAGTGTATGAGGACATATTTTTTAACATTTTATATTTTTTATCCCCTATCCTATTTATGCTGTTTGCATATCTGCAGTGGCCAATGAATTTTCCAAAGCCTACAATAAAGTTCATTTCTAGCACTCACACCTTGAATTCCAACAGGCACAAATGCAAATCCTATACTCTTACTGCTACATTGAACTGACACAAAAGTATTTTGCAGCAGTATTGCACCAGGTATGTGAACAGCATTACATTGTTGTACTTGCTTTTTTTCGACAAGTCAAATGATAAAGACAAAATGGATTTTCTAAAAACCAGCTTAATGGATTGTTGTTTTTTATTCAGCTGCAAGTTAGCACCCTAACCTTTGAAATCCTTTTCTAAAAAATCCTCGTACTACGGAAAGATTTCTTTACAGTCGACTCATAACTTGCATGCATTTAACTTGTGTGATTGCTGCTTTATGAGCTTGGTGGCCAGCCCCACACACCATCACACAAATTAAACACACACAAGGTGGAGAGTTTAAAATACCACTTTGAAACACTGCACAGGTAGAACAGAACACTGCTTTTCTGTCAGCTTCTATAAGAATATCAGTTAAACAGTTAATGAGGAATATGTAATAATTCTCTAGAACCTTCTCAAACATTGCATGGGTCTCATTAAGACATGAGCAACATAGCTTTTAGTGCTGGCATATTTCATGAGAGCAGCTTTTCCATGTGGCAAGTTGTTTACAACCCCTATAAAATACCGGTGTGAGGAAGCATTGCCCTTTGAACCATTTCCAAAACACAGACAAATGACTTTTAAGTCTCTGCACCCAATGTTTAATCTCCGCATCCCAGAGCTCTCCCCCTCTATGTGTCTTCACCTACTCCATTCGTGAAGCCAGCAGAGTGTTTTGATTTATTTACTATTTCAAATTCACAACTCGCACCCTTCCTCTCCAAAGGGACCCCAGGGCAGCTCACAATAATTATATTACATAAAACAATTTTTAAAAACACTGTAACATACTGCAGACAGCAGTTAAAACTAGTAGTGAAATGGCTTTATAAAATTATTGGCCAAAAGCCTGAATGGATAAAAGCCTTGAAATGTAGAAATATTTCATACTCTACAAATTAACATATTTTTTTAAAAAGATGCATGACTAGCTCACCCTTCAAAATGTAGTCTGTTAACAAGCTTGGCACTTTCTCACTGTCTTCTTTCATGGCATGAAGAACTGTAAAATGTGGAGAAGATGATCAGTGGAAGAAGCACCAACTTAGTCAATATAAACATGGCATTTAGTTAGAGCAGTGCTTCGGAAACCCTTTTCACACAAAATACTGGAAAATTGCAGAGGGTCTTGGCGGACCATTTAATGATTTTTCTGCCTGTTGTAGCACTTGCAATGCACTGTGCTAGATAAGGTGTGATTTTAACTGTATTTTTACAGGCACGTAGTCGACTACCTAAAAGAAGTGCACTGACAACTGTTTAGAAACCCCTCATTAGAGCAACTGTATTGAAGGTTATTCACCACCCTACTTTCATCCAAGTCAACCATGGATAAGAACATTAAACAACCATAGATTTAATCAAATGTATGTCTCCCCAACAAAGTGGACTGTTCTATTAATCTGTAATAATAGGGTTCATTTTCCATGATAGCACTACTTGCCTGGGCACCCCACAAATGTCCCCTAAGTTCTCATGGTACAAGGGCAGGGGTGCCCAGTTGCAGTATTGGAAGCTGGAGTCCTAAGCAAGTGGTAGATAGCTCACTTCATGGCTGCTTTGTCCTCAATGCACCCAAATAATTATTTCTTAAGTGCATTCAAAGCAACCCCTGCCCACAACAGGTCTAGAAACCAACAGATGCTGGTAATTTGGTAAACTGGCCACTTGTTCTAACCTGCCAAGTGGCAAGGATAATTTTACTATTTCCCTTTCGGATCAATATATGTGAATCAATGTTCAATGCCGTATCTGGATTTTCTGCTGGAGAGGGAGAGATGAGAATCTATCCTAGAAGAAAAGCTATCTAAATGGAACTTTATGGATATGGGACATGTTTTGTCCTTACTGAAATATAAAATTCAATGTGTTGAGATCAAACACAACCTTTTGTCAGTTTCTAGAAGCCTCAGTTGAAAAACAAACAGATTAATATCTGTAATTAATCCTTTAGTGTCTTCATAAAAGAATAAGAAGGATTTATATGTGGTGCCAAAAAGATGGTTCCTAAGATCCTTCTACAAAAGTTGCTATTATCCACTTTGGTTGCTCGAGCCACCACTTACTTTTTAAGAAAGAACTCTTGGAATGTAAAAGACATTCATGCCTATGGAACACTGAACCCACTGCAAATGCAGTAAGAGCTTGGGTAGGCAAGTGCCTCCAATTTCCAAGAAAGCAAGCTGCAATTGGGAAGCTGCTCAAAGAGTCAGAAGCATTTGTGTGGTGTGACGAATGCAAAAATGTGTTTAAGAATTTGGAAGATTAAAAAAAACCTTGGTTAAGACATAAGCCTTTGAAGGTATTTTTTAATGAATTTTTTTTTTTTAAACATAATATAGCATTCTGAACCTAAGCACAGTTACTCTGTTAAATCATTTGATACAATCTATTCAGACTGTCCAATAATGGCAAAAAGCCTGCTGTTTACAGTATCTGGACTATTTACAAATAGGGACACCGATTCTTTGATAATGCAAATTGCCGCTAATGAATTTCCAAAAAGGTGGCTTTCTTAAATTCTATACAAAAATGTACAGGGAACAAAAAATTATCTTGCGGGAAGTTTACAACTCAAGTGTTGGCATCAACCAGCCTCACTGATTTCTTTTTTAAAAACCAATAATTTTATAATTAAAAGCTCACTAGACAGAGGAGTCAAATAATGGGCAACTTTTATGAAGAACACATCCCAAACTCCTTAATATTTAAGAGTAAATATGTAGAATTATACTTGATTGTAGCACATTTACTGTTTCGTTCTGAAATATTTGTATATCAACAGCTGAGAGTCTAGTGCTCTAAATAAATGTTTTGAGGCCTGCCACACAGTGTTAGCAGGGAGAGTCAGGAAGTCTGTTACTGAGTCAAGAATCAAGTTGCAGCTAGTCAGTGGAAAACAATACCATTAACTCTTTAGATAGTGCTTCCTCTGAACTGTTTATGAATGGAGAAAGGGATAGTTCTTCATTAATATGGCTGTGACTCTTGCCAAGTACTTGATACGGAAAAACAATCTGGAAAAGAAATGTTTCAGGAAAATTGGACAACTATTTGCTTGGAAGTTACTGCTACCTTGGGATGTAGACAGCGAACCTGAAGAAATCTGGCTAATCTTATTATGTACCTGAACTTCCTGGCTGATTAAAGCTAAACAGTAGAAGTTAGTTCTACCAATTTCAGAATATTAATGCATATCTGAGCTGGGGAATAACACTGATTTCACCAAAAGATGCAGGAAGGATACAACCTTTTAAATAAGTCTTCATTTGATCTCTGTGCCATGGGGCAGTTAGTGGCCTCTCTGGGTAACATGAACAAGCATATGGCTGCTGATCAACTCCAAGCATTTTTTAGTTATTTCAGAGTCTAGAACATAAAATGCTTGCTTGGCCTTCTAATGCAATTTTCCTCCAATGATACACAGGGAGATGTGCAACCCCACTGACTCTTCCAGACACCTGAGAAAATAATCTAGAATTTGACTTTTCAAAGAAGTCACTGCTATATACTTACTTTTTGTTAATGTTTGGAGATCTTCAACTGATGGAGGTCCACTTTTCTTCTCATAAGGAATAACTGTTGTCAGGTACTGCCAAATGAATGCAAGGATTACTAAATAGCATCAGTGATTCTGGGCACAACTTCCAGTTTACAGTCATACGATAAATATATCTCATTATGTACAAACCAGATCTGTTAAATTCTATCTAAACACACTGAAGCCAATTCAAATATATTCTAGAAAGCAACAAAATGATGTGTGTTAATACAGTGTGTCAAAATTGATCTTAAATTCCAGAATACTGTTTACAAGGTAGCATCCAAGGGTGTCTATTCCCTCACTGATAGAAAGAATCCGTTTGCAGAATGAGGACAGAAACCATTTCTGGTGATTCCGCAAAGCAGATTTGATGCAGACAAAATGCTGAAAATTGTTTCGTTCTCTCATTCTCCTGATGGATTCCTTATGCCAATGGACACTGTTGGATATGACACATTGTAGTTAGCCAAACTCTTCCTTTTAGAGATTTTCTGCACTTTAAGGAAGTTATAATGGGATAGTACATACATTTAATTTTTGCATTTGATAACCTGGACAACCAAATGTAAACCCACAGATCTTTTAAATGCCAGTCATAAAGAATAGTTACTATATTTGTTCAGGAATAGTCTGCTCTATCTTTCCATCATGGATATACTATATGTAAGTGTGTGTGCGTGTGTTGGGAGGTGACTCCATGGAAGGACTTCCTGCATGAATTGTGAAATGAGTCAGTGTAACCAACTGACCAGCATTTGGACCAAGGAACACACCCAAATATATTTGGATGAGTGAAATCGCATTCTAGCAGGCCCAGCTCCCTCAGCTGCTGCCAGGAAAGGTTGTGTGCTGGCTTCCCCTATGCACTTGCATGCAGGCTTACTCAGTGGCAGTGGCAACGTAACAGTCCAGGGAGCTGAGCTGCCCAACTGTACTGAACAACCCTTATTTGCTTTCACTTTGTGGACATAGCCCATTTTGCTTGAAAAGGCATCTCTGAAGCTAGATATTCTTTTCTACTGCAACTGCTTTGTGCTGCTGAAGAAGCAAGCTGCTTTCAATCAGCATTCTGTCTCTAGTTCTTCAGCATTTTTCCTTTGGTGGCATGTTTTATTATTGCCACACAGAAGTGTGTAGTAGTAATAATAGTAATGGAAAAGAGTAGCAGTAGTAGTAATGTTTTATGGCAGACAGCCGCCCACTACTCAAGTCTTTCCAATTATGTATTTCAACTTTAAACACAGTTGTTCCCAATACATGAGCTTACATTATCCACATCTGAATTTAGTTCAAATTGGTTTGAATAAATATACAGATTTCAGAAAACTGAATGTGTTTCTTTTGAAGCTTTTACTGGCAATATTTTTTTGCTCCATAATTTCAAATTTGGCATTCATTGGGGTTTCATTGGGGACTCTCAAACCCAAAACTAAACTCTTGGGGATTTCTGAAATAAAGAAGCCCTCCTTGTCAATAGGTCACAAGGCGATATGCAGAGCTGTAACCATGCAAATAACATTTTAAAACTCTTTCAGCCATTGAAACCAATTGACTTGTTAACCTATGGCAACATACGCAGAGTATTCCCCCATTGATAAGAACATAATAAATAGCATAACCCTATACAAGTTTATTAACAGAATCACAGCACGAGGGTTATCTAGCCGAACCCCCTGCAATGCAGGACTCTTTTGCCCAATGTGGGGCTTGAACCCACCACCCTGAGATTAAGAGTCTCATGCTCTACTGACTGAGCTATATGAAAGTCGTGCTATGTTCAACCACTTATTCCCCCGTAAGTGTGTTTAGGACTGCAGCCTAAATGACTGAGAAGCTGCTGCCTGAGGCAGAATACCTTAGTCTGAAAAGAAGTATTATGCATTTTAAAATTCCAGAAAAAGAAATATGCATGTTAGCATCTCTGTATTTGGGATGGAGAGCTATCAAACTAGTAAAATACTTATTTTGCAAACTACAGAGGTGATGTCAAATTAATGTACATAGTATACATACCTTACAATGAGCTTCTAAAACAATGTTGAAGGTTCTGACAGCAAACAATATTGGAGACCCCAAACCGTGCTCAGCAAATGTCACACAGCCTCTCTTTTCAAAACTCTGCCCACACCAAAAGTTGATACAAACTTTGCTCCAGTTCAGAGACTGATAAGTAATACATGGGCTTTTGCAGCCACAGAGTTCTCTGCCAATAAGTTGGGCATTTATTTCAACAGAAGGGCTTAATTTGCCAGCACCACGTTGAACAGAGATCTAGGCATCTGCAGCAGCTCAGTGTGCAAACGGATTGTATTCGTCTAGTAAAAGGACTACCATGGAAGCACTGACAGGGACTGCTTGGAATGGGCGCCACTGGGGACACTGACAACATACACAGCAGTCCAAAAGACCCCAGCTCGTTCATTTTAGCTCCATGGCCTTCTTCTGGACTTAGATTGCAAACCACTCTAACCAACTGAGCTATCCAGGCTGACCCAATAGAATTATAGTTGGAAGGGACTCCGAGGGCCATTCAGCTCAGTTGATTAAAGTGCGGTGGATGCCAAGGTTACAGGTTCGATCCCCGTAAGGGACAGCTGTGTGCTCTGACATTGCAGGGGTTGGACTAGATGATCCTCAGGTTCCCTTCCAACTCTATGATTCTATGCAGCTGTCCCATACAGGGATTGAACCTTCAACCTTGTTTTTTATCAGCATCACACTGCTCTTCTACCTTCCATATTCTTTAGGGACCTGGGATTTAAAGAGTTCTCAACCCTAATGTTCCCAGCCTCTCTTCAGGACTGTCCAAGATGAGGGCTGGTCAAAATTAGATTTTACTCTCTCCAAATCCTATTGTCACTACTCACTCCAATGTTTATGCTAAGTGGTGCTAACTGCAAAGAGAAGCTGTCCAATGATTTTAATCTTGTTAAAAAGATAACCACAGACTATGAAATGCATACACAGGAAGTTACCTTGTCTTATACCATCTGTCTCAGAATTGTTTTTGTTACCTTTATTTAGAGCCTGTACAAATATAGAAGTACATGTGCTATCTGAGATTTTTAAAACGAGAGTGTGTTTAGTAAAAAAAAAAATTGTGTGTTTTGTCTTTTAAACAATTTGATCCTCATGAAAATTTGCATAGCAGCACTAGCTGTGGGTCTGATCTGAAACAAATATGCCTGATCATAAAAGCCAACCAAAATCACATACACACCTAGTACTTATAGGTCATTTGTGTCAATACTATAAAGTGGCAGTTTTTGATCACTACTCTATATACACACTTCTTCAATAGAACCACATAATTGTAGTTAGAAGGTACCCCCTAGGGTCATCTAGTCCACCCCCTGATTATTGTAAGGTTGAATAGACATACCTTTTCAGTACTATAATACAGTCTAGCAATCTGACATTGGGATATAAAACATAATAATTTATGGTGTTTAATATCCCTTTGGATTGTGGATTACACATATATTTGCTGAAAATGAAATAAAAAATTGTCCAAGGAAACAAGTGATGTTTTAGAATCCATAATAAAGAGGCTTTAAACATATTGGAAGTTGCTAGACTTATTTACTATATACTATTTTCGTGCATTTCTTTCTTCTTGTGCTGAAGTATTTAAGCTGACATGACCTTTTACTGCTGATTTCTTATGCATGCAGTTCATTTCAAGTATGTATTATGCTGATGCCTATATTTTATTTTCAGAGGTTAAATGAACCCTAGAGGGAAATTGTTCATTTGCTGCAATTTTTCTGTGCATATCAAGGCTTGTCTGCTCTTTAACTACCGAGGAAAGAAAACCTTTGCAAACAAATCGTAGCTTTGAAGGCAGAGAAGACGCGAGTAAGCATGCTAATATCCCCTCCCCCTCCGGTGATCACTTGTAGTCTGAAAATGCTACCGCTGCCAGCTTTTTAAGGCCTTGATTTATATAAAGACAGAAAGGATAGCACAAGGAAAAAAACAAAGCGTCAGAGGATAGCCCAGCACCTGTTTTTCTCCACCCGAGTTTCCAAACGTTTGACGGAAGCCATTCTGAATAACATTTGAGATCCCTTCCATGCTGAACCGCTATAGGGAGCAAGAACATGGCAGGAGGGAAAAGGGAAGGGAGAACAGAAAAATTTAAAAGCTATTAGTTAGGATTTACTAAAGATGCAAGCAAGGTAAATGACAGAGACAAGCTGTTAGGAATGAATAAATGCAACTGCAGTTTAAGCGGAGAAAAACTTACTTTTTCAATATTTAGTTATTTAGCAAAAGAAAACTATAGAATTTAGAAATAGGATCAACAGTACAATTTTATAAACAGAGGCCTGATACCAAAGTGTTTTCTACATGAATTATGTGAGATGCTAAATGTCATAAAACAGACTTGTTTGCAGCCACAGCCTAAATCTTCAGTCACCTGATGTTTGCCCACCTGTCAAACTAACCTGTGGACGGTTCACTCTGGCTGGATCCAGTTCCTCACCCTTGCTATAGTAGCTAGCCTTTCACTTTATTCACACCAACCATTAAATTAATATGCAACATGTAGAATAAAGAAGAACACTTAAAACCTAAGATATTAAAAAACTTATACTTAGTTGTCCCAATGGGCATGTCATGTGTAAAAACAAGTCCCACTGGTAAGTCACCTTCTTGACTGGATCCATTGCATTTAAAAGGGTGCTGTGTGTATAGCACATGTGAATGTACATGGGGAGATTGGCACTGGGTAAGGTCTGCATGTGTATCCTCTAACATGGTTTGATGCCAGTGGCAGTCACGTGTTTGTATTCTACCTTTCTCTGTTCTGACCTCCCCACTGACACCAAAAGGTAATTAATGATTGCAACGTGAATAAAACCAAACATCTGCTTTGACTGCTTTGAATGCAAGGCGCTTTCTCACGCAGCCCAAAAATGTGCAGGTGCACAGGGACCATTGATTTTGGTTAACACATCAGCTTAGTTTCTATTTTACGACCCACAGGTGGGAAAACTCAGGCTTGGGGGCCAAATGCAGCCCTCCAGGTCTCTCTGTTTGGCACCTGGCACTTTCCCTAGGCCACACCACTCACTGGCCCTGCTTTGCACCCCATGTGTTTTTTGCCTGGCTGAAATGTGCACTTGAGCACTGATAATACCTCCTGCTTGTCCTAATGGAGGATAGAGAGGGGTATGCAAATGTGATTAAAAACTAGCTTACTATACAAATATAACATTTATATTAATAGTTTCACCTCCAGCTCCACCCTCTAATGGAATGTGGCCCTCAGGCTGAAAAAGCCCCCCCCCCCCATTCCAAACCCAATTGTTTCATATACCAGATGTTTTTCATCTCATACAGATTTTTAGTTCCAGCATCATTTGCAGAGACTGCAGCTGGAAATCCTTCCAATGCAAAGAGCACCCCTCTCAAAACTACTCTTGCCTCGGCTGAGAAGCAGAAAGAGGAGCTGCATACCAACAGACCTTTTTCCTACAAAGAGCAGCATAAAGAGGTTGCAAAAGGGAGGGTAGCATTTAGGGGCAGCTCCCGGCTGTCCTCCTGCATCTCCTCAAGCCCCTCTCAAAGATAAGCAGGCCACAAGGCCCTGCGCAATGCCAGAACCTCTCTCATCCTTTGTACCACTTGCGATTAGGGCCACTTTTTGAACTTAGATACCCTACTCAAGTAAAAAGACATGCAGATTGCATCACACGTAAATGGTACACATGATACATGTGAACAAAGGCAGCGAAAAAGACTGTGCCTCGGACGCATCACTAGGGTTCAACTAGAAACTCCTTGATGCTCTAGCACATGATGTTTGAGCATCTGTATACCTCTCTCTGGAGCAGATTGACCTTTAAAATGACAGTCACTTATGGTACATGTTCCTATTCCTCCTAAAATTAACAAAGCTTATGACTAACCAATCTCCTGGCCAATGCAGAGTCTATTAATGCTGTTATTTATGCATTTACTATTAAAAGTGCTCTGTCCTTTTTATGGCAAGATTATTTATACATGAAGTCCTTCATAAATATCTTTCATTAAGGACTTACTCCCTAGCTTTTTAAATGTTTTTAATGAAGGTATAATGCCTCAAGGCAAAGCTTACTAGACACTATAGCACAATCCTACTAAGCACAGATCTTACTAAAATCTCTGGCAGGATCTTTCTGGTCCCCCAAAGTCCCTGGCATTAAGAGGATGCGCTGTATGTGGTAAGTACTCCCGCATCTTTAAGTTGTAGTGTACCTGGAAAAGGGTTTTGAGGGGCCTCTACATGCTGATGACAACACTGGCAAAATAATGTGTGATCCCTGAGCAACTGGAGGAGGCAGAGGCTTGAGCAGGACATAGAAGACATACAGAATTGAGAAAAAAGAAAGCTAATGAAAGGAGATGGGGTATGTGAAAAACTTTATATGGCAAAGGGTATGTATGCTATTGCAATGACAGTTACTGAAATCTGTCCAACAGTTCTGCATCCTTGTGCACAACTTAACTTCTATTCCATTTCTGTAATCACTCTAATGAAAAATTACTACCAAGACCTCTGTACTTCGGATTTCTAGATTTTAGACTGAAAGGTTTCCATCATTTTCTGAATTTCCAGGGCAGTATCATTCCTCTTTACTCCTTACAAGTTGCTCAAGCAGGTAAAACAAAGCATGTACAGTACGCATTCCCTAGAACATAGTAAGTGCAGTGTTTAGCCATAAGGAGTACAACTTCTCAAAGTATTGACTAAATTGTTGTACTATTGCAAGGATTAGCAATATGTTGAATAGAGCCCACTGTAAATGTATAACTGTTACAGTTTGATGAAGTCATAGTTGCCAATCAGAAGCTATGAGATTCCCCAATAATGGCAACCAGAAAGACAGGAGCTGTATATACTTTAAGAAGTAAGACGTAGATAGAAAGTGATCAAGTAGAGTTAAAATTCTAATTTGGTTTATATCTACAGATACAAAGGACAATGTTCTTACTGTTCCAGGCATATGACTCCTCTCTTGCTTGCCATTCTGAGGACTGCCATTTTTCAGTTTCTTTTTCTTCTTTGCCATTTCCTTCTGTTCTCTTTGTTTGTTTTGTACTTCAATAAGGACAGAGATGAAGCTGTTCTTTACTTCCTTCTCAAATTCCAGCTCATCTCGTAGTGCCAACTGCTGCACTAGCTCCTCAGAGTAGTCCTTGATGGCGGTCTCAATCTCTTCTAACAGATCATTTAATTCTGTCACAGATAGATTTTTCACACCTGTTTTCCAAACAGAACAAAAAATTATGTTGCGTATAATAATGCATATCAAAAGCAGCATAAATCCAATACTTTGCTCCTAACAAATGCACCCAAAGAGCAACAGCTGCCAAATCTATGAACTTATGATGAAACACTCTTCTGCAACTGCAACTCACTTCACATGTGATGGTGCATATCAGGGGTGGACAAGCTATCACCTTCCAAGTGTTCTTGGACTACTTGCATCATCCCTGACTATTGACCAGAAGAATTGAAATGCTATTTTCAAGAGGTGTCACCAGTTTTAAGGAAAAACGTGCACATCTGTCCTACTCAATAGTTGCTTATAGGAGGAGAAAGCCTCCTATCAATATGGGGCAGAAAAACGTTTAGTTATCCTGGATAACTAAAATTCCTCAAGACTGTATTTCTCCAGAGAATTACAGACATGTGCATCACCGAATACAGTCTGCTTCCACTTCCACTTGGCCTTATCTGTGGACAACATGACAGCGAAACTACTAAGAGAAAGATAAAAGGTAAAGGTAAAGGTACCCCTGCCCATACGGGCCAGTCTTGACAGACTCTGGGGTTGTGCGCCCATCTCACTTAAGAGGCCAGGGGCCAGCGCTGTCCGGAGACACTTCCGGGTCACGTGGCCAGCGTGACGTCGCTGCTCTGGCGAGCCAGAGCCGCACACGGAAACGCCGTTTACCTTCCCGCTGGTAAGCGGTCCCTATTTATCTACTTGCACCCGGAGGTGCTTTCGAACTGCTAGGTTGGCAGGCGCTGGGACCGAGCAGCGGGAGCGCACCCCGCCGCAGGGATTCGAACCGCCGACCTTTCGATCGGCAAGTCCTAGGCGCTGAGGCTTTAACCCACAGCGCCACCTGCGTCCCCTAGAGAAAGATAGGCAAACATAATAAATTGAAACATGGTAAATCAGGTGTTCATCATTCTATACTGGAAAATACTTGGCGGGGGGGATATCACTTTTGGGTATATGAGGCAAACTTCTGTATGTTACACAAACTGGTATTTGGTTTAAAAAGTTTTCTTAGAATATTTATTATATCCAGATGGAAATCAGGGCCATGCAGGCATTAGCCTTTACAGACAAAATCCTGTTATGTGAAGATGACATTGCAGTACACTGGAGCATAAAGGTCTTCAGAAGAATCCCAGCTCATTGCAAACCATTCCATAATCAGGCAAGTTCCAAAAAAAGCAAAAAGAATCCTGACAAAATGCAGGAAAGTGTTCTGGAAAATGTTTTATTTTGACAGATCAGAAACATATGACTTACTGTTCTGACCTCTTCCGACAAATCATGCAATCAAGGCATCTAATGAAAATCATGCCTAACTGTGTGTATAGAAGTGAAATGCTCCTTCAAACATTGAACAGTTTGAGGAAATCAAATGCAAAATACAGCAGAAGGATTCCTTACGTTCTTCATAATTGTGGTTTGTACTAGATCTCTTAAGCGTTTGAATTTCCTGGGACAGTAAGGACAGGCGGTCTGACTGGGTTGGTGTTTCTTCATCATCTGGATCTGGAGATTCCTGCATCATTTCCTCTATTTCTTCAATCACCTTTCAAAGTAAACACACAAACACAGAGTTATGGAAAATCAAAGACAGAACATAACATTCAGGGCTGATTTTCAAAACTTAACAGTAACTTTCTAAGCATTTTCCTTCAATATAAAATATTGTCATATGGGGCAAATCTTCTCCTGATATTTCATTTGTGTCTTTTTATGAGAAGGAAGCACACCTATAAATCCAAACAAAATTACAATATGATAGCAAAGGCTGGACTTTGGGTTATATTCCTGCATTCCTATAGTTTGTCTCCAAGTGTATTTAGTATTTCTTCCATTAGAGAGATAAGAAGCTTAATAACAAGGTGCTGTTATCAAAGCTGCATGGGTGCTTTCCGTTCTTTACCTGCTCAGCTGTGAAGAGCGGTTCTTCATTGATGCAGGAAACTATAATAGAATGCATGTCTAGTTGCTCTCTCAACTCTTCATCATCTGATAAGTCAAGGTTCATGTTGTCATTAACCTAAATAACAAAAAGAAGAGTAAGAAAAGTATTATTAAAAGCATCAAGACATTATGTGCCAAATCCCAACTATTGTTTTTGGATCCTAAATGCTTCCAAGAAATATGTAATCATTTTAAACCAAAGGCAATCCTAAACCCACTGACCTCAGAGCCCCACAACTCCATGGAACTTACTTTTCAGTAAACATGCATAGGATTGCACTGCTAAGCAGTGGGAACAAAACAACTAGGTCAGAACTTTTGCCCAAAATTAGAGGCAAAAATGCTTTTAGCTGTAACCAAAGAAGTCATTTTCTGATTTGGACATACACTAAATAAGGTATGGTTTATGTGCATGGGCACATACATGGTTCAGTATTTTAATACGTTGTAAGTCGCTTTAAGATTTTTCGGAAAAGCGATGAACAAATATAAACAAGCAGCCACTAACTTAAACAGAACTTACATAACATTGCACAAAAGTCTGCACACAACTGCAACTATAAGAGTGAAAGAAATGTTAAATATTATTACTTTAATTTATTACCCACTGTTCAGCCGCAGTCACAAAAAATAGGGTGGGTGCTGAAAATATACAAGTGTCAAAAGGCCAAGGCAAAGAGGTAAATACGTCGACTCTCATTTCTAATAGAAATTTGGCAGATATATATTTTTAAGAAGCAGCCTCAAGATGGAAACAGAAAGCTGAGAATTTTATGTCAAAAGTTCCTTCATTTGACAAATGATGCAACAACATTGTGGTTATGTGCCACAGCAGCAAGCATTCAAGAGAAAGCTGTTCAGAAAGTATTGCAGTATTGTGTACTTACTCCCTTTTCAGAAAGATTCAGTGTTGGCAAATGCAGTGCTCTGGTGTGTGAAGACTTCCAATCAACCGGCATTACATTACCATAATTATCTGTCAGAGCATTCCAAATCCTGAGAGGGGAAAATAATTTATATTTTAGACTTCAAGCTATACAGCAACTACTATATTAAATCTGACAAATATACTGAGCAACACTGTGGTTTTAAAAATGCATTAACCAGGTGAATCCCACAGTGGTTCCAAAATCAAACATTTTGGAAATACATACATAACAATAAAAATGAATCTCTCAGCTAAGATGGGATGGCCCTAACACATCCTTACTTGTGTGCAATAAGCTGTGGCCCAGATGGTAATACTCATTCCTACCCCCCACCCCTAGGTAAATAAAAAGTTATATCCAGCCAGTTCAATGGGACCCAGATGGATTTCATGATGCACATTTGTAATGCCTATGTGTCCATGGAAGTATACTTGCTTCTGCATGTGGATTTCCCTTGCTGGGATGGAGAGAATACTTTTAAGGTAATAACATACAGTGAGGGGGGGGGAAGTATTTGATTCCCTGCTAAATTTGCCCGTTTGCCCTCTGACGAATAAATGACCAGTCCATAATTTTAATGGTAGGTTTATTGTAGCTGTGAGAGACAGAAGAACAACAACAGCAAAACCCCCAGAAACCCAGAAGACAAAAGTCAGAGATTGATGTGCATTATAATGAATGAAATAAGTATTTGATCCCTTTGCAAAAGATGAATTAGTACTTGGTGGCAAAACCCTTGTTGGCAATTACAGATGTTAGATGTTTCTTGTAGGTGGCCACTAGGTTTGCACACATCTCAGGAGGTATTTTGCCCCACTCCTTTTTGCAGATCCTCTCCAAGTCCCATCCATCGTCCCTTCGATGAGGTGAAGGTGTCCTGTCCCCTTAACACCCCCAAAGCATAATACGTCCCCCTCCATGTTTGACGGTGCAGATGGTGTTCTTGGGGTCATAGGCAGCATTCCTCCTCCTCAACACAGTGAGTTGAGCTGATGCCAAAGAGCTCGATTTTGGTCTTATCTGACCACAACACTTTCACCCAGTTCTCCTCTGGGTCATTCAGATGTGCATTGGCAAACTGCAGACGGGCCTGTAAATGTGCTGTCTTGAGCAAGGGGACCTTGCAGATTCTGCAAGATATCAGTCCTTCACGGCGTAGTGTGTTACCAACTGTTTTCATGGTGACTATGATCCCAGCTGCCCTGCGATCATTGACAAGTTTCCCCTGTGTACTTCTGGGCTGCTCTGTTTCATCACCGTTCTCATGATCATTGCAGCTCCACGAGATGAGATCCCGCATGAAGCCCCAGACCAAGGGAGGTTGATAGTTATTTTGTGTTTCTTTCATTTGCGAATTATTGCACCAACTGTTCTCACCTTCTCACCAAGCTGCTTGGCAATAGTCTTATAGCCCAGTCCAGCCTTGGGCAGGTCTACAATCTTGTCCCTGACATCCTTGGACAGCTCTTTGGTCTTGGTCATGGTGGCTACTTTGGAATCTACTAGATTGCTTCTGTTGACAGGTGACTTTTGTACAGGTACTGCAACGAGCTGGGATTACAGGTAAGACGTCTCCCTTACAGCAGGTGCTTCTAATCTCAGCTCGTTACATACAGTGAAGATACCAGGTAGCCTGGCATCTGGCTGGTTGATAGGGGATCAAATACTTATTTCACTCATTATAATGCACATCAATCTCTGACTTTTGTCTTCTGGGTTTCTGGGGGTTTTGCTGTTGTTCTTCTGTCTCTCACAGCTACAATAAACCTACCATTAAAATTATGGACTGGTCATTTCTTTGTCAGAGAGCAAACGGGCAAATTTAGCAGGAGATCAAATACTTTCCCCCCTCACTGTAGATACGTGAATAACAGCAGCAATTAGTTTTGCATGCGCAGAGGCAAGAATCTAACAATTGTCTTGCTCGGTTGGACTGTATCTAGTCTGGTACTCTTGTCTGTAACAGTGGTCAAATCATATTTCTCTGGGAAGCTCACCAGCAAGTCAGCAACACAAATAGCTGACATGTTTTTTTGTCTCCAGTAACTGGACTGTGTTGTCTGGGTTCACAGGGCTCTGAAGAATATTCCTCAAAGACTAATTACTTTTGGGGAAACCCAGAGAAAAAGTGTTTATAAACAGAGAATCTAATTGGAGAGGATTAACTGTACTGGAGAACAAATCAGAGCAGATGACAAACTTGTGCTTGCTAAGAAGCAAACAACATAAAAAGACAAAGTCTAAGTTCCATAGACTTTAAAGAGAAACATCTAGTGAGCAAGAGGTTTTAAGAACACTGACAAGCGGGTTCTCAAATATTATGGTTTAGAAGCAACAAATCATGTCTGTGTATGGAAGCTTCCCATGCCTGAGGCTGCAATCTTTTGACCAGGAATAAGCCCCATTGAATGCAGCGAGTAAACATGCAGAGCCAACACGTCTTCTGGGTCTGGACGGTTTTGTAAAGGGCCTCTCCTTAAATAAATCAAAGGGCAGTTTTCTGCGCACAGATAGTTCTCCTTCCACCAGACAGAGAAGTCCCCGCTCTAAACTGGAAGCCGGTTCTGGGGGACTAGAAAAAACCTTGCCTGCGTGGCCGAGTCCTGACGTACTAAAGAAGCTTCATAGAATGGCAGAGTTGGAAGGGACCCCGCGGGTCATCTAGTCCAGCCCTTGGCACACGCAAGCTGGCACGATACTTACAGGAAACCGCTCTGAGCTTCCGAGCAACCCCCCCCCCCTCACGAGCAAAAGGCCGAGCTCGCCGAACGATGCCCAAGAAACCCTAGTGTTGCATTCCGACGTCTTCCTCAAGGGCCTCGGGGGCCGCGCCGTGCTGGGGAATGCAGAGGGCGGCGCAGCTCCCTCCCGCCTCCTCGAGGGGGCGATTCTGCGCTCCCAGCAGCCCCTTCATCCCCAACCGCCAGCTCTTCGCGGGGAAAAGCCTCTCAGGGCCGACGCTGCCCCGGGGCGTTAATATCTGCCCCCCAAACTATGCACCCCGTCCCGAAAAGGCCACACCGGCCTGGGGGGGCGGGCCCGTCACACCCCCCCCCCGGAAGGGTCCCCGGCCCGGCCACTCACTCGTCTTCGTGCAGCGCGCTCTGGTCGCTGAGAGGCCGCGGCGGGACCCGCGCTTCCCCTTCGGCGCAGCTCGGCGGCGGCGCCTGGAAGCAGAGCGGCAGCTGGGCCGCCAGGTCGTTGCCTCCTCCGCCGCCGCCCCAAGAGCCGCCTTCCCGACACGCCGCCGGGGCCTCCGGGCAGCCGCTCTCCTCGGCCGGGGGCTGGAAGCCCGAGAAGTCCTGCCAGTCCCCGGCAGGGTCCCGTTGCGAGGCCGCCGCCGCCGCCATGGCCGACGACGCAGCGACTGAGAGGAGAGAGGCCGGCCGGGCCCGGCCTGCGCGTGCCCGCCGCCTCGCCTCCGCCCCGGCGCTCCGCAGCGCGCGCTCCCGGTTTGCCCGGGCGGAGGGGCGCCCCGTTAAGGAGGGAGGCCGCCCATCGCTCGCACCGAAACCGAGATCTTGGCCTCTTGGTTTGGGAAGCTTCGCAATAGGCAGTTGGGTGACTCGGAAGCCAGCCCTGCATTGCTGAGCGGGGCTTTGCTCCCTAAGTTTATTTATCAACTCTCCTCTAGAATGTGCAGCCTCTTTGAATTTAAGAGCTAGCCAAGTACCGTAGTAAGCCACACCTGTGCCCGGTGTGAACCGTATCCCGCCCCCATTGCTACCTATCACTACCTGCTTCAATTAGAACAACAGATTTTGAATCGGATTTAAACAAGAAGAGTTACAGCAGGGGCCGCTGGTGGTAACATTTCGGGCGGGTTGGGCTGCAGTTTTTAGCCTGACATGTTTTCATAGGAAGTGAGTGTGCGGCACTTTTTAAGGAAAGGGTGCCATTGCACATGTGCAGTGTGCTGCTGTCTCCACACTTTCTCTAAAATAAGGGGGGGGGGAGGAATTATTCTTGCGCATCTACTGACATCTTCCAGGCAAGAGCACTCAAGTATGATTTTCAAACAAGGTTGACTCCATAACTCTTAGAAATTTAGTTGTTCCATGTAAGTTTTTTTAATGCATGTATTGATTTTACTGACCATTGCCAGAACTTTAAACATAGTACACACAACTTTTTAAAATGTGAGGAACACTTGCTTCCAATGGCATGCAGTTTTCATGCCTCTACAAATCAGTTTAACTTTTAATGATAAAAAATGCTTTCCCCATTCTTAGTTGTTTTTTTTAAGGATTCCAACCAACAGACCAAATAAAATAAAATAAAATAATTTCAACCAGGGCATAGCAGAACATAGTTGCAATGCACGGTTCAGTACTGAAAACTACACGGCTCATGTGCAGAGCATGACACTACGGTAATCATAATTGGCCTCTGTGTTAGGAAGAGTATTTCCAGATTTGAGGAAGGATGTCGAGTCAGTCACTGATATTTAAACAGGCATAGAGACCAAGCTTTTTGTTTTAAAAATTCACTGACAAACTCTCAAAAAAGCAACCTCTAAATAATAGTAACTGCATTTTCATGCATTCCTTAAACTAGGAGAGAGGCTTGTTGGAAGCAGATCTGCAAGCTCGGTGGATTGGGAATGCTGTGGACATAGCGCATCTTGATTTCAGTAAGGCTTTTAAGCATCACTTAAATCCTAAAATGAGTGGTGGGGATGAACTTCATGGATGTCCTCCAAAATGTTTGCACTCCCCCCCCCTTCAAAAAAGAACAAACAAAAACATTTTGCTTCTCAGTGAGTGACTGTGAACATGTACAGAACACCTTTCCTATTGGATGGGAAGCCTCTCAAAATATATATCTGAGCATAGAGTCCATGGGTAGCCAACTTTGTGCCTTCCAGGTTAATGGATAGGACCTTCCCTACCAAGCAGAGAGGCACTACTTCACACAGCTGATTGAGGGTGTCATGGAAAAGCAGCAATTCATTAACTATTTAATTTATTTCTTTTTTAGTACCAAGAGGGAGGAGAGGTGCTTGTGGGATTTTATGCCTCAGCTGTCATAATAACTTGATAGGGCTTGGGTAAGCACCTTTATATGCATAGTCATATGCAGTTCTGCTTCTTGATATATGCAGGTGTAGGAGTGAATGTGCAAGGCAGATAGATGTCTTCCTGCTGTAATGGGCTGGATGAGAGCCAATAACCTGAAGCTTAATCCATAGAAGACTAAGGCAATGGTAGCGAGTGGTTCCTGAGACTGAATGGAGTGGATTTTGTCTGGATTGGGTTGCACTACCTCTGAAGGACTTCTGGATCCATTACTGTTGCTCAAAGCTCAAGCGTTGCAGTGAGGTGCCTTCCACCATGCACCCTGCATGGACAAGCACAGTTTAACATCTGTTGTCTAGGCTCTGGTTAGATTACTGCAATGCATTATATGTGGGGCTGCCTTTGAAGATGGTTTGGAAACTGCAGCTGGTGCAGAATTCAGTGGCCAAATTGCTGACCAGGGAACGATGGTCCAAACATATAAAACCAATTATGGTATGACTGCTCTAGATACCAATTACCTTCTGGGCTCAATTCATAGTGCTGGTTTTGACCTAAAAAGCCTTATGTGGCTCAGAACCCCAATACCTCAAGGACTGCCTCTACCCTCATGAACCAACTTGGAGCCTGTGTTCCCTTTCCAAGACCCTTCCACAGGGTGTGGAAAGTGGTGACACGAGAATAGGCTTTTCAGTGGTGGGTCCCTGCTTGTGGAATGCCTTTAGGCACCAGTATGGACAGCTTTAATGCATTTTTTCATGAGCTAGTAAAAATGTTGGTTCTCAAACTCAATCTGTTCTGGAAATCTGCTCAACTTCCAAAACGTTCGAAAATCAAGGCCCAACTTCTGATTGGCTGATTGGTCCCGGAAACAATGCTGACAGCCAAAACAGACGTTTGGCTTCCGAAAAACATTCGCAAACTGGAACACTTATGTCTGGGTTTGTGGCATTTGGGAGCTGATTTGTTCATCAACTAAGCTGTTTGGGAACCATTTTTTGCCATTATAAGTGTTTCTTTCAGATACTTAAGCCCAGTAACTCTGAAGTAGCACAATTTGAAGCAGTAGTTGGCTCCTGTTTCTACATGCTGTGGAACCATAACCAGGAGCTGATTCTGTGTGTACAGCATGGGTAGAGAACCTGTTTCATTTTGAGGACCACAGTCCCTTATGAAAGGCCCATATCAGTGGTGGACAGAGGAATAAATGCAGATTTTACCTTGATATATGCCAAAGAATGAGCCGGCAGTAAATTACAGGGTTGGAGTTGGAGTTCAGAGTTGGAGAAAACTCTTTATCGGCAGAAACACAAACTGCAGAGACAAGGCCAAGTGTCTTGGCCAGCTGCTCCTCCCCAGTAGGGTCTTACTCCATGAATCAGTTGCTGAGACTCACCACAGCTGTCAATAAGTCCACTCCCCTCCAGTGCTTTTTCCAAGAAAAAGTGCCTGTGTGTAGCCAATCTTCCACCCTTTTCATGCCTTTCCTGGTTCTGGGAGATTGAGGGTGTGGGGAGCTTGTTGCAGCAGGAGGGGGGATATCTGTGACTTTTCAGCAGCCTGACTCATCTCTGCCTCATTCTCGCCTCCTTCAGCTTCTGCATCTGATTCTGGTCTTCTTTTTGCCAAACACTTAGCTCACTAAGCCCAGTGTCATCCCATCAGTGCTCCATGGTCTCCGAGTCTTCTTCCCTTGGTGATTCTCCAGCTGGTTTCTCCCACCATTCTTCTGCGTCCAACCAGGTCGTGACAGTACAGCCCTCTAGTTTCTTTGCACTCTCACATCCTTCTTTGGCCTCCATCCAGACCCCCAAGAAGCACCATCAGAGTTCAAGGAAACATTCCAGGCAGGTAAAAGCACTCAAAGAGGGTGCAAAGCAAGACCAGTAAGGGGTGTAGATTTGGAGGTGTTGTGACATAAGGAGAATTTCAAGGGCCAGGCAGAGAGGCATGGAGTGCTGCATTTGGCCCCTGGGCCCGAATGGCCCCGCATACAGTGGCAACAGTGGCAGTTGGGTCCTCTTGGTTACATAAAGATACTTGCTGTCCCCCTGTGCCACCCCCTTCCCATTTTTGTACTAAAATGCTCTCAATCTCTTTAACAATTGCTGCAGTGCCTGGTCAAGTAAACATTTTTGTCATACATCAGTATTAGTGGCATACGAACAGAATGAAAAGTAATGATAGAAAGTTCTGCATATGTCACAGTTAAGGATTATGTTAGCGATACGAATGCTTAAGTGTTGGTGAAATGTTTGGTACAATTCTTCAAAAATAAAGGGGAGAAATCCCCCCAAACATCCCAATATGGACTGAGCATGCTTAGTGGACATGAAATGCTGACTGTTGGAGGAAGGAAAACAGAAACTGCAGTCAGTATATTGGAATATCCTAGCGGAGGGCATTGTTTGCTGGAATCATGAACAGGAACACTCTATACTGCAACACTGTGGCAGCAGGTTCCACTGTACACCTTTTTTGCCACAATGTAACTGGGAAACAAACACTAAAAGATGTTAAACATAACACAGAAAAAATCAATTAGAAACTTATGAAAAGTTCATCAAGTTAATTTTTATTGTGCTGCCAAGAGCCAAATTACAAGAAACCGTCTTACATTTTAAAAAGTAAACAAGCAATCTGCCGAATTGCAGTGCACTCCAAGTGCCACATATGCATCTATTTCTTTTTCCAGAAAATTATCTGCATTTCTCTTACAAGAGCACAACAGGAACCAAAGTAAAAGAATGTAATGGATACAGCACATAGGATAAATAATATCTTCAAAATAATAATAAAATAATAATAATAAAATAATAATAATAATAAAACATTTTACACCATGTCCTATATCCTGCTAATATTTCTCAGAATATGGCCTTGATTGTAAAATAAAAGCAAGCATTTACAATTTCTGGATAATGACTGCTTACTCTTATGAAAGGAATGGATGATTTATCTTGACAGAATCTGGGTAATAACTGGAGAGTAACATTTGTTTCAGTGTTGTCATATGAGTATAAAATGCTGGGGGGAGTGACTACATTTTTTCTTTGTTTTTTGGAAACTGAATTTATAAACAGAAAAAATGTTGAGCCTTTATGATACACCTATTTTTCTCTTTGATGCAAACAGCTAGAACACTTTTTTGATATTCTAAAACAAGACATTTGTTAATCTTCGGATTAATAAATTAGGTCATATAATAAATTAGGTTTTTCAGTTTTAAAGTTCAGTAACCTCTGACCAAGTATTTACAACAATACTTGAGAGTTCCTTTACAAAAAATACATTTTCTTTTCACATTAAGCATACTGGGTATCTGTGTCTTATGACAAGCAACTGTAAAAGAAAGAGGCATACACAAATGGGCAGTTAGTATAAAAGTGCCAAGACATATTTGGAAAAGTTAATGTTGTATGATACAGTTAAAAGTTACGAGTCAAGCTGCAACAAACTTCCAGCTAGTTGTAGACTGTACTCCAGTAGTTGTTTCAAACAACTGTTTTCAAATATATCCAAATGCTGATGCAGTTAAGTTGTGGAACTGATGAGTGCTGCCTGTATGTTATCAGTGTATCTAGCCAATGCATTGAATTAACAGCCTTTTTAAGGCCATGCAGGAAAAGAAAAAGGAACACACCCTGAAATGTAGCAAGTAGCAAGAGCAATGCTTACTGCTAAAATTGTGCACATACTGTACACATATGCAAACACAAGGGCACACGTGCACACACACTTGCATACTCACACTTTCAAATCAAATAAAACTAGGTAGAATGAGATACTCTCATCTCGTCTTTCCTAAACACAAATGATTAAGCAAAAATGTGGAATGCCTGTGTTTCTGTTCTGGGTAAAATCTCAGTTAAAAATACATTCAACAGGGGAAAATACAAAATTATACTGATATATACTGTATATATAAATACCATATATATATATATATACTGTATATATACATATATATATACACATATATAGTGTGTATATGTGTGTATGTATACACACAGAGATGTATGTATACACATACACACATATATACACACACAGACATACAAATGCTTTGTTTCCAGCATAACTTTATTTACATAAATATTTCTATAAAGCTAAAGTTTTAAAGAAGCATGATCTCCTTTCTTTCTGAGCTTCCAAAAAGGTGCTTGAGTAATATACAATTAAAATTAAGCAGCTTCCTAGCATGGAAGTTGTTTCTAGTCTGCATAATCAGTAACAGAAAAAACCCTTAACATGATTAAAAAAAAAGTAATCTGAGCAAGATCTTCATCCAACTAATCTATTTCTTTTCCTCCAATGAAATATCTTTGAACCACCTGAAATTGATACACAATGGTAAAAGAAAGGAAAAAAGACACACACACACGCACACAACACGCACACACAAGCTCTGGAATCAGATGGTGTTTTTAACTTTCCTCCCTTTCTCTCCCTCGCCACTACTGTTGTCAAAAGATCCAGTGCTCATATCAGGAATTATACAGGCCTTAGCCACTTGCTGATTGCAAAAAAAAACTTGACAAACAGCATCAAAAGGAAAAACAAAAAGCAGCACAAGGTATAATTGTACACAGCTTCAATAATTCACCCTTTGTAATTCTGCTTTAATGTTTCCCTCACTATGTCATTAGCTCTTGCAGCTTCTGATCAGGCAGAAAAACATAGTTGCAGCTATACCACACCTGTGATGTGACAGGTACTATATTTTTGTAGCACAGCTGAAAAAAACAACCCAGACTTGGTTATTAAAATTCAGGTATGGTTATGCTTATACTTCACTGCAATAAATGCTATTTTGGAGTGATAGGAAAAAAGCTATATTCTTATATTGTTTGACTCCAAGTCAAGCTGACCAGCTTTTCTTCTTTGAGGCTTCCTGTTATTACCACTCAAACTCAACCCCAATTTCCCCTTTCCAAACAATCTCTATTACTATGTTACAAGCAAAACATCTTAACAAGTTTTAAAACTTTGGTTCTAAGAAAACACTTGGTCAGTTATCGCAAGGAGAAATGGGAATGCTTGTTCTGGCACACTGCAGGAGTCAGAGCCCATCCCAGTAAGGTCTTAGAGCTGTACATGAAGTCACAAATCCAATACAATCCACTAAGCAAGTGCACAATTCTAGTTTTATCTTAATAGCAGACTCAGTCTTTGTTTCTTCTTAACTTCTTTGTAAGGGTGCAACTTCTCACACTGTCTGATAGAAATTATCTGCCTGTAAGTTGTTCTGTTTTTGCATGCTGTAGAATCCACTGTATCTTGAGTCTGGGTCAGCAATTCTGAGCATCCTTTGAGAACTGTCCACCTGAACCATAGTTCCTTTCTTGCAGTCTACGTACACCAACTGATTGTTTAGACAAGAAGGCTGTTGGAATATAGAAAGGCAAAGAATAGGAAGTCAGGATATATACGACCTAGTAGTCCTTGCCACATCTTTTGGTAGAGCATTTCATAAGTCAATTATGTGCTGTGCGGAAAAGTGATTTCTTTAACTTAGGAAGCTGGCTTTTACGAAGTCAGACAATAGCCCAACTAGCTCAGAATTATCCATAATGACTGGGAGATTTTAACCAAGAATTCACACAGGAATCTCCCCACCCTACCTGGAGGGGCCAGGAATTGAATCTGGGACTTTTGCATGCAAAGAGCATGCTTTACCACTGAGCTGTGACCTGAACCTACTGCCAAAAATTAGCTCATGCTTTGCATGTAAAAAAATCCCAGGTTCAATCCTAAGGATCTCCATTTAAAAGAATTGTGTAGCAGATAAAACCCGGAAGAGCTGCCATCTGTCAGAACAGAGTAGATAATATTGGACAAGATAGACAAATGGTCTGATTTGGAATCAAACGGCTTCCCAAGTCCCTGTGATTTATATGAATGCAAGTTCTAGCATTGTGAGCATCACTGTTAACCATAATAGTTGGTCCCTATAAAGATTGGAATCAAAAGCTAGAGAACACAATCCAAATAGCAGAAGAACACTCAGTTAATTTGCATGCACAAAAGTGACCTCCATGAGTCCATCATTCAGATCCTTCACAGTGTACTCCTACTCTAGTGAATAATGGCAAGCAGAGAGGATTCAATAAGTACCTGATGCAGCCTTTGGCCACAAATGAAGGTCTTTCTGCTACCTATGATAAGTAATATTAAGCGCAGAAGGGAAAGCTGCAACAAAGGTTGCAGCTGCATCTTTTTATATATCAAGGCCCAGGCAAGCGTTGATGTTTCAGACCTTGAACCTACTAGGGGGCAAACTCTAGATCAGGCATCCCCAAACTTGGTCCTCTAGCTGTTTTGGGACTACAACTCCCATCATCCCTAGCTAACAGGACCAGTGGTCAGGGATGATGGGAATTGTAGTCCCAAAAACATCTGGAGGGCTGAGTTTGGGGGTGCCTGCTCTAAATCTTATTTGAACAAGACCCCATACAATCTGGGGTGTAATCTAAAACATGTTCAAAGGGAAAAGCCAGACAGACATTAGTCTTGCCCTCCTGCCTTTTTGGAGCTTTCTGCCATCCCTTTTCTATTTTTGTTCAACTGTCTTAGCTAGTTCAAGAAATCATGCTACCTGTTTATACTAAATCAGTACAAGAAAGATGGTTTAATGCCTAAATATATGAACTCCATTTACCTTTGTTGGTGCTCTGTAGCAGGACACTGGTATCCACTGCTTTTTCTGATTGATAAGTAGAAGTGCTATTATAAGAACGAGAGCTGTCATGATGGGCACTGCCACCCAGGCAAGAGAACTAAGAGATGCCTCTGCACTTGGTTGCGATCCTCTGGTTTCTCTATAATCCCCCTGAAGATGACCCATATCTGAAAGGTGTGAATAAGCATGTTGGTAATGAACAATTAAATAACACCCCTAATAGAGAATCAGAACAGCTCCATCATGCCACTATTTTTAAAATCCCAAGACAAGACACCATAACTGCTACCCTGAGTAACAATAATTCTACACTTTACCCTATCAAGTTACCTTGGATATGCATTATCTTACATAATAAGATGACATGTAACAACAAAGTGAAAGAGTACTATAAAATTACAGTAGAAATTATAGTAAAATGCATGAAATATTTCCATGGCACTAAAAGATCCTATTGAAGACATGGAAGGGAACTGATTCTGGTAAAGTCCATAATGTTTGAATCCAACATACCTAAAGGATCACCTCTTCTTCCTTACTCTTTACAGTAGGGGTGGGTAACCTTTGGCCCTCCAAATATTATTGGGACTGCAGCTCCCAATTCCATGACTACTGGCAGTGTTGGCTAAAGTGGACAGAGTTTGCAAGTCCAACATCTGGAGAGCCACAGGTGCACTACTCAGCCTTTTGAATTGACTGTCATCTTGAGTTTATCATTTTACACAACATTGTGACCACACTGTTGGCAAGGAAGCCATTCCAGTGAGGGATGCCTCAACGCACCTGCCCAAACAGTAGGCAGAAGCTACTAGCAGCAGCAGCCCCCATACAATGGCCAACAGAAAGCAAAGCACAGTAATCTCAGGGGCCATGGAATCCTGAGCTATCCCTGATGTCATCAAGTGACAGCAATGGGCCCAATGCAGATATCACTGTTCCGTACATAAGTCTTAACTGGAGCTAGATATTTCTTATAATTTATTGGCACACTATTTTGAAAAGATGAGTTATTGAAAGCTTTATATACATTTATATTCACTGATCCAATTCCAATTTAACATCGTAACAAAATTAAAACCATAGTTAGAATTGCTTGAATTTTTTTTTTTAATGCAGCAACTACACCGATTACCCCAAAAGAAATAATCCTTCTGTTTATTATCTGCTTTGCCTCTGGTTGTTTTAATCTCATGAAACCACATGAATTTAGAGGCTATTCCTATTGTCTTATTGCTATAAGACAAAGGTGAGATATGAGGTTGATTGGAAAGGCATCTACAATAGGTGATGTGGGTGAATGTAGACTAAACGTACAATGCTTGTATCAATATAAGCAGAAACTCCTAAGTAGTTGGATGTAAAAAGAGAAGAAGAAAAAAGAAGAGAAGCATGGCGGTAGATACTGGACTTAGGCTCTGTAGTGAAACCTGGTTCTCTTAGTCATGGATATGTTTTTTAAAAGACTCCAAAAAGTGATTTTGAGCAAAACCCCCTCCCAAGCAGCCTCTGATTCATGACATGAAATACAATTTACCTCTGTGGATATGAACAATGTCATTTTCACTGTGTGTAGGCCAAACTGGTGCTTCCAGTTCATTATCTCCTCTATGATTTGTCTTCTCAATTGGAATGTTGGTAGGTTCAGGTACATACATTTCTATTAAAAAAAGAAAATTGTCAAAGGAACTTATAGCCATTAAGCTTCATCCCATACATTTCCTGCATTTTAATGTTTTACTCTGCCCACCTACTGCTTCTATCATGAGGCCAAAGTAAAACTATGAAGTGTTTGAGATACCTTTTGATATTTCATTAATGTTTTTCTTGATATTTTCTGGCACATTTGTTGTTCCTGAACATGACCAAGAAGGTAATTTTTGAGTCATCAAAAATAAAATAATTTAAACAAAGGGCTGTTCTAAGTGTATCACTACTGGAAAAAGGCACAAAACATAGGCTTATGTGCTCTTCTCTCTTCCTCCAGTACAGATGCATGGAGGAGATTTGAGAAAGTTGCTGTAATTTATCGTTAGATCCCAAAAGGGCAAACTGTGGTTCAACTACAGTTTATTTTCAAACAGTTATACCTGAGACGACAAAATGGGTAGGAGAGTGTGTGGTGAAGAAGAAGAAGAAGAAGAAGAAGAAGAAGAAGAAGAAGAAGAAGAAGAAGAAGAAGAAGAGTTTGGATTTGATATCCCGCTTTATCACTACCCAAAGGAGTCTCAAAGCGGCTAACAATCTCCTTTTCCCTTCCTCCCCCACAACAAACACTCTGTGAGGTGAGTGGGGCTGAGAGATTTCAAAGAAGTGTGATTAGCCCAAGGTCACCCAGCAGCTGCATGTGGAGGAGCGGGGAATCGAACCCGGTTCACCAGATTACGAGTCCACTGCTCTTAACCACTACACCACACTGGCTCTGGCTACCTAATGTTAAATCACAGTTTACTTAACATCTGAAATAGGCCAAATAAAATACTGTAGAACAAGCAAAACTTAAAAACTGTGATAGAAATTAATTAATTAATTAATTAATTAATAAGGCATTTCTGTTTATTGAAGCATATCTGAATGGTTGAATTATTTGTTCTGAGAGAAAACAGGAAAATATTCATTTGCTGTATTCCAAATCCTGATTCAAGATATATCTGAAACAAAAACAAAATGTTTACTTAATCCTCAGTCTAAATCAGGCATCCCCAACCTTCGGCCCTCCAGATGTTTTGGACTACAATTCCTATCATCCCTGACCATTGGTTCTGTTAGCTAGGGATCATGGGAGTTGTAGGCCAAAACATCTGGAGGGCCGCAGGTTGGGGATGCCTGGTCTAAATGATACCAGCGGTGTCGTCTTATCTTTCTCAATACAGTAGCTAAATTGTAAGATAGTTGCTGGGAAGGTTTCAAAGGAGACAGTTTGGTTACCAGTATGTCTTGCAATCCTGGATTTGCATAGTATTTGCATGTCTAGGCGAAGTGATTATTTTATGCATGTGCAAAATTCCTGATAAACTCTTAACATAAATATGAACATAACTTACCTGGACACATGGGACAGCAACTTCCTTCCACGTTGATGGGCTCCACACAAGGAAGAGGAGGGCAACTGACTGTGGAGCAAAGGGTCTGACCCTGCAGACAGTAGCAGTGTGTGCAGCTATCAATATCCCAACGCTCTTCATCCGCGTATGTTTTCCCATTAAAGTGACACACTGCCTTCTTTGATGTTGTGTCTTCTGTTGAAATAATATTGCCACAATTGGGAGTTTAGAAAGCCATTTCAGAGTAATTGAAAAAGAGAAACAAGTGATTATAGACCCTGCCTTGGGACTAGATGATTTGTTGTTGTCGTTGCGTGGCAGGTTGACATTCTGCTCTTGGCTGGAAGCATCTGTTTACTGCTAATCAAATAATATATAGCAGGTACTGAAGTTCCGTTATGAGGAGAAAGGAATCAAATAAATTTTGCAGATCTTCTGAGATCTGAATTGTTCTCTTCAACTTTTTCAGTTAGTGAGAAATGAAAACATTTTTGTGTTAACGTTTTTCAGTTTATAAAATAGATAATGTATGTATTTAATGTGGTGTTGTGACTGGAGTATCAATACTAACCAGCAAAATCAGAGTTAAAACCTTTGCTCAGTTAGTTATGAAGTCATTAGGTTAGTCTCCTTTCTCTGCATTAATTCCTCCTCTGTGAAATGGTAATAACAGTCTGCCTTATACCTGATAAGCAGTGGAAAGACTTAAATGTACTGGAAAAAATTATTAATAGAGCCATTATGCTAAAACCAAAACTGGTTTTACTGAAGATACCTTAAGTAAAATAAGTCCACAGTTCTTATTTCTCTTGGTTTCCAATGAAATTCAAAATAAAAACTATATATGTCTATGCTTAATGCAACTATTGTTTAATTATATTTTAAAAGTTTCAGAAACTCAAGCAGAGATGCATGAAACTTCTCTAACAAAGCAAACCGAAACCACTCTTATTCTGGGCTGCGGTATTTGGCTTAGGTGATCTTTTGGCATCCCACCAGCTGCTGGGCAGTATTATGTAAGGTTCCTCCCAGTGGGAATGGTATGTTCTGAGGGCAAGAAGTGGGCAATGGATGCCAATATGGTATCAGAGCCATTGTGTGACAGCACTAGACACAACTGTCTTGCCCTTTCCTGCACTGCAGTCACAACCCTAAATTGCTAAAATCAGTAACTTTAGTAACTTTATGAATTATTACTTACAATGTTTTCTATTTGCTACATTTTAATTCTAACTTTCCTCCAAGATGCTCGCTGGGGTGCACATGATTCCTCCATTTTATCCTTATATCATGGTTCATACATTTCTGGGTTACTGGGTCATTTCTAGAATCTTCCCTATTCAGAAATTGCTAAGAAAATATTTCAGTATCCAGGTTTAGGGGATTACTCTACAGTGAACAACTAGGAAGGCATGATTTGGGTATTGACTTCTATGTAGTGTGGGGAGGAGGCTTATTACAGATGTGATGGGATTAAAGTATCAGCCAAATAACCCCTAGATATTTTGGACTACAAATGCCATCAGCATGGCCAATGGTCCGAGATGATGGGAGATTTAATTTAAAACTTGTGGATGATACTAGGTTGGGGAAGGCTGTCCTGGAGTCTGGACGTTAAAAAATTCCATCAAGCACCCAGCCACAACCTTCACCTATCTGTTAAAAAATCTGTTCAGAATCTTGGTCTTTTGAATGTACATCTGCCATACTGAAGGCATGTAAAACACTGGCTGTTCCCAAGGTTCATTGCTGAGGGAGGCACTTTTATGTGCATCTGGTCTCTCTTCTGCACAGTAATTTTATGCTGTTGACAACAAATAGAAGCCAAATGCATGGTATCGAACCATGGACTGTGCCAGGATGAGTGGGATCAAGAAAACACTGTTTCAATGTGCAGTGCTGCCAAAAATAGGAGTGTTTGCATATGTAATTCTTTGTATGCTGGGGTGGGGGCAAGAGTTATTATAAATTAAATCTGTTTCTAGACAGAAGAGGGTCCTCTTAATAGCTAAAGATAATCTTTTTGCAGCAGATTTTCCTTACTAAATAAAATTTAAAATAAGAGATTAAAGGATAATGCCACTGCATTAAAAATCAACCAACACCGTTTAATGTCTAGATGCACCCTTCAGCTCCATTGGCACCAATGAAATACAGTTTTCAGTTAAGTCAAGTTCCACTGCTTTTAGTGGGAGCAAGGCATGACTCATTATGGCTGGATTCTGGACTGATGAAAATAAGAACCTATTTTGGCCCAAAATGCAACAACACATTCTCAATCCTATGAAATACTTTCATGTTAGAAGATGACATACATAAAAATATATCTGCTAATAGTATTAATAAAAATAGTATCACTGTTCTCAGCAGAAACAACAGGATACACCAGAAATAAAGCATAGAAGTCAAAGGTGGTAAAAATTGAGAAGACACCATGATATGGAGTAACGGATTAAAAGCCCTCTTATCACATCATTCTTTCCCCTTTTCAGAACTTACCTATACAATAAGGACAACACTGTCCCTTTCTCAAAACAGGTCTGTCACAAGATACTGGAGGGCAAGACTCAGAATAGCAGCTGATTTCACCATCCATGCATATGCAACTGGTACAAACATTGGGCTTCCAGGATTCAGCAGTCAGGAAAATATCACCATCATCATTTTTGCAGTAGCTGGGCATGCTCTCGTTGCTTGACAAGGATGGCTGAACCGGCTCATCTAAAAATATAAGCATGCAAATAAGCAATCAAGACTTGCAAGGCCCTGCCTATCCAAACCAGTGGGAGGAGTCATCCTGTTAAATGAATGTCCTCCAGTCCACTCAGGCAAAATCTAGGAAAAGACTTTGGTGAGCAATTTAGTTCTCAACAGTTGCTCTCCTATCTTTCATAGTGTAATTTTTATTTAAAGGCTTATCTGCACAGTTTTTTGTGATACAAAGTACATACAAGCCATGAAAGATTTCTGAATTTTGGCAACTTTACCTATCACACAGTTCCCTCATTCTTATATCACTATAGACTTGCATTTGGGGAAAAAGAGGTACAACTTTGAGATAGCATTATGAGAAACTACAGCTAGCTGTTAATTTAGTCATGCCCGTCAGGAAGTTGATCCACACATACCTTCCCTGAATACAAAGGCTGCACTACTTCTGGGGCATGCTTAATCAACAGTAGTGGGTCTCACAAAGTTAAAGGAGCAACTTGGCAAGTACAGAAAATTTACCCGTAATTTTATCTGTATTTAAAGTTAAAATTAAATTAAAACTTTTTTTTTTTTAAAAAAAGAGGACTTAAGTCTGAAGTGAATTTTTGCTGGATTAAGAAGCCCATCACTCATGCTGTTTACAACACTTTTTCAGGAAAACACATTTTAATACCTGTTTTGATGAGAGAGTTATAAATAGTGAGTTGTATCCAATGAAGCTTTCCTGTTCATGCAAGGACTTGTGCTTGCACAACTGAACCTCCCCTCCCACCATGCACCCCCACCACCAACAGAAGGTCAGGGGGTGGGGTGCACAGGGAGGGGGAAGGGAAGTTCTGTGGAGCAAGTCACAAGTCCTTGTATGAAGGGGGCAACATTCTTGGATATAATCTAGTATTAGCACTGTGCTTTCAAATAATGAATTGTACAAATATACTAATGAAAATTCAGTTTGTCAGAATGTAGGCTCTAGAACAACCCATAGTAAAAGTTCTGCATCATAGTAAATGAATGTCTAATTAAGCCAATAACTTTTCAGTAATTCTTGTTAAGAACGTCTTGATTTATGACTGAATATCTGCATGCTGGCTCTCATACTTCCTGTTAGCCACAGGTTTTGCTATCTGTATCAGAGCTTTCAGCCCTACTAAACACTCTTCTAGCTTCACAGACTTTTGTTCAATAATTGTCAGTTTAGCTTACTTCTTGCACACTTTAACAGGGATTAAGTATCATATTTTAGAACAGCATCCTGCATAGAGAGAACAAACAACTGGGAAGTGTGTGCTGAAACCTGGAAAGTAATGCTAACCTGGGCACTGAGGACAACATGAGTCCTGAGTACGGGAGGGGTTCCGACAAAGAAGAGGTGGGCAGACTTCCGTGTCACATAAAACTCGTGCATTATGACATGTGCACTGTGTACAAGTATCAATATTCCACGTGTCTCCTTCCAAAAAATACTCTCCTCCTGGAACATAGCAGATGGTTGGACCACTGAGTTCCGGCTTCTGCACAAGGGATTCATCTGAGGGGGGGAAAGAACCCCAAAACAAAGTAACAGAAAATTAGACTCTGCGGAATTAAAGCAACACATTAAGTTTTGCAACAATAGATTTATGAACCTGTTTATGCATAGATAACATGTAAAAAAATATATATAGTACAACATTATTATGTTAAAAACCCAGTTTCCTGTATTTCATCAGCAGTGCGATTGAGTAACACTATTTTTCCACATGCTATCTCATATGTGCCAGAGCCAAGGAAATTTAAACTAACTACAAATCACCAGTAATGAATATTCCATATAAATAAATGTAAAACGAGGCACAGAATGTTACCATGGCTACCAGTCTCACAACTTTAGAATACCAATAACATAGCTGTCCTCGGTCCTTTTTCCTTACACAACTGACCTTCGAAGTTTGAGAGAATTATTAGCAATATGTCAAGATCACAACAGTAAATGACTATTAAGAAAATGTGTTTTTTAGATCATGTTTCTGGACAAATGCCCATTCAAAGTAGCTTAGGGGCAAAACAAAAGATCAAACCAGGGCTAAATTTAAAACCTACAAATCAATCCTTGACATAAAAATCGACTGAGCTTCCTCACACCATCTCCCCCTTTCCCTGGGTCAAGCGTTTCAATACTGTACTGCACAAGACTTTTATATGCAAGGAGGGTAATAGTAGATTCCTTCCTTACTTCTGATTTCTGAGTCAGGTCACATGGAATAACCATGTTTCCTAGAAAGCCTAACCCTCTCATCTTCAGTGATCTACTTTTGTCCATAATTTTTCATGCTACCTTTTTCCTTTCACTATAAAACCACAGTGGGCAGCAACTAGACTCTTGCATGCTACTTATAACTTTGAAACAGAGCACAGAAACCTTGCTAAACCCAACACTTTAAAATTGTCCCCCATAATGCTTAATGTGCTTTTGACACACCTGATAGCTGCTTGCAAGGTATACATTTGAAAATGAACACAGCATGAAAATGAAATATACAGATTAGTATTCAAACCCTGACCTAAATTCTGGGCTTGAATACAAATTTGTATTCCAGTGCTCCAATGGTCAAGTACAGTGGTGCCCCGCAAGAAGAACGCCTTGCAAGACGAAAAACTTGCTAGACGAAAGAGTTTTCCGTTTTTTGAGGTGCTTCGCAAGACGAATTTCCCGATGGGCTTGCTTCGCAGGACGAAACGTCTTGTGAGTTCTTGCGAGTTTGTTTCCTTTTTCTTAAAGCTGCTAAGCCGTTAATAGCCGCTAAGCCGCTAATAACCGTGCTTCGCAAGATGAAAAAACCGCAAGACGAAGAGACTCGCGGAACGGATTAATTTCGTCTTGCGAGGCACCACTGTATAATGAGCGTTGCAGTTAGCCATCACTGCTTTAGGCACAGGCTAACACATACACACAGTGATTCAGATTCTGTTATGATTCAAGAAAAAGCAATAGTTTGTAGTGATGTTTGGGTTAGTTTCCTTGCCACATCAGGGTGAACTCTGTGCATAGAGTATGAAATAGGTGTACATATGCAGTAAGAAAAAATACTAACTCAACTAATAAATTCGATTCAAAAGTCACTGACAGGTTGGCAGCAACTGGGACAGAATTTGAGAAATATTATGCTGTCTGCCTCACAGTAAGTGCATCTAAAATTTAGAGAATTCTACTCCCCTCCCCCTTTATTGGAAATAAAAACTACTAAATGCTGAAGTACACCTCCTTCCTTCTGCTCTCAAGACTTTATTTGTCTGCATTAAATTAAAATGCTAACAGTACTCAGAAAAAATACTAGGCAATATATTTTATGGCTAAAACTGAACATTTGTGATATATAAACTTAGTGTCAATTGTTAACTTACAAAGCTCAAGGCAGAATTATGTGGAGACAAAATACTTTGTCTTTACTGTTCAATTTTCCTCCAAAAGGAGAAAAAGAGATGCAGATAGAAAGCAAGGTGTGCTTTATAGCCCAATAGGGAACGCAAAATGGTACCTGGACATGATGGGCAACATTGCCCTGGATGTATGGTGGGATTGCCACAGTTTGGTACAGAGCAGGTGATCAAAGCACACATCTCCCGTCCATTATGACAGTAGCATTCGCGGCAGCCATCATGCCAACTTTCTTCATTTTCATGACGGTGCCCATCCACTGACAAGCAAGAACCTGCCTTCGCTGGTGGCATTACAGAAGCTGGTATCTCTGTACAAGTTTGTTTTTTTAAAAAACAACCAGTGCATTAATAGGATGGTAATAACAACCAACAGCTAAATCTTCTCTTGTATTTGTTGTAGCAACTTAGTAAAATGTTCAGACTGAGAGGCTATGTATAGCATAGATTTCTAATATGCTTCCAACAGCAGAATGCTGAAGGGCACACATACAGAATATTTAATAGTTAATGGGAACAAACTCAAAGAACTAGAAAGAGATCTGTAGGTTTATTTTTTCAAAAGTTGATAAAAGAAGAATATTCAAACACTGCATTCATGAAGTAGTATTCTTCTGTATGTATCCACCAAAAGGTGGCTCTGTGAAGGACAATACTATCTTTCAGAATGCATGGGAGAGCGATCTAACTGAAGATTGTGAACATTTCCCAACTATTTTGGGTACTGAAGTCTGGAGAACAGTTACTCATTGCCTCCTCTCCTTCTGTTTAACATCTACCTAGCCAACAGCCGCCCAGAGTGGCTGGGGAAACCCAGCCAGATGGGTGGGGTATAAATAAATAAATTATTATTATTATTATTATTATTATTAGTAGTAGTAGTAGTAGTAGTAGTAGTAGTATGCTAGGTATTAAAGGGCTGTAGGGTTGTACAGATCTGTTTTATACCACTGTTTCTTACTGAGAACTTGTATCTTACACTAAGGACCAATATCCTGGTCCTGATCCTTTCCTTGAGTGATGCTCACATCACAAGGGCTTCTGTGGTCAGTTCAAGTGAAATGAAGATCCATGTGTCCATTCCTCTGAATGCCAATTAGAATTATCCAGTGAAACACATGCACCTAAGAGCCCTATGTCTACATAGATGCTCTGGATAAGGGTGCATAATGAATCCACTACAAATAATTGGCCATTTTTCAAATAATTGACATCTATAATGTACAGTGATCTTTTAACTGTAGGTATAAAAACACTTTTAAGAATATGATACTATACAGGGTTTTTTATAGATTGAATAAAATAAGCAATAATTGAATCTGCTTGTTCAAGTTTTTCATTTTCAAATTCCAATTAATTAATTAATTAATTAATTAATTAATTACCACCACCATTATTATTGTTATTATAGTTGGGGTTAGATGGGACTCACTTTCAAGACATATTACATTTTCCTTAATATCAAAATGGGTTGAAAAGAAACAGCTCTGAAGGAGTTGAGTCTACCTGTACATTTGCAGACAAGGCATCCTTGATTGTTTTGCTGGTAGCCCATTGGACAAATCTTACCACATGAAAGTTCTGGGCATTTTTTACAGCGGCAAATTTCACATCCATGTTTGTTCTTCCTACACGATTTAAAAAGATATATATTTTGATTAGTTATACTTTAAGAAGCAGCCTAAACATTTGTAATTACTACATTTTTCCCCCTGAAATGACAAATGTTGAAAGTTATTTAATTATAATTCTGTTCTCAAAGGGAGTGAAACAAAAAGAAAAAAAAAACCTTGTAGAAGAAATTTAAGCCTTTTGTTTGTATTGTGAGATGGCTTGCAGCAAGGTCCTGTTTATAGCATCACTTAGGAACAACTGTTTTGGTGTGTATATAAAAACACTTACAAATTACAGAACATTATGAACTCTTCTCCATCTCATAGGCAAAGAAACAGAACAAAACTAGACAACAATTGTGTAAACAAGATTACAAGTTTTTGATTACTTGCAATCTTTTATAACTTTTAAAGAAAACAGCAGCTTCCCCCACCTCAGGACTGAAACTATGGTGGCGGTAACCCTTCTCCTATAGAGGAGTGTGGAACACTTTTGACCTGGTGGGTCAGATTTCCTGCAACCGCTGGCCAAACATGATGTCACAGAAACATCAGGTGACTGATAGGTGGTGGCTCCCACCCACGTGGGGGGAAGGGTTGTGCTTCACCATTGCAGTGCCTGTCAGGGATGTGATGCTAAAGCAGCATCCAGCAGACCTGAACTGTCTGCTCACCAGACCTTCCTGCTCAATACAGGAATCTCATTCCCCAGTGCATTCCCCAGGGAATATGCTGGCAAAATAACTCCCAGAACAGAACCCTCTGTTCTAGCTGATGAATGATGGTTAAATTCTGCTGGCTGAAGGGGCTGGTTTCACTAACACATTCCCCACAGGATGGGGTTGTCAGCTGATGGATAGGTGACCGTGGTTTGGTGGATATGGCTTCAAAAGCTACCGTAACCTGGACTTCCAGGTGGGCCAAGATTGTCCTGTGTGCCAGAAATTCTGTATTCCTGCTGTAGAGTTTTCACAACAAAAACTAACCGCCCCACCTCTAAAGGTGTTTTCTTTCTTTCTAGGGCAAAAAAGCACCTGTGTGGGATTTTAGCTGGGAAAATGACATCAAGAAAAGTTTATAGCTCCTTCCCCTGCAAACTCTGAGTAGACCTACTGAAATTAATGGACCTAAGTTAAGTCAAGCACATTAATTTTAATGGGTCTATGTTGAGTAAAACTTAAGGTGAATATCACCTTCTACCTGCATTTGGGCTCATTGCAGCTTAAAAAAAAAAGACTTGAGGAGGTACAAAATCCATGCATGCATGTGTAAAATTTACTTGGGCCCTAAGATTGTGATTTTAAAAACATTTACTATGGAGCTACACAAAGTGGGGCATACTTTGGAGTATAAGGATTGCACTGTAAATTTATAGAAGGATCTAATACTATGAGAAATCAGAAAAGAAAGATGCACATGAATACCAGAATCAACATTTTAGAAAGGTCTGGCATATCTACCTTGTAAGCTTACCTTAAAACCTTAAAAGAACCATTACCACTTAGGCCAACCTTGTGCTCAGAAACTCAGTTGGCTGGACATCTGTGCGAACAGCTACAATTCCATATTTGAATTGACAACACTTAGAAGTGTGTGCTGACACTAGCAGCAGCCACAGAAAATTATAGGTAACTTAAGAAAGATATATCTTTTCCTATGTTATTTTTTTAATAGAGCTTGGCACAGCTACTCCTGTTCATAGAATTGTAGAGTTGGGAGGGACCCTGAGGACCATCTAGTCCCAATCCCCTTTAATGCAGGAATATGCAGCTACCCCATATGGGGATTAAAATAAGCTGCAACCTTGGAATCATTAGCACCACACTCTAACCAACTGAGCTATCCAGGCTATCTCAGAACAGAGAAACAGTAATTCTTGTCTAAACTATTTCAGTAAGATTTTGGCTGTGGCCTTGTCTTATCTTCTTTCTGAGTTCAGAAGAAAAAACTAAGAAACTCATTTCATGTAGGAATATGCAAGATGCACCAGTCTTTATTCAAAATTTCAAGTGCAGACATCATCTTATCCACCAGATGCGGCACCAGTACAGAGTCTGACCCAATGGTTAAATTTCACCAGCTTCTCTAGACACAAATGAAAAAGAGAACTAGAGCTGGGTCTCATCTATTTATTGACGACACAGCACTCCAAATCACTGGATGACCTCTCCCAGTGGTTTCACGCGAGAACAAGATGGGAACCATGTGGAAACACCACAGACCAGCAGCGAAGCAACTAAAAGTAGTTCCACAGTAGTTCCTTTTGGTTTGTCCCTCTGGGAAGGACCAGGAGCCACTGCAGCAAAGTGCATCCAAGTCCTATTCCAACCAGGCAACCTGGAAACTTATAATGGTGATGGTGGTGAAAGCTGAAGAGAAGTCCAGGAGAACCAACAGCCTACCCCCCACCCCACGGCCAGTTCCTCATCAGTATATCAAACAAGGTGATAATGACTTCTCTCCATCCTGAAACTGAACTTGAGGCTGGACTGAATTAGATTTAGATAATTTCTAACATCCAGGGATCCCTTGAATTGAGCTGCGACCACATGCACCAAGCACCTTGCCTCAAAAGAGATTATGGGAGACTGTCTGTAAGTTGTCCAAAATGTTGTGACTTAGAAATAGTTTCTTCAACAAAGTTTTACAACAGCCTTGTTGTAGATTGTGGAGCTATATTCTCCATCAGTCTAAGGAGGCACTGACCACTATCTTTAAGTAATCGCCTTCGGTTGCCTTAAAGGCAAGGGCCAAGCCCTCAGGTGCTTGGCATCACAGTTCCAAGAATCGTGCTTATCTGCTCAGGCAGTACAAATTGTGATCACAAATTGATTGGAGTCACACTTTTCCTTAAGGATGAGATTAGGTAGCTTGTGAGTGCCCATCGAGGTCCCATCTTGGGGAGAGAGGATCTGGCCATAATAATCAATGACCCATCAAGGCTGGAATATTGTAAAACGGGATAAAGAATCTTTGCCAGTCACAGCATGATATTCCCTCATGGACAAACGTCCAGGGGCCACATGCCATGAGTGAGCATAGTCAAAACAGGTGGACATACCCACCCCTAGGCTGATGGATGAGATAAAAGTGCTCAGTGGAGACCAAATATCATTAAGAAGGGGTATTAGGGGTACTTTGCTAAGCAGAATTTGGCAGAAGTTTTTCTTTTGGCTGAATTCACACGAACTATTTCTTCTGATGGTGCTTCAGTAATGCTCCTCAAACAACTGTTCAGTAACCCACACATCAATTTCAGCTGACCACAGGAGGTAGAAGAGATAGTAAGAAAATACTTCTCAAGTTCTAATCTTCTCTTTTTATAGTATAATTTTTTTGCCATTTCTAGGTAATCAAAAGCATTTGTAAATGTATATACATTCAAAGTTATCCATGTTGATATGTACTTCTGAGTCTATTACATACTCTGCATGCTACATGTTTTCCTGTTAGTGAGTTTTACACAGTATTATTTGTTTATGGATTGTGATAAGTATGTTTTAAAAGTAAGAATACGTACAAGTATCCAAATGGACAGTACTTGTCACATACTATGGGTTTGCATTTCTTAGGTCGTGGGCGACACTGGCAGGTCTTACAGTTGTGGACATCAGTCTGGAAGCCAAAGGCACAATCCAAGGAACAATCTGACATGAGGTCAGTGCACAGCTCTTCTCCTGTGAAGAACACATGAAACTTAGCAAAAACCGCTAATAGTTATTCATATCAGAAATGCAGGCACATGAAGAATACTCTCCCCCCACCCGCGCAACACACCTCACAGAGTATGGTATCTTGGAATAGGTCATGGCAGCCTGACTGGAATCATGAGCAAGAACATTTCATTTTGATGCAGTTCACATTTGTGTAGACTACTAGTTAGGCAAATGTTTAAGAAAGCACAGGAGGGAGCCAACAGAACTAGTTGCAAAATGAATTTGCCTTTTCTGGAAGCAATAGATGAAGACAGTAGTTGTAGTCCAAAGACAACATTTAATCATAACGGACCTCTCTATTCAGTTAAGAGTCCCCACCCCACCCCATATCTTCTCTACTGCAGTTTCCACACATAAATTGCAAACTGCAGTTTAAAAATCATGCTGCTTCCTCAGAACTGGAATCTGTTGCAAAAGACCACCAAATAAAAGCTTTGGGTACATGGGTTTTCCCCTAAACTACATAGAAATGGCTTCCCTAGACTGCAAGTAGGGAACTTGCCTACATATACACCAATTAAACTAGTTATGTTAATGGTTAAATCAGCAGGAGTTTCATGTAATGCATTCAGAATTAGGCATCAGAGCCTTGCAATTCTGAAAGGGCTATAGAATCCTCACACCAAAGAAGTCTCTTATTTACAGATTTTCAAACCACTTGCTGTTGAAATTTACATAAAATCATCATATTTTTGTCTAGAATATATCCACAGGATTCGGAATAATACTAATAAGTGAGACCATTAGTACTTACCTGTGAAGTGTTATTTTTCATGCATATCATGAAATCAGGTGGGATGTGAGCTCCACCAAGTGGTTGAAGGCAGAAATTGCTGCTCAATTTGAAGAGGCTTCTGGTGCTTTGTTGTACATACAGCCAATTGTACGCAGATAAGCCATGTATACAAGAAGCAAACAGCAAACACAAAAAGGCAAACACGCAACAGTCCCTGCCTAGAGAAAACTAGAATGTGGGAAAAACTGGCAAGTTTCAGAAATTTTAACAGAAGGAGTTACGCAGCCAGTATAACCACAATAGGGTGATGTCCTGGTATCATGTTATATGTATGAAAAAGAACCTTCACAGGTAAGTACCAATGGTAACTTTTCTCTTGTGTATCATGACATCATGTGGGTCATACCCAAGCTGACCCATGTAGGGTTGGACATTAATAAAAGGCTGGCTACCTATTAGGGACAGCATGTTGTAGGACACACTTCCCCAAAGCTGTCTCAGCTGCAGCAAAGAAGTCCACCTTATTTTATTTATTAGATATATATACCACCCTTCATCAAAAGATTTCCAGGTGGTTCACAATGCATGCATTGGGGTTAGCCCAAGCGGCTGCAGTACGGTGCAGGAGCATTTAAAGAGAATGCTGCCCCTCTTTCGGGGATCCTTAAGAGACCAGAGATGGATGGAAGCGAATTCCAGCTGTAGAACTTTGCAGCACCCAGCAGCCCAATGTTATGGACCACCACCTATCTCAGTACTTTAGAATATGACCTCCCACTGGTGGCAGGGTTGTGTCAGAACTGATTTTTTTTTGTATTTGAACTGAGAGGAAGAAGAGAACATGCTCTGGAATTGCTGTTGTCCTCTACTCGGAGTTGTTGCCTATCAAAGTGTTGGTGCTGACCTTTAAAGCCCTAAACGGCCTTGGTCCAGTATACCTGAAGGAGCGTCTCCACCCCCATCATTCTGCCCGGACGCTGAGGTCCAGCGCCGAGGGCCTTCTGGCGGTTCCCTCATTGCGAGAAGCAAAGCTACAGGGAACCAGGCAGAGGGCCTTCTCGGTAGTGGCGCCCACCCTGTGGAACGCCCTTCCAGCAGATGTCAAAGCGATAAACAACTACCTGACATTCAGAAGACATCTTAAGGCAGCCCTGTTCATGGAAGTTTTTAACGTGTGATTTTACTGTATTTTTGGTTTTTATGGAAGCCGCCCAGAGTGGCTGGGAAGGCCCAGCCAGATGGGCGGGATATAAATAATAAATTATTATTATTATTATTATTATTATTATTATTATTATTATTATCCCAGAAGGGGTGAGAGGACCAGACATATTTCCCTCTGAATGGACAAAAGGACTGAGGCAGTTGGTATGGGTGGTAGAACCAATGAAAAGGATAGTGATCTTCTATTTTCTTGGCCAAATGCATAGACTTCGTCTTGTCTTTAGACTATACTACGTCTGTGCAAATAAACAAGAAAAATGTTGAGGGAAAGGAAAAGTGGTAGGTGGCTAGATCAAGGGAGAAACAAGAACTCAGATTAACCACCAAGGAGACGGACTTTACTGAAAAGAAGCTACACAGACCCAAAAGATTGAACACACTCATACCTACTCCAGAAAATTACAGACAAAAAAGGCTTCTTCAAATTGAACAGATATTCCTTCAACCACTAGGGGGAGCTCACATGATATGTACAAGCAAACAGATGCAAACAGTTTTGAGTGACTAATAATGTACTACTGAAAACTTTTACCTTACTTTTTAATAGTATTGTAAATAATACACAAGTATTTTACAGCTACTAAGGTTGCAATCTTGGTCCACTACCTTGGCGCAAGTCCCACTGAATACAAGAGGTCTTACTTTTGAGTAAACAGTATTGCACTGTAAGGCATAAAGAAGCGATCCACAATATAAGGAAATGCGAGGCAAAGGCAACAGAAAAGGAAGTCGAGGTGAAAATGAATGGATAATAAAAATTGGATGTACCTGAGAATGGATGAAACAATGGATCAAACCATTATGCCAAAATAAAATACTGAGAAACTTTCTTAATAGGGTAGTAACTGCATAGTTCAAAAGGATTCTAAACGTCAATGTTGTTAATCTAATACAGTAGAGTATAGTAAGGGTACACTCTGATCTCCTGAATAGAAGAACTAATTTTCTGAATGAGATCAGTGATAATTCAGCTCCTGATCTCTGAATAGAAGAACTAATTTTCTGAATGAGATCAGTGATAATTCAGCACCAGTCAGATGCCACTGAGTTAACAACCCTCTTTTTCCAGAGTATGGTAATCAGAGGTACAAGACATCTGAAAATGAAAATGCCATTTTTAACTGTCATTATAGTCGTTGATTGATGATTTTTATAATCCTTTTTTAAAAGAAGATACATAAGCTTATGTCCATCACCATATCTTATGACAATGAATTCAATAAGGCCAAGGATATATTGCATCAAAAATACAGTAAGTATCTTGAAAAGTAAGCATAGTAACAGCATGTATGATATATAATCCATTAATACAGATGTCACAAAGAAAACAGTGTGGCTTTTCCAAAGTACTATGCAACACCTGACATGCAAAACTTCCAACAACATTAATGGCAAATTATGTCCCAATAACATTAAAGTCAAATTAAGATCCTTCAGACCACTTCTTCCAAATACAGCTTATAACTATGTGTGGATATCTTGCAAGTTAGTATAAATTCACATATATTCATAATACAGCATTATTACGCATTACAGCAGAGGCAAAATCTCCTTCCCAAATTGCTCTTGGTAATTTGGATGTGTGGTAATAAAAAATATTTTTACCAAATACATAATGTGGGATTAGCCATTTGTGCCTGCACACAGATTCTTCATACACAATGAAAATCCTGGACCACTTACTTCAAAGACTGTCTATTGAAGCTTGGGACCCAAGAGAAAGAGGAGGCTTCCTTCAACTCCACAGGCAGCTAGTGGCCTCCATTGCTTTTGGAAACCAAGAAAGTGATGGAAAAAAGTTTCACGTTCCACCTAGCCTGGAGGAAATGGAATGGGTCTTTTCAAGTGCTCAGGCAAGACAAGGAAAAGTCATTCAAAACTCAGCAATGAGATTTAGGAATGTAAGAACAGTATCCTGTGTTTTTCGTTGGTTGCAACTGTACTGCCATATTCCTAGTGTATTTCTGGAGCACTTATATATATAAAAAATAAGTCAATGATCTGAGAGAAACATACTCAATTCTCCTCATGTTTTGGACAGCAACTGCTGAATCAAATAAGTTCTTGGTCAGAACTGTTTTCCCAAAATGGTGCTAATTTCAGACTTTGAGAAACATCTATGAGGTATCCCCTTCCTCTTTTTAGATGGGTACTTTTATTATAGAGGGCACTTTGTTAACTGACTTCTGATGCATTACATAGTTTTTGCCGGTTTTAAAACTACAGTGTTTTATATTTGCATAGTTTATTGTTACTGGGTTGGATCCAAAGAAAAGTCTACAGAAGGCGACTCCTAAAAATATATTATAATTTAGTATAATATAAGTCATAATTATAAATATTTAAAATAAATAAATAATTACTTTCCTGCCCCCTCCTTTCCCTGGCAACTCACTGAAAAGTCTGTTCAAAAGGCGGGGGCGGGGGCTGGCTGTGGCTGAAGAAGTGGGCCGCAGCATGGGAAGTTAAAGGGAATCCCCCAGATTGGGCAGAGGCAACTTCCACAAGTGAACCGCTCACACTATTCAGTAGGACCCTCCAACCTGCAGGAGCAGTTTTTCACAGGCTTGCCTGGGGGAGAAGAGGAATGGTAAAATCAGCAGCAGGCAGCCCCCTTCTGTGGGCTTTTCCAGATCTACCCCATTATATTTTATGCCAACTGCTTTAGGACTGCATAGCTTCTCCATTGCTTTAGGCCTGAATTGGATATTTCATCCTAGGCCAAAATGCCAGGTATAAATTAAGTAACTTATTTTTTCTATTTTGCCTCATTTTTTATTTGACTTTCTTCTGGTTAAATCCTTTTACCAAATACTATCTCCCCTCTTTTCTTCTTGATCTTTCCTATTCTTTTTCAAAAGATGGCCAGGCAAAACAGTAAAGAAAGAGAATTCCACACTTAGTGGAAACTAATACAACTTGACTAAAAGCTGATGAATACAAATAGCAACCCACTTATTGGATATTATTTATGAAAGCAAGCAGAACTTTGAGCTACTTGTTCTTAAAACTCACCCAGCAAGAGATGCTGCTTTTCTTATTCCCATTTCCTTCCTTTTTACCACACATGTAAAAGGGAAGCCCAACTTGTATGTTGTACCATATTACTTGGGGACAAAAAAAATAGTAGGTACAAACTCAGTTCAGAGGGAACAGGCACATGCTGCTGCTACACTGTTAAAGCTCAGTAGGTCTTAGCCTAATAATTGTTTGTTAAGGGAGATAACCTGGAAACTCCATGTAAACCATTCTAAACTTCTCAGAGTGTGCAATATAAAGAAGCAAGCAAAGAAGCAAACAAATAGGCAAGGTTTTGCAACAACCTGAATATGTTATCTTCAGTTTGTGCACTCAGCAAAGTGCCACCTACTACTACCTCAGAAGGCCTATTAAAAATTGAAACAACACCTCCTCTTTGGGAACTTAAAATCCAAAACCCCATTGCATATGAATTTGTGAAAGCTAACAACCTGATAGTCAATTCAAATGTACAGAAGAAACACGAGAACACTGCAAGTTCACAGATATGTTAGTTTTTAGAATTTTCAAACTATGGTTTGTATGAAAATATTGGTAAGACAGAAAATGATGGTCATAACTTGTGTTGTACAAAATAGTAATGAGTAGCTACAGCAATAACCACATGTGATTTTAAAAGATAAGCTGTGAACATGTATAGAAAACCAGCTTATTATATCCTTAAGTGTACCTTGTTTACTATATGTTCACAACCATAAGGTGAATCACAGAATCATCATAGAATTGTGGAGTTGGAAGGGGCCTTGCAATGCAGAAATCTCAATGAAAGCATACATGACAGGTAGCCATTCAACCTTTGCTTAAAAACCTCCAAGGAAAGAGAGTCCATCACCTTCCAAGGGAGACTATTCCACTGTTGAACAGCTCTTGCTGTTACAAAGTTCTTCCTGATGTTTAGTCAGAATCTACTTTCTTGTAACTTGAAACCATTGGTTCAGGTCCCAGCCTCCAGAGAAGGAGAAAAGAAGCTTGCTCTATCTTCCATGTGACAGCCCTTAAGATATCTGAAGATGGCTATCATATTTCCTCTCTGTCTCCTCTTTACAAGGCTAAACATACCCAACTCCTTTAATTGTGCCTCGCCTCATAAGGCTTGGTTTCCAGACACTTGATCACCCTGGGTGTCCTCTGCACATGTTCCAGCTAGCATTCTTACATTGTGGCACCCAGAACTGGACACAGGACTCCCAAAGTGGTCTGACCAAGGCAGAATAAAGCAGTACTGTTACTTCCCTTGACTTGGACACAATCGTTATGTTGATGCAGCCTAGTACAAATTGTGTATAAACATGTTGAACAAGGGGCTCAGGACAGAACCCTGGGGCACTCTACTTGTCACTTTTTTTTATAGGGTGGCAGGGAACCATTAGTAGTCTTTAGGTTTGGTCAGTCAACCAGCTACAAATCCACCTAACAGTTACCTCACCCAGCCAACATTTTATCACCTTCTCCACAAGAATATCACGGGGAACTTTGTCAAAAGCCTTACTGATATCAAGATACATTATGTCCACAGCATTCTCCTGATCCAACAAGCTTGTAACTATCAAAAAACCAAACCAAACCAAACCAAATGAGATTCATCTGGCATGACTTGTTTTCGAGAAACTCATGCTGGGGTAATCACAGCCTCCTTTTCTAAGTGCTCACAAATTGACTATTTAATTATCTGTTCTGGGACCTTTCCTCATATCAACATCAAGCTGATCGGTCAGTAGTTACCTGGGTCTTCTCCCCCGGCTTTTTGAAAATGGGGTCAACAATTGCAGACCTCCAATCCACAGGGACCTCAGCAGTTCTCCAACAATTCTCAATGATTATAGACAAAAGGCTCTGAGATTACATCCATAAGCTCCTTTTGAGTATCCCTGGGTGCAGCTCACCAGGCCCTGGAGATTTGAATTCATTTAAAGTAGCTACATGTTCCCTCATCACTCTCTTTTCCTATCTTGGTCTGCACCTCCTTCCTTGTATCAATTATTCTGTTATCACCAGGTGGGGCACTGTTTTCCTTTTGCATGACGACAGAGGCAAAGTAGGTGTTGAGCAGTTCCACCTTCTCTCTGTCACTCAATAGCACTTATCCATATTCTCCACACAGAGGACCTACCACTTGTTTGTTCTTATTATTTTTAACCTCTCTTGTAAGTTGGCTACTTGTGCATACTCCTCTTTTGTGATTTCTCCATTTCTTATTCCATTTCTTAAAGATGCCCTTAACATCTCAGCTCATCCTTACAGCCACACTGGTTTCTTTAGGTGCCTCTCACCATTTTTTCTTGTTGGAATTGCCTGCATTTGTGCCTTCAATATTTCACCTTCAATGAGAAACTCCCATTCACCTTGAACTCCCTTTTTCTTTGAGTATTTCTGACCATGGGATCTCACCCAGTAGCTTCTTAAGCTTTCTGAAATCAGCAGTCTTAAAGTCCAGAGTGCATGTCCAACTACATTCAGCTTTCCCTTGCCTCTGTATAATGAAACCCAAGAGAACACGATCACTTCCTCCCAAGGTTCCCATGTACTTTCACTTCATTGATCAGTTCCTTCCTGTTGGTGAGGATAGTGTCCAAGAGAGATGACCCCCTTGTTACTTCTTCCACCTTCTGGGAAATGAAATTGTCAGCAAGGCAACTGAGAAATTTGTTGGGCTTTACATTATTGGCAAAGTTTGCATTCCAACAGATATTGGGGTAATTGACGTCTCCCATGATTCGTATATCTCTCGTTTCTGAATGCTTGGTAATCTGCTCTATCAAGGCACACCCAAGTCTTCAGTCTGCCTTGGAGCTCTATAGCAGCCGCACCCATTAAGGTCACTGTTGTTTCCCTCTCCTACAATTTTTACCCATAAACTCTCAATCTGTCTTCCATGTTCCAAGTCACAGATCTCTTCACAAGTGTACACATCCTTTACATATAATGCTTCTCCTCACTTCCAGCAAGGGAACCAACTTGCACTTGGGGAAGACAAACATGGGATAGGTGTTGCGGGTCACTGCAGCAGCTCCTTCATTGTCCATGTCTCTTGGGGCCCAACTGATGCATTAATTCCCATTTACTGGTGGCAGCAGGGACAACAAACCCTACTGAAACCAAAGGTATGGAGAAGTAGTGCTGCAGGGAGCTCCACACTCAGGACTGGTTTTTCATTTGGTGGAGGTAAAAATACAGATCATGTTCAACTAGATCAACTCTATAATGTTAGAACTGACATACATCACAGTATATTTTGCTAACCATTATTAGTTGTTTAAAAGAAATGCATTATATGGTAGAAATGCTAATGAATATTTCCTCCCCCAGCTTGTATATATTTATTTCTAAAGGTTTTTTGAGAATCACAGATTAAGTATTCAGCTACCATAAGCAAAGTGTAGTTCGAATATCAACTTAACAAAGAAAAAATTGCTAGCCTGTGCTTTCTTGCCTTTTATCATCACTGTTTATAAGTACAAATAAAACAAAACAAATTAAAGAGGTGGAGGAAACAACAGGACAACTAGTCATGATGCCAGGCAAGTGGCCAAGAAGTAGAATTTCTGGGTCTGGGGGGGGGGGCAGAGAAAACAGGATTGCTCAAGAAGAAGAAAAGCTCCCTGGTTTTTGGCAAACTCTTAAGAGCAGGAGTGGATAGCATGCAGGTCACACTGAACCCACTGTGGGTTCCAATCTGTCCCATGAGGCCATTTCCCTCATTCATCAGCTGATTGGCAGTGGGACTGAACAGCCTTTACCATAGGTGTCATGGGGTTTGAAGACACTCGAACTCAGGACGCAAGGGAGAAACGTGCTAAGAGGAAGGCACGCTTGGCAAATCCACACCGTGATCGACTCCCGCCCGGAAACCAATGTCCCCATTGTAGAAGGACGTGTGGATCCAGAATTGGCCTCCACAGTCACTTACGGACTCATTGTTAAAACCGTGTTTATAGAAGACAATCTTACTTGGCTACGAGTGATCGCCAAAGAAGAAGAAGAAGAAGAAGAAGAAGAAGAAGAAGAAGAAGAAGAAGAAGAAGAAGGCGGCAGTGGGAGCATGCCCTGCGCCAGAAGTTGCAAGCAGTTTCCCTTCTGTAAACAACCCTGTGCTGCTCCTTGAACCGCTGGTGCTTAAAACCTTTAAACCTCTGGAAGTTTAAAGAACAGTGCAGGACTATTTAAAACCTCTTTCACAAATTTCCCTACATTCCTCTTCAAAACTCTAAAAACTAGCTATTTTTCTGATATTCAAAGAGTAGCACAGGACTGTTTGCAACACTGCCCAGATGTGCATTACATTCAGAACACTCAGGGCTTTAAAGTGCAGCATCTCCTGATGTCATAAGGACATCTGTGAAATAGGATATGGATAAGGATCTAGTCCACCAGTGAGAAATGGTTCACCATCCCCTGGACTGACCAGACAGAAGAGAGGGGCAATCAAAAAGAACAGCAAATGGCATTCCCTGTAGTCTGAAGCCTCTAAATGACAGTTTGTCAAAAGCACTGTCAGGGTTGGAAAGGAGGAAAATGCAGGACTAAATTCCTAAGTGCAATTATATTTACACTTGTCTATAATTATAGCTATAGATCTGTCTATGTTTTTAGCTTTTGTTTATTTCAATCTGCATAAGTACTATCACAAATCAGCTCTCATTGATCATTCTTAACCCCTTGAAAAGGCACTGCTGATAAAGTTACAGCTTATGGCTAATACAATCATTGTCGTACTTCCTTCAAAATCCTCTCAAAACTGACCTCTTCCATGAAGTATTTGGCACATCCCCTTAGTTCCCATGATGCACTAGAACTCAACGTTAAGCTTTCTTTATATATGTCCAACTAAAACAACCACATAATGCTTCCCTGTTAACTGCTCCCCTCAGTTCTTTTTATTAGGACTTGACCCCGAACATCAAATTTGCAATCCCACCAATAAACACTCCTTAGAGCACATGTCTGAAATCCAGCATTGTGTGAGTTGACTTCTGCTTGTGTATGGAGACCACTGGGTGTCAGTTTGTGGCTTCACACATTCAGGTCTAAGGTGGAATTTATCTTCCCTCATCCCAAAACCATCTCAGAAGAAAGCCTGCTTGAGAGGAGTTAATCAAGAGTCTAGTAAACCCAGACATTCATGAGGGACAGGGCTATCAATGGCTGTTCTGCCTCCATGGCTGGAGGGAATATCCTTCTGAATACTGGAAATTGCAATAGGGGAGAGTGCTGCTGACTCCCTTGAGATGAACAGGTAGCTAGCTATATGTAATGTGTGAATAGCGCTCTCTCCCCTCTCCCCATTTTCATGGGCACAGCAATGCTAACTGAACTGTTTTACATCAGTAAATCAGGATCACAAACACCTTTTAAAAAATGGTGGATGACCATTCAAATGCTCCCAAACTGTTTATAGAGCCATACTGACCTTTATCTGCAGGGTCCAAAAATATGACTGACAAAATTAATATCATATATATATATATATATATATATATATATATATATATATATTTCTGTTGCATAGATATTTCAAAAGGGTATTCTCCCACCATAAATTTATTTATTTATATATTTTTGGGAAAAGAGAACATGGTATATTGTGCATGAGATAGTATTGAAGACGGAAAAAAGAATGCAAAGTTGCTAAGAATGTTTTGAAAATGATTTTGGTCAACATAGGCTCTTCAGAATCACAATTCAGCATCAACTGTATACTTACTAGTTTTGCACTGGCAGATGCGACAACCATTTTGGTCTACTCTGAAGTCATAAATACAATCCATCTCAGTTAATGTGCAATTCACCAGAGGATAACACGTGGGTGGACCTATTGTGATGTATGTTGGCTCTAATGGAAAAAAAGGAATAATTTATTTTAAAATATGCACATGATAAGATCTAAGAGTCATTAATGGAAATGCTTATTCAAATGTGTTAAAATTTGGACATTGTCGGCTCTAGCCAACTAGAAAAACTTGACTACATTTGTAGCAGAACAGCATTTAATTGCTCAGATCCCATTAGCTATCTGCTTTGAAATCTGAAACTGAGATTTTTTACAATTGCTCTGCCTCCCCCAGTTCCTGCCGCTAACAGGATCTGACTTTATCTTTGCCATAATTTTGCTCAAGGTGCTAACTGTTGTTTTGTGCAACACACATGGTATGGCTAGGGACTAAAACCATTGTCTGCAGTGGAGAGCCTACCATATTTGTTCAGTGACTCGTAGTTTCAGCCCGCAACCAAACATATCCCAAAGCTAAGACCCGTCTCATCAGAATCCATCTTTCAGTAAACTTAAACAAAATAATTAATTTCACATATTATGCAAATGAGCTTGTGGCAATCACAGCTTGCTCAACTCCTTTAAAAGATTAACTGGAACTTAATGTGTTGGATCCAATGTTTACTTAAAGCATACAAAGATAAAACTCAACATCCATAAATTTGAACCACATGCCTGTATTTTAACTTTCTGTGGCTTGTTAATTACATTGAAGAGTATGCACACTAGACAGTACATACACAAATGTTGCATTCATAGATGGATGTATGGTGTGCTAAGCTTGCCTAGTAGGCAAGGAAATGCAGTCTTGTTTTGCCACCACAAATACTCTACACATACAGAAGTTCATTGGAACCAGACCATTATTCTTAATTTCAAATGAGTGTTCTAGTTCATATGATAAATTTCCAGACCATCAGACACAGAAATGTACATATTTTATATTGCATAGTATTTGCAAGACATTTTAGTGGCCATTTCTCACTATTTTTGTGAATACATAAAATACACTATGTGAACACACAATACAGATATGCTTTGTCAAGTTTGAAAGACATATGTATACACATTTCACCATGTTCTTTAAAACGCACATGACTGAGGTCTCAAACTGGCTTTTTCTTAACACCATTAAATTCATACATTCTATGTGCATAATTTCCTATGAATGCAATGAAAAAAATGCTGCCAAGGATTTGTCAGTAATAAGAAAACAGATGATTTTCGAGAGAAATTCAGAACGCCTTACATATTTGTCAGGGAACTGCCATCAGCTCAAAGGCGAGAGGCGGAAGGGCAGTTGGGTTACAGGGAGCCTCCAAAGATCGTGAGAAGCAGCACTTCCTCTGCGGAGGAGGGAAGCCACACCTCCAGTGGGGAAGGGATGCAGGGCTCGGAGGATGCAAGGGAGAGCCACAGCACCGAGCATGAACAAAGCCGGGAGTCAGGTCCCCCTTTGCCCACGCCCTCCCTGCGCAGTCATTTTACGCGCAGAGAGGGGAGGCGTAGGAAGGGGGTCAAGAGACTACTCTGCTGGAGAAAGTTTAAAGACCGCCCACTCCCAGATTCTGCTAGAGACTGAGCAGACATGGAAAAGAGTCAATCTGCATTGTGAACGTTTTGGACGGATAATAAAGCCTTGAAAAGACCAACGGGGAGTCTCGCCTGTTTGCTCTCAAGCAACCACGCCGGCACTCATAACAATATTTAAAGAACAAAACAAAAATATAAGTTATTGGTATTTGGAATCCTCAGATTCTGCAAAGACCAATGCCAGTGCCAAAACAGATTTGGTTCATTGAACTGATAAATGCTGCAAGCAATTTAGATGAGCTTGAGAATTCTATTAGATCTACCACAGAGGCACAACAAAGTGAAGCCAGCAAAGGCAGTTATTAGTGAAACCATTATCACTCAGAAAGGCTCTCATGTTTTGCTGTGCACTGTATAATTATTGTAAAAGAAAACCACTGAAATGGTGCAAATGTCTTATTTCTAATGTCACAGTAGTTCCAATAGATTTTAAATGAGTTTGAAATTTCATTCTGTTAGGCACAACATAAGTAGACTGACTCCACAAAGAAAATGTATAGTCCAGACAGCCATGATCAAGTGTGCTAAATCATTATTTTGTATTTGTGATTTCAGATATAATGTTAAGCTGAGAAGAGCTAACATTTTTAAAACCTTCATTTATGTAAACAAATTATTGCAAAATTGGATTATAATACATGTTAGAAAAAGCTAGATGCTAGCAAAACAGCTCCCTGTACATCTGAATGAAGTTTTGAAACTTTAGGTAGGAAAAAAAATCAAATTATTAACAGGGCCTTGGGGGGTCAATGCGCTTCTTAACTAGCAGGTGCTATGCCACATGTCCAATATGTGCGTTTCAGTGAAAAATCACAAAGTTTGATAAGGAAATCTTTCAGAAAACTTGACGAACAATCCTACCAGAATATGCATAGCTTAGTATTTACCTAAGACAAAGGTTTTATTATTCATAAAATTATTCATGGCATGCAGCTAGAGAATGGATATCCTTTTCCAAAAGGATATAAGAAGAGCCTGCTGGTTCATAACACTAGAATTCATGAACATCAGATGGAACGGAATGTTGGACAATTAAAAACATACTTCTTCATGCAGCACATAGTTATAACCACCAACATGGATGGCTTGAAAAGAGAATTAAACAAATTCATGTCAGATAAAGCTATAAATGACTACTAGTCATGATGGCTATGCTGTACCCAGAGGAGTGTTCTTGTGGGTTTCCCACAAGCATGGGTGGCCACAGTGAGAACAGGATGCAGCCATTGGCCTGACCCAACAGGCTCTTATTATGCCCTTGTGTTAAAAGCCTATTGAAATTTTAACATGGTGTTCATGAAATATCGAAATATTTATTTCAGTCTTTGTTGGATGCTGAGAAGAGACCTGAAAATAAATTTTAAATATTTTATTTATACATTTACATTGCTGTGCTGTTATTCTCAATTACTTCTTTCAACCCTTGAAAACGACAATTGTTTATGTTTTGCATATTCCTGAAGGATAGCTGTTTTTTTCTTGAATAATGTGTTAGAACTTCTGTAATGCCTGGCAGAAACAACTGCTGGTAGTTATTCATATGTGGATTGTTTATATATATATATATACTGCAGCTACTCCCATACAGATTCCAATTCTATACATCAATTTTTCTTTCTCAGAACAAGCTTATCAATAACTAACTTTTCCTATCCACAAAGGTAAACCCCAAGATAGAGTAATTTTATATGGATGCCTGAGTTTTAATAAGCTGCAAAAGAGGACAAAAGAAATAATTTCAGTCCCCTCCCTCCCCCCCAAAAAAAAATGCAGTTACAAAAAAAGGAGGGGGAAATCAGCTCTTTTCACTTCACTGAACAAGACTCAACAAATAAAGCTAATTCAGCTACTGCCAGGCTTCTAGCTATTTGAATAGACAAACAGTTAAGCTTGAAAAAGCACACATGGTCATGTGACCTAGGTTAGCCTTTCATTGCTGCCCTTGACAAACTGCAGAAGAAAGACTGAGTGCACAGATGACGAGACAATGGATGGGAAAATAACATTCCGTCTCTGTATATTTTAGATGTGACTCTAAACCGTAGAAAGATTTTTTTTTAAAGGGATGGAAATGGTAAAGAAGGCTGCTGTTGATATTACTGATTACTATTATATTTAAAGGTAAATGTAATTGCAACAGACAGCCATTAATTCATAGGAATTTCTGTGGAATAACACTGTGGTATTTAACAAACTATATCCCTGCGGCGGGGTGCGCTCCCGCTGCTCGGTCCCAGCGCCTGCCAACCTAGCACTTCGAAAGCACCTCCGGGTGCAAGTAGATAAATAGGGACCGCTTACCAGCGGGACGGTAAACGGCGTTTCCGTGTGCGGCTCTGGCTCGCCAGAGCAGCGATGTCACGCTGGCCACGTGACCCGGAAGTGTCTCCGGACAGCGCTGGCCCCTGGCCTCTTAAGTGAGATGGGCGCACAACCCCAGAGTCTGTCAAGACTGGCCCGTACGGGCAGGGGTACCTTTACCTTTACCTTTATACACCAGCATTCAGAAAGTCTATCGAGAAAATAACATTGACAGACTAAAGTTTAATGCTGAACTAGCTAAATAATGTTGACAGGTTTACTTGTCAGAATAAACAGCCAATGTGATGCCATTTTAACAAGTGACTCCACCAACTCAGCTGCATATATGTCTGTAACCACTGGGCAATTTTATTTTTTAGTTCATGAAGAATTAAAAGAATGCTCAATGTAAAGTTTCAGCTCTATTTTCAGTGTTTCCCTGGTATAACTGTCTACTGTAAACAGTTTGTCTACAGAACACCAAATTCATGATGTTATTATAGCTGAAATTGTGCAAGGTCTCCAAATAGTTACAAAATATTTGGTAACGACAATACAACATGCTACATTATTATTGCCTGCGAAGTCTAGGTTTCACATTACTGTACTGCAGTACAGTCAGAAGATGTGGAACCCTGCCCTTAAAACCAACTCAATCCTCTTACTTTGTGATCACAAAATCGCAGAGAACACAGGAGGCTTTTCTCCACTGGTCCTACAAGAACTACACTAGTGACCTGGCAACTTTATTTGTTGGTCCCTGAGTGTACTAAGTACTTACAGAAAAAATGAAGGCAGCAGTAGAAAGAGCCTTACTGAAGGATGACAGTTACTGAGGTGTCATGAGTGGGAGAAGAGTTGGGACAGCTAACCACTAGAAAATACTCAACTTCTCTTTAAATGCCTTCTGTATTCAGATTCTTTAGATCATGAAACACAATGTAAATACATGTTTTCGTTTTCTTTATGAACATGAGCTGTATTACCTACAACTACTAAATAATTTCTCTGCTGAGTACTTTCCATTTAAGAGTCCTCTCCTTTCAAGTTTAGAAGAAAGTGTTTAAAAGTTTCAAAATGCAAGGTGCATATTAGAATTACCTCAAATAATTTGTCCCCATCATCTAGATCATGTTCTGTCACAGTGAGAGAGACGGCATTAAGAAGGTGGCACCTCTAATTAGTGGCTTTTCAAAAGCTTCTACTCTCCTTACCATAGACTTTAGTTAAAACAATCTAATAATTCAATATACTCTGTCTTCTATAATAAGGACTGCTTGGTTAATTAATTTTTACCTGCCTACAGTGCCCAATGATTGCTTATTAGGGCACTGAGGATCAATAAGGTTTTGGTAGTCTATAAAAATTTTGAAATTGCTAAATGATTGGCATATATGCTTTGCATTATAAAACATTCATGAATATCCAAAAGAATTCAGATTTGGCAATGAATTGTAAAAATAAAAAAACAAAACATGCAGGAAAAGATTTAGCAGACAATACAGCGGTACCTCTAGTTATGAACTAGAGTTTCAGGTCCGTTCTTAACCTGAAACTGTTCTTAACTAGAGGCATGCTTTCGCTAATGGGGCCTCTTGCTGCTGCTGTGCCATCGGCACACAATTTCTGTTCTCATCCTGGAGCAAAGTTCTCAACTTGAGGTAACGCTTCCAGGTTAGCGGAGTTTGTAACCTGAAGCCTTTGTAACCTGAGCCGTTTGTAACTTGAGGTACCACTGAACTTAGGTGAACAATTTCTAAGATCTACTCATGCTGTCTGCCAAAAGATAGGAAGGGTAGAATGGCCACCCCATTCCAGAACATGATAGTCCATCAATATAAACCAAAAATCTTTAAGTGTTATGGTCCTCAAAGGAGCTGGACTTATTGTGGACCCCTTGTGTTAAATTCATATGACAGAGCAGGCAATAGAAAGTTAGTTCAATTTCTTGGATCTTAACTCCCCCACACAGTGTTCTGCTCATAGAATGGAGCTTCCTTACATCTTCCTTCCTAGCTCAATTCCTTTCCCCCACTGCCCCTGAACAACCCCTGGAAGCTTGAGGAGCCTTCAGAACAACAAGGGTGTGATCAGGGAGGAGATAGGAAATAAGCAAAAGTTTGGGGCCTTCCTTATATGCATGTGGAAGCTTCTCTCCTCTTATGCCTGGCATCTTTCTATCTAAGCCACAGAGGCAAATGATTCATTAAAATGCCTATATTATAGTTTATTAAAATGTTATAAAGATATGCTCAAGTGCACAAAAGTGTGCAGCTGCAAGGTTAGCTGATTAATCAAACATAACAGTCTGTTTTGCTCCTGACAAACCTGTTCCTTAATTAACTTTTTAAACTTCCATGTTCTTTGTGGAACATTGTCTTCCAAAAAAAGTTAAATGCTGCCTCCTGAGCTGCATAATATGAGTTTACTTAAGCTTCCTGGAAAAACATTCATATCATTCCAAGGGTGACTAAATGTTTTCCATCCTCATAGCTAGCATTCCAGACAGCTTTTCTTTTCCCCGAGTTCATTACATGAAAAATACCAGTTCCAAGTTCAGTGCTAGAGAATTTCCTTCCTGGTGCCCAAATTCCTAATGCAGAAACAACAAAGTAGTTTTAAGGCTGCATTGCTTGGTTTGGTCCTTTAATTAAAACTTTACAGAAGAAATAAAAGCAAAGAATTCACAAAGGAGGTGATATTCTACAGCAACAATAGAGGCAAAGGAAGAAACATGAAAACTCTCCCAACAGAGCAGACATGAGTATGGACAAGCCTGGAACAGAGTTGCATTCATTTCTCTTTTCTCTTTTTTCAACATATCTCCACCTTCTCAGCTTTTTATATGAAGGGCAACACAGATTCACCAACTTCACAAGATGCATATCAGTTCAGGAATATTTTCCCAAAACAATGTCTAAACCACTGGACTCCCATAGCTATGTATGGTTCAAGCATTGTGTGTCCTTTTTCAGAAAAAGGTGCCAAGACTGATCATTTGAAAGATCATGACAAAGTGCCACAAGTGAGAGTGCTCTTCACCATGGAATCCAGGTTCCAAAATAAATAACTAAATAAATTTCACCTGAGGTATCTAGCCAAAGGCCTGGCTCTCTGTGAAATCAATGTCACTGTGGGCATCAAAAAAGGAAAGTCAATCAGGAGTGTGGCTTGTTGCTAACCTATCACAAATTTGGCCTCTTAGAATTCTGAACAGCTGCAGAGCTAGTGCTCTGAAAGTATCTAAAACCACAAAAAACCTAAAAAATTTTTTGGGGGGAGCATTTTTTTGGTTCTCATATTCTTATTTTCAGAAGCATACATTTTTTAAATGTATTTTATAGTGGGGAGCCTGAAATAAAATTCATTTCTTTCAGAAACAATGTTGCTTTGAAGCCAATTCAGTCTTGTTGCAAATCCCTTAGATCTATGATCCAAAACTAATAATATTAGTGATGATAGTACTGAACAGGAAACAGGACTTGTTTTTTGAGAGAAATACTTTCCAAATAGAAAATGGAACATCTTCAGATACTTGGCACCTTCTCATTTTTTCACTCCTAATCAACAGTACTCAAACAACTACTAAGTTGCAATGGGAAGTACATTCATGAAAATGTTCACCGTCCCCCACTATGAAATACAGCCCCTTTTCATGGCATTTGTATTCCTGCAAGAAAGTGTGCAAAGCTGCCAGGAAAGCTTGGGAAGAATTACAGAAAGAATCACCCAGTTACCTGGGCAACAGAAATGTATCTCCTCTCTCTCTCTCTCTCCAATTCAGAGTGAGGGCAATGGGAGGGCTTTGTTTGCTTTCACTACTATTATCACATAGTCAAACCTGATCTGATGGTATTCAGAAGAGGTGTGCATAACAGAAGGAAAAACCAACATGCCCCCCTTGTCAGGGCAAGGGAGGCAATGTACCCTCATCGGAAACCAGCTGAATTTCAATGGCTGACTGCAAAGCAGTAGGGATGGAGACCTGAATCTGCATCTAGAACAGAGCACAAAACATTGGTGGGCAACGAAACTACCAGCAAATATGATGAAGCAGTGAAAATTTCTGACCGATAAAGATGTGTTTCTTCTTCCTCCTATGCAGAGTGTGAGAAATGGGAAGGCTTCATATGCCCTCAGGAAAGTCGGCACCTAGTTGCTCTGATGTTCACTATATAATCTGTGCCTGGCTGAGGTCACATACTCCAGTAGTTCCTCTGAATATTAACAGTAACTCTAGCACCACCTCGAAAATTAACACTAGAAAAGTTTTAATGCCAATTCTTAAAATGGTATTTTGCATTCTCCATGCCTTACCTTCACACATTGGACAGCATTCCCCAGGCACTTTTACGGGATTCAAGCAGCTCTGTCCACAGGCTGTGGCAACACAGTGAGATTCTCCATTGATACATTGGCAGAAAGTGCAGTCATCTTCCCTCCAGCGGTCACCGTGTGCTTGAATCTGGCCATTAGCGTAACACCCAGCAGGGTTACTAACGGGAGAAATGGAATCTAAAAAAACAACCCCAAGCCACATCAAAATGGTTCAATTTATTTGTAGTGTTTAATACATATGTTTTATTGATAATATAGCATTTTGAACATTCTGAGAGAATATCAACACAGGATTAAAAATAATTTATTACAAGACCACATTGATATTCATTACAACAGCAAGGGTGCACAGCTTTAAAAATGTCAAAAATGTAAATTATCTTTCCCAAATGTTATCAACAGTGAATTATATTTTTACAGAACTTTATGAATTGGACTCTCTTTTAATAAGGAAAACTGACAGAAATACTACATTTGCAGAAGATATATAAGCACTAGAGATAATTCAGATTATTTATAAAACTCTTGGGGTATCAAGGAAGTGAATAGCATCCTGAGCAGCCGTCCCAATTTCAAGGTTCTTTTGCCAGGAATTATGAGCTATTGCTTCAACACATTAAATAATACTAAAATATATGTCGACTTACAACTTGTGCAGGGGTTAGCTTCCAGGGACTACATGTAAAGCTGAAATCATGTATAGCTAAAACAAGCCCAGAACCACACCCGTGTGGCCATCCCAACCTTCCTGAAGCCAGTGTGCTGAGTGGGCCTTGCCCCCGCTGTAAAGTGGAGTTTTAAACTCTCTGGTTTGCTTACTGGGCTCTAGAGGTTTCACAAGATCTCAGATGGTCCTGTGAGATCTCATGAGACCTTCCCAGCGCTCAGTAAGCAAGCCTGGGAGCTTTCAAACTCTTCCCCTTGCATGCATTTAATTTGTGCAATCGCAGTTGGCTGGCCACCAAACATGTAAAGCTGTCATTGCTGAAGTTAAATACATCCAAGTTGTGAGTCGACTGTACTTTTAAATCAAATTCAAATAGCACCAGAGCGATAATAATAATAATAATAATAATAATAATAATAATAATAATAATAATTACCTTCACATACTGGACAGCATTCTCCTTCTGGTACATAGTATCTGTCACAATGTAGCTCACCACACTGTGCCGAGAAACAAATAGACACACCACCTTGGCATCGACAAAACCGGCAGGCATCCATTCGAAACATATCTCCATCATAATATTCCACACTATTAAATATACAAGCTGGCTTCACTTCTGAAAATAGCAACAACAACAACAAAATAACTTTTCATGAAGGTGCTTGGCTATAAAAAGCATAGTGACTTAACTCATGAAATTCTCAGATATATGATTATCTACTCCTTGGTAAAAAAAATAAATCTGGATTTTTGTTTCTGAAATGTTTCACGGTTTACTTAATATATACCAGGCTGAAAGTGCCTCAGCTGAAATTGCTCCTACTTGTGAAAGTTGGGGAACATGATTTTTGCTAATCCTACCTACTGTAGTCCTCCATGATACATCCTATTTTGTTCTGGAGGGTCCCCTAACATTCAGGAACGCTTTTCAGGAGGGACTTAAGCTTGGAAGGTATTTTTTTTCTGGATGGCAGCTGCATATTCTAGGGCATGTTCTACATCTACAATTATAAAAAAGAATGATAGTGACAGAAGAACTACTGGTGTACTCCAGCTACTCCATCCATCTATCAAGGAAAGAACCACTTATTTTGAACTTAGCCTCAGCTTCATCACGCCTGGGCTAGGCCTTTTCAAAAAGTCGGAAGACATTCATGGTGCAGAAAAAAACAACTTCTATATACAGCCTCTTTACCCTGAGGCCGTAGGGTGATATTTAACTCTCTTGTTTTAGTTCTGCTACCAGAGTTTGCTGGTGAACACCCAGCCCATGTTTTGTTTTGTTCAATGAAATATGACTGTTGCTGTTCATTTTACATTTTATTTCAATAAAAATGTATTTTTTGAAAAATGCTCATGACTATGCTGGTTTCACAGATATAAATTTTGGATAAATTTCCTTCATTGGATCAAATGTCATGGCAAGCCCCCACATTGCACAGAATCATTTGGCAGCACTCCTGCCCTTTTATCTGAGCCCAATTTATATGCCAAAACCCATTCTACCTTTATGTACTACAAATACTCACTTATGCCAGTTGAAACATATTGCTAATTATTGGTTGATAATTAACTACCCTAATTTTTATTTTATTTTTTATCAATTATCCTGGAAACATTCATATTCAAGAGTGGCACATGAAAATGAATTATTTTACCGATTCATCTCATGGATAAATTGCCTAAGAATTTTTAAATATTGTCTATTCTTAGTGGAAGCTAAAATACCACAGCGGCTTCAGGCCAAATTAGATGCAACATGAAACACCTGCTTTAATGTTGCATGTATACCTTTACAATTGCAAATAGCAGCACCAGGGCCCGCAATCAGGAAGTGAGGGAGGAGCCTTTTCCTGTGCCTGCACTGTAGCCCTGACCAAAAAAATGCCCTTTTGAATTTATTTACATTGGGAAGGCAGCTCCCACTTAGCCCAACAGGAAATTCCCTCTTAATGAAAATTTGTTGTGACTCTGACCCAGGGGAAGCATTAAGCTCTCCCTCCCTGTTGTGGTCCAATCCTAATTGGGGGATTCAATGAACTGCTATTTACGGTTTAAAAAGGGCACATGGACATTAAACAACATTAAACCACAGAATGTGTAGTGACACAGACGTCTCCAATTCAAGGTGGCTTTGGGCTAGCAACACACTCTTACAGCCTTAGCTTCTTTACTGGCAATAAAGGGGAAAATAACATGGATCGATCTCACAGAGTTGTTGTAAGTACTACTGTGATAATGTATACCTAGCACTTTGAAGACACTAAGGTGGAATCTACTCACATATTAAAAACATTCTGAAAATGCTTTTTTAAAAGTGTTTTTAAAAATACGCTGAATTTTCCATTAGGCTCACCATTGCCATCTATTGTCACATTGTATATTGCACTTAAAACATTTTATTTGCAGCTGTATAGCTGAGTCCTAAGATTCTGTATGAGTAAATGAAGCTTTCTCATTATGGAGTCAGACCATTGGTCTAACTTGGCACTTACACCGACTGGCAATGGCTCTCTAGATTTCAGACTAGTATTGAACCTAGCATTTTCTGCATGCAAATCATGCAGTCTATCACTCTGATTACATTACAAACAAACCACAACCCCTATTCACTCGGTTAACAGAAAGGTAGCAGATATATAGCTAAATGTTATGGGTACTGGGGTGTGACAAATAGTCCTTTGTCTCACAGCCTATCAATTTAGAATGCCTCATAATGCATAATCTTAATGATTTCAGAAGAGTCAATGTTTGCAGTGAAACATCAGTGCACCTTCTTACAACTTCTACACTACACTGCTGCCTGTGCCCCTTTCTGCTCAAGCAAACCCCAGATGTACCTGGAGCTTAGGAACTGTAGGTGGATCAAAGCAGTCCAAGCATCTCTGGGTCAGGAGTTACATACTTATGTTGTCTGGCAATTCTGTCTGTCCACTGGACCATCTTGGCTTTCATATATGCCTGGGGTTTCTTAGGGTTTAGCTATCTGTATTGACACTGAAGGGAGTTATTTCAGTGCAATGAACAGAAACAGAAAATATTTGATGGTACACTATTGGATTAATTAACAGAAACTGCACTACATCTGGAAAGTTACTGGAACTCAGAGAATGTTTTTAAAAGGCGATTAAGGTCTGTTAAGAGCAAGATAATCTTACTCCAACCATTTTAGAAGTTAGGAAAACAAAACAATTGCAGACATTTCTTTGCAGACAATTTCTGAAGGTGACTGCAGCGTCTTTTGATTGCTATGAACCCTGGATGACACTTTTGTATTTAATTCAGAAGGTTATCAGCAGGAAGTTCTTTTTCCTTCACTAAGCCATGTAGCACACTCGTGGGATATCTGTTGCCTAAATGTCCTACTTAACCTATCTTAAATCTGCTTTTGCGGCTATGATAATTAGTAGCTGCTAAATTCCACATAAATAATGTGTTTTATTCTGTAACACTATAGGCAGTTACCTCATACCAAGTCAGACCACTGGTCCATCTAGCTCATTACGGTCTACACTGACTGGCAGTGACTCACCAAAGTTTCAGGCAGGAGTCGCTACCTGAGGATTGAAGGAGGCACCTTTTGTATGCAAAACAGATGCTCTACCACTTAGCTACAGTCCTTCCAATTCTGCCGGGTGAATTTTATTTTACCTGATGCTACACTGCCAGCCCAAATAGTCATCGTAATACTGTAATTACCGTCAGACAACTTCTTTTGTCTTTTCAAAACAGGTACCACCACCACTGGGTGAAAGCCCACATTCCCTCTTGGGTAATTTGTTCAGAGCTGCATGCTAGTGCTGGAGAGGGCCAGAACCAAAAGTGAGTAAGCTAGAACCTCCCACACAATTTCTTTCAAAATCATCACCATCCCTCATTCTTTTTCTCAAGATCACCAACATCACTCCTTCTCCTAAGATCATATCCACCCTTCCCACAAGGATTGGATCACATTGCCATCTCCTGCTCCAGCCTGGCTGCATTGATACCATCACTACAGCAGCAGCCAGTCCACACAAACTTGGGAGACTTTCAGGATTGCTTTCTAGATCAGAAAACATGATTACAGGTAAACCTGAGACCAGAAATCAAGCCCTACTTTGCCCTCATCTACTCTTCCCCTCACAGTGTTTCCTTCTCTGCCAGAAAACACTAGGAGAAAAATCTAAAATTGCAAAGCACCTTGGTCTCCTACAGTGCTCACTTCATTATCTTTATCATTATCATCATCATCATCATCATCATCATCATCATCATCATCATATTCTCTTTATCATTATCATTATTTGGAGCATGGATTTCCCTCTGACCCAGGGGTGTGTGTGTATGTGTGAAGTTTCAGGAACCACCACTATGAGGTACTCAGCTTGCTTCCCCATCTCTGGCTCTTCTATATGAAAAGATTGTTGAGGATACTTCAGGAGCCATTACTTCAAGGCTGCCGGTGAAGCACACTTTTTCCACTGGTAACCAGTGGGTGGGGGCAATGAGTAGGCATAGGATGGAAGGGAATGTGAGGGGCTGTATCTGGCCAGAAGCTAGTAGATCTAAATTTAAATAAAGAACCTCTGTTATATTTATAACTTTATGACTTTGGATATAGAACCCCTAAAGGATACTGATTTTTAAACACATATTTGCACAGTAACATTCATTAAAGAGCGGTACATAGCATGAACAGAAATTTCAGGAAAAGAGAGAAAGAAAGAAAAAAATAATAATCCTTAACTGAGTTTGCCTTTTAAAGGCATAACTTCACTGTTGTTAGATCTATAGCCCAGTAGCATACTATACATTTATTAGTTTGAGTTGTTATTTGTATAGTAAACATTATTTCGGCAGTGGTGCTTTTTGTAACATAATTCTTACAATGAGAGTTATTATTCTATTATATCATTTTGTTTGTGATCTTTGATGTGTTTTTTATATCAAGCAAACAAAAGATGCTTCACTAGAATACCTGCATCTTGCCTGGTACTTAGGAAAAGTATATTAATGTTTACTTGGTTTACATGTTATAATTACACAGCATCTCAAAGAGTAATTAAAATAGCATGTGTCCCTTTGATTTTTTCATTCAAAATGAACTCAAAGATATGAAATGTAACAATATAAAGAGAGATGGCGGAAAACCTCAAAAATTCTAGAGATTATAGGCCTGTTCATCCTTAATGCTAAATCAAATCCTGGCTTAAGCATGAACGAGCAAGCATGTGGGCTCTCACAGTAAAAATTGTGGCAGCTTTGCTCTCTCTTGATCCTGCTGCTACTGCCCTAAGCCATGGTTTAGCTTAGCATCACGTACATCTAAATCTGGGTTTGTATCAATATCTATTGCCCAATGTATCATGGAAGATTTTACTTGCTCATCCTTTGTCTCTTAATCCAATAATATCTTATACATTTTAGACAGCACTTTAGCATTACATTCCAACAGATCTCTCTCCAGTTGTGATATTTGTTTCCCAAACCCTCGTTTCGTATCTTTCTTAAATACTGCATTCAAATGGTTTTAGTTTGTTTTAAACTGATTTGTTTTTGTTCTTGCCATCTGTCCCAGATTTAATTAAGTTTAAACTACTATTTAATTAATCTAATACTGAGATGCACAGACTCTGAACATTTATAGTAGTTTTGTTGATACTTATTATTATTGATATTTTGGGAACTAATGGGTCAAGGATAGCTAAACTGTGCCCCTCCAGATGTTGCTGGACTAGAAGTCTCATCATCCCTGACAACTGGGCATGCTAGCTGAAGCTGGTGAGAGCAGGAATTTAAAAACATTTGGAGGGTCATAGGTTAGGAATCCCAGTAGAAAGTAATGCATAACAGGTAATGCTAACATTTAGCAGTAAATCTCAGTAGTTAACTAGTAGCCCAATGCTTTCCTAATTTTGTGAGCCAGAATCCAGAGAGTTATCTGGCTATCTCTGAGCATTCACTGGGGCTTTTCAGATCTGATACAGGGCATGAGCTACAGGTAAAGCCTTGCCATTAATGCACATTCCATGTGCCTGGCCCATTTACTTGCCACATTAGCATAGAAGCAACACAGCCTGCCTCACCATCAATCAGAATTGAATAGACAAAAATAGCTTGCTTTCAGATGTCCCTAATGAGTATTTGAAAAACCATGTCACTGCAGATATGCTTTGGAAGATTTGTATTTATTTCCCACTATATTTCCATTTTTCACATTATGTGTAAATAACATGAAATTGTAACTTTCAAATAAAATAATAATAATAATAATGCATACCACTATTAATTAACTGTGCCCCCCTTGTTAGCCAGTGATGTGGCTTAATTTGTAGTTTAGCAGTTTAACTTGAAGGATACAATTCTTCAATAATCTATTTACCCAGAGGTGTAAAGAGGGCTGGGTTCACCCCTTGAAACATGCCTCCCCCTCCATCTACTGAGTTGCCTGTGATGGCACCTGCAGCAGACTTTTAAAAAAATAAACATGAACTGCACATAACAGCAGGAGCAAAGGATTGTCTGGAAGATGACTGAAAAGTGCTCCGGCACCAAGAAGGGGTGCTCTTTCCTGAGTGGTTTGCAATCATCACCAGGACTTGGAAAACATTGTAGCAGATCTGAGTGCTCCTTTCCATTTTCTAAACGCAGTAAGCACAACATCTTATTTAAGACAGCCTTCTGTTAGCACAATAAATAGGAACATGGTATACCTTTACCAAGAGATAAAACTCTGTAATGATTTTGATCAAAAATAGGGACAAATTCTTGGAGGCAGCAGTTCAAAATCTTGGAGGCAGCAGTTCCTGACCTCTTTTGGGATGAAGGGTAGGCATAAATCCAATGAAATAAATATTTGCACGACTTCTGGCACATGGCTAAAACCTGTCTTTCAAGGTCATCGTCAAAGGTTCTGGTAGTGTGTTCAAGAGGTTTTAAATTAATCTATGGCTATGGATTATTTAAAATGGCTTTCGTATTGTTGTATTATATGCTTCTTTTTTCTGAAAAATAATTAATTCATAGAAGTACCCTATCATACCCAGTATGCACAGACCCCTACTAAATAAGGTTAAGTTTTAATACCCTACAAGTTTTTAGTAGGAATATTGTCTTATGTAAACTTGTGCCCCATATTGGACAACATATTTAAATTAGCCATAAACCAAACTCCTCAAAATGTTCAGTCCAAATACACTGAGAACGTAACATACCATTGACACATTCAAAGACATCACAGCACTTGCCAGGTGTTCCGTCTCCACGTGACACTATTTGGGGGATGTAGCCTGCCTCGCATTTTGGAACACCACATAAACCAGAGAGACATTCGCACCTGAAACCGAAGCATTGAAAGCTCCATAAATAAGTGAGGCAACATATGAGGGAGGGAAAGCACAAACATGGGGGGAAACAGCTGGTGATAGCAAGTTGGTTTTCTGCTGTTACATAATAAAAGACAACATGACTATTTAAAACACAACACAGTAAACAAGATTTAACACTTGTTCCAATGGACAATGCTTGGCTTTGATCAGAAGACTGGTGTTCCAAATCTTGCATACATCCTAAGCAGAGGTGGGTCTGTTGAAAAGTCACTAATTCCTTAGTTCTTGATCATAAACACCATATATCTCACAGGGTTTTTGGGAGAATCATCAAAATAATAACGAAGGTGCATTCTATGCTACGAAACTGCTTAAATATTGCTGCTGTACTATACAATACTAACACTATCTCTAGCAACTCATTCTCTTAGCTCTGTGACGTGATATTTAATTTGAAATGGCATTGAAATGTAACATAAGGTGACATGAGTAATTAGGATCTGTATAAATCTTTCAGAAGTCCAAGGACAGTGTCGCAAACTCAACCATCAACATTTAAAGTTTACTTATACAAGTCATTTCAGCCTCATTCATGGAAAGGGAACAACATCCCACCCCGGACATTTTCTGGTCATTAGCTTTTCAAACACATATGGATAATAAACCTTAAACTGTCCAAACAATCCAAAACTCTAATCTACCTACAGTGAGTACTTAGGAGGTTTCTGAGATACACAAAAGCATGAATAAACCCCTCTTTAAAGAGGAGATGGCACTGAAGACATTTGCAAATTATTTTTTAAATCATAAATGCAAATCCCTGAAATATCCATCCAGAGGAGAGTTGAAGTGAGAAAAGAAGAATATGGAATCATCCTTTAAGAATAAAACATCATATGCTTATATATTAGATAGGGGTAACCAATGTGGGACCCTCCCTGCCATCCCTGATCACTATCTTTGCTGGTTGGGGCTGATGGGAGCTGAAGCCTAACAACATCTGAAGGGTACCATATTAAGTATGAGCATACTGAAAATTGCTGAAAATATATTTGGGTAGAGGGGGACTGTTTGAAAAATGTCAGCACACGGGAAGATAATTTAACTATGGCAACAGATTTCCCCCTCCCCCATTTAGTAGTAAAACGCCATTTTACCACCTAAATCAATCAGTATTACCTCCAATAAGACAGGGGCTTTTAACTGCTTGGGTAACTCCCAAGCAATGCAGAAAAACTAGCTTGTATGCATCCCTGACACTCAGCGTCCCAACTTACCCCTATATACTATACTCTTATTAGGGTCCTGACCAATTCAGGGTCAGAAGAAAGGTGCTTGCTCTATTCCTATAATATATAACCCCCCTCTCCCAAACAGTTTAAAGTATCCTGTATTGAGATTAAGATAGCGTTGAGAGACCTGTGCCATGAGCCCAAACTCTTCCCACACAGCATAGGATTGTATCTCTAACCACACTGTCGTGTTTCAGATTATTATTTGCATTTGCTAGTTGCTTTATACAAGAGAAATATCTCATAGCGAGTTTATTTTTATTTATAAAAATAGGTATATAAAGCAGCAACCATTTTGCACAGAAATTCCATTCCTTGCCCATGTGCACATTGGTGGAGTGTGCATAAGCCCGCTCCACCCTGTTCTGTCCTCTTCTGGGTTGAAACGGACCTATGCTTTGGCAGCCACACGTCAACTGGACACACACAAAATGGTCACTGCCTGTATTGCTATATCATAAAAAAATCAGAGTGGTTTACAATAGAAGCTCTTGAAAATCCCTCACTGGTTTTTGAGCAGTCACAAAGACTACAAATCCCCAATAGTTTTGAGGCAAACAATGGTCACCCATCCCTTCATATAGTTTCTCTCACAATATGCTCATACTGAACAAAATTAGCACTTTTTAAAAAAAGAGAGATTAGTTAGTTATGTCAAAAGTGGGGAGGGTGGTAAATCAGATTTCATTACTCAATGTTGTATTATCCAGAATGTTTACTGCTTTATTTGTTCTATGTTTTTATTGGTTGCTAATCAACAAGGGTGAATTTGTATTTGGGCTTAGAAGATCAAATCACTAAGTATACAGGAACATTCAACAGAACAACATTTTGTATTTATTATTAACTTACAGAACGCATGAAAATAATATTTATGAATGTCTTACATTTCTTCCCCACCTTCATGGCTATTATTATTACAGTTCCCTATTCAGGCAATGAGCAGATCTAGAATTGCTTAGCTTCAGCAAGGCGTTGGTCTCCTGTGCCTTCAGACCATAATATAGTTAGATTTAAGAAAATAAAAAATTTGAAAAGCTCTCCACAAGTCCTGCGAGTAATTTTTAATTCTTTCAGTGCCAGCTTTTGTCAGGCCAATGGGTAATAAGATGTGTGGCCTCTGTAGTACAGTGGAGCTATTTTGATGAGATTAAACTAATTAGTATATTGTATTTTTATTCATTTTTGAGTGTGTTTTAAATCTTGTTATCTGCCCTGAGATCTTTTGATGAAGGCTGGAATTCAATTGCTAAAATAAATACCGGTAAATTGAACCACATCTAACTTGTTAAGTATAATCAAATATAATAATTTTTTATCAAAATAGGTCAAGAACAAAAGCACCAAGTGATTTACAAGATATAACCTAAATATATATAGGACAGACAAATAGATTAGCAGGGGCAGAATAAGGATTTTAAAAATATTGTCTCCCCTTTCTATGGAAAGAATGTTTCCCCTTATCTGCCACTTATGACATCTAAGGCAGTGTTTCCCAACCTTGTGCCTCCAGCTGTTTTTGGACTACAATTCCCATCATCCCTTGCCACTGGTCTTGCGAGTCAGGGATGATGGGAGTTGTAGTTCAAAAATAGCTGGAGGCACAATGTTGGGAAACACTGATCTAAGGAATACTGAAGAGCAGAGTGTACTCTCTCTTCCCACAGCCATTTGAGAGAAGGATGGGAGCAACAAGCCTGGAACCTACCCTGGCAGACTACTTGAAATCAAGCAGCCACTGAGGTGCAATGTCACCAAAACGGCTCACCCCTTTTGGCGAGAGTAGGGCTGGGATGTGTAACCATGGGTAAATCATCTCACCAAGCCTAGCACACAGAAGAAATAAAACGAACAACAACTGTTCTTAATAAATGCCAGAAGAATTTTTGTTGGCAGGATGGAAGAATCCTTTAGGCCTGATTACTGTGACTATACAGATACTGTAATGATAGAGGAATTGTTTTGCAGTATTTTTGCTTTTTCAGCATAAATCTAACTCTACTACTAATTACTTAGCTGGTTAGCTAGGACTATACAGAAAAAGGAAGGATAAAATGAATATATACTAAGAAGAAATGGAAGCACAATGTATGATAAGACTCTGGACGTTGAGTACTAATAATTTTGTCCTCTGTTTTCATAAATGGCTAGGAAGCAAGATGATTAAAGAAGCGAAAAACTTCTATCAGCAATCATTAGTATATGCTTAACACACAGCTCACTTAAGAATTGTGAACCTAACAAAAAGAAGCAGTAGAGAAGTGAATGTGAAAATCAAAACAAGTAAGTGCAAATTAAAGATTGGAATAAACTCAAAGAAATGCAATGAGGAAGAGGATTAAAATAACCACTTAAGTCAGCTGACATAAAATGCAACATTTTCTATGCATCAGTTTGGGATATGAATAAGCATGCATTTTGTACTAGGACTTCTGAATGCATTACCATCAGTTGTTGTTGTTGTTGTTTAGTCGTGTCCGACTCTTCGTGACCCCATGGACCAGAGCACGCCAGGCTCTGGTCCATGGGGTTAACTACCATCAGTAGTTAACCAAAAACTGTTAATTATAGTTATAAGAATGAAAGTAATTACTCTGGATTGAGGAGTATATGAAATTCTACTGTAACATTAAAACTGTAAGACAGCTTTAAAACTATTTCAGAGAACAAATTTCCTGTCCTGCTTTCGCTCTTTCCACAACTAAAGGATTATACTGTTTGAAATCAAGATACGTAAGAATGTTTAAGAACAAGACAGAAATCAGTGTTAGATATCCAGTGAATTGTATGGACATTTGCAGTCCCAGTGTCACTAGTTCCTAAATACTACATAGGAGAATAATATTTAAACTCATTTACTGTTATATTTTGTGCTGTTTTAGAGTCTTTTATCTTGCTACATCAGGTAATTTCTTGGACCAGAGAATTATCTACAGTGGGATTAGATTCCAGATCCTCAGCACGTGACGGTTCTTTGTTGCTGAACACATGACAGGAATGGTAGTATTTGGATAGGATATGTGGAACCTTTGGGGAGCAGTTGCTGGGAAACTCTCAGGATCTGCTTCATCTTACAATATCAAGTTAGAGAATCCAGAAATGCCCTATAGTTCATATATACCACATTACTGTAGTCAAGACTTGAGGTTAGGTCATAAATTATTGTTGCAAGATTGAATCTGAAAAAGATGTACAGCTTCTTACCAGGAGGCCTTTATTGGTACCATCATATCCCAAGATTCAGGGTCATCCTCTATGCACCCAAGTTTAATCTTATACTTCTATATAACCAAATACATTAAGAAAAAGCTACATGACATTAAGTTCTCTCCTTGTGTTTGGAAATAAAACTGTAGGACATCTAGTTCTCTCCTTGTGTTGTTCCCATCTATAAAATACGCTATTTCTGTACAGCCTTTCTAAATAAGTTGCTAAGTTAAGGCTAATAAAAACATGAGAACTGCAAGCTAAAATTACTCCTATTTTATTTTTACATGAATGAGAAACACGTCAATTCCTCCCTAAAGATTTTAGTTAAAGAAAAGATTTAGTCACTAATTCTTCTCATGGATCTTATTTCAGAAGTCAAAGCAGTTACTAATTCCATTTTAGTCATGAACACTTTCACACAGCAAGTGCTCAACATACACCTCCCAAATCTTCAATAGGAATTCAACTGAGAAAAAGCTGTTATGCAAAATCATCTAGAGCAACAGTGATGCTCAGTACTCCTTTGCTACTTGTATCACAACTGCTTTGAGTTCTTCAGTAGAAACCTTAAACGCAGTGACTGTTAAAGTCTTGTATCAAATGCATAACAAACCTGGTAGGGAGAGTACAACATCCATCAGCTGTCAGCCTGACTTGAGTTTCATAGCTATCCAAGGGGCAAGCAACTTGCTGGACAGGAGGACATTCTACTGTGCTACAGTCTATGCTGAACACTGTTGGAAGAAAAATATATTTAAAAATTGATTAGAACTCGTATTGCTTTAGAAAAAAATGACAATAAAGAATCCAATTATTTCACAGGGTACCTGAAGGAGTGTCTCCTTCCACTTATATATGCCCAGAATAAATAAAGCAATCCTCTGAGACCCTCTTCCAGGTGCCCTTGCCCAATGAGGTGAGGCAGACAGTTACTAAACAGAGGGCCTATTCAAAGATGGCATCTTAAGTTACAGAACGCCCTCCACAGAGATGCTCACCTGGCACCAACACTTAAGTCCTTTTGACACCAGGCTGTACTCAGGCTTTTTAGAAGTGTTTTAGTATTTCTTAGATATTTTACACTACTGCTATTCTCTGCTTGTTTTTGGACCTGTATTGTGCTTTTTAATTCTCTTTTAGATTTCATATATTGTTCTATCTTATGGTTTTAATGTTCACTGTAAACTACCCAAAGAACTTTGGTTATTGGGCAGTGTACAAGGAATAAACAAATAAAAAGATAGAATAATATGGTACAAAGGTCACTAAACGCCAACCATAATACTTCAACACCAGCTTCTGGGTGATTGCAAATGCAGACAATGACATATGCCAACCAACAGTCTTGAAACCTAAATTCTCAAAGGTTTAATTCACAGCACCTTCACATATCAAGTAAGTGGAGAGGGTAATTATGCCTGCTTCCATCCATTAATATAACATGTAAGTCTGATATTTGCATATTAACTCCAAAGCAAGTACAACTGATATGTGCAATCTTTAAACCCCATTTTGAGTCGTGTTCACATTTCTGGAATACATGCATTGGAATTAAGAAGAGAGTGTATTTTTTTTTTATATAATATGTCAAAACATTGAGGCAAGACATGCTTAGAGGTGGAGTAGCTCCCAACCATTCTGGCCAAAAATGGTGACAGAGGCATAATAACATTAATTTTATTATTTCAAAATGGAATGCTGTTAAGTGACTTGCCAGCCAGCGGTATACAATTTATAAAAGGCAGCTCAATTGCCAGAAGACTTGGGAGCAGCCATTTCTGGCACAGTAGGCTAGGTGATTTGCAGAGGCTGCACTGGCATTGCAGAACTTACTAGTAGTTCTCCCTCATGATGGCTAGATATCCAATCCACTTTTAGTCAGCAGCCAGCCATCACACCCACTGGCTGTTCCAAGTGAAACACAACCAATGCAGCCAGCATGCCATGTTCATTTGCGACAGCTGAATTAGTGACAGCAGCAGTGTAGAAAGCAAAGGGACAGGACAGAATTTCAGTGATCCATAATGGTAAATGTCCATTTTTTGTGTGTGCATAGCAGAGAGGTGGGCTGTCTGTGTCATATCCTTTATCAATGAAGGAGGTTGTGCTGTGTTTTCCAGTATGTGTTTTGGTATTGCAATCACCATCTAGACAGATTCAGTCCCTGTGAAGTCAGCTGGATTTGCCCTTGAGGAGACTTGATTTCAATCAGTCTTGGAATGCCCCTTATTTTTATGAGTAAACAACCAATGAAAGGGAAGGTGCAGGATGGTCTATCTCTACATCTTGTACTCTAAATGGTCAACTTGATCTCTGTGCTTTCAGTTACTAGAGGAGATGCTATTCTGTCAGACAAAAGAAACCACAGATAATATAGTTATAGTCTAGCTTTTATCATGCATTGCTTTCCACCAAATGGTTTTATCATCATCTGTGAGCACTAACTGCCACTGGACTGAAAGCTTGCATATGATTATCAAATAATTACGTTACCTAGCTTGATAACACAAGGAGTCAGGGAAATCAGTTTTGTAGCACCTGCCTCACATTTCTTTGCCTGTATGTTATTCCATCACTGTTCCTGTTTCGAATAGCTTGTAAGATAGGAAAGAGTTTGGCTGGAGTGAAATTTTCTCTGATAGTGCAGTGATAGAGACAGTGACAGGAAAAGAGACACACGAAGGAGTTCATTTTCGATAGTCAGCTCTAGGTTAATATGCAAAAACACTGAGGTAATTGGGCTGGGGGGGGGGTAAAGGTACACATTACCTGGTTTACATTCATAGAAGTCACAGCATTCCCCCGGCTTGCCTGATGCTTTAGAAACCAATATATTCAAATAGCCTGGTTGGCAAACTTTCCTCAAGCACCCTGTAGGGTTGCACACGCAGCGGCTAGGTAGAGGGCAGCATTCACCAGGTGGCGCATACCCTTCAATCAAAATAGAATCTTCTGGACAGCGAGGAGAAAACTGTACTTCACAACGGGCCTTGGAGCAGTCAGGCTTTTCTTCTGAAAACAAGACAGTGTGTGGATGTCAGTAATATGTTGTCCTGTTAATTTAAAGCTTTGGACATTCATACCATACAGAAGAGGTATCGCTAGAAACTGTGTTGATGGAGCTATGTCCATTCCCCCAAATGGGATGTCAGTTGTTTTTGCCAAAATCTGCCATTGCAGGTAGTGGAAAGATGGACAAAGAGACCCATAACACCTTAAAGCAGAGCTTTCCACACTTTTCATGTTGGTGACACACTTTTTAGACATACATTTCACAACACAGTAATTCAGTTTTACTAGCAAACTGGAGGTTAAACTAACCCATTTCCAGCCCTGGGAGGAGCACGGGGAGCATTTGCATGAAACACCTACACACTGAAGCCAACACACTAACGTGTCGCGATACTGAAGTTTGGAAAGCTCTGCCTTAAAAATTTAATTAAAGAAGAAAAACTTTTACTGCCAAGTACTTGTTTCATCATAGGCATAAAGTACACAGCAGGCACACATTTTCATCATTCCAAGTTTTTTACTCAGGCACGCATGTACATATACACAATCATGCTGGTACAACTACACTGATTATGGTAGCTTTACAAAGGGGGGGGGTAGGGATAATAACCCTCCTGGCAGATTTACCATTCTAAAACATCACTGGTATCAATCACGGAAACCTAGGCATGCCTGAAAAGCAGGGGCGGTCCACCCCCTTTTGCCACCTAAGGCAAAAGCGGGAATATTTTGCTCCCTGCCATACTGCCCACTTCCACTGTCACTGTATTTCCCCCATCTCTCTGAACTTGGAGATGAGCAGCAGCGCTGTGCGCAGGAACACCTGGCTCTTGCTAAACTCCTCCCCCTGGCTCTCACTGAGGCACTCCTCAAAGCGTTGTCACTTGTCTTTTCTGCCCCAGAGATGAGGAAGATGGATGGCAATGCTACACACCAGAATGCCTCCCTCTCACCAGTGAGAAGGGAGTGCTTTGTTACTGGAGGCAGTAGGGCAGATGGGGCACCGACTCTTGTGCTTCCACCACTTGAGGTAAGTTGTTTCTCCACACCCCACTGGTGGGCCGGCTCTGCTGAAAAGTGATCAAACTGTATATGCCACAATATACCATAAATATTTAAATCCTATAGATAACCATTGGAAGTATAGGGTGCTAACAGAGGGATAACCTCTGGAGCGGACATGTTGTGTTCCTTCTGGGGTAGACTGTCCACCTTTGGTTCACAACCTCCACACCTGTGGAGCTTTCACCTGTGGCTCCTAGAAGCTTCTAGAAGCCCCAGAAATGGCTTCAACTAGCTGGCTAAACCAGATGAGGGTACCCAAGGATAACACCAATAGTAGGTCCAATGATCAAGAAAGCAGTTTCTGCACATGCTGTAGAGGGAAGTGAGGGGTAGATGGGGCTCATCAAGCTGGGAAGATAGCCCATCTAATAGAAGGAAATCTCTGATTCTAAACCTCCACTGCCTTGAGGGATATCTTTGGGAGAAAAAAAGGCTGAGGAGTAAACCCTACACGAATCTGGAGTGGAGTCCCTAAGATGGTTGGATGGCACTTTGTATGCCTCCTTCCAGCAACTCCTTCCTAGCAGCCAAGCTGGTGCCAGATGTATTGCTCTACTTTCCTTTGGACCACATCAGTGAGGCAGAGAGGGAGGTCTTGTCGTCTGGGCAGCCTAAACTTTGTCCAGGCTTCTGCCCTGGGGAGGTCACTTCAGTACTGCTAATGCAGCAGCTTGACGTCACCCCCGGAAGCAAACTTCATTGTCTCAAGATAGACAAATTCTAAAAAGATAAACACTTGTAGCCCTTATCAAGCTTTTATGTAATCAAATTTGTCAATGAACTGGGTACAGCCTTAAGTTTAGGAGACAGAAGTAAAATAAGTTTTTAGGGATTATGGTAGGTGCTTAGGTATAATGAATTTATGGTCAAGGATAAAATGTCCACTTAATCTGACTTGTTCTCCTATCGTTTCTGGGTATACTCATTTTCTTCAGTACTAACATATAGATCTGTGTTGATTATACATGCTGTGAGAGTATGCATGGTATAAAATATCAGTAGTATGGCTCATGCTATCACATCAAGAAACTGTGTTGTTGGAGTATATGAAAAGTATAGCTGGTTATACTGGTGTCCTTCTGGAGAAACCTAATGCTAATGGATGATCAGACTGGATGAGTATAAGGAAACACTAGCATCTTTCCTCAAGAACTGTCTGCAGCATGCTTTTTGCTTTATTCCTGGAAGCTCCATGTGTGGTACTTTTTGCTTTTATTTCTGTTCAACCCCATCTGACATTTACTTCCCCATCTTTACAGTCTTTAGGCTAGGAGTGGCTAGGAGTGCCTTTTTACAGGTCCAGTTGGTACTCAAGCTATGATCTCTTTCAGTAAGAAGTGACATGGCCACTTTGGTAACTTCCAATTGGGTTGTTGTGTGGTGCTGTAAGTGCGGCTGCCATTGAAGAAAGAAACTTCAATTGGTCTAAAATGCAGTGGCCAGATTACTGGCTGGGATTCCAATTAGGTAACACATAAACCCAGTTTTGCAACAGTTGCACTGGTTGCCAGATCATTTAGGAGCCCAATTCAAGGTGACATTATTGACTAAAGCCTTTAACAACCAGAGACCCAAATACTGAAGCACTGCCCTACCCTTCCATCCTACCTGAACCCCTTAACATAGGGGTCAGCAACCTTTTTCAGCTGTGGGCTGGTCCACCGTCCCGCAGACCATGTGGTGGGCCGGACTATATTCTTTGGGTGGGGGGAATGAACCAATTCCTATGCCCCACAAATAACCCAGAGATGCATTTTAAATAAAAGCACACATTCTACTCATGTAAAAACACCAGGCAGGCCCCACAAATAATCCAGAGGTGCATTTTACATAAAAGGACACATTCTACTCATGTAAAAACATGCTGATTCCCGGACCATCTGAGGGCCGGATTGAAAAGGCGATTGGGCCGGATCCAGCCCACGGGTCTTAGCTTGCCTACCCGCCTTAAAATTTCCCATGTAAGCAGGTTTCAAGATAATATATCACATATTTAACAGGACAACATGGTGATCTCTTTTTCATGCATAACTGAGAGGTATACAAAGATTAGAGGAAATCTTTTCTTACGAACTCCTTTGATTTTCATGGGATGTAACAATTTGGCCATTATATTTTTCAAATTACATTTTTATGTTCAAATTAAGCTTTATATTTTCAATGAATTTTACAGTAGGACCACACAATCCATATTGTTAGTAAATCAACAATTTCACATTTCTTCACCAATAATGCCATAGGGTTCAAGTAACTTGTTACTTTCTAATTTGTAAATTAATTGTTCTTCCTCTTCATTTGACATAGTTCTGCAGATATATTCCTGAATGCAGTGGTTTAGGTATGGTGCAACAAATATTCAGCTTTGATAGTTTTTTCTTCAGTAGTCACTTTTGTGATTTAAAAATCTTAATTATGCATTTATAGTGTAAGCTGACTTTACATTTACTGTATAGTGTAAGATGCTGAGCGCTGAATGCAGAAATGAATGGTATAAGCTATGTGAATAGTGAGTAAGTATTGCAAATATTGCCCTAGTTGCCTGTTTCTGGCCTTTAAATCAGGTGTATTTGTTAATTTTCAAATCTGTAGCAATCCACTCCACAAAGTCTTCATCCGTTTATTATTTTATTCAATTCATATTCCACACTTCCTCCAAATGGAGCCAAGGTTAACAATTTAAAAGTGATTTAGCAGAGGTTCTTAATTTTCTTGAGCAAGGCTTCTCTTTTAAAGAAGATTTCTCACCTATTTCTCACCTAGGGACGCAGGTGGCGCTGTGGGTTAAAGCCTCAGCGCCTAGGACTTGCCGATCGAAAGGTCGGCGGTTCGAATCCCTGCGGCGGGGTGCGCTCCCGCTGCTCGGTCCCAGCGCCTGCCAACCTAGCAGTTCGAAAGCACCTCCGGGTGCAAGTAGATAAATAGGGACCGCTTACCAGCGGGAAGGTAAACGGCGTTTCTGTGTGCGGCTCTGGCTCGCCAGAGCAGCGATGTCACGCTGGCCACGTGACCCGGAAGTGTCTCCGGACAGCGCTGGCCCCTGGCCTCTTAAGTGAGATGGGCGCACAAGAAGGGGTACCTTTACCTTTAATGGGTTAGCTTTGGGCTAACCCATTAGTACAATGGGTTAGCTTTGGGCTTGTCCATATACACCCTGGGATATCAGATCATTATTCTATGTTTAAATACTATCTAAGCTTCCATAAACTGAACCACCCACATTACCATTTTATTGTTCAACATTCTAATCCTCACATTTGTTATAAATGGCCCTTTTAAAATTTAATATAATGGTTTTGAACTTTCTGGCCATTTTCCATTCCATTATTATATACTGAGGTTAGTTGTGCTGCAATCATTAATTTAAAGCAGTTTGACTTGACTTGCTTCTTGTAGTAGAGAAGCACCATTTGGATTAAATCAATGATCCCTCTCTCATTTCTATGTTAGAGGAGCTTAAGCACATATTTAACTCCCAGAGGTTCAGAAATCTAAAATGTTTGAAAAATGTAGTGGGTTGAGGGAGAAGAGATACAAAAAAGTAGAAACTGACATTTGCGAAAGTTTATTCTAATTGGTTTACAATAATCTAGCTCATCTCAATCTTCCAATGCTCAAGGTTTCTGTGTACCTAAAGTAACATATATCTCTGTAAAATTTATTCTCACTAATTCCGGAATTGTAGGGTAACATAGAAATAGCTTAAGAACAGTTCTGAAGAAGTATTTCAGTGCAATACTACAAGATCTGGGCATTTTCTACAGGATCGTTCCTGTAGGATTCCATTATCTTCCTCCCTCCTATAGGGCTGAATTTGGAACATGCACTTAAAAGCTGGATCAGTAAAACAGTGACAGCAGTAAAAAGTCTGAGCTTACAGATAGCAGTAGCCAGAGTGGTTGTTGTTATTTTTTTTTAATCAACACTGTGTGCTCATGAAGAAACTCACTGAACCTGAAATATACAAAAAAGGGAAAACCAAAATGATTTAAATGCCATGAGTGCCTTCCCTATGATGAAAGGAATTTGGGGCTTTTATAGTTTTGGAGGGGAAGAACATTGGGGTGGGGAGATGAGATGCTGAGAAGCAGTGAATTCCATTTGTGGCTGGGGCATAGCAGGAGTGTGCACCCACTTCGGATATAACCTAATAATGAACTGGATTGATTTGGGAGGTATTCACACTAAAGAAAAATAGGCCTTGTCTGAAGTTCAGTGGGCTGCTCACAGAATTTCAATCCTGTTTTAGGTCTCTTTTTTTTTTCTGGCCCAAAGTGGTAAATTTCTCAACCTCCCCTCAAGCTACCCATAAAAAGGAAATGCCAGGCAGGGGGAGGGTGGCATCTTTTGTAACCGAAAGCTGTAGCTTTCGACCAGGCCTCTACAATCACAACACTTTTGGAGGGAACGTTTCCTTAATGCAAGGGTCAGAAATTTGTGGCCTTCCCAGTGTTCAGACTCTTTAACTCCCATCAGTTCCAGCCAGCACAGTCGATTGTTTGGGATGATGCAAGTTTGACCCCAGCAACAACAAGAGGACCATAGTTTTCTGCCCCTGAATCAACATATTAGAAGTTATCTCAGTGTTCTTTTGCAAGTTGAAGTTGCAAGTTCATTACAGCATATGCTTTCATGAACTGATGCCCACTTCCTCAAATGCTTCCTCAAATAAATGTGTTAGTCTTTAAGGCACCAAAAGGTTCTGGTTTCTTTGCTGCAGAAGATAAAGCACACCTAATCTTCTGGAGGAGAAATCAGGTTGACTCTGCTAGGTAGGACAACACTGAAGAGCTATGGAGTGGTGGTTGTATTTTGTTATTCATATACAGACAATAAGAAAAGCAATTGTCAACTTAACCCCAATACCATTCCGCGATAGGAAAACCACTACCACTTACCTGTTCTAGAAAAGCTGTTATTTGAAGGACTCCCATACCATTGCTGAATGGATGCTTTAGGTTGTTTTTATTTTTTTGTTTTATATTTCATCAAAACTTTTGCTATCTCAATGTTCTAAGTCAATATTTTGGATGTGTCATCCACGTGCTCTTTGTTGGGTCTTATGTGCAAGATATAACTGACCATTTTGTTTATAGTGAAATATTTTTTTAAAAAAAATCCTGACCAATCCCTTTCTAAAATCCAAGCCCTTCTATCCCAATTATTTACTCTTGTTGTTGCATTTTGTTTTTTTTTTAAATAATATTTATTAAAAATTTTCCAGAATAAAAAGGAAAGATAGCAAGAAAGAAAGAAAAAACAAATATAATTTACACTTGGTTTCAGTGGCATCTTTCCCGGACTTCCCCCCCTCCCCCTCTTGTATTCCATTTCCCTTAAATTGATTCCACAGATTCTTACCCCAAATTTTAAAACCTTATTTGTAATTTTAAATAACCCATTTATTCCAAATTAATTTATCTTATTTATCTTAATGAACCATTTCTCCTTATATTTTATATAATTCCCTAAGATCGACCCCATTTCCCTTCCACGAATTCCCCTATTTTCAAACAACAAACATGAAAAAATAAAAGAAAGAAATAATATATAATTTTACAGCCTTTGGATTCCAAATCTCCCCCCCCCCCCCCATTCCCCGGTTCCAATCCCCAAAGTTCATCCATTGACTACTGCCAGCCTGGTGTATCCACGTCTATATCTCAACTCCACTTTGCCGTCTTTTGATAGCTTTTAATTTCAGAAAGTCCAATCTCGAAAAAACTCTCAGAAAAAGTCATTGTTCTTCCATCCAGACCTCTATGTTTAAGAGTCTAACTTAAATTCTATTTCTTGGTCCTTTTAAAGTCTGGATGTTCCAAATACTCCGGCTTCAAATTTGGTCCAGCTCTTATTCCTCAGGTTGCTTTTTCCTGTTCTGCTGCAGAAACCTTCTAATTCAGAAACTTCTTGTTCTCCACGGAGGCTTTTGTTATTCAGGAACATAACTTGCGTCAAGTCCCTTCCTTTCTTCAATAGATAAATCCATTGTCTCCTTTAGTATAGAAACCTCTGTAGACAAAATAATGTTTCGTTTTTGCAGCTTTCCCAAGAGATAACAGATCCTGCTCAAATTCATAGTATTTTTCCACTTGCTGCTACTGTTGCAATGTCCCAGCCTCCCTCTAGAGGGAATATGGTAACTTAATTTCTTTCAAAATCAGACCCAAAAGTCAAATAACTTGTTGCCTTTATTTCCAATAATTTATGTCCAAATTGTAACAAATCTAACCAGCAAAGCCATCGTAACAAAGTTCTCTTTTATTTTCCTGCTTTGACAGCTACTTTGACAGCTGTCAAAGTTTCTGTGTCTCTTCACCAGTCTCTCACAGCGGATCGTTCCCGGTTCCCGGGGGGGTTGCATTTTAGTTCCCACAAATCAGTCTTCTCCTCCAGCACAATTATTGTAATTTCCCTTCGTGAAGTTAAAAATTTTTTTCAGGTAAACAAGTTCATCTCTCGATCTTAGTTATCAAATCCTTGCGTTGAGCCATCTACAACCGGGGGGGGGGCGGACTTCCTTTTTGCACTCCCCCCGCTCGCTCCAAATTCAAAAATCAAATTTCCCTTTTAAGTCCAATCAATTTACTCACGGGTTGTTCCTTTTAGTCCAAATCCGAAATTTTCAAAGAAGTCGTCGTTGCTCTCCGCCGAATGGCATGCGGCTTCGCTGGGCAGGGGAAGCATTGGACTCACAGCACCACACCCCACCCCCGTCACCCGCTCCGCAGCCTTTTAAAAGGCTCCTTCGCGGGTCGGGGGGGCGCAAACGGTGCCCGCCGAGTCACCAAGTCCATGGGCATCTCCGCCCATGGTTTTTGAGGGTCCCCGCGTCGCCGGCACGGCAGGACCCGACCCCTACCCAGCCGACTCCCTCCGGAGCTCGGAGGGAGTCCGCCATTCGGCGATGGCGCCGACCTGGAAGTCCCTTGTTGTTGCATTTTGGTTTCTGCCTGGTATGTCAGTTATTAGTTAAGGCCAGAGGTCAGCAAACTTTTCCAGCAGAGGGTCAGCCCACTGTCCCTCAGACCTTGTGGGGGGCCGGACTGTATGGGGGGGGGAGATGAATGAATTCCTATGCCCCACAAATAACCCAGAGATGCATTTTAAATAAAAGCACACATTCTACTCATGTAAAAACACCAGGCAGGCCCCACAAATAACCCAGAGATACATTTTAAATAAAAGGACACATTCTACTCATGTAAAAGCATGATGATTCCCAGACCGTCCGCGGGCTGAATTTAGAAGCCGATTGGGCCGGATCCAGCCCCCGGGTCTTGGTTTGCCTACCCATGGTTAAGGCCCTTCCTTATACCCCTACCCCATTCTAGCCCTACTTGCATTTGAGTAAAGCTCAGTGTTAAATATCTTTAAGTCTGTGTATCTGAACAATAGTATAACATCTGTTCGACTGTTTGTCTTCTGGCTAAAAATTGATAGGCTCCACTTCCTCAGGAGGAGCTAGCATGCCTACAAATTTCATCCCAGGGCTACCAAAAAAAGAAGTTATGATTTTTTAAATATATTTTTTAAAAAACCAGGGACATTGACCCTGACATTCAATGCTACAAAGCTATTAATCTATTGCAACCATATCTGAAGACTACAAAACTGGACAGGCAAGAAATCTCTCTACGTACCAGTGCCATATTTATGTCTACATCTAGAAAAAAAGATTTATCAAGTTCAACAGGACTTCCAGATTAAGTATGTTTGGGACTACAGGATGGATGAATGAATGTGTAAAGCTACCAGAGGACATGTGCTTCCCATTATGAATTAGTTGACTCTAGAGATGTTTGTTGATTTAGTTGATTCCCAAAATCAATAGCCAAATCACTTGCACAAATAACTAGTCACCCAATAAGTGTAATATTGCAACTTTGAACTCTTCTGGAAGAGGGCAAGTCATAGCTCTTCTGGAAAGGGCAAGTAAACCAGCTGATCAATGTGCATAAACTAACGCCCAAATAATAATTCAGGGATAATGTATATATACAAGTTACTGATTCAGAAAATGCACACTTGCTACTGATTTCAAGCAAGTTTACAATAGCAATGTAACTGACATGGTGCATAGTTACTCCACCTAGTCAGAGGAATGGATATTTTACTTAAAGGATGGAAATAAAACTGTATTTGTAGTTGATTGTTGTATTTGCAGAGAGTGGGGAATCAGTCATCATGTGTGTCTCCAAGGCCCAGGTACAACCTGAATTATGCAAAGGATCTAAAAGGCCCTTTTTGAATGCCTGCTACCTTTTCCCACACTCCATCTTAAAACACTTGTCAGATGCAGACATGGATGGCTTGAAACTTTCCTTTCTGTATTTTTTACTATCTAGCCTAATGAATTTTTTTGTGAAACTTGAAAGCTTGTATGTGGCACACTATTTTGTGACCGTTTGTTTGGCCTACTAAAGATATTGTCCCTGTATCAATAAAGCTTTTGGACCAATTCTGAAATGCTAACATACATAAAATACAGTATTTAAAAATTACCACTATTTTATAGCATATATTACCTTTTATTCTCTATAACCAACCACAAAATCAAGTTTTATTCTTTCAAAACTGATGAAGTTTTGCACAGAAGTGTAATTCAGCTAAAGCAATGTTGTTTTTCAGTGTTTCTGATTATGCTTCTATATAATCTTATCTAAGTGAAATTATTCTTTTGAATGTTTTCCTCCTCTGATGCCTGAAAACTAAACAAATAAGGCATGAGAACAACCATGGGAGAGTTGAAAAACAGTTATTTCAAAACAAAGCAAGATTTGTTGACATAACTCTTTTATTATGTAATTTGTCTTACTCAGAATACAATCCTAGGCATGTTTCCTTGGAAGCAAGTCTCACTGAACATAGTAGCACTTACACTTAAGTAAACATGTATAGGATTGCACTGTCGGACATGCAAAGAGTTCAACTCAAATTATGCCTGGTATTCTTTGTGGTCACTGTGCTGAAAACAGTTGTTCTTTTTATTTTATATCCCTTGTTAAATCCACACTAAAACACAAAACACCTTTCTTCCACTTGGCAGTCCCTTACAGTTGTCATTGAAATAGATGCCAAACAATGGAAGTACTGTACAGTTATACACATGAGCAGGAAGGAAATATTAAAAGGATTAGGGATAAACAAGAAAAATGATTACCCAGCTGAAGCAGTCAGCCAGACAGGCATCCCTACAGGAATGCAAAATACCCAAAAGGATTTTCAGGATATCAAAAGGATAGTTAATTAGATTTTAAAGAGAGATTATCTTGGACACACAATATGTATAACATCCCACATGGATGAACTGGTTTGAGATAAGAAAGAACTACACTGAACTTTTACATAATCTTCAAATCGTATCTGGACTTTTAAAAAAAATGCTCTGGATTTTTAGGGACAGGATAGAGGTTTTATACAACAACATACATGACAAACTGGCAGATTATTTTATATAGGTTGATATAACAGCATTGTGGGGGACGCAGGTGGCGCTGTGGGTTAAAGCCTCAGCGCCTAGGACTTGCCGATCGAAAGGTCGGCGGTTCGAATCCCTGCGGCGGGGTGCGCTCCCGCTGCTCGGTCCCAGCGCCTGCCAACCTAGCAGTTCGAAAGCACCTCCGGGTGCAAGTAGATAAATAGGGACCGCTTACCAGCGGGAAGGTAAACGGCGTTTCCGTGTGCGGCTCTGGCTCGCCAGATCAGCGATGTCACGCTGGCCACGTGACCCGGAAGTGTCTCCGGACAGCGCTGGCCCCTGGCCTCTTAAGTGAGATGGGCGCACAACCCCAGAGTCTGTCAAGACTGGCCCGTACGGGCAGGGGTACCTTTACCTTTATCTTTACCAGCATTGTAATATTGGCAGTTTTATTTTCAATCCTTTCTTAATGATCCAGGAACAAGGACTTTGCCTTTCTTGCAGCGCCACACACTGGATCAACATTTTCACTGAGCTATCAAAAACAATCCCAAGATGCCTTTCCTGGTCAAACCCTACAAGTTCAGATCACATTAACATATATGCAGATTTAGGATTTTCTGCCCCAATGCATATCACTTTACACTTTTATAGTTACATTTTTGATGACTTGCTGTCATCAGAAAACTTGACTACCTCACTTCTCACTCCTAACTCCATGTGCCAATACTGACTTGGCAGACCCAACATCTTGTATCCTTCCCATTGTGAAAACTGTTCATTTATTCCTCTCAGGTTCCTGCTCTTTAACCAGTTACTGATCCATTAGAAGGACTCTCTTATCCTATAATACTAAATGATGAATTTAGACCATACACTCCTATGTTCAAATCTCTGCTTATCTATGAAGCTCACTAGATGAAGTTGGCCAGTCACTCTCAGCTTAATCTAAACCTCATGTAGTGGTTGTTGAGGACAAAGAAAGACAACTGGGAAGCATGCATACTTACTTAAACTGCCAGAGGAAAGAATGAGAATTTCTATCCTAGCCCCTCCCAAACAAGCTACAAAGAGAATAAGGCAGACCCGCCGGTCGGTTTAATCCGGCCCCTGTGGCAGTTTATTTCCTGGGGCAAAATCCTAAAAAACCTCAACAGCTCCAACCCTAAAAGAAGCTCAACAACTCCAACCCTAAAAAAGGTCAACAATTTTGATCGTCCCCCATGGCCCTTCACTTCATCAAATCTGGCCCTCTTTGAAAAATGTTTGGACACCACTGCAAGCAGAAGCGTAAGAGATTCCTAGAAGTCAACATCTAATATTTACCTAGGAATTCGATATATTTTTGAGCCCTAGCCCCACCCTGCCACATGTTGAACACTCATAATTATGTCAAGTTAAACTAATTTTATTAATTTTCATGATGATCTTTAACAAACTAAAGTTTCTAAGCAGCACAATCCCACCTGGTGAGGTAAGACAGCTAACTCGTCAGTGTGGCAGATTTCCAGGGGTACTACATTAGCAATATCAATGACTCAGAAAACCACTGTCTATACTTTCAGGAAAAGTGCACAAAGCCAGTTGAGTAGCAAAACTGAATGGTATCACCTGCATTCCAGGAAACATGATTCAGTTTTCTGATTTCCATATGATAGGGTATAAATACAGGTATAGGGGGAAGTAGAAAAGGAGCGACCAGCAATGAGAATGTAGCAGCCTGGTCAATTCTTAGTCAATGCTGTATTGGTACACTACAAGTGGGGGTGGGATTTTAATTTATCCAGGAGAGGAAGAAACCTTAATCTTGCCCACTTTTAACCATATCAGCCAAAAATACCAGCAGCAGAGAGAGATCAATGTAAGATAAGAGACATACATTACAAACCCAATATAACTACAAAAGATGAGATGGGAAGAATACATGTCACAAACTGACACTTTATCACTGAATAGTAGCATAAACCTGCTATTAGCGCCATATTTAATCCAACTGTCAGAACTGAAGATTAGGTATATAAGAAACTAAAGCAGCACCCCCATTCTCTCTTCAAAGTTAAGACTTCATACCATTTTGCAAGTAAGACAAGAATATGTAAACTAGGAGTAGGTAGAATATTAACTGTGGTACTCTCATATTCACTAGTATATGAGAAACAGTAGAACTGTCAATTTCTTCATCACTTACAAAAGGATCTGAGAAAGATCTCTGTCAATTCTCCACCTATGTGGAAGGTACTACATTTCAATCATATATCATGACAAATTCAAAAGCTGTTCTGAGGGCAGGAACAAGGAGGCAGTCACTGGGTTGCACAGGTTGACAGAAGATGAGGAAGGGAACACAATCGTGATTTATTTTGTTTTAAGTTAAAGATATCCAATTATAGGAGATTCATAAATATTTCACATAACAGATATAGGGGGTTATTACAAACAATTGCAAGAAAGCAATTCATTTATGTGAATTTTATTACTAAAATAATTCAGTAGTAACCATCAAGGCAGAGCGTGGATCCAACAACACACAGACGCAAGATAAACTAAACATGATAGTGTTTAAAAGAAGAAAAAAAAGATGTGCACAACCCAACCAAAAATGTTAACATTACTTATCTGGAAGTATATTTCAAATTTTGAATTCGCAGGCCTTACAGCCATCAAAGTATGTGCTATCAGCTTGTTTTTATGAGATACACTGTTTGCATGTCATGCATCAGTTGTGCCAGCTTTGCTTCACTAGTATGCAAGAGAAACAAACCACAATTCCTGCCTTAGAAATGTGTCTGAACTGGGAATTGTTAAAACTTCACCCACAATGTAGTATCAATTATACTTATATTGCATAGTACTACTTTGTTGAGCAACTCAAACTTCAGGAAGTTTCAGCTTCAAGTAGAAGAAGAACTTAAATATTTTTAAAATTACCTTGGAAAAAAGGAAGCTACACAAATAAAAAACTTTAATAATGACAACTGGAAAACAGGAGTGAATAAATGGCGAGAGAATAAATAAACTCAAGCAGCACACTCAAAACTCAGTTGTAGCTGGGGGGGGGGGCGAGCTGGGTTTTTTGCCCTGGGTGGAGCCTCCAGAGGGGCGCCACTGAGGCTCCCAGCCTCTGTGTCTGTATGTACACTAATTAATAATAATAATAATAATAATAATAATAATAATAATAATAATATTTTAAAAATAAAAAAATTATAATTTATTTATACCCCATGTGGGGGGGGTGTCAAACTGGGTCTTTGACCTGGGTGACAATGAGTCTAGTTTCACCCCTGCCAAAACTTATGGATCACTTATCTAAGTAACAATTCTAATGTACACTAGTAAATGTAAGTAGCCTGCCACTTATTCTGGATTGATTCACAAACATTACAATAGTGTATATATTCTCGTCTAGGGAATTACAGCAATACTACCACCACCTTGATAGGCTCACACCAAGCATCACTCTCCTCCACTAATTGTCTCTGCAGATATACAAACAAGTTTTGAACACCCAGAAGATAGGGAATGTGAAACAATACTTTGGGGGGAGATGGACACTGGGGCATGTGTATAATTATGATCTAACACAAATCAGCAAAATGAAAGTGGTGAGTAAGTCTTGCATGTATCAATCTAGTATTATACACATGGTGTATTTCTTAATGTACAAATAAAAATATAGAACATTTAAGGAGCAGTTTTTAACAAAATTAATCAAGTCTTGGGGCACCTTAAAGACTAACAAATTTATTAAGGCATAAGTTTTCAAGGATTACTGTACACTTCATCAGATGCATGAAGTGTAATCCTGAGTTGTCAAACATTTGTACACATGGAGATGAAGGAAAGGTATACCTGAAACCAAAATAGTAACAGTGATCAATTAACAAGGCTCTATTCATGGTAAAACATCCTGGTACTGGTAAGCTGATTAACATATACAGCAAGATAAAAACTCATGTTGACTGAAGCCACAGGTGACACAATGGAATTGCCTAGTAAATTGTAATTCTACATTTGCACTGTATTATTCTGTTCAAGTATAACCACCATAAGATCAGTTAGAGACTGTTCTTTGGAATTTAAATTCCCTGTGCACTCCTCAATCCTTTATGCACACACCTTATCATACATGAAACTGTGCAAAAAGAAAGTAGAGCTACTAGTGTGATCCAGCCGAAGACCATTAATTTAGGGGAGGGGGGGGGGAGGCAAAGATGATATAAACAAAGTTGAATGAATAAGGGTATTCTTTATTAAGGTAATAAAGCCTCACATACAAAAAAAATAAATTTAAAAAATCACTCCAGGCTTTGGTATGAAAGATTATCTTTATAACTTCAGAGCTGGAGGGAGGAGCAAAGGATGGATCAGAAGAAAAGGAGGAAGAGGCAGATCAGGAAAGTGAAGGACCAGGTTCTTCCCCATCTTCTCCTGCATCACTGCCTCCCAGGACCAAGAGGGGACTGAAAAGGGATGAGCACAGGAAGTTTCCATGTAGGCGTAATCTCCGGCTGCATGTGCACAGCCTATCAGGTACATAAACCAGTTGAGGGGGATTAGGCCCCTGTTGTTGAAACTGCTCCATGGAGCTGTTTTGCCAATTAACTACAGGTTCTTTACAGGATCTTTGGTAGTCAATATATGAGGCAAAGGATATTTTTATTTGAACAAAATAGGAAAACCTCCTCAAACAGAAAAAAACCAACAACCCTTAAACAGTAAACCTTCTTACAATGAGAAATAATCCGAAAGGAATAACCCCCAAAAGAACAATTCCCCCCACCAGACCTTCACCTACATACAACACCAGATCCAATTGTGGGAAGCCTCAGCAGTGTTTGGGTCCATCATCCTCTTCCTACTCAACCACGTTGCCCTGCACTATTTGTACCTGCCTCAACCAGGCAGGGATCCTAATCTGGGCAATCAAGCCCCATGTGGGCCACACTCAAGGGCAGGAGTACACCTGCAAGGACTCATAGGAAGGGTTGGCTGCGTAAAGCCAAACCCACACCTCCTCGATTTCTCTTCCATGTTTTCCACTAAAAGAGTGCTAATCTGGGAATAGCTGCGTAGACACTAGATTGGTGCATGTAGGTATCCAGAGCTGTAGAAGCAATTGTAAGTGCTATCTTGGACAATAAAGTTATCTATCTGCCGTGTGCAGTCCTTTGGCAGAGAAGCACCTTTGACAATATTAGGCTGAGAGCTACACTCAGAGTTTCAACCTGCAATAAAGGTATAAGAGTGAATACTACTGCTGGTTTGTGGTATATCCTAACAGAAATGTGTGAATGAAAGCACTGAATAACAATGCATAATTGTTGCAAGCTACTCTCTCTCTCCAACCCCCAACCTGCAAAGGCACCCAACACCTCTAGACAATACTGTGGGGTTCTTGTAAATCACTCAAGAGCCTGACGTACAGATTACAGTGTGCATTACACTGCAAGCATGTCATAAATGCCTACTCCATCCACGGTCCCTTCCTGCTACACAGGAATGGTGAACTGCATTTTTCTTCAGAACTTGCATTAACAGGTTTTTTTCTTTTAATATTTCACACATTGAACAGAGGAAAAGGCAGCTGTACAATCTGACTATTGACTTGTGCTCATTAAATCACCAAAAAATACTCCCTTCTTCCCTCCAGTCACCAGAAGAGTTTTGGTGCATGCATCACCTGCCTAATATACAAGGATAGGGATAGACTAAGAACACATCTTAATCTTTACTTGTGTGTGAGAGAAAACAGAAAAATTTGCTTAACTGAATTGTGGTTTAGAGTCCCCATCCACCAGGTAAACGAATGAATACAAGCATAAAAGACAACCTTGCAAAGCTAGGCTCACACCACAGAGAAAGGGCTCACTGTGCAGAACTTGTAATAAAACCCAATTGCATCACCTTAATTTCATCATAAAACTGTACACAATTTCTTTAAAACATATAAAGATGCCTTTTGGTGAATCTGACCTTTGTCCCATCTTTTTAGCATTACCCTCCAAGCGTCAGACAAAATACCAGATACTTGGTGCTTTTAACTACAGCTTCCAGGGATAAAACCTGGGATATATGCAAAGTAGGTACCCAGCCACTGAAGCAAATCTCTCTGCCAAGCACAGCTTCTCATCTCCTATGCAAGTTGAGAGTGGGAGTCTAATCTGAGAGGAAGAGCAGTTGGTGGTGGTGGTGAGGGTCTGCAGAAGAAAGCTACCAATGAGACATACCTAAATGTTTATCTCATCCTCCTGGCCCTCATTGGAAAATATATAGTTCCATGCTCAAAGTAGTCCAATTGCTCACTTTGTCAATGCTCTGATCCCAAAGATCTACTTGTGACAACACTTGTACTAAGGGTAAAATCAAACATAGTACACGCACATCATCTTGCACAATGGGGCTTCTTCCTCCCCTTCCCCTTGCAACTCCATGTTCCCTCTTAAAACCTGAGAGTTTTGGAGCACCCTCAAAAGCAGACTTTGGGGGTACATGAGGACTGGACTGAGTGAAGCAGGAAGTTCCTAAAGCAGCCATTAGAAAGCAATACTTGAAATATTTACTATTGAAGCTTATTATTTACTATTGGCTTTAAACTAATCCATTAAAGTATGTTTTGCTCATATATGAATGAAAAGTAGTATTAAGCATGGCATTTCATTATCCTTAATGCAATACAAATAAGAGCAGAGATAATCAGAATTAGAACCTACCAAAGGCAGGCTAGGTAGTGTTTATATAACAGTGAAACTCTCTAAACAATGATGTGAGAATTTGGCTGAGGATGCCGAATAGTTATTAAATATGGATTCCTCAATTTGAGCCTTAGCTGGATGTGATGATTTCTAATGCAACAAAAAGAAGTTCTGAAGAGGGAACAATGTGTTTATGCCCAAATATCAAAGATCTTTCAACATTACCCAGAGTTGTCAGCAAGTTTAAAAATCAAACTCCTTCCTGGCTTCAGACAAGCGGCGGCGCGGGAGGCCCCATTAGCTAATGTGGTAACTTAGGTTAAGAACAGTTTCAGTTGAAGAACGGACCTCCAGAACGAATTAAGTTCTTAACCTGAGGTCCCACTGTACTGGCTCAGAAAGTAGACAAGTTATTTTGGCCTGGGGAAAAATCTGGCTTCTGGGGGAAGCAAATCTGGATGACTCAGGAGAGCAGAGGAGAATGTGGCTTAAGGAGCTGCATTTTAGATCAATTAGTTATCAGCCAAGAAGGATTTCCCTGCAATTTGAGCAATGCAGAGGAGGTAAGAACAAGTGGAATGATACATGAAGAAAAACCCCTACCTTGAGTGAACAGAAGGGGGATGCTACATCTTACACCTTTCCCCCTTTAGATCTTATAGTGAGAGATGCATCTTTAAATGAAACCATGAAAGACAAATTATTCAACTCATATAGCTGGCCACAGTTGGGAACAGGATGCAACACCATAGGGCTCTTTGGTGCAATCTAAGAAGCAGAATATCTCTGAATACTAGAAGAGCATTGAAAGATTTAATTTTACGCAGCTGATAAATTGGTTTGGAAATTATACAGCACGAGTTTCAGGGCTATTTCAAGACAAACAGAGGGAGGGAGGGGTGATGTGTGAGGGAAAAGGGTAAAAATAATAGATTAATAAAATAAATTACTGGCAAATAATTAGAAGTTTTTGAAACTGAGTTGCAGCTATCTTGGATGAAATTTGACAGTCACTGAAAATAAATGAACAATAAATACCTACACATTCAGGTGACAAGAGCAAGGGGCAATCCAATTTTTAATAACTTTTTTTTTAAAATTGTAAGGAATCTCATGCAATAAAGATTTTCAATCAAAGGTAGAACTCTGGATCAGCATCTTCTCACAACTGTGGTGGGAACAAAACTCCTGATCCAACAGCAGCTTCAGTTTTCTTCCTGATTCAGAACTGTTTTCAGTGTTTCAAGTATAAACAGACTCATTGTCCTTCCATTGTAAAATATCAGAATTTGCTAGGAACTACCCTCCACTTTGAGCAATAGCCAAAAGCAATGTACTTGTCACTCCATTTATACGAAAAGTAAAGAACTTTAGGAGCCGAGAAGTTGAGGTACAAGCTTGTTACTTCATGAGGGGCTTGGCAGCAACGTCTACTTTTTGGATGAATGGGAAAGAATATGCAATCTACTTTTTATTGGTTCTGATTAGCCCAGCTACTGATCAGCAGGGGAAGGTTTGCCTCCTGTGCAGCTGGACCAGATATTTTCTTTACTCATAAGACAGCACCCAGATTTCCTGTTCAGTAAAGTGGACAAAAAGGAGTGGAGGCAAAAGGGCTGAGCAGAAGTGGGTCCCCAGGTACAGGTGGAAGGATACAGAACACAATGATGACCGAAAGAGTATGTTTTTCCATTTAGCTGACATAACTATTAAGTCAGAGTGTTAATTTCCTAAGTACTTTACTCAATTAAAAAAATAAGGTGAAGGAAGAATTTCAATTTCTGCATATGTGCAAAGGGGGACAATGAATAACATTCAACTTTTTTGCCCTGCATGAGATTGCAAACAAAATGGGCAAGAACAACAATGTAAATGAATACAATTTGTTTCAGCAAACAAATTGCTAATAAAACAAGCAGAGCCACCAACAATTTAGGACCAAAGGAATGTACAGATTGTTAGAAATAAACAAACCCCAAAAACCTGCTGGAGGAGCACCACATTTGCCTAAACCCTAAAAACAAGAATGGAGAAAAGTTGACCTTCAAAGGAAGAGATGTGAATAAATTTGATACTGATGTTTAAAAGGCCCTTTCCTGTATAACAACCTTGCCTCAGATAGCCCGGATAAAGGTTTACAGTGGTGCCTCGCAAGACAAAATTAATCCGTTCCGCGAGTCTCTTCGTCTTGCGGTTTTTTCGTCTTGCGAAGCACGGCTATTAGCGGCTTAGCGCTATTAGCGGTTTAGCAGCTTAGCGGCTATTAGCGGCTTAGAAAAAGGGGGGGAAAGGGGGAAAAACTCGCAAGCCCATAGGGAAATTCGTCTTGCGAAGCACCTCTAAAGACGGAAAACTCTTTCGTCTAGCAAGTTTTTCGTCTTGCGGGGCACCACTGTAGTTAGATTCTTATGGGAGAAGGCAACCCTTGAAATGTCCTGGACCCAGAGAGTTTTAGAGTTTTAAAGTGCAAAAGCAACACTAAACTGGGTCAGCACTGAACCACTAAATGATTTCAAAAACTGTTATTTTATATTCTGAATGCCCTACTATTGTCAATACCCTGGAAACCACATTCTGAACCACTTGTAATCTCCAGCTACTCTGAGGTAGCCCCAGATCAGAGTACACATTGTGGTAGATGACAATACTGTGAATGCTGGAAGAAGAAGAAGAAGAAGAAGAAGAAGAAGAAGAAGAAGAAGAAGAAGAAGAAGAAGAGTAGCAGTAGTAGTAGTAGTAGTTTGGATTTGATATCCCGCTTTTTTGACAGGCATTTAACTGCCAAGCAGCAGAATCATGTGCAGTCTGTGATAAAGACAGAACAAATGAAAGGAATCAACTACCAAGCAAATAAAAAGTGAATGCATACCATAGACAGGTACCCACAAGAGGACACAATATATGCCTTGTGTCATATTCGTGCCCTCTTCAACAAATGGGATAGAGGTCCCCAAAATGAACCAGGAACTACAAAAGATTAGTATGCCTAACAGACAATGTCAATTGGTGAAACTTTTCCCATAATTGTATTTTCATACCAAGAAAGACAAAATCCCATTGAATTTCTGTTTCCAGAAATCCTGACCTGCAGTTAATTAATTTCAGCTAGGATGGGGGGATCTTCATGAAGGTTATCCCTTGGAATGGAAGGTTAACTCCTATGTCCCCAGCTGCACTCTCCAGGAAGATCACTGCCCATGCAATTTGGCATTTAAAAAGTTAACACACTTTTTTCCAATTACATGTCTGAGAATCCATTCTTACTAGACACGGGTATAAATATCAGCATCTCTTTAGGTTCTTCAACTGTATCATCTGGACTTTTACATAAGTCCATCAACAAGGAAAGCTAAGAAACTAGGTCTCCTCTTTGAGGCTGTAAAATGAAGAACTGCCCTCATTCTGATTTCACTTTTACAAACCTAACTATCAGCATCATGTTGCCACACAGCCAATGTCATGCCTGACTGGCCGTCAATTTAAGTCAAACTGTGAACTGCAGCTGCTATGAACATCAAACAAGCAGGACTAACTCCTGTCCCCTTGCAATCAGAACATTTTTGTGGGCAAAAATTCAGTGCAGTCCTAATAAATATAGACAACCATTGAAGTCTCCCTAAAGATCTATACCAAATCTTGTTCTCTTTAACAAGTTGGTACACACATGGATCTAATGTCACAAGATCCTATCTACAGATAGCAAATTAAGGTGGCCTAATCCCAACAGAAGGAAGAGCTTAAAAGGGCTTTCTTCAAACTGTTAATAAGTACCAAAATGACCGAATAGCTTAACATGTTATTACATGGAAAATTATCAATACAAGGAGATCATTCCATAACAAGTGATCCAACTTTTTTACCTCGTCATCCAATTTTATTAATATTTTGTACACTTGTTGAACAATCAAAACTAAGTTTAAATCTAAAACTTTTTCCTGTTTTCGAGTTATGAGGGTTTTATGAGGGTTTGTAATTTCAAAAAACTGACAATTTTGGCCCTGCACAAAAGCCTTTAAATGCTCAGCTCAGGACTGAGATACATCAAAACTAAAAGTTCATGAGATAAAGTACTAACAAGAATTCTTTCAAAGCATTAATTCTACCATGCAAAATGGGATGACATGAAAAATTAAAATTTTAGATTTAAACTTAGTTTTGATCATTCAACAAGTGTATAAAATATTCAGAAAAGTGGATGATAGGGGGCAAAAAGTTGGATCACTTGATATGGAATAATCCAGGAGTAAAAAACACTGAATTTGACATGCATCAATGGGATCTAAAATGGCTGGAGCTAACTAGGAAAAAACAGTTTGAACACTATGCAATGCTCTGGTCACTAATTTCAAAAAGAGTAGGAGCTGATACAGAAATGTGTCGTTTATTCTTTCAGAAGACTACAGATCAGGCCTGCTCCTTGAAGCCTGCCTCCACCATGATGTCATGGAGGTAAATACTTCCAGGTAATTGTGTTCACATCAACTTTGTACCATACAGAGACCTTCTGTTGGGAACACTGTGGAAAAATCCATTATACTAAACCTGTTGAACAAAGGTTCCAAACTCAAGGCCCATTTCTTCTTTGCATTCTGTTCTCCCGCTACCATTGTCAGCCTGATTAAAGTTTCCTGATTTAATAGAGGTTCAAATTTAATACAAATATTCACAAAAGTTGTGGTTTGCAGATGACTTCTTAAAAGATGGCACTCTCCTTTATTTCACTATATTTTGCATGCCATAACATATCATGTATTCAAGAAGTGGTGCCCAAGCTAGGAATGCTCCCTTCTTGCTAGCCACTCTCCTAGGACAGGCCAGAAGCGATTGGGAACCACTGCTTATGATCAGGGCATATTCAAGCCAGCACCTTCCCAAACGAAACAATAAGCTAAATAATATTATTTATATTTAAAAGTTATTTGACTTCTATTGAAAACATATTCCCCCATCTCCTGTCTCTTCTATCCATGCATTAGTACTTTATGTGCTACTATCTTTCCCAACTTCAACTTTTGCCTATCCTGAATCTCTTGAATCTGTTGTCCCATTATCCCACCCATCCATTCACTGTACTAATCCTCAGTGGTTCCTCTCTATTCAATATCTTTCCTGAGCTTGTGCCACTGAAACCCTAGAGTCAGCATGAAAAATTTGTGACATTCTATGTTACATGTACAATCTCTCCCCTGCTCCCCATCCTCTTAAACCAAGGTATACTCAGAAATAAGTCCACTGACTCTAATGAAGCTTACTCCAAGGTAAGTGGAATTGCAGAAAAAGTATTGCCTCTTTACCTTCCCATTCCTCATTAAAAAAGGCTGAAGGAGGATGAGAGGGTAATAGAAAGATTGCAGCAGATGGCTTCAACTTCCTTACTGAAGAGTCAACACAGTACCTGCTCTTCAGATAATAGCTTCATTTCTACTCTCCCTTCCCCATGCACAATCCAGTCCACCTTCTTCACCATGCAAATCTCTTAAGATTGCTTCCCTTTTTTATATAATCGCTTCATGTATCACCTAAATCCAATTTATCTCCCAATCCCTGGTTGCCATCACTCCTATTATTATCCTGTTAAGTATCAACTGCTCTCTAACTTCTTTCACACTGCCATGAAATATGTAGTATGGGTGGGGACAGGAAGAGCCACTGTTGCCCAACACTGAACAGCTGGAGCAAGCAGTCATCTTAACTCTTCTCGAGTGCACCCACTGTTTATGGCTTACTGACAAACCACAAGCCTAGGTTCAGAAGTATAGGCATAGCTGCACAGAGCACAACAGCAGGAGAGGAGTGCTGCAGCCACAATATTCGTCCTGAAACCTGTAGGTTTGTACTACACCATGGTTTGGCTTAAGAGTTGTGTGACAGGTCTGCATATGATGGCACCTACAGTGCCACACAAGTTCATCATCTAAAATACGAAGAAGTAATGGTTTTCAAAACAATTTGTATTCATAGGCATATTTATGTAATTTAATCTATTGATCTTAATTGTATAATCAATTAAAAATCTACATGATCAACTTTTTTTCTAACCAGCTCATGTAATATATTTACACTGAAGTAGAAAATCATTGCTAAAATCATACATGCATGTCAGTTAGTAAAAATATACTTTCAAAACCAATCAGTGTTTAACTCTTTCAAGTACTTTAGATATCTTTGAAATTTGCAAACTCAAGTAAGTAAATGGGCAGAGTAATCCAAATCCATTTACAACGGTCTGGAGGTAGGGTTTGGATTGAGTTAATAAACAATATTCATAATAATTTTATTATTTAAACGCCACCTATCTGGATGGGTTTCCTCAGCCACACCTTCCAGCCCTGCCAGTCTCTGCCAGTGGAGTGAGACCAACGTTACTCTTGTCAGTGCTGATCTTCCCAGTCTGCCTGCTATAGGTGAAACCAGCCAGTGGAAAGACCCCCAAACAAGACATTCTCAGATCAGGGAAGGGCCAAGTCTGCCCTAAACCCTACCCATCAGGTAACTTCATCAATTAGGATTGCCTCCTAAGTAAACTAAATGCTGTTCAAAAAGCAACTATGCAAAGCAGTTTGCTCTACAATTGGGTTCCTTTCCCTATCTCATATGTAGAAATAAAAACCAGTTTTTAAACTAGCCGACCCACAGGAGAAGCTTACTGAAGTAACGAGTACCAGATAGTATTAATTCTCAGTTATAGGAGTAATTTTTTTAAAAAAATAATATTTATTAAAATTTTAAAGGTTACAGAAAGAAAAAGTAAAAATACCACATTAAACAAAAACAAAACAACACATCACAATATGAAAAAACAGAGAAATAAAACCCATTAAACAAAAACAAAAACACACAAAAAATACATCAGATCTCCTCATTACTAATCTTTCATTAGCTTATTTCCTTGACATCCTCACACCTCCCTTTTTTGTATTCTAGGTCAATTATCCATTTCAGCAAATCCTTTCCCTCTTTTAAAATTTTTGTCCTGTAAATTGTCTTAATATAATGTAACTTTACTTTTCCTCCTTTCACCAATTAACAGTCAGTTATTCCAAAATCCTTTATATCATTCCTGCTAAAATCATATATTATTCCAACATCCTTCTAATAGGAGTAAATATTTTAAATTGACTACCAACAGACAGTAGGATTTACATGCATGTTCAGGAAACAGTAATTTGGGAATGTCTGATTATTCACCTCCCTTTGTACCACCCTGTGTGGATCATTTAAAAAACCCAACAACCCATGCATTAAGTGCAAAATTAAGATACCAAGAAGTTAAAACAAAACCAGATCTGTAACTCAGTGGTAGAGCATTTTGCTTTTAACACACAGAAGGTCCCAAGTTCAATCCGCAGTGTCTCCAGGTAGGCTAGAAGAGACCCATCTGAAAGCCTGGAGACTTGCTGCCAGTCTGTGTAGCCAATACTGAGTTAGATGAAGCAATGGTTGACTTGGTATAGGGCAGCTTCTTATATTCCTGATAGTTGGAGAATCAATAATTTACATTGAAATCTCAGTTACTCTCAGAAAAGGTACATCTGACCTTTAAAAGAAAAAAATGTGGCATTCCAGTGGCTAATAAAAACTAAGAAATCTCCAAAATCCCTGAAGCCTAACTAAAGCTTGAAAAGGTGGTTTTAAGGTCACTTAATAGTACTAAGTACTCTCTTCAAAATCTTGCTAGGTATATTACCTCAAGAACATAGATTTTGAAAGTATAGTATGCAAAACATATATCTGAGCATACCTTTTGTCATTCCCCAGTCTCCGCAGCTCATTACAATGAGCCCTCAAGAAATAGAGAACAGTGCTGTTTTGGCTGTGCATTTAGGGCCAATATAAATACAGGAGCCACAAAAACATAGTTACTTCTTTTGGCCTTTGTGCAGCCTTACATCTTGCCTAAAGTGATTTTAACATGTCTGCCAGCTCTATCATGCCAGAACAGCTTGTGCCCATGCAACAGACTGCTGGTGTATGTGAATGTTTTCTTCAGAAGGGGTGTATAAAGAACCCTTTATAAATGTCGGGCATGTATGGCTAAGTTCACTTGTCTACCCTGTATCTCACATGCAATTGCCACTAAAATGTTGCTGCCTTTTATATTAAAGGTCTAGTGCTACATGGAGCACTACATGGTGCTCTGCAGCTTCCTGTACTTGTCCTTTACTAATTGAAGCCACACACACATATACACACAAAACACAGACACAGGATTCCGCAACTTCACATATACTAAGCATGACCACTCCAAGTCAAAGAATAGGGCAACTGAACCTATACTTCAAACCTAATTTCCAAGAATTTGCTCACACTATATTTTGATAGTAGTTGCCATTTACTGATTGCTAAGACAGACAGAAACCAGAAAATATTAGTTGCTAAGGAATTCAGCCTTCAGACAAAGTTGGCATAAGTGCTGCTTCACATACTTCACTATAATAAAAATGCATATGTGAAAATGTAAAATTATATTCTACAGACAGACATCAAAGGAGGCAGATTGACCACAGTTCATTGTCACATAATTTATTCAATTACACGCCGGTCCCACTATCTACCCACTTCCAATGTGAAAAATCATTTATCTGTATGTAAAGAATTATGCCCAAACCTCACTATACACTCTGCAGATTCAGATATCCAAACATCCTGAATTGCCCACTTCCTATGTGAACCCTCACCTAACAAACAATTTCCAGGGAACACATTGTGTTTAGTAGGCAGATGCCACAAAATGAATGGTACAGTCTTCAAACAAATAATTCACCTGTTACAATTATTTTGCTTATATATCAGAGGACACTGCTTACCCAATGAGATGTCAACCAAACAAAAGTTATCAAATGATATGTCTCACCACTAAAATTAATTGATAGTTATCTATAGAGGTGGTTCTAAAACAAATTAGAAATTTTGAATAGCCAAGGGTGGGACATTTTGAATAGCCAAGGGTGGGAAGACTAGATGCACATGGAATACTCATAATAAAATTAATACATGGTATTATAAAAAGAAATGAAACAACTTTATTAAAACAGACTCTTTAGATCTATTTTAAACTCTAGAACAAGTATATGGTAAATACTCTGTATTTTAAAGGGCTTCTGTTTCCAAAATAAGGGATAAAACAACTGATAACTGAATATGACAACACCAGGTAGCTTCCTCTACAATATTCAGAAGTTAGAACTGTGCAGCTGTTGCCCACTAATAATTTTTTTCCATATTTTGCATACTAGTTGATTTTTCACCACCATAAGGCTGGTCCTTTAAAAACATTTAAATTAGTTCCAACCAAAGTAATTCTGCTTTCCGGAGCAGAAAACTCCTACAGTCCACTCTCACTTGAGTTAGTTTAACCCCCTTAATAAAAAGCTTTCCTGTTGAGACAAGTCTGAAAAATTATAGGCCTTGCTTACACAGGTCAAGTATAAGGCATGTTCTCACATACCAACACTGACATAACAGGTTACATTCTTCCATATGTACACACCCATCTGTGCTAACTACCAACCAGCACTAATTTAACGGAAGCTAAGCAAAAAATGGCAAGTCTCCCAAGTTACTTGGCAGAAGCTCAAACTTAGATGCCTACAGTGAGTTATTTATTTGGTATGTGCAAATGACTTGTCTAAAGATCTGAAGCCTTGTTCTGTAAAGTCTATTCTGTGTTCTTTATTCTCCTCAAGGTAACCAAGTTAAATGGTTTTATACATAATGAAAAGAAGTTGCAAGTAAAGCTTAAGATAGGCACACTTACTGCATGCAAGAAACACACAAGATCCTTCTAATTTAACATATCTAGCTGTGCAAATAATGCCAAATTGTTTCAGATGACCTAAAGAGGGACTGCTTAAGTGCATGAGATTGAAAAATTCTATCCATTTGATATAGTATGCATTGTATTAAACAGCTATTATAGTCAAAATGTACAGGAATATGTCAACAGTGGTATGAACACCACAATTGTAGTGTGTATTGACAAATTAAGGGAAGAACTAGAAGTTGCAAGAGATGTGAGCCTGCCAGTGAAAAGAGTCTTGTAGCAATTAAAATAATGGTAAAAATATGGGCTGCTGTATCACGTTGTTTCTCTACCTTGCAAGCTATACTCAATGAAGTAGAGAAGTCTCATCATGTGTTTTTATTTACTTGACCACTTAAGTCTAGAGGAACAATTCTGTCACATATTATAGAAATATCTACATAGAGACAGAGGTATGATTTTAAAAAATCATTATGTCCAAGGGCCCATGTGCCCTACATCTAAACATGAAATTAACTTACACTTAACTGCTAAAAAGTTGAAATTATGTTTATGCTTTACACAGCAGCAGAAGCCAGATTGACCCAATCCATCAAGCAAGAATCTCATGGACAGAATCAAAGATGGCTACTGAACTATATAATTGTGTGCTTATACTTAGTGAATAGGTGATCTCTAAAATATCATGGCCTCACTTTAAATAGGGCTCAAATACCAACGAGAGGCGTGTCATGCTCCTCTATTCCTTCTAATCAGCATTTCAATTGGATTTGATTGCGGACTGCAAGGACTGCTTAGCAAGGACTGCTTAGAGTACATTAAAACTTGAGGAATGAACACAACTGAGAGAAAACTATACGCAGTGCACAATTAAGACAGTCATACTTCTTTCAAATGAGGTGCGTTTGACCACAGCTCTTGGGAGTCCTGCAGAAGAGAAAGATTGTTGGAGAAAGAAAAAATGGTTGCAGTCCCAGGCGAAGTGTGCTCAGGGTCATCTGGGTCGGGGTGTTGGAAATGAATAGTACAGTAATGGCAGGACAATATATTGGGATCAAAATGACCATAATTTCATTGATTACAGATGTCAGTAGGTTTTGGCATAGGCACTGGATGTGTTTCCGAACCAACCCACCCTTTTGCTAGGGGATTATTCCTTCAGGTTTGATCCTTGTTTTAGGTTCACCATATGGCATGCATGAATTCTGGGCAATCCCTCCAGAGCACCATCTGGGGAATTCTACGGCCCATTAGCCCCCCTCTGGGCATTTGGATAGAATCTTTCCCCTTAGACCTCTTTAATGGGGTATTCTGATACTCTGACCGAGTAAAAGGAGGTGGGGCTCCAGCCCACCCCCTCTGCAAGACTAAGGATCCAACCCAATGCCGTTTTTTCTGCCAGGTCAACCCTACCATTTTGGCTTGCAGTCAAACAACTCACATTACCGGGCTTTCCCGCCACACAAGAGTAAAGGGATCCTCTCCCCACCAACTACACCAAGCTGCAACTGCTCCTGCCTGTCAAACCGCTAAGCAGGCTTTAGTGGACAGCAGAACAGTCACTAGTCTAATATTTCATTTCTATCCTGCTACATTGCCAAGGTGGATAGCATTAAAAATAGTGGTACATCGGGTTAAGAACTTAATTCGTTCTGGAGGTCCGTTCTTAACCTGAAACTGCTCTTAACCTGAGGTACCACTTTAGCTAATGGGGCCTCCCACTACCACTGCTGTGCGATTTCTGTTCTCATCCTGAAGCAAAGTTCTTAACCCGAGGTACTATTTCAGGGTTAGCGGAGTCTGTAACCTGAAGCGTCTGTAACCCGAGGTACCATTGTACAAGTGCCACGGTATTTTATTTTACCTCCCAGAATTGCTCTAGTATAGCACATCCTCTCAAACACACAAATCTTAGTTCTCATGAAATTAACTTGGCTCTTCACATAAGGCTTTCATCACATCACAAACTTACTTGGGAGTAAGCTCTACTAAATTTAAATGTGATGTACTCTCAAACTTAAGATCAGACTGAAAACCTCAGGTGATGTGGGCAGATCTTCCAAACAAGTACATTAATTGTATATTTATCCTGCCTTTTATCCTCAAGGAGCTTGAGGTAACATATATGGCCTCCTTTTTATTCTAAAACTCTCTGAGGTTGGTTAGGCTTAGAGTATGTCAGGCCAAAAGTCATTCAGTAAACTTCATAGGTGAGTGGTTATTTGAACCCAGGTCTCTCTAGCTCTAGGGCCTGCTATTTAGAAAACAGCATCTTTCCCCCTCCAAGTCAGGAGTTAGTGGGCCCAACCAAATAAAGGTGCAGTGCATTTCCAACTCAACCCAAAGCATGTAATTAACAATATAGCTCCAAATACTATTTACCATTTATGTAGTATTCTCATATGTGCTTTACATTCATTTCTCACAACCTGCCCCTTTCAATAACACAATTGCTTAAGCTGATGTGCCTTTTTCAGTCCTGGTAACATCCAATTTCAATTAAGGTTACCAGATTTTTTTCAATGAATCTGGGGACATTTTAATTAATTATTTAATTAATTATTTAATTAAGTATTTCATTAATTAAATACTACATGGGATGTTGATGTTGCAGTGATGGCGGTGGCAGAGGGGCAGCCGCCTTGACCTCAACAGGCACGTTTCCCCTTCCTCCAAGGCTTCTATCTCCTTTCTCCACAAGCCTGGGCAGCCCCTGAGTTGTTGAGGTGGTGTTGGTGGGGAAGCGATGTGCGGTGGGTCATGCATGGAACTCGGAGAAGGACGGCCGAGAGCAGTGGCAGTGGCAAGGCTCGGGCAGTGCAATGCCTTCCTTCCCATTGGAGCAGCCCCAATCCCATTCCTACTTGCATGCAAGTGGGAGGGGGCAGGGATCCCTCAGCTGGGAAGGGAGGCTTCACACTGCCTTTCGGAGCAGCCCCATCCCAACTCCTACTTGCGTGCAAGCAGGAGGGGCAGGGATCTCTCAGGCAGCACAATGCCTCCCTTCCCATCGGAGCAGCCCCAATCCCATTTCTACTTGCGTGCAAGTGGGAGGGGGCGGGGATCCCTCAGCTGGAAAGGGAGGCTTCCTATTGCCTAACTGAGAGACCCCCGCCCCACTCCTGCTTGCACGCAAGTAAGAGTTGGGAGGCTGCTCCGATAGGCAGCGTGAAGCCTCCCTTCACAGCTTAGTTGCTGGGGTCAGGGAAAGTGGAGGCAGCCCGGAAGCTGCATCTTAGAGCCCTTGAACCACCATCATATGGGGACTTCCAAGCAGCTCCTGAAGCCAGCCAGAGCCAACTGCATTGGGCTGCTGAGACTGCTGCTGCTGCATTTCCCAGGGACGTTAGATGAAATCCGGGGACATTCTGGGAAGGGAATTTGTCCAGCGACTTATTCGCAAATCCGGGGACTGTCCCCGGGAAATGGGGACGTCTGGTAACCCTAATTTAAATACTGTGACTGGCTATATGTGGGCCTGCCTTTTTTAGCATTACTTGGAAATTTACAGTTGGTGAAATACACTAAAGTTACTTTATTTTTATTTATTTATTTATTTATTTATTTCATTTACATCTCATTCTTTCTTCATGGAACTCTGGGTGGCATGCATGTGTCCTATTTCAGCCACAGAATCACCCCGCGAGTGATAGCGACTAGCCCCAAAGCACCAAGTGATACTCTTGACTAAGGGGATATTAAACAAAGGCTCTCCTAGTGCATCGCTCTAACCACTACACTACTCTGGCTAATTTATACTATCAGCAGGGAACATTACCAGTTTTAACATCGCTTCTGTGGTGTCCTGAGCAAACACCACCCATGGAGAACAAATTGCCAGCAGTTTAATTCTTTATTGATAAAGCATGAACTTACAGTAGGTGCACTAAACACACACATGCGTAGCTGGCACCCCTCCCCAGGCTTGTGCCCCGAGCTAGACTGTTGGAAAAACAGGAGCAAACTTAAGTACCCTTGCGTGACTGTGTAATAGCAACTCCTCCTACATGGAAGCTGTTGCTGTGCCTGCCTCTTCAAGCCCTTCCTGGTTGGAGAGGATGACAGTGGGACGTCGATAATCGCAGAGGGTGACAGCGGGGGTGGGGGGGGTCACAGCAAGGATTCTGCCACCTCCTCCCTTCAGGCACAGTCTCCCTGTCAGCTCCTGGTGCATCCTGTCCTTCCTTCAGCTCTAGCTCCAGCCTCACATCGTGCACCTCCTCCTCTATCTACGACTGCTCAGATCCCCCCCAGTCCTTGGGCTGCTGCCTCATAGGAGGCACAAAACCCCATAAATTACTACCCCCCTTCCCCTGGATCAGCCTCTGGCCCCGCTAACTCTACTACCCATCCTTAACTCTTCTGTGCCAGCCCCTAAGATGTGGTTTCCTATTTATTTCTGAACAAAGTTTAAGATACTGGTATTTAAAAGTCTTTATCCTTTCAACTCAAGTAACTGAAAACAGGACTCAGTGGTGGTGCTTGTCTCAGACAACAACAGTCTTAAGACGGGTTGCTTATCGGCGGAGGAAGATTGGAGGAAATTTAAAGACTACTTACAGAAACATTGTAAAATTAATGAATGTTAGAAGGATGTTGGAATGAAGTTACATGGCCTTAGCAGAAATGTTATAAAGAATTAGTATAATAGATTGTAATTGGATTAAAGGAAAAAATTATGTTAGAATTGGTTAAGTTAAATGATAGGACAGAAGTTTGAGGAAGATGGAAAGGATTTGCTGAAACAATTAATCGAAGTGGAATACAAAAAAGGGAGGTGTGAGGAGGTCGCTGAAACAAGTAAAAGAAAGTTAATAATTGAAAGTATAGGTTATGTGTTTTTTATTGTTTTTGTTTTATTTTTGTTATGCATATGTAATATTTTTGTTTCTATATTGTATTGTATGGTTTTGTTATGTTTAACTTTTTTTTCTTTTTCCTTTCTGTAACTTTCAAAATTTTAATAAATATTTATTTATTTTTTTAAAAAAAAGACGGGTTGCTTAGCAGCTTTCTTAGCTTAGGCACCACATTAATATTTTTGCAGTTTTAGGAGTAGGTACTCTGGAGACCTAGGGACATATGGTATGATTTCAAAACCCCTCTGGAAGTGAGCAGTTCAGACTGCTGGCAAGACAATGCATTTCCTCCAGTAGCCCACTGAGTGGAGAGGGAGAGCAAACCATCTGAAATCAGTGGTGGCCTCACCACTTTCAGCACTGACCCTATCCACGGTTGTTTTCGGTCTCATCCACTACCAATATATGACACTGACACACACACACACACACACACACACACCCCAGCCACCAAAAAAAGAAGGTATCACACCCTTGTTTTAAGTGAACAATGATTTGTATTTATCAGTTAAGTATCATTGCAGGCTCATTTTCTGTTTTATCTGCTATTTAATACCTAATGCTACTTTTTCCTGCTCGCTGATATTTGATTTGGAACTCATTCAGGGGGAAAAGCTTACCAAATGGTTTTCTTTTTTTTAAAAAATATATTTTTATTAAACAAATTATCAATCCAAATAGTCTATTACATTATTTCCTCCCCTTTTATCCCCCTCCCTCTCCCTCTCCGAGACTTCCCTAAGCTCCCTTCTCTGATTTGTTAGTGCTTATTATTCTCTGCATGTTAAAAACTGTACATATCATTACCTTACCAAATGTTTTTCTTTACATTCACCAGAATCCCAATAATGCTGGGTTATTATTTTATTTATTTTTTAAGAAAAACAAGTTTAAATCCTTCAGGATTGTGACAAGATTTTTAGAGTTATTTCTCCCATGACAGTGTTATCATAAAGTCATGCAACAGTTACCTTTCTAGATATATATAAAACATATGCAGCCTAATTTGAAAATTGGAGAAACATTGTAAAATGAGAAAAGGACTGTTTGTGCACTCACTACTTTTCCAGTGCGGGGTTTTTAATCTGTGTTCACCTGTGTTATAAACTCAGATAAACTCCTCTGGCAATCCGCACAGAATTTTGCTTAATGGTTGCCATCAATTTAATTTTAATTAATTTTTATAATGAAAGGTTTTTAGAATGTTGGATTATTTTGATTGTTGTTAGCCGCCCTGAGCCCAGCTTCGGCTGGGGAGGGCGGGGTATAAATAAAATGTATGTATGTATGTATGTATGTATGTATGTATTTATTTATTTATTTATTTAAAGAAGCTAATCACCAAATGACATCTTAAATGTAGGTTATGGTTGCCACAATGGAATGAGTAGGTGCCTTTTTTGAAAAATGAAAAAAAATGCAATTGTTATTATTATTAGTTTCGTCTCTATACAACTTTATATTTTAAAGAAAAAAAATTCAAAGCCGTTTATACCACATTAAAACATCAAATAAAACAATTCAGAATAAAACAAATTCAAGCTTCAAGAAAAAATATTTCAATCCTTTTCTAAATGACATTCTGCTTTCCCCATATTTATTTACCTACTTAATTTATATAGCTGCCCCATAACATAGTACTCCAGGAAGCCAGTGTGGTGCGGTGGTTAAAGTATCAGACTAGGAACTGGGGATAAGGGTTCAAATCCCCACTCAGTCATTAAGCTCACAAGGTCGCTGTAGGGATTAACTGAGGAGGGAGTAAACCATGTCTAAATGCAATAAATAAGCTCTTCTGCTTACCTGCTTCAGAAAGCTGGAAGGGCCAGCCAGATGGCGATGTCAGTCACCAACCTGGCATCCAGATTGCCATGTGGTCGCAACTGGACCTGCACCAGTTGCAAAACATGCCTGACGCTTGAGTAATTTCTAACACTGTTCACATGATGTTGTCCAAAATGCATATGTATACCATACTTTTAAATATAAAATATCACTGTTTGATGTGTTTTTTCTGAAGCCACCTTCACATCAGTTGGAGTCCTTAAGCTTGGTTACCACAAGGGGAAGAGAAGAGTGGGAAGTTTTCAGCAGCATGCACTAGTATGATGCTCATTCACATTAAACCATGGGTTATCATTTATAACTGTAGCTGACTGTGACATGTGAATTAGATCAATGTCTAAACTGAAAACATATTCTTCTGTATAAACAGAATCACACAAGGTGGGTAAAACTACATTGATGGGTGTAGCTTGAACTGGCTTTGCTATGATAAGGAAGGTAACAAGTTGTAGCTGAAGCTACCATGGTGCAGTTCTGATTGTCAAACTCAGCACTTATTTGCTTGGAGCTTTAAATAGTCCTCATAACTATTTCAGAAGCAAGGTATTGATGCTTCCAAGACTGCTGTGGGCATTGGTTTAAAAAGCAAGCAGAAGTCGGCTAAGAGGTGATTTTCAGCAGAGAACTTCCCTGATCTGAGAGCATGTTCTGAATTGGAGCCCTGGTGCTGCTTTTCCATAACAATAAAAAGCAACCAGTTTTATGCATCATCAACTATGTCTGTCAAAGAGGGTGAACAGGCTCCCTATCACTGTTTACTACCATAACCAATCTCATGAGAAAAACCAATTAGAAAATGTTGCTCTTAAGAATATTAAAAATCACAGGAATCGTCATACGGCATATTTCCATAATATAAACAGTCTAACATTTCTCAAAAAAGCAGTCTTAAAGCAGCAGTCAAAGAAGCAACAATACTTTTTCAGAGACTTATTTATACAATTTATACATCCTATGGCCTAAAGCAAGTCACTGACTAATTATGAAAACTGGCATCTCAGAATTATTAAAACACCATCCCAAAGGTGAGCCCCAAAATAAAGTGAGTTAAATCGCTTCCAGAATATGTTCAGGGTTATTCCTTGCATTACTGTTCTCCATCCCCATGACAGGCTGCTGAAGAACAAGTAACAGCCATAACATTTAGAGGCCACTCATCAAAAATATTGCCCCAATTGTTTGGACGTGCCAGCCATTACCAGGTTGGGTGTTGCTGCCATATAACTTTATACATGATCCATATCACCCACTGTGATGAGTGGTCTTCTGCATTACCATTGACATAGCTGAAGTTTTTCCCATGTGGAAGAAAGTATTTCTCTGTCAGTAAATGAGAATCAGCTGAGAAGGCTCTATGTGGAACTGTGCAGGCCTAAATTGTTGCACAGATAATCTTTAAGACGGCACTGCCACTCAATCTTAAAACGGGTAAATGTCAGACCCGAGCCTGATCGCTTCAAAATGGCAAATTTCTCATCATGTATAGAACTCACAATTAAAGAATGGAGAACATAAGAACATAGGAAGCTGCCTTATATTGGTTCACTTAGCTTGATATTGTCTACATTAACAGACAGCAGCTCTCCAGGGTTTCAGGTAGGGAACATTCCCAGTCCTACCTGGAGTAACTGGGGACTGAACTGAAACCTTCTGTATTTGGCAACACCTTACTCCTAGCCGCAAGTTCATACACTTACGAACCATGATTACTCTATTTTACATATGCAAAATATTGAGGAAGTAAAGCCCTTGAGGAGGTTGGAAAAAAGGAGGTATGTCTGATCAAGTGTTAAACCACAGGAATGAAAATAAACTAATTCTTGAATAAAGAAAATACTTAAGCAGGAATCACTTGAGTATACTCATGCTATTTCTCCTATAGCCTATCTACAGCATCTTTTTCTAATCTCCAAACTATAGTTCCACATTTATTTGTGACCCCCAGATTGTTCTAAGCATGTATAATGCTATTTGCAGTTCTATTTTAATTTTATCCCCTCCCCCCATTCATATTGTGGTGTACTACAATTGCATTTGATTCATTTTATCAAATATAGCAGCTGTCTACAATTCCTCCCAACTTTCAAATGACAAGACTGCACTTTAAAGTCTTGGAGAGTCACAGAACTTATTCATCCCATGGGACAGAAACCTTTAAACTAGTCCCTGGATGCTCAACCAAAAAAATAGATGACAAAATGATGGTCCATCCTACCTCCAAACAGGAGACAAAGGCTCAAACAGAGGCTCAAACTTTGTTCACACATGAGATTTTCCACTATGCAGAGAAGCTCCATAGCTTCTGAAGCATTGCACAAAGTTTCACCTTGCTGTGAGCACCCAGATTGGAAAAATCGCTATTGACACAACCTTCCCAACTTGCCTACAGACAACACCACACATACTTGTGCTACACTTCAGAAGAGGTAGGATGGTGTGTACATTTTTCCCATGCAGATTTATTTCCATCTAAGAAAAGTGTCACTTGTGAAGAAGCCTTAAGGTAATTACACTAAGGACAAAGTATGAGAGCTGGGGAAGAGAGGCACTACAGTCCAGGCCCAAACCCTGGCAGCCTCTACTCACCCTCAGAACTGCTGATGCTGCTCCTCCCCACAATGGATCCAGCTAAGACGTCATCATCAAAGTGGGAGTGGTCCCACCCTATAGCCAGGTTGTTGGGGAGGGGCGAAGACCTAAACAGAAAAGAGAGAGAGACAGAATGAAAGTTTAAATTTTAAAAAAGCTGACTTAGGTTCATTGGCCAAATTGAGTGTCAGATGGCAAGAGTGACATACACCAAATTCCATATCACAAGCTGAGTAAATTCATGTTAAACCACACATCTGGACCACAATGTAAGGATGCATGGTGTAACATCTCATTATATAGATCTTTTGGATAACATTTTGCTTCCAAACATTTTCCTTTAAAAGTCATTATTTATGGAAGTGTTAAAAAAAATTAAGGCCAAAATTCCAGTTCAGTAACCTATGGCATGAAATAGGACAGCACTAGCAGAAAAGAATGCTTATACAATTTTCTTAAATATACTACATATTTAAGGGTGGTGGTAATGGAAAGCCAGGGGAAACTATAATTTCAAAGTATGGCAGTTTCCACAAGTATTCCAACTAGTTCCTGTGACACTAACAATAATATTCCAAAGTCCATATTAGAGTGATACATCTATTAAAAAGGTAAAGGTACCCCTGCCCGTACGGGCCAGTCTTGACAGACTCTAGGGTTGTGCGCCCATCTCACTCAAGAGGCCGGGGGCCAGCGCTGTCCGGAGACACTTCCGGGTCACGTGGCCAGCGTGAAAAGCTGCATCTGGCGAGCCAGCGCAGCACACAGAAACGCCGTTTACCTTCCCGCCAGTAAGCGGTCCCTATTTATCTACTTGCACCCGGGGGTGCTTTCGAACTGCTAGGTTGGCAGGCGCTGGGACCGAGCAGCGGGAGCGCACCCCGCCGCAGGGATTCGAACCGCTAACCTTTCGATCGGCAAGCCCTAGGCGCTGAGGCTTCTACCCACAGCGCCACCCGCGTCAGCCTGATTCCCCTTATATGTTGTTGAAATATTTATTATAGGCCAACACAGCTACCTGTACTTTTTGTAAAACTTAAAATGTATTTAATTTCATGATATGACCCTTAAGTACTCCATCAAGAGTTTTCATGCATGCACAGGCATGTGACCATATTTTAAATTACTGGATCTGATTCACTCATATGACTGGAGAGCGCATACATTAGCTTCCTCCCTTGAAACCAGCAGAGGCGCCTTACAATAGGTGCAGCCCATATACATCTCAGAAGTTCCTCATACACTAGCAACTGCTGAATCAGGGCACACAAGTGCAGTTCTCTGCATATGCTGAAACTGAAGAAACCCTATGTAATTATTGGGATCTAGACCCTAACTAAAGAGGCACTAACATTCAAGTCACTGTAGACAAACTATTTCCTGAAAAAATAACCTAGTCCATTCAAGCTATTAAATTGAGCCATCTAGAAAGTCAAAAAGTGGAAGCAAATCAGTGAAATAACATTTCAAAATGATGCAGGCACAGGTTATTAGCTTTCCTTCTGATGGGCATGGATTTTATCGTAGTGAAAATGTATTGTTTCAGTATTTGTCCTTGCTGCAAAATGCCACTATATCTGTGCACACCAGCAACTGCAACAATCTACAGTACATACCTTCTCTATTCTTAGCTAGCATCAGTACCAATCACGGTTCTTATTTGAAGTCAAATCTGCATACCACAGTTTGCCTTGTGACCAGAAACACCAAATTAAAACTTCTGAACTAATACTATGTTCTTCACTGGTTCCTAATGGCTATCAATTCCCATCCAACCCACTTTTTATTTGTACGTTACATGTGAAGCTCTCTTAATAAGATAAACTCCTTTTCCTCAGTCTAAACCACTGGAGTCCACTGGTTACACTGTGATCAACGAACTTTAAAGATTAGCAAACATTTCAGAACAGATATCAATTTTCAGCATGGAAAGCAAAACTATCTTTTTTTTTACTATAGTGGTTCCAGAAAACTATTATGTAGCCCATCAGGAAAGCTTTTTTGAAAGCCATGAAGGCCAGTTAGTCTTGAAACAAGAATCTGTAAAACCCTTGTTTCATTCCAAACAAGTGTTTTAAAGAACTCAACAGGTGAGACTTGTAAACTCATCTCACAGCCTTTCTAGAAAGATACATCACAAGCAACTTATGCTTCTGAGTTACAGTGAATACCTCATAAAGCTTCAGCATTCTTTCCTGACTTTTTTTCAATAGACAGCAGTACAGACTAAAAGTTAGTCATTAACCTTCCCAATAAATCCTTTTTCTATCTTGATTTCAGTGAGGAGCAAGGCAATTTCAAGCTTCTTGATTTAAAACCCATGCACAACATCTGAATTCAGATACTGCCACCAAGATGAGGCAGAGGTATTTAATCTTCCAGACAAAAACAAAAAGGTTGGAAACTGCAAGCTTGCAAAATGGAATGCAAATACTTTTTGAAAGCATCCACATAATTAAGCCATTTCAGCAATATACACAGAATATTACTACTTCAATTCTTTTAATGAAGTTGGTATTTTTTTATGCTTAATGCTTCTCAATTCAGGCTTGCTGAATCAGTTTTCTTAAAACAATTGTTTATTGGTTTTTAAACAAAAACAAAAACCATTAAACACTTAACTAGCAGTACATCTAATGGTGTATGTTCTATTCACTGACTGTTATTTAGTGAGAAGTTAAGATACAAAGTTCCGTTGCAAATTTTACTTCAGCCTGAAACTGGTTATGTGACCCGAGAAAAACTACACTTTGAACTTCATGAAATATGGTAGAAATATGGCATTCATTATGGGATGATTGTAGTATTACTGAGATAACATACACAGCAAATTGAGCACTTCTAACAATTACTTCTTATTTATTTCAATGATTCGTACTGTATAGTGCTTATAGTTGTCTCAGTGGTTTATAGGAGACCCAATACAGTAAGATTCAAGGTGAGTTAAAACTCTAAAATCAGAATGCAATTAAAAAGCCTGTTGCAATAAAACAGTCATCAGTAAGTGCTACAGATTCCATGGAAGGGGGCCTGTATGACCTCAACCAGAAGGGAGTTCCACAAAACTGGGCCCACAATACTTAATGCACAGCTCCTTGCAGATAGAGGCCTTGAGGGACCACTAACAGTAACTTGCCCAAAGACCTCGGTGTTTAAGCAGGGATCTAAGGCATCAGTCCCTGCAGGGACCAATGTTGTAAAGGGCCTTGTATTAATTTTCAAAAACCCTGAACCTGGCCTAGTAGCATTTGGGCAGCCAATGTAAACTTTTATGTGCTAGCAATAGTATGTGCCCATTTAGCCACAGTGTTTTGCACCAGCTGGAACCTCTGGATCAGGCCCAGGAGTAGCCGCACAGAGAACATTGCAATAATCAAGCCTTGAGGGTAGCAATGCATGAATAACCACAGCCAGATTATCCCTGTCTAACAATGACCATAGTTGGCATACCAGCTGTAGCTGGTAAAAGGCACTGCTACCTGAGTCTTCAGAGACAAAGATATAAGCAAAAGAACCTCCATACCTGTTTTTTTTTCAGCAGGAGTCCAACCACATACAAGACAGACAATTGGCCAATCTCCCAGGCATGGGAACAACCAACACACAGTGCCTCTGTCTTCCCAGGGTTCCAGCACAGCTGTCCCATATTCACTCCACCACTGATCTTAGACAGTAATCTAGAACATGCACAGCCTCTCTTTACTCAGATGTTATAGAGAAGGAGAGCTGGATCTCATCAGTGTACTGTATTATACTTTGCCCCCAAACTGTGAATGATCACATGCAGTGGCTTCATATAGATAATGAAGAGCATTGAAGACATGGTCCTGTATGTAGGAGCAGAGCCACTGTAGAAAAGTGTCCCCAGTACCCAATTTGCTACCAATATGTGTGCGTGTGTGTGTGTGTGCGCGCACACACACACACACACACACACACACACAAGCAAACAGCTATAATCACACAGAAAGTGACCCAGCACAAATGCTCACACATTTCTACAATCTGCTCCTTGAAAACCAACTCAATCATGAGGCAGGATGGCACTTCGGCCCAGTCTTCACACAGAATGCATTCTCATATGTACTTACTTGCTTTGAAGTACCTTGAATGCCAGAAGACTATATCATAATAAAGCATGCCTAGACCAAAGTAAGTATTTTGATATTACAGACAATTCTAAAAGTCTTTTACTAGACAATATGTATCACTTTATGTGATCACCATCCTTAGGTTCTGAGGCATGAAGACATCAGCCTTTAAGGAACACTAATTATAGTAGCACACAATCTGCCATAAAAAACCACCTGCAATGTTTGACAATTTAGTGTTTTCAAAAGAGAATCTCAGTGCTTTATTTCCATTCCATCTCCTGTATACTGAACTTCAGGTGAAAATATATAAGCTTCTTTAAAGACAAAGTTGCCAACACAAACTTTTATTGTTAAAAACAAAAGAAGTATTACATTTAGTCAAAGTAGTATAACTTTTGACCATTCAGATGTATTGGGGGGCGGGGGGGGGGGGGGGCTGCAGTGTTTGAAATTAAGTCATGCGTCAGGTGCATTTTGCAACCTACGTCCAACTGCAAGCATGTGGAGATCTCTGGTTGCCAGGTTGGCGACTGAGATCTCCATCTGGCTTGCCCCTCCAGCTTTCTTAAGCAGGCAAGCGGAAGAGCTTATTTATTGCATTTATATGGCTGATGAAGAACTGAACGAAACAGTAGTTGCTATCCGGAAACACTATTCAGCAGAGTTCAGAGTTGGACATCAGAATTGGACATTTGCCGATTATACAAAACTGAGAATGCTCAGTGACCACAGAATGCCAATTCTGAGGGCTGGATAGGAAAGGGTTTCTACCAATGGCAAGCCCTCTACACTTGGAAAAGTGGGGAAGCAACTGAGCTCTAAGGATACATGCAAGAGAGTAGACCCATTTTGCTCCACAAGTGTGAAGGCAGGCCTTCTGCTTATTAAAAAGTGTTACGGAGGGGAGATTTTTTCCTTTCAATTTTTGTGAGGACCTCATAGTTGCATTCCTTATAGGCAAGTTTAAGACATTTGTTAACAAATGATTCTAATTTTTTCTAAAATGCAACATTAAATATGGAATTTCTTGAGCAGTCAAGAGATGTTGAATTTATACTGGATACTGAATGCAAGTGCAAGTTATCATACACAACATGTAAATAGTATCACAAGCCTGAAATATTTTCAATATTTGGAGTTTAGAAAAAAGTACAACAGTGTATGTTTCATAGTATGCATACCACAGCTTTATCATCACCTCTGTCTTATATTTTCCACCCTATTTACCTGTACACAAATAATTCATTTTAATGGTAATTTACAGAAACTGAAGGGTTTTCATGTTATACTCCACTTCAAATGATCTCAGTAAATTGGTAGAAGTTATTTTCTCAATGTCAGACAGAGAAGTAAGTATCTGAAAAGAAGTACAATGGACTTTACAACATGAAATCAGGCTAACTTACAAATGGTTAAATCCATGGCGATCTCATGAAAACTTGACACCCTCACAGTAAGCAAGTCAGAAAGACTTGCATGGATTTAATTTTCAGAATTTCAACCGGCCAGACTTCAAACACACAAGGATGAAATCACACAAGTTAAGCAGCTGTAAGATGTGATCATACTGTAAAGCAATGCTATAATTCTCTGCCTAATTGAGATACTAAAGCAATTTCCAGAAACAATCTCAATAGTATACTGTATACCATTTTAAGAACATGACTGAAACCTCATAGAAATTCCTTTAGGAGGAAGGGTGGGATATAAATTCAATAAATAAAGTGTCATACAAAATCACATTAAAATACATTACTTATAGTACAGGCTCAGTTCAGATATGAGCTAGTTAAGTTATGGTGCATTAGAATGAATACTATGAAAACTGTGCAATGTACTCCCTTCTATTCTGCCCTTCTATCCATTCGATTTTTTTAAACCAGTTTCCTATTACATCCAAATTGGGAAACAGACTAGAAACCAGCATATCTAACCAAGATCTGAACCAAGAACTTTGGTTATGCACAGGCATGACACTTTATTAGTCTAATAAACTATGGTTTATAAAAGTTATATGTGAACGGAACCTAAGGGACAACCTCGCCAAGACAAACTTGTCAGATATTCTCTTATTATCCTCACACCAAGGCAAAACCCAGACAGAACTGCTTGCATTAAAATGAGGGTGAGGGGGGAGACACACAGATGGATGGACAGGTTTTAACAGCCACGAGAGGTGTGTAGCAATGCTCTTGATACCCTGTACCATTTTCTCAAATAAGAGATATGAACAGGAATTTAGGCAGGAATTTTAGGCAGGAATAGGTTAACCACTTTTTTTATCATGATAACTATTGATTCAGCATGCCTGACACCTTTAAACTACACAGGGGCTCAATCAAGCCCTGTAGTAACCACTAGAAGTCCATACAGATGTAGACAATATCAGTATAATTGCTGCATTTTACTATGAACACCCATACCAATATTCCTGCCACAGAACTACATCAGCCATAATAAAAAGCTGACATCTAAACACAGCTAAAACTCTAGGCCCATCTGCATACATTTCTCTGAAAAATATGTATTCTTCAAAAAAACAACAAAAAAAACAACAACAAAAACACAAAGATTAATGATCCAAGGAAGAACCCTTATTACATTATTTATTTAGTGGTAGAAATTTATTTTTTTGTTTATATCACTTTTCAATATCTGATAATGCATAATTATATCCAGTTTATCCAGAAGTCCAACTGGTAGATCAATGTCCCCTCTATTCATCCTCATTCATTTCTGATACAAAGAACACCCACTGCGGCATAGTATGACTTTTTAAAAATCTGAAACCTTCGAGACAGTCACAGTATTTATAACTTTTTGTTAAAATTAGAAATCATAGAAAGTAAGAAAATAAGAAGAGAAGTGCAAGGAACAAGGATGAGATACCCCAAGGGACTGCTATACAGGGCTTAGAAATTTTGACTTATTTCCCAAAATTTAAGAAAATTCGACCATGAAAAAAGGCTAATCAGAAGTTGTTTTCTGAAATACAGACATAGGGCTAGAGTCAACTACCCAGCATTAGCAGAACCCAGCACAATGGCTCCCACTAGTGCAACACGGCTTCCAGCTCTCTCCCTGCCCCCCATCTGTTCCTACATAGACCACAGATCCGTTCTGGAGGGTTAGGAGCTGGTTGGAAGGTCCTAAATTGAAAATCCTCTGAAATGTTAGAGAGGGATGTAGTAAGCATAGGATATAGTATTTTCTGGCATCTGGTTACAAATTAAGTATGGACAGCCACAGCCGCTGACAGAAAAGCTTACAGAAAAGGTAGTATCTGGGCATTAACAGATTTTCATAAAATATGTCCAACATTAGTAACTTGAAAACTGGACAATGATTTTACAGATGTCTCTACTCTCTCACTAAGTGATTTGTCGTCATTGGGACTCTTTCAAGTAGTTACTCACTACTTCAATAAACAATAAATTTGAATGAAACCAGTTTGTTTTATAGTTTACTTGTTTGCTTTACATCAGGCTTTTGTGAAATGTGCACAGAAATATTAGAGCTATCAGAATTACAGTACTGAGGAAACTTTGCATCCTGATTTTAGACCATTACTATACAAATGTTGTTATGCTTTTCTAGATTTTAACAACACAACCAGTATTTACTCCAGTACACTAGCACATCATCTTTTAGATACTGTACTTGGAAAGAATCCTATTGCTAATATTGTGTTCCCCAAAACTTGCACTATGAAATTTTATGAAAATGGAGTGGAAACTGCATTACAGTCATGATTAGTAATACAACTCTCTAGTTCAAGCCTACTAAAGTGTTCAGTTAAAGCTAATAGCTAAGTATTTGCAAAACAAAAAAGCTAATATAGAAAATTTCCACTTATTCTTACAAGCTTAGATAACTGCATATTAAGAGTCAATCAATTTAAACACCAAGATTTAAATTTAAATTTAAACACACACAATTTAAATTTAAACACACACAAAAATTCACTAATGTCACTATGTTAAAAGAAATCTCTCTCAAGAGTTACAATGCCAAGACTAAACAGCTAAACAGATATATTAGGGAGAAAGCATAGAGTCTGTTTCAAACAAAACTCATAAAGCCAGATTGCATCCACAGTTCATAGCTGATTTAAGTCATCAGAGATAAGATTTGCCTCTTGCATCATATTACATCTTAGTCTGAGCAAGAAACATGTCTCATAAATCAGAAGAGAAGATGGTATTATCAGACCATGCAAAGAGCTACACCGAGGGCCTGAGAAAACTGTATCACACACTCACACACTTAATATGAAGCACTTGCAGTTCATAAATCCCTAAACAACTCAGGAGAGTGCCTTGCCCCATATCCTCATCTGATCTCTGTACTCAGCTGATTAGGCCTTACTGGTGATGCCACACATTCAATGTGTGGGGCCTTCAGCGTGCTTGCATCAGCATTACGGAACTCTATCCCATTGACTTAGTCTGGTAGCATTTCCTGCACTTTAGGCACCTGGTGCCTTCCTTATTTGAACTATCTTTTTTAGTTTACAGTCAGAAAGATCTATAAAGAAGGAGTTTTATTATGCTTTGTAATTTTGTTTGCCTGGTTTTATTTTATGCATTTTTATATACTCTTGTTCACCACTTAAGATATTCTATACAGAGCTGTTTATAAATTCTTAAAATAAGGATAATAAAATAGATATGCAAGAATGTTGGGTGTAGAGTCTCTTGTGATCTCAATACAGTCTATTTTTAGTATAGAACACCATGTTCATGAGTTTCTGTACTACGTCACTGCATCATACAACACAGAAAGCTGTATTTGGATCTTTCACCTGCCATAGACACTGTTCCTGCAAATATACTTTAAATATACAATGTAATTTTGTGTGTATGTACAGAAGCTTTGATAGATTTATTTTGTTAAGATTTTAGTACTTATAATGTTCAAGGTAAAAGTAAATAGTAAGAAAGTATATATTCTACCTGTGTTTAAAATGCAAGAGTTCCACATAAACCTTGCTGCCTCATCATGTGCTTCCCTAAGAACATACCAAGTGTTTTTCTACAAAATATTTCAGTGTATCAATATGTTCATCAGATCAATCCATTCTAGATTTCCTACTCTATGCTGTGATTCCTGGAAGGCCTTACTCAGCAGTCTTCAATCTGACATGTAGCAAAGCCTTCACATTATCTTTTGTGTGATCGGTACAAATGAAAAGCAAACTTACCAGCAGTTCTTTTAACAGTAGTCTTCCTCTTCCTTCAGCCTACAACTGAGTCCTTATACTAAGCGTAATGGCTCCACCTACCAGGAAGCAAAAGAATTGTCAATCAAGAACATCACAAGGTACCACCTTGCCCGCTTCCACCTCATTTAAAGCTCTTCTTCGGGAGGATAAGTACGTACTACAAAGGTGATAGAAAAATATAATTAAATGTTTCTTGGGAGAGCTGAGCTTACCAAGAAAATGTTTCACAGTTTGGAAAAAAGAGGAAAGCATGTTCACTATAGTAATATATAACATCTTGCACTATTCATACACTTCTCTAGCCTAAATTAGGTTTGCCCTGTGTTTATTAAAAGAATCAAAGAACTCATCTGTGAAATCACCAAAAGCCCAACCACTACCTAAGGACTGCATAAAACTGAAAAGGTTACAAATGAGCAGCAGAAAGAAGAGCCACAGCATTTCCTATCTGAAAATACAATCACTTGCCAGCTACAGTGAAATAAAAAGTTTAACACACTGCAACTGTTATCTAGGAATCTGTTTTAAGATGTACATTTTAACATGCACACAATATTCTCTTAACATGTTGCAACCAAAACTGTATTTTTTTAAAAATCACAATATGGTAGGTTTTACTGCTCCACTTAAAACTTGACATCTAATTTTACTGCACAGAAGACACTTCAGATTAGGATTCTTTTACCTACCTATTTCTCCACCTGAAAAAAGTCTAATTGTATAATCCAGACAAAGAAAATATCATAACATACACCCCCTCAAATGCTTGAAGGTGAACTGCAATATATTGCTTCAACCAAGTCTGGGAATTTGGTTACATGCTCTGAAGCAAAACCAGAGACATGCCAAAGTACAAAACTATTGGGTTGGTTCTTATTAAGAGAAACCTATGCTCTGTAGAGAGTTACTAATATTTTAGAACTTTATAAAGGTTCTGGGTCCCATCTTTATTAATATTTCACTCATCACTTGGAGGCTTTATCTGTTGAAGAGACCAGTCATATTATCAGAAATAAAAGTAAAGGTTGCTGTTTCTCAGTAATAAACGTTTTCCAGTTAGTAGCATAAAGTAATCTGCTTTGAGTTTATAAAACTTGAAATGAACATTACTTACAAGATTTAACATAAAATAAAAATAGACCTACAGGATGAAACCAGTGGTCCATCTAGTTCAGCATCCTGTTCTCACAGTGGCCAACCAAATGCATATGAGAAGTCTGGAATCAGCACCTAAGGGCAACAGCACTCTCTTCATTTATATCAGTTCTCTTTATAAAATAGGAGGTTGTTGTTTTTAAAAAATAATCTTGTAAGTAACATTTCTAATGCAAGATACCTTTATAGATGGCAAGTCCATGGAATTCTGACCAACGGGTTTCATACAGTACTAACACTAACCAGAATATGCAATGTTGTTTCATTTTAGAAAGCTCAACTGAAAAATAGTAATAAAAGAAATGTGCTGTAAATAAAATGTCAGGAAATAACTGAATAGAATCAGGGGTCTTGGAAGCACATTGGGAAATCCAAGAAGCTATTGTGGGCATCACGAAATGCCCCTAAACAGGAGAAAAACAGGTGATGGTCAAACCTCACCTTAAAAATCAGGCAAAACATCTACATACACCCCAAACATCTACATATACCCCGAAACAAATGAACATAAACCGAAAAAGAAGACAACTCTCCCCATCTAAATTGAAACCCCCTCAATTCAACAAAAAAATCTCAAATAAAAGTATTAATAATTTAAAGGGCCAGAAGCCTTGATGAGCATGGGGACTGTCTGACGTCGGTGTGGTGTGCCTGTGCATCACTTTGGAGACACCATAAATAAGTCTTAACAACAATTTTGACTTATCTCCTTTGTACTATATGCAATCTATTGCAAGCTAAAATGCCATCTGTGCAAAGCCTACAGAGAATACAGTTTAAGAACATGACTGGAGCACTGGAGCAAGCAGATACTGTATACAAGTGTATACTCTTTCAGACTACAACTGATTAGTTTTTTGTTGTAGCTCTCTATTAAAAAAAGAGGAAGAGCTGTAGGAATAGGATTTATTTAAAAATCCTGGAACTATCAAATATAAATAATGACAAGTCATTGAAGAAACTTAACGGAAACGAGGTAAGTTGTCAGAAGTTTTGGTGCCAACCAAGATACACACATATAAAGAGAGAGCGAGACAGAGAGAGAACACTTCTGCATACACTTTCTACATTTTTCTGTTGATCTGACAGGAAGTACTGATTAACTGTTGATGGAGAGACAGGCAATTGCATTTGGTCCCTTATCCCCTGAACAGGTGATAGTGCTGCTACCTTTCACTAAGTCTAATCATCTGATAAGAACTACATGTGTTGGTCTTGATCTAGGAATAGTTGCTGTTTATGGAGATCCCAGCTTCTGGATGCAGAAATCTGGCACAAGGATTCACACATATCACACTTTTTACCTACACCATTCCTGATGCGGCAGGTAATGCTGGTGTACAAGAAAATAGAAAAAGAACTATTTGGAGGGGGGTATTGGGTTTTTTTGTGGGGGTTATGCATTCTGTATTCCCATTTTGTATTTTTCTATTGCAAACCACCCTGTGATTGTCAGATGATAGGTGATATACAAATTTAATAAATAGTAATAAATAATAATTTATTATTCTATAGTTCTCCTCAGCAAAAGTGAACAGTAAATGACTTTGGATTGTCCCCCAACCCACATTAACATTATTCTTACACTTAGGAAAGGCATTCAGAAGTCTTGATAGAATTTTTTTTTACCTGAGATACCAAAAATAAATCAGTCACTAATACCTGCTCACACATTCAAGATTGGTTTTGGAAATAAGAAATGAGCAAGAAGGGAGATGCTTAGAATCAATTCTATATACTTCTTGATATGCTCCCTAATGGGTACAAATCAAAGAAAGAATGCTGCAGTCCATATTAACAACAAACATATAAATTCATACCAGAGTGTATATAGCCATACTTGTACTTTTGCTTCAGACAACTACGCTTTTGAAAAGTCATCTAGAGACCTAAGTCCTTGTACCCGGCATGGAAACATATTTCTGCCAGAAAGCCACATTCCTTTGTGCCATATACTAGTGGTAGGTGTGGCCAGATACACACTGTCCATTCCTCCACCCAAGTATTATCACAGTTCAAGGACACATTCCAGTCAATTAAAATTACTAGAGGAGGATGTCTAGCAGGGCCAGTGAGGGCTATGCATGGAGATAATCCTGAGGATGACAAAGAAAGGGTTAGAGGGCTGCTTTCAGTCCCTGGTCCTGAAGTCCCCACCCTGCATTTTATTTATTTATTTATTTATTTATTTATTTATTTATTTATTTATTTATTTATCGCTTCCTTTGAAGAATCTCAAAATGATTATACAATTCCTGTGTGTGTGTGTGTCTATATCTACACAATTTCAAATCAAATACAGATAACAACTGGGATTATCATGAGTCCTGAGGTGACATATTGGCAGGACTGGTCAGGAGGAATGGGATAAGATAAAAATAGAAGGCTTGTTGAAAAATGAAAATATTCAAATACCAAAAAGGCAAATCCAATCTACATGTTATCCTATCTACATGTAATCCAATCTACATGGTATCAGTCCAGAAATGGCTATCTTACCATCCTAGACCGATATCACCTAGGCCTTAAGTAACAGAGATAGATCCAGGAGCAACCCTAGACATGAACTTGCCTTTCAGACCCCATCCAAAACAGGAAATTGAACAATAATCTGGACTCAGGAAGCACTACACCACCAGCACTGTCGTCAGTTTACTGGCATTCATCCAGCACACATCAAGTGCAGTCCAGGCCTTACACAGCCTCTCATGATTCTGATGTTACAGAGAAATAGAGCTAAATATCATTAGCATATGGACCACATCTCACCACAAATTTCCTAATGACCACTCCGAAAGATTTTGCAACACTGTGGCAATTGTCACAAACCAATGGGTCCAGGGGGGGCTTTTCCATGAGTGGTTGACTCACCTCTTTCACGGTGACTAGGACCACTCCCTCCAACTATGACACACTGACTGCATCCTGGATCCACCTGGCCTTTCCCTTTGGGAAGTTTTAATAAGCCAAGAGCTGCAAGGGAACATGTTGTTGGCTGCATCATGGCAAGCACCTTGTCCATATCATTAGACCGCATCAGCGGAAGCATATTCTAAGATTGTCTCCTCCCTGGAGACTGCAGCAAATATAGATGTGGCATCAATATTGAGGGTATAGTTGCTTGTTTCCACAACAAAGTGCCTTATAAATTAAGTCACAAATTAGAGCTTCCAAACAATCTAAAACATTAACAGACCCTGGACAATCCAAGAAAGGTCTGCTGGATGGCTATTTGAGAATGCAATAGAGATGGACAAGGCAGCCTGCTTCGCTGCCCTCACCCCCCCACAGTAGGCATGGTTATCCTCTCATATATGTTCAGTCAACTTCACAGCGTCTCTTTCCCTACTTGCACTCTAGCTGTCATCCAGACTATTTCACCAGCTCTAGGTTTCTGGTATAACAAAGTGCAAAATGGGTTCTGCAGTGCAATTCCCCTTTTGCACTGCAGCTCTGTGTGATATAGTCCATGCTACTCACAAGGGCTGCAGGGAGAGGCAGAGACAGGAAAGACTGATTATACCAACTGCCATCTCCTAGCACAACCATACGATACAACCTTTCTCCATTTTGGATTGAGCACTAGGAGCACACTATACCAGTGCTCTTGTTCCTGCTGCGGTTTCACATCTTTCCAAACAACTCAATGTGCTGATAGTGCTTTCAGTACCTGCTAGTGTTTCAATAATTTAAATGGATTTGAAATAGGTATTTTATATACATTTTAATCTTTTTCTGCCCATAGCCCTTACTAGCAGAGGACTAGCCAAAGATCCATGCACATCCACAGAAAGTATGGACAGGTAAGAAGCTACCACTGGTGGTGTTCCCACAAAAGCCAGTGGAAGGCTCTGAAATGGAACATTCTGGGGCTAAGTTGAGCAAGGCATGGATCCACTAGATGCTAGGCTAGACAGCTTCCTGGAGAGTGGTGCTATTCAGCCTAGATTTGTAGCAGGAGACAAACCCAGTGGTAAACTCAGATAAAGAAGCTAATTGCCAAATGGAGCCTTAAGCCTAGGTTATGGTCTAGGCACTATTCTTTCCACAATGGAATTTCTTATTAGAGTGTCACACGACTAGGACCTGGGAAATCAAAGTACAACTCCCCACTCAGTCATGAAGCTCACTGGGTGACCTTGGGCCAGTCACAGTCTCCTGACCTACATCACAGCGTTGTAGGGATTAACTGAGGAGTGGTGGTGAACTATTTACTCCTTGGAGAAAAAGGTGGGATATAAATGCAATAAATAAGCTCTTCTGCTTACGTGCTTAAGAAAGCTGGAGAGGCCAACCAGATAGAGATGTCAGTCGCCAACCTGGCAACCAGAGATCTCCACGCTGTCGCAACTGGACCCGTGCCAGTTGCAAAAAGCGCCTGGAAGATTTCTAACATTCCAGAGGATATGCCACTCCATACTTCCCTAGCCCTTATGACAGCTATGCCAACCAAATACTTTCCATTATTTACCGTAATATTTATGTGCTTCAGTTTCAAGTTTCCCTCCTGCTCCCAGTTTTCCTCAGTTGAAAAATATATATTTTATGTACCTCAGAGCACAGCAGTTTGTTGCTCCATATTGAGAACCTGAGTATATTTATGAACAATATTAGATATATCCATAGATAGATAATACTTTTAAATACATTTTATGTTACAGTGTAAAGCTTAGGTTTGGCACGTAAACAAGCAAGCATTCACCACTCCCACTGAAAAGATCTAACAAAAACCAGTAAAACTCAGCACTGCTGAAATCTACATTTGGAATTCAGCCCAGGCAGCCTTTAATTAACTTTAGGCTGCAGTAGTATACATTACTGGGGAATACGTCCCACTGAACTCAGTAGTACGTGCTTCTGAGACGACGTGCAGTCAGGCAGCAGATTTCTAGTTATTAACATACAGGTTGGGGTACAAGGGTATAACTGGAATTCATTCCATGCATTAACAGTACAGATCTCTGTTCAGTGCTCTGCAAAGTAAAGAACTTAAGAGAACACTACAGCACAATTGTTCTTATTAATATTTTATAAAACAGATAGTTCATCTGTCAATTCTTGGCAAATGGTAACTAAACAAATCTGAATGTCTTCCCCTCATATGCATCTGCTGTTAAGCAAAATATTAATGTTTGAATATGTCAACTATCTACATCAGAGGTGGAGAACCTATGGCCCTTGATATTATTCAACTTCCATGAACTCCAGATAGACTACATCTTTCACTGATGACTGTGTACCACTTCCAATATCAGAGGTGGTAAATTTGGAATGATCACTGGAAGAAATGCAGAAAAAAGAAACACCATGGTGGATCTGAAGCAGCACAAGAAGACGCTGTCACTGGCCCCAGCTGCAACAAAACATGTCTCCCCAATATTGGTCTCTACAGCCACAGCAGACACTAACCTTCCAACAGTTTGACTTCTCCTCGAAGGGTGCACTCCTCCATTGTCTCCTGAGACTGGTGGATGCCAACCAACCAACTCTAAGCATTCCTAGTCTGCATTTTTGTATCTTCCTAAGCTTTGGAAATGGACATAGCTTCAGGGACAAAATAGACATAGTAATAGGTTGTTTGGCCTTATGCAATTGATTTTCCTTTAATCAATAGTAGGGGAGATCAAAAGTTTATTATTTTAGCAGCTCTGAAAAGCTAAGAAATTATTGACCCTAATCAAAAGATAGATCTTGATTAACTGTATGGGAAACTCTCAACGAAATAGTAGCGATAGAAGTTGTGTTTTCATAGCTCTGGTTGCACTACTCTGAAGAGATGCTGTTGCTAAAATTTAAGATTTGATAAGGTAGAAAAATTGAAGAACTCAGCACAACCCTGTACTATGACAACTGCCATATGCTCACTTTAATAGTCAGTTCCTGTGCCTATAGACAGTTTCCCCTGCCTTTCTCTTATTATAACTGGCAAAAATATGGTAACATATATTCAACAAGTCTATTTTCCACATGACTTGTTTTGTTTCTAGAATCAACAGCATGATAGGAATGCACACTTTCCCCCAATTGATTTAAAGAGAACAATTTAAAGAGAACAATTTAATAGGCTGACAAAGCTAACTAAAAGGGCAAGCTTAACAAAGAGTGCTATGCCAAGGGAGTCTGGTAATGGTCTTTGTGCCATGTAGTACTGCACACAGGGCTTGTTTTGCCAGCAATCAGGAAAGTAAGAGCAAAACAAGTCCCAGAGGTTAAGAGTAGGGCCAGTAAACTGGATCTACTTTCACTTTTACTAAATGTTGCAAAAGTGATATATTCCTTCTACTGCCTATTTTAGTAACCATATGGAATATATGTTATCGTTCTTTTTAGTTAACTACAGTAAGCAAATAAAACCTGTTCTTTAAGAACTCCTCTAATCACAGATTTGCTTTTCAACTGAAGTCAAGGTGATGGTATTTACCTTTAATGCCATTTACAACCTGACCCCATGTACCTGAGGCAATTCTTATTCCATATCTTCCTGACTTTTAAGCTCTGAATATGAAAACCTTTTTGCAGTACCACCACCTGTTAGACAGTGGCTACCATACTAACATGCATTCAGAATAAGCTCTCCAACACACTGTGTTAAATCTAGGAGCTTGTCCCTGTCAAGTGAGTAGTTACAACTTGCCTTTACAGACAGCTTTATAATTAGTGTATTGCACTGTGAATTGTAGTATATAAGTATGTTTAAAATATCCTATATAAATCCTGTTTAAGTTACTAAAATACAGTGGAACCTCGGGTTGCGAACGTGATCTGTGCGGGAGGCACGTTCGCAACCCGCAGCGCGGGTCACGATTCGGTGCTTCTGCGCATGCGCAAGTGTCGAAACCCGGAAATAACCCGTTCCGGTAATTCCGGGTTCAACGCAGTGCGCAACCCGAAATCACATAACCTGAAGCGTCTGTAACCCGAGGTACCACTGTACAGCATTTGGAAAGTCCAATCTTAGGCTCTTACAACTGATGTGGATGAAAACCATTCAATTGTTTAAGATATCCTGGGAAACACTTTCTTCCCTCCAAAGTGTATAACCAATTCACAAAGCCACAAATGTAGTTCTTCATATATAAGTTTATGCCTCTCTTGCAAATATTCACACATTTAAGCAATGCATTAAAACTATCTTTTTACACACACAAACTTATGCCAAATTAGATAGTGATCTGTAGTGATTTGAGGTATAAAATTCACTTCCTCCATTTTAGGACCATAATTTTGAACAGCTAAATATTCTTCAAGGTACACAAAAAGCAAAAGGTAGCCATGTTGCCCCATAAGGAGAAAATCCAAATCCACAGAAGCACAAAAAAGGATCATATAAATATGTGCTAAACTCACCCTGAATTCCAGGATGCAGACATGAGAAACCACTACACTACTTTTGGTTAAACACGAACACAGTTTTAACATCCTGCCTTTTTATGAGTTCTGGGGAATTCAAAAGCTTGCTCACTATTGCGATATTGGGCACTGTGCTGCTGCTAATTAAGACATAATATTGCTTTAAACATGCTGCTGAAGTTCTTGTGGAATTGAATGTAGTAATCATGTTACTTTCAAGTTTAATTTCTTAACTGCAGAAAGCCAAATTTCTCTCAAGCTATTCTCCTGTAATAAGTTATTTAATTATGCTTAGCTGTAGACCAAAGACACAAACATATTGCTTTTGGCCAATTTGCTATATCTACTTTTTGCAAAACATCTGGCTTAGCTGCCATGGAATAGAGGAAGTACAAACCAGTTTAAATAACTGTGCCAAGTAACATGAAGACTCAACCCCAGATGCTAGAATGTTAAGCATTTCCTTTGCAACTATATCCTCCAGCCAAAGGTCAAAGAGAACATCCGACAGCCTGTATTCGTAAGCCCTAGGTGAATATTTTATTTGGTTTTCCAGAACCATGAATGCCCATGTGCAGCATGATTAGCAAAATCTGTTTGAAGTCCAATTCTTTTTTAAAAAAACTATCATTACAATTTTGACACTATAAGTATCAAGTGGTTTTATCTCAAGGCAACTATATAGTTGCTTATTAATAACTGCATTCTTAAAAATGTTTCTCATTAATCTGAACTTTTAATTTTAGCTATGATAAGTAAAAAAATAAAAAATAGCTACTACCATTGGATTTAAAGCTGCTAATGATAGAACATATACTCTTGGAGAGCATCTGTTTCATAGTTAACATGATATGGTTCAATAGAGTAAGACATTACTGAGCTATTGATTGAAACTGTCACAAACAACACTGCCAAAGGAATATACTTCTATCTAAAATAGTGGTATCAAGTCTACAGAATGTATTATTTCTTACAACCAGTAAGTTTAAGACTCAGTGCCTTAAGGCAGCTAATAATCAGTTTTTAGTTCTCTGATGGAATAAAGTCCATTATTTATCCACAGCATCACTTCTAAACCCACAATAATCCTTTCATTTTCTTTTTCAAATGATATAAATATTTGAGGCTCCAAATGTTTTTATCTCTCCCTGCAACAGGAGTGCAAACAGAACATACAGAACTAAGGCTGACAAAAGTAGCAGCACAGAATAAAGAAAACATACAGAACAGCATGCAGAATAGGATAATATTTGTGTTCATTTTAGAAGCATCCTAGCCAGTCTGGTCACAATTTGCTGGCCTAAGCTATTCTAAACAAACTGCAACTGAAGGATAGAACTGAATTACAACCCAGCACTTTTGTAAGCTCTTGGTTTAGCATAGGAGTGCCAGAATATTCTGCCAAAACTGAAATTACACCAAGTGTGAGATTTTCAGGAACATTCAGGGCCACTGTGCATGGAACACAGATGGCTAGATGAGGGTGAAGCTTAATCTGGACAATATGGCGGTACTATGTGTGAGGTAACCAAATGCCCTGCATGGAAATCTGCAATGAGCCTCAGGCAGGCCTGCATTCCCCCCGAAGGACATGTGCACAGTTTGGGAGTTCTGCAGGGCTCAAAAATAAAAGAAAGAGTTCAGGTAGCAAATGTTCCAGGAGTGCCTTTTAACAGCTGAGGTTGGTACACCAAGTGTGACCCTATCTCAACAGATGGAACATGCTTCAGTTACCCATGCTCTGGTGACATTCAGAATTGACTATTGTAAGGTGCTTTCCATGGGGCTGCCTTTAAATACAGTTCAGGAATTTATAAGGCTGCAAAATGTCTCTGTCTGGCTTATGGCAAGGGCCAAGTGGATGGAAGATATAACCAGCAATACTCGTTGCCAGTTTTCTGGCCCAGTTTTAAGTTATATTGACCTTTAAAGCTCTAAATGGTTTCCAAGGCCATGCTCTAGCTGTTCAGGCCCACAAGCAGTCATAAAAAAACTTATTTACCATGGCCTTTTCATAACTCAAACTCAGTGTTGTCTATAGCAGAGTTTTCCCCAGCTCTACCTGGAAATGCCAAGGACTCAACCTGGGACTTTCTACATGCAAAGTTTTTAAGCATTCCTAAAGAAATAACACAACACTTTATAGTGTTAAATAAATTGTATTTGACTGTAGGCAATTCTGCAACACCCAAAATGTCAGACAACACAACCAAGTAACTTATATGTTAAGTAAGCTATAATTAAGAAGGACTGTAATATATAAAAACTATAATTCCTATGAATTTTAAGTCTGTCACAAGCAAGGGGGGTGCTATAAGCAAAGTTCTCATTCTGACTAACCGCCAGCATACTATAAACAGTAAATTCTCAAATGATCAGTTGATCATTATGTCACTATGCCCTCTGGATCCAAGCAGGACTACACAGGGGGCAGGGGGTTGGGGGGGATCATTTAAACACATCAAAATTCTGGCATTTTGCTCAATGATTTCTTCAAAATGATGCATGCCATCTTTAAATATAAAATACCGTATGTTTCAAGAAAGTTTGACTTTCTTAATTTGAACTAGATCCCACTTTGAAGTACATGTGTGGCCTCAGTATGGGCGTGCTAGGAAGAAATAACAGAAAGGACTGTATTCCTCATTGGAAATTTATATAATATCCATGTATGTATGCTTATGCAAGCCAAACTCTGTAGTTCAGTCACAAGAACAATCCAATTTGTAAGAGGAGAAAAGAGTGCCTTTTTCCTTGGCTAAATGTTATAACTAGCTCTTTGACCGCAAATATTCCAAAAACTTTCAGAGAGATTCATCTACATGTCATCACAAATTTAAACCTGACAGCTAGGTACTTTAAAAGTATTTGAGAATCCCCCCCCCCCAAATCTTCATTTAACAGGCAAATGTGAAAATACCTGTTCAACCAGTTTTAGTGTTATTCTGCAACAGGAATGTAAATAGTATGTTGTAAAGGCTCCCAAAAGCTGTTTTAATTCCTAGTGGACTCTAGATTTTAACTGCCAGATGTGAATAAACTGTCTTCCACATGTTAAATCTGACTTAAACATTTCAGGGATATAGACCTGGATATATCAGGTACCAGTGTTTGGCCAAAGACCTTTTGAACACACTTAAAATAATTGACAATCCTTAGAAAATTAACAAATTTGTTAGCTTTTATGGACTATAGTCTACTTTATCAGATCCATGAAGTGTTATCCTGACTTCCTGTGTGTAGATAGATAAATACCATTTCCAGGCTGGAGTAATCAGCTGCCATGGAGTAATCAGTCTGATTCAGGAGGGTAAGGTTGAGAAAGCTCTTAAAAGCAGCAGCCAACACTCCTACCCCCCATGATGTATCTTGCTGATGGAAAGGGTAATTCTCCACCCTATCTTCCTAAATGATCTCAGTTCACATTAGTTTGATTCAAATTCTACCTTCCTTTTTCTCAATCAAGTGTCCACTCAAACCAGTCACTCCAAACTGCATCTTCCATACTCCCACCCCAAGATTAATGAGGCTGTACTTCCTTTTCTTACTCAATATGAAAGTGTCTGCAACTGCTGGTTGGTAGGTAAAACATGGCAGGGGGAAAGGAAAGGGCTGGTATAAAGAAAGCATTAAAATCTGCATTTTATAACAACCTTAAAATGGTGTGTGGCAGATGGTAGGGTTTAATTAGATTAGACTCTGCTAGGTACAAAACTGATTTCTGGATGCATCAATAGCTCTAGTGTGGCTGCATTTCAAAATCTCTTTTGCACCTAATCTAATTAATTTATCCTACCATGGGCTGCACTCCAATGTAATTAGATTTGATTCAGTGCTGTTTTGATTCAGTGCAACCTGTTTTGCACATAGTAGACTCTGGTCTACATTCTGGAGCTCCTGACTTGTTCCCATTTCTGAACCTTTGAACTCCAGGTAACCCCAGAAGTAGTTTCTGGGTTAAAATCAACCTGACTGACCCTGGAGCCATGGTTTAGCATATTGTATTTGGACACTTCCACTTCCAGTGAACTCTACCTTGTAAAGACTTGCTGAGGCTGAGAAGAGTTCTCTTTTTAATATTTTTTTGTTTCACACTGGAGAATACATTCTACATTGCTTTGCACTGCACTGCTATTTGTTAATTTGATATTGGTTGTTTTCATTGTTTTATTTTATAATTTTAATTGTACACTATAGTTTTTTATAGGGACATGGGTGGCGCTGTGGTCTAAACCACAGAGCCTAGGGCTTGCCGATCAGTAGGTTGGCGGTTTGAATCCCCGTGACAGGGTGAGCTCCTATTGCTCGGTCCCTGCTCTTGCCAACCTAGCAGTTCGAAAGCATGTCAAAGTGCAAGTAGATAAATAGGTACCGCTCCGGTGGGAAGGTACATGGTGTTTCCATGCACTGCTCTGGTTCTCCAGAAGCAGCTTAGTCATGCTGGCCACATGACCTGGAAGCTGTACGCCGGCTTCCTCAGCCAGTAAAGCAAGATGAGTGCCGCAACCCCAGAGTCATCCGCGACTGGACCTAATGGTCAGGGGTCCCTTTACCTTTTTATAGTTATTTTAATTATATTTTGTAACCTATCTAAGACCATTTGATGAAGGGCAGGCTATTATTATTATTAGTAGTATTATTATTAACAACACGCCTCCTCCCTGCGTTTTAAGCACCAGCATAAAGAAAGGTAAGGTACAACTCTGGTTACCTTTTCAATTCTCACTACGCTTTAAAACTGAAGCAGTCATAGCACTACTTCTTTGGCAATATCACTATTAAATAACCTTTTTAAAATACTTTTTTAAATAATAAAAGCTTCTATCTGTTGGTACCTTAGTACAAGAACACTCTGCTCTCTTATCTACCATAAATGATCTGAAATTACACACCAGTAGTCTGCCCACCAACTAAGTTGCAGTGGGAAACCGTTCTCTTAGCACATTTAAGTTAAATTCTACCCAGTCATTCTTTTTCTATCACATGGACAGATACTATTGCCTTTGAAAAATAAATACTAAAGAACATATGCATGGCTTAACAGTTGTGAACTGCTTAAAATACTTGGGACATCTTTAAAGTAACAATAATAATCTAGATCAGTGTTTCCCAACTGATGATCCATGGACCCAAGGAGGTCCACATAACCCATCCAGGGGGTCCGTGGCACCATTCACGTAACAAAAACTACCACAGAGATATCAGAATTTTCAAAAGTAGGGGGATCATAGCCTGGTTTTTGAAAAACAGGTTGTCCACGTTACTTAGCTAATTGGGAACCACTGCTCTAGATTATACTTTAGATATCACAGTCCCAAGTACTTTCCCTTATTGTAGAACAGTTTTAGTATGGAAGCAACACCAAGACAACTGCTCCCAATTCTAATTTTACACAACACCTTGATAAAGCTGCTATTTCAAAGAACAATCAACATATACACAGCAAGTCCCCATGGCTGATAGCAGAATATTTCAATGGCAATTTCACATATGGCATTTTTTCTACCTGACAATATCCTGTGTATATATTCATTTCCTAAGCAGAACAAGTAATTATTTTTCTATATAGACACTAGTAAAGAAATTCCTGGTCTCTCTAGCTATACCATTATATTCACATAGACAACATGCCATTTAACACTAGACAATTAAAGGTGCACTGGACAGCTTATACTACTAACATCTTTTAACCAGGCAGGAAAGACAGAGCAAAGCAAATAAATGTATGATCTTTCACAAACCTGAGAAAAAATAGAGTATTAAACATCAATATCAACTTGTCAACTGCTCAGACAACAAAACATTTTTGACTAAGAACTTTAAAAATTAAAAACTCTGCACTTTTCAGGGTGCTGTTTAATTATTTCCCTACCACATTTGGGATGTTTTGGGTATTGTGCACTGAGCTATGAAAATCAAGATACCTCTACAGCAAACAAAAGAACATAAGTTTGCTCCACCTGTCTAAAAAAGCCCATGCGTACTTTACAACACTCTCAACATGCACTGCAACAGAAAACAAACCAAGCCACACCTTGGGCAGAATGCAATTGGGTGGATCATCTCTTTTCACAGGCTTGAAATATCCTTGGATTGGGAAAGGGAAGTTTTCCAGAGGCAACAAGGAACATATGTGTAATTACAACAGACACTAGTAAGTAAACTCTGATCAATTTGCCTTTTCACCACAATAAAAGTCACCTTCTTTATTCAGGATACACAACCAAGCAAAATATCCAAAAGTCATTATTCACGTACCACAACAGAAAAAACTTTAAATCAGTGTATTCAATCACAAAACCAGAAACATCTCATTTGCCAACACTATTGCTCTAACATCTCCTTTCAACAAGCATGGGATACAGGATAAAAAATTACATATTAGGCCTTTAAGGTGATGTGCCAAAAATAATTACAAATCAAGTACTAGTGAATACAGACTTACCTTCAATTCTTTTTAAAGCTGACAGGCAAGTATCCCGGCTTGGAAACTCAAAGGGATTACTACAGGTCCTAATAGTATCACATTCGCATTTTCCATTGATTATATTGCAGCCTGTTATGAGGTTTTCATTGCAAGGCTCAAATCCAAGTAGCTGATCATCCCAGTTTTCATCTAAAAACCAAAATGAAACAACTATAATACCAGTAGGTCATTGATTTGTTTCATTTAATATATTTTGCCAAACACCTACACATCTAAATGAAAATATTAAATTCAGCTTTAGCAGGTACACTATGAAGTTCTGTACAGTTCACATTTCATGTTTGTATAACTTCATCACAATTTTTAAAAAAGTTGTGTGTGAACCTATAGCACTTCTATTCACCACAGAAGCTTCAGAACCACCTTATTCCCTCTTTCTCTTTTTAAAGGTGTTTCTAGCACCTGTAACAGAATAGAGAATATAAAATCCAGAGCATCCTACAGGCTCAGACAAGGCCCTTTATTTTCAAGTCATGACCTCAATTTTGAACAAATGACACTTAACTTTCTAGAGGTTTAGACTACCCAACAAGTCCCAATTAGAGTCTCTGTGAAAGAAGTCTAAGCAATTTGGAATATTGGCAGCTTTTCATGAGAAAAATGTGTATATGTATGTATCTCCACTCAATTATGGACTCTGCCTACTCTTAAATCACTTTTTATCCAGCACCTGCATCAGTTTCCATAATGACTGCATACAACATGGATCTGAAAATGGCATTGGTGTGTCAAGATTAGGACCCATGTATATGATCTCTTATCACATTGTATTTCCCTGCTTTTACTCCAAATCACTGACTGTTCACCACTAGAAACAAGTATACCTGGCAGATAAATGTGTTGCTCATAACTTATAGCTCTGTCTTCTGCAAAGTTTAACGATACAGTAGCTGCTATAGCACATGATGATACGCATTGACAGATCTCTGTCATCTCTTCAGTGGTGTAACTAGAAAGGGGCAAAAGAGGCATCTGTACTAGGTAAAAAAAGGATAAGTACTTTACAACGATGGGGTGGAAGTTTTCAACCCATAACTATTTTTTCCTATTTCCACTTTTAGAAATACAATTACATAAATGTAATTAGCAACATAATGAACAGAAGCCAAAGCTGTGGAACTGGATAGGATAAAATACTATTCCAATTTAAAACTGAAATTGCAATTAACTTCTTTATAGGTGACTATCCCTAGTTATCATATATTTAGTGTACAGTTGTTTGGATATCCTAAAATTAGGATATGTTTTTTCAGTATCTTCATTTACCACTGCTCTTCTGATTTAAATTAGGTAAAGAAGGTATATGTTACTGAGTTACTGCTACTGAGTTGTCATTAGAAATGGGAGAAAAAATAGACTAAAAAATGAGCCTACATGATTTGCACTTCTCTAAGTTTTGCAAGATATTCACCACAAGCAAAAATACAAAAATGTATACAGTAGGAAAAAATGCATAAAATGCATGTATTACTGAAAACAGACAAAAATGCATTTTAGTAGGGGAAATTGCTTTACAAAATAATCTATGTTTGGAGAAGTTCACTGATGAAATTTCATTAGGACTTTTTTAAAACAAACAAACTGATGTGCAACTGCAGAAATTGACAGATTTACACATCCCTAGCTGACAAAACTTAAAATATTTAACAGAATTCCAATGGATTGATTTAGATATAATATTTGATATATAAAGGTATTTCTAAACCTCACCCACAGCATATTTTAGTTCAACGTTTGGTTACTGGGTGGGTGGGGAATTACAACATAGAAAATGAAAAATTGAAAGTAGATTGATTTTCCAAGTACTGGGGGAGTAGCCACAGCTCAGCAGTAGAGAATCCCTCTTGAATGCAAAATAATAATACAATATAATTTTATTATTTATACCCCCCCCCCATATGTCTGGGTTTCCAAAGAAGGACCAAAGTTCAATCCCCAGCATCTCCAGGGTGATTCTTGTCTGAAACCCTGGAGAGCCTCTGCCAGTTAGTTGAGGGGATTGTGGACAATACTGAGCTTGATGGACCAGTTTGCCTGACTTGACATAATGCAGCTAGCCTCTAATGTTCCCAAGTTAATTAGATTTCCATTTATGGCAGCTGAAAACTGTCCAGAAAACCTACTGGTCATGTTTTATGTGGAAGTGCTAAGGATGTGAATGGAAGATGCTACTACGAGGCAATGGAGGGCAGCAGAGTTATTTTGTTGGGTGGCTTATATTAGTTTATATGTGGAATTTTCATTCATGTTAATTATGCTACTTTAAATGTAAATATTTTGTTATATTTTGTATTTGATTTTCATTTGTACTTTTTTGCTTTTGATATCCTGCAATGTTATATTTAATGTTTTAAGATTAACTGTGAACCATTCATAATAATATAATATGATATAGTAATAATTTATTATTTATGCCCCGCCCATCTGGCTGAGTTTCCCCAGTCACTCTGGGCAGCTCCCAATCAAATGTTAAAAACAGTACAGCATAAAATATTAAAAACATTCAGCATTTATTTTCAGAAATGTAAAGCTATATGTGAACTATTTAAAAAACAGTTGTTTTAATAAACACTTCCTATAGGAGTCAGTATTAGGGGTTACCACCTTCTTTATACTTTTAAATTCTTTAACTGTTCCATATGATTTTGAAGTGTTTTCATATATAGTATGGGGCATAGAAATAACTAGTTATGGCATAACTTCCATATTCCCCTGTTCAATGAGACACTGAACTTTTACCCCACAATGCAAAACTTTACTTTGCACTATTGTCAAGCAATGAGGTAATAACTCATTTCCCATTTTTTTAATGTCTGAGGTAATTCAATAAATTTGTCTTACAAATAGACCATTTAGCTATGAAGCATGCAGTGGACATGTGGGGCTATATAAACTCACAAGTTCACTTTACTTATTGAATATTTACATAGATTACAAGTATTATGAATAAAAATATTACACCAGCTGCATGTAAGATAATTGGATATATAAATACATACAGAACACTAATCTTAAAAAAGTATGTATATTATTCATTATTCGTAAAACATGTATGTATATTATTTCATTACTTTATTCCAAAACACAGCAATATAAAAACCCTATTAGAATATGAAGATAAAAAAGGAACATAAAGTATCTGAGAGGACCTCCCCCCCCAAATTTGATGGGCATTGCCATTCAAATGGTGTGTGTGCATGTCATCTTGTGATTATGTGGGGTGGGTCTTACCTGGTCCCCTCCCCAGTATTTTATTCAAGTTGGCACCCCTGCTGCTGACAGGAGCAAGACCTTGTCAGCATGTAACACCAGTGGGTGGCACCTACACTTTGGAACTCCCTGCCTATTGATATCAAGCAGACACCATCAATGTAGCTTTCAGCTCCTGCTAAAAACATTCTTGTTCAGACAGATGCTTAGGAATTTGAGGTGACTTTAATCTGTTTTAGTATTTTAACTTTTTCATGTTTTTAAATTGGATGACAATTTTTTATCCTAGTCCCTCCTTTATCACAGCCCTAAGTTCAATTAACCCCCATGTTTCCACATTTCCCATAGCTTCCTATCTCCTAATGATTCTCTCCCTTTGCACTCAATATTATAAAAAAAAAGTGAGGTGACAATCCTGGATGAGCATGCTCTTCCAGTTTTTTAAAATCGCAAAGTGATAGGGTCTGAGTTACTAACTATTAAGTTCCTCCAAGCGTTACCAAAGGGTGCTATTTTATTTTACAGAAACACCTTTGTTCAATTTTTTAACTCTTAAATTTCAAACAGTATCTTTAGACATTCAAACATACAAGCAAAATAAAACGTTTTATATTAGGAAATGCCAACTCTTCTAAAGTTTATTGACTGAGCATTTTCAACATAATTCTGGGTTTCTTGCCTGACCGTTGAAAATGTAACAGAACATTTTAAACTGATCATTTGCTTTTAATATGATTTCATAACAAACAGAATACAAGGCATTATAATCATTTTTATTATGGTGCTTCTACCTACTCATGAAAGTTTTAGACTTTCCCAATTAGATGGTATTTTCTCATTTCCTGAATTAAATTGGAGTGGCTATGTTTAATTTTATTATTTTTTATATTTTGCTGGAAGCTGCCCAGAGTAGCTGGGAAAACCCAGCCAGGTGGGCGGGGTATAATCAATAAGTTTTTATCATTATTATTATTGGGGTTTTTTCCCCAGATCCTAGGTAATCTAGATTCCGAAATATCTACTTGGGGTTCCTCTCCATAGAATTTGGTATCTTTTCCCATTACAGTCATACGTCAGGTTGCGAACGTGATCCCTGTGGGAGGCATGTTCACAACCCGCAGCAACGCACGCACGTGATGTAATTCGGCGCGCATGCACAAAGCGTGATTTAGCACTTCTGCGCATGAGCGAGTGCCAAAACCCAGAAGTAACCCATTCCGGTCCGTAACCCGAAGCACGCAACCCACAGCGTTCACAACCCAATGATAACCAAACCATTCTAATTTTGCAGCTTTATCTTACATTCCAAGATATAAATGTACTTAAATATCAAGTATATTTAAGTCTGGCTTTATTTCCTCTGGGTCTCTCAAAACTGGGACTATAGCAGCTGCATGAAGATTGACTTAAGTAATTACCTCCTGCTTTTTGCCCAACAATTCCTGGATGTGTTCCAACAGACTCTGCAATGTTAAATAACAATGGTGACAGTGAGCATCCTTGACAAGTGCCACTCTGAAATTTAGAATTTTTCCAATTTTACATTATTCACAAATATTGAGGCTGTTGGATGGCATATATCAATTGAGCAATAAAATGAAAACTATTCCCAATCTTTTTTACAGAAACTGTAATTGATACCTCCATTCTACTCTATCAAACTCCTTTTTAGCATTTATAAATAACAACCCATATGGAATCCTTGTTTTGTATCATTAGGTGCCATTTTACCACTCTTAGGAAACGCCACTTGATCAGCCTTGATATATTTGCCTATAAATATATTCAATCTTTCCACCAAAATATTGTTCTAAAAGTTGAAGCCCTAATTGAGTAAGGCAATGAATGGGTGGCTGGCAGAACTTCTGTTTCTAAAAAGACTACAGAATCTTGGATGAGTATCAAGTATCATTCATTTCAGGGTGTATACAACAAAAACGTCCAAAAGTGTCAATTTTATTCATTATATCTCATCAGTATAACTGTATAATACATGTTTCAGGGAATTAACACCCTTCAGGCTATATTAGAGAACAAAAGAAAAAGAAAAATAATCAAAGTCTAGTTGAAGTCAAAACCACACTTTTACAGTTCAATTCATACAGTATAGCACAATGTAGATCGCTCCATTAAGCTTCAGTTAGGACTCATGTCCAGAATGTACTCTTCAAAAAGCCATCCAGTTATCCTAAATCTGTTGTTCATAGCACTGTATCATATTCTGCTACCAGGAAATTGATAGGGTCACTAAGGTAATTTTCCTACTGGGGTAACCTGTTCACTATTTTCTCCACCATTACTTTTACTTATAAACAAGGTTGAGCACACACAACAACAGAAAGTGAAAAAAGAACAAGTTTAACTGAAAGCATAAAGGAAAGGAACAAATCAAATGGGTGTAGCCATGCAGGTACTATTCTTTCATAATTTCTGAAAAAATGAGGCCTCCTAGTAAAGCAACACAGAAAGAGATGATCAGCCAAAAGTAATTGATATAAAAATTAAAAATCTCTTTAAAAATATGTTTCAAAATATCACAATATTTTCAAAGTGCACTAAATGTAATACTACAGGCATTAGCCAATAAATACCCCCAACCCCCAGAATACAATGACCATGCTTCATGGAAGGAAAATTGCACCCAGCAGTTCAGTTAAGCAGGCTACCTGCTTAAAAAAACAGCAGTATGACCATTACTTCTTGCTGACGCAACATCTCAAAAATCAAATAAGTAACTGGTATGCATTCTCATCATAAATCAAACATCTGAAAAGGCCCTCTGGTTTAAAATCTGTCAGACAAATATTTGAAGCCATGTAAAAATTCATTAAATTCTCACAGCTTTTACTGCTAATGTAATATTTTTTTCTGGCTAGCAACAAAGAAAAATAAAAACAATATATATCTCTAGTATATCTTCATATGGAAATTGTTCCTTTAAAATGCAGATAGAATGATGGAAACTTAAATGATTACTGCTAGTCCTCAATACAGTGAGACTGATAGCTTTAATGATAGGATAAGTAATATATTTGTACTAGTATAACAGGACAAGAAAATTCAAGTTAATTCAAGAGGGAATATATGTAATACACATAAGATCACTCTTAGAGCTAGTGTGAGTCAGTAAAAAGCCACAATAGTATTTCTGTTTGTATACTTCTCCACACTTTGCTATGTAACTGCTTCAGGTGTATCTCCACATACAAAATATTAGGAACAAAAGCTAATTAACTATAGTCTCTCTATTGAAATACTCGTGACAATGAAGCCAGAGATGAGGAAACTAGTGATATGGAAACTGGTTGCTAAAGCTGAATCAGTGGTCAATCCTGATTACATGTGATGGAGTAAATGTGACACTAAATGGAATTCTGGAAATGTCCAACATCAAGAAGCAATCCCTGATAGCTAAAATAATAGGATCCAACACTTATTACATTGTCAGTTCTTTTTTGGAACTGTGTCTGTCAGGACTAGAAAAAGCATTCATACTTACCAGGATAAATATTCTGGATGCCAACCTCAAGTTTTTCAAGCAAACGAGACAGTGTTAAATTTCTTAGAAACCTAGCTTAACAATGTCACTGAGGTCTTCACTGAGGGACGCCTGACCATTAGGTCTAGTTGTGGCCGACTCTGGGGTTGCGGCGCTCATCTCGCTTTATTGGCCGAGGGAGCCAGTGTACAGCTTCTGGGTCATGTGGCCAGCATGACTAAGCTGCTTCTGGTGAACCAGAGCAGCGCACGGAAACGCCGTTTACCTATTTATCTACTTGCAATTTGACATGCTTTTGAACTGCTAGGTTGGCAGGAGCAGGGACCGAGCAACGGGAGCTCACCCCATTGCAGGAATTCGAACAGCCGACCTTCTGATTGGCAAGTCCTAGGCTCTGTGGTTTAACCCACGGCGCCACCCGCATCCCTTCTCAGTTCTATACAAGTCAGATATTTGGGGGGCAAATGTATTATACGCTTAACAGACGAGGTGACTAAATTACTTCCAGTTACGTGCACTGGTTCCATTAATTTGAATGGGAACCATGGTTTCACAGTGATCTCAAAGTGAAACTACTGTAACGTGGTATGGATCCAACTGGATATCATCAAATTATTGGGAATAGAATAACACATTTTCCAATGTATTTTAAAACACTGATATATAATAATGCAGTATATTAGTAATGAAATGAGAATATATTAGCGAACTGAGATGAAGAATTTAACTTGCTTACTGATCAAAACGGAATAAATCCTTACAGAATTTTACATCAGAACTTCAATTCACACTAATACAGCAAAAACTGATTTCAAGCATAGCATATGCTCTCTCCCCTCTTCCAAGGACTCTAAATACTGCAGAGGAACCAAATAATGAGTTAGATTACATAATGGAAACCTATAAATTAGAGTTGGATCCAAGTTGCTAGCCGCAAACTTGATCACTCTTGGCCCCTAAGTTTGCAGGGTCAATGTGAATACATAATTTTAATAGTTGATACCCCATTCAAAATAGAAATCCATACAGCTGATCAAAAGTCCTGCCTATTAATCTGCCTGAACCAACAGCTTGGCCCTTGGCTCCTCCCCTTTCACTCATTAGATCTCATTAACAAGTTCTGTAAATAGCCACATGTCTGCTCTCCTATGCCAAGTAAGCATCATCCTTGGAAGATCAAGGCAGGAAACCTTTGTAAGCTGGAGAGGTAATGATACAGTAGTACCTCTGGTTAAGTACTTCATTCGTTCCGGAGGTCCGTTCTTAACCTGAAACTGTTCTTAACCTGAAGCACCACTTTAGCTAATGGGGCCTCCCGCCGCCGCCACACGATTTCTGTTCTCATCCTGAAGCAAAGTTCTTAACCCGAGGTACTATTTTTGGGTTAGCGGAGTCTGTAACCTGAAGCATATGTAACCTGAAGTGTATGTAACCCAAGGTACCACTGTATTAGAAAAGATTACTGGGGGGAAATGTAACAGTAATCTTTTGTGGACAAGTAACTTTGTAGATTTGTTTCCAATACTGGTCAGTGAGCCAAAAATGGTTATTATAGGGATTTGTGATAAGATGGGCTAGCAATAAACCTACATTTATAGACTTATTTGCAAGGCTGCATGGTCAGTCAGTCACACTCCAATTCACAGAGGGTGGAGACACAGAGACAACAAGTTTCAGCAAGTTTCAAGCAACTGAATTCTTCCCTTCCAGAATTCAGACCAGAACCCTTTTACTTCAGCTATTAATTTCCACAAATTAAGAACATTTAGGATTGCAATCTTATACATGTTTACCTGGGAGTAAGTCTTCAATGGGCAGTCATTGTGGAGGTGTGCCACTGTACACATGGCTGCCCAGCAGTGTTGCTGCTGTGTTGACTGGAGGAATGAGGGAGGAGCAAGGCAGTGATGTGATGCAGGTCAAGCAACAGAAGCACTGAACTGGTTCCCCCACTGCACCTGCACCATGCCGAACTCCCCATAACTTCACCCCTCTTCCTCTCAGTAAGCAAAGTGATACTGTTGATAGGTCAGGTGTGCTGCAGTGGAGCTCCACACTAGTTGCCCTCACTTACTGCTGAGTAGACATGTACAAGATTGTATTGTTAAAGACAACAAAGTTATATCCTGTAACTAAACAAATGACAGTTTAACCCACATTTATTATCCTCTTTTATTATTTATCTTGCATAGCTAATATTTCATACTGCAACTTAAACAAGACAGGGGATTGTGTCATTTAAATGATGCCCAGTCTCCTACATTTGCCTGCCCTTAAATGATACCCCAAAATCTGCTGCCTGAGGCAGGCTGCTTTCTTCTAATTAAAATGGCTAGCCCTGCACCTTGTATGTTAAGTATTATACCAAGTAATTAGTATTTGCTTTGATACCTGAAGAACACTGAGCAAATATTAGCAAAATGCCAGTCATGACAGGCAGGTGTGGAGTGCTGGCTAGTATTCTGCAAGCATCTTCAAGAGATGCTTCCCTGCAAAAAAATACATATACTTTCCAATGGTTTGGGCCAACCATTGTAAGGGATAGAGCGCATGTTTTGTCCCCCATAAAACACTATTTGTAATAAAGCACTTACTTTTTTCCTGTATGAAGGCATGTCAGACACAAGTTTCATAGATAAAAAGGAAAGGCACATTACCAAGCTAAGGCACAATCTTTCTATGTACCAGACATTAAGAGTCAAGTATAGTGGTACGTCAAGTTAAGAAGTTAATTCGTTCTGGAGGTCCGTTCTTAACCTGAAACTGTTCTTAACCTGAGGTACCACTTTAGCTAATGGGGCCTCCCACTGCCGCGCGATTTCTGTTCTCATCCTGAAGCAAAGTTCTTAACCCAAGGTACTATTTCTGGGTTAGCGGAGTCTGTAACCTGAAGCGTTTGTAACCCAGGGTACCACTGTATGTCCTTTCCTCTGCAGTGTCCCTTTCTGCGTTTTCCTTCTTGTTCACACAACAGCAAAACAAAAAGTTTGGGACTCTTGTTTTAGTATATTGGGACTACTGTGTGGCTGAAATGACAAGCCATGGCTAATTGAGCATAATCTTGCCTTGCTTGTATGTCCAATTCTAACCAGTTTCATTAACTATGGTTAGCGCCAACAATTCAAACTATGGTTTGGGTGTACCTGCTTCTGCTAAACTTACTTTATTTTTTAAAATTTTTTTGCTCAAATTAGAAAGTATCTGAGCAGTGTACTTAACACTAAAAATAACAGTTGAAAACAACAGTACATCAGCAGATGCACCAGCAGCCAGTAATTAAAAATTCAGTCAGAAAAGTCAAGTAAATAAAAAGTTCATAAGCATGCATTTGAAAGAATATATAAAAGGGTGACAACACTGAAAGCAAATATTAGGACCTCTCAGTAGCACTGGGGGTAATCTATGCAATGGGTAGGCAGGGGAGAGATGGTCTCTCAGGTAGCCTGGTGCCAAGATGCTTAGGAGTTTCTAAGCAACTAACAATGTCACACTGAATCTGGCCTGGTAGTATATTGGTAGCCAGTGCAGTTGTGTCAACAAAATGTTTAATACATGGATGATGGTTGGCTCTTGATAGTAATCAGTCTTGATATTATCAGTACATGGATCACGGTGGTCAGATCATCCCTGTCCAGCAATGGCTGTAGCTGCTGTACCAGCCAAACCTGATAGAAAGTACTCCTAGCCTCTGAAGCCAAAGATGAATAAATGAGAAGGCCCCAAAGATGAACCTGCTCTTTCAAAAAGAGTGTGACCAGTAAATGTCTCACTTCCTGGACACAAGAACCAAACACCCAAAGGGCCTTTATCTGCCAGGATTCAATATTGGTTTATTGTCCCTCTTGTACACCACATCCAGAGTACAGCTCAAGCCTTGAGTGTCCACTTCTGAATCACAGAGAAATAGAGCAAAGTGTCATCAGCATAATTAAGATATTGCACTCCAATTGACTGCTCCCAATGATTTCATGTAGATTTTAAACAGTATTGGTGGTAATGTGCCTGGGGTGGGTAGGGGTGAAAGTGAGAGTGAGTGAGTGAGTGAGTGAGTGAGAGAACTACTCTCTGGAACCAGTCCTACAATTAGTAGCAGAATCTCTAAAGAATAGTGCCTCCAATCCCCAGTCCAAAAAACCAATCCAGGAGCATACCATGGTTGATCACATCAAAAGCCACTGATCTCACAATGACACCAATTATATTATTATTATTATTATTATTATTATTATTATTATTATTATTATGCACAAGAAAGCAGCAATTAGAACCTCCAGATGAAGAGGATGTAAAAGGCTAAGCCTGAACATCTCAGTCTGGTTGACTACTCAAATATCAAAACGGTTCAGAATATTGCAAGCAATATTCACATAGAAGCAGCACACAGAAGCTTAAACCAGACACACTTCATAGCAAACAGATTTGCCTGAACAGGCTACCACATAATCCTGCCACTTTTGTTTTTTTTAAATGATACTGCTATTCTTGAGCAAAACTGTAGCAACAGTCAGTTGCAGTACCAAACTGCAGTCAGAGTTACAAAACGTTTAATGGAGTTAACTTACTAAATCCATACATCTTTTATATCCCGGAGTACTTCTTTGGAAATCAGTTTATTTATGATAAAGGTGCTGCATACCAATATAGGTTTTGAAGTTTAACAAGAAAAACATGCCAAGGTGTCAAAGGTAAGACTGAAGGCATTTTCAACAAACTTTACAGTACTCCTATCTTCCATGAAAGTGTTTATTGTGGTAGTAAACTAGGAATCGCCAATATTTTGCAGTATTTCAATCAACTGCCCTTTCCTGGATTGTTTGAGGAAAGTAATGAGAAAATGATATTAAAATGACAGATCAGTGTGGAGAATCTTTTGCAGCCCAAGTACTGCATTCCCTTATGGGGTTGGGTGGGACCAGAGGCAAAAAGTGGGTGGAGCAACAGACTTTAGTTTTACCTTTTTTGTTAGCTTACATTCCAGTCACACAAAATTCAGAGAGCTCAGCACACACACATCCGTCCAGGCAAGCAAGAGGCATTAACATAGTTAAGTGCTGTTGCTTGGCTGGAATGTATCCTTGAGGAGAGAACAGAACAGGGACAATGAGGAGTATGTTTTGGGGAAAGTCCTACAGAAGAGAGACCTGAAGTTCCGTTCCTGTTATAAGTACTGCTTTTGTGACGGTACAAAGTTGATCACAAACATCTCCTACAAAAACTAACATAATTCATTAACTGTAAACTAGAACTCATTTACAACCAATGAAGCTAAATGTTTGAAGATTCATGACAGATAAAAGTAGGCACGATTTCCGCCGTCTGGGCATGCGCAGAAGCGATTTCCGGTGTTGTGCTGCGCTGGCCCGGCCCATGGAGGATCTCCGCGGGAGTGATGCGGCCCATGCCTGGTAAGCCTTGCCGACCCCTGGACTAGACAAATTCATAGAAGAGGGTTATGGCAAGTTCCTTGCTAGGATGGCTGTGCTCTGCCTCCACAGTTGGAGGAAGCAATGCTTCTGAATACCAACTGCTGAAAACCACAGGAGGGGAGAGTGCTCTTGTGCTCAAATCCCACTTGCAGGTTTCCCACAGGCATCTGGCTAGCCACTGTCAGAACAAGACGCTGGACTAGATGGGCCACTGACCTGATTCAGCAGCCTCTTTTTAATCTCTTATGGATATTTAGCATAAATTTAGGAAGCTATAGTATTCAGATCCAGGGAACCTGGGACACTTATAGAGCACTAGCCATAATGTGTTATTTTAGAATGCGGAAACAAGTAGTTTGATACTGTATATCACTAATTTATTACATTCATATCAAAGGGAACATAGGAAGCTGCCATATATTGATGCTGACCATAGCTCCATCTAGCTCAGCATTGCCTACAATGACTGACAGTGGCTCTCCAGGATTTCACACAGGAAACATTCCCAGCCCTACCTGGTGATGAAGAGGATTGAACGTGCACACAAAGCAGGTGCTCAACTAGTGAGGTAGGTCACACAAAGAGACAGTGCCTGGAATAAGGTCACCGAATGAGCTTTAGGCACCTTATGTTAATCAGCTGCAGCAACTTCAGACATTCATCACCAATTCTTCCCCTAATCAAAGTAGCATTGCTTAAGAAAAAAAAGCTTTATGAACTTTTACAGAAGTATTGTAAAACTACATTGTCCAGCACTGTTATGGAAAGGGTCAGGACTAAGTTGAGTCCATGACATGCAAATATTCCAGAAGGGAAAGTGAAGGTTTACACAGTTGAAAGGAAACTAAACTATTTCTAAACACAGACCTCCCAGAAGACTATTGCCAAATGTTAGAATAGTTTCCAGGCCAAATACTGGAAATAGTTTAAATAGTAGTTTATGTTCCCTAACCAAAGCCAGCATGGACAATGATCAGGGATAACAGGAGCTGAACTCTGGAAGGCTACAAGTTCCACACTACTTTTATAGATCTATATTTCACAGCTGCCCCCCCCCCCAGCAAAGCTAAACAACTGCTTATTGGTATCACATACATGACCCGATTACATTGGAGTCTCTCTCCAGTTCAGCACCAATCTTTTCTCAGTAATTAAAATGGTGTCAGGGCTTATTTCTAATGCAATGCATCTGCTGTCAATACTGTTAAAATAGTTTTGAGTTGTTCCATGCTCATTACTTATATAAAGGTTTATGAAATTAGTTGCATGAGTTCATATGGTAAAAAGGTAAAGGTAAAGGTACCACAAAGGGATCTAGACCAGCGGAATACCAGTAGCATTACAGCTTTCAGCAAATAACTGTTGAACTATGGAATCATAGCTAGAGCAATGTTAAAAAGGAACTCCACAATGGTGAATCTAGGAAGCAGAACACAGAGTATAGCTACAGTATAGTAGCAAGTAGTAGTTCCAGTCCTGAATGGATATTTTTCCAAAATCAGAATGCACACCTAATGCTGTTATATGAAATGTTATGTAAATATATAAAATAAATTTTGTTTTCTTCTGAGAACATTTAAATAACACCCTTATTGTTAAGCTACCATGACATTACAAAAATATCAGTCAGCTGCTGTGTTTGCTTTATTCTATTTAATACATACTGCTTTCAGAAGATTTGAGATAACAATTTGCCACTGCCGATTAAACCATGATCCATGTTAATAACCACTGGACTGAGAACACATTTTTGGCTGTGTCAGTGTTTTTCATGAACCCATCTAAAAGCTTTAAAAAGAGTTCTACATTGTGACCAGTAGGGGTCGTTTCAGGATAAAAATTCTATTGTAAGAAAAACTGAAGAGAATAGATTTGTAAAAATGTGAAAACCTACTCTTTTGTGGCAGATAGGCTTTCATCTACAAAATGATATTCATGTCAAGACTGTTACCAGTAAAGCTTTGTTGTATCAACAGATAAAAAGAAACAGTAAACTCAACCACTGGTCCCAATTCAATTGTTGGAATCAGTAACAAATTTTAGCTCTAATATTTTTATGTGAAAGCTCAAAATAATCTTATGAATGTGTTGCCAAATTCAAAGCTACTAATACTTCAGCCCAACTGGTGACCAAAAGCTTCAACTATGCATACTCATGCAGCTAAGTGATTTATATGGCAACAGTTTTGCTAATTTCTGTAGACTGTTTCTGTGGGATAGTTGGAACTGGGACAGCTGGGTCTAATGTCAAGTCCACACTAGCTGAAGTCTCTTCTTGAGAGACTCTCCATATTATTTTCAGCAGGGGAATGCCAGATGTGCTTTTCATTGAAGTCCAGCATTGCATCACTTCTAAAGAATTATAGTTCTCCTAAAACTGCCAGAAAGCTCTCGACTGCTATACATTAAAGGAGGCAGTGTCAAAACATTTTAGGAAGTTTTCAATATAATTTCCCTCTCATATATATTTAAGGTGTAGTTACATGGAAAATATGCAACATCTGAATGGAAGATCATGACAGATATTTATTCACAACTTAATATGCTTGCATGCTCCTTATATTTAAACTCTCTCCATACAAACATGTAAAGCAACTACAACTCCAAACAGTTGTAAAAGCCTGACAGATCCATGCCGATTCTCATCATGTTCAGAAAACCCAACTGATAATGTGCGAAGGAGAGCTAACCTGTACAGAAAACCACATCTTATTTATGTCATAACCAAGAGTAGTAAAACTAAAACTAAACTATGAACAAATGTATGTACCAATTGTTAAGTTTAAATGTCATTTTGGGGGATACAAGGGCACTAGCTATCGTTAAACAGTTGGAGTGTGCGCTTTTTTATGACTTTACTACCATTCTCCAGAGGAATTCCTGAACTCACGGCTGCTCTCTAGCGGATCTACAAAAATCATCGTTTTAAGTAACCAATGAAAAGGGAGGGGGAAGACAAAAATTTTCCATATAAATTTTGATTCTCATCTGCACTATAGTATCTCAAACTTTCCTAATGTTTGAAGAGGTGAAAATGGATAGATTGAACTCTCTCGTGCCACTTACACAGCTATCAGGCAAAATATTCATATATTTCCAATTATTTGACACAAATATATTATGAAGAAGACTGACGTACAATACAAATTATAGCCAACTGAATTGCCCCCTTTTCTGCATGAAAATGAAAGGTAGATTTCTGCTCCCCCATGATGCATAAAGTTATGGGTATAAGCATTTTAAACATTTCAATAGATGGTCACCCTTTGATTCTTTACTGATTCAAGAATTCTCATTCATTACTGATTACAAGCCACTTGAATCCAGAAGATTGAAAAGACAGGTGACAATCAGACATTTCAAAAAACATATGAAACAGGGCTAATAGATAAGCAATATCATCTAATTATAATTTGATATAAAACTACTCTTATCAAATAGTCTTTTGACTATTTTGACATGTTGCAATGTTTCTGAAAATATACCATTAAACAAAAATTATGCAATTATGATAGCTTTCAAAAATATAATTTCAGAAAAGCTGGATTGCTACATGACAGTCAATAGCCATCTGCCTACACATCTGGACTGGGGGGGGGGAATCAAGACACTGATGACTGTAGCCCTAAATGCACTTACTAATATACAATGCTCACTGTCTCACTACTAGGTGGAAAACATGGTTAGTGATGGGCTGCAAAAACAGGTTGAAAAAAGAGCAGACCAAAGCCAAAGGAAAAACAAAACCGAACTGTTAGGACCAGAGATACCTACATTTAAAAAATAAGGAAGAACGTATCCCGACTTCAAGGAAAAAGGTACGCTTTTTATTTCCATGCCCTAGTTCAAAAGCCACTTTAAAATCCACGACCGTTGGGAACAATAAGCAAAGGGAGAGGGAAATGTAAAGGACGAAACAGAAGAGGAAAACGCAACATCCACCTTGTGAGGGGGAAGCAATAGGTTCTATACCGGCAAAACACACGCGTGCACATACTACTCTGAGCCACTGTAGCATTAAAGAGGGATACCTCCTCTTTGTTGGTTTTTTAAGCAGTGCAGATTGGGGGATGAACACCTGCATATGATGTGGGCAAGTATGGAAAATAACTATGAGGAAAGCGAGGGGGGAGGGGAGAATAGAGTCAGAACATGCAATCGACGGAGACAACACGCCACACTAGGAAACCCCAACCTTTCCTTCCAATCTACCTACCAGCTTTCACGGTACATGCAACCAACATTTCACACTACAAGTGTACTGGAAAAATGGAGTGGCTTGGCGGGGGTGGGGTGGGGTGGAGAGACCCCCGAAGCACCAGAATACTTTCGAAGTGGGGTCTGACAAGGGCCCCAGTCCTCCCCGCCCCAATTCCCTCCCGGAAAGAAATCCCCAGTCCCTCTCTCCGCCGCCGCCCCCCAACCTCCCAAGACACGCGCTAGCTCGACGCTCGTCGGTCCGCGCCGGGGCGGAGGGACTCCGCGCCCCTCCGCCTGGAAGGAAGAGGCGCCCGTCCGCCTTTGGAGGGGCTTTTTGCCTTGTTACCTTCGCAGACGCCCGCTTCGTACTCCGTGAGCGAGTCCCCGTTGAGCGGCGGGCGGATCACGCAGCGCAGCCCGCGGTCGCAGGCGCCGTGCAGCCCGAAGAAGCCCCCGCAGCTCTCGTTGCGCTGCCGGGCGCACATGAAGCAGCAGCCGCAGATGTCCATCACGACGCCGCCGGGGCAGTTCTTGGGCTCCTCGCAGCGGGACTCGTCGCAAGGCAGGCACACGAACGCCCGCGTCCCGGACGCCCCCAGGAACGCCACCGCCAGCAGCAGCCCAGGCCAACCCGACGCCCAGGGCCAGCCGACGCCGCCCCGGCGCCGCCGCCCCGCCGAGACCGCTGCCAGGTACATCCCGGCCAGGGCCGAAAAAGCGCCCCCGAGTCCGGCAGCCCCGGCGACGCCTCAGCCGCCTCTCCTCCCCCGGCTGCGGCCCCTCGAGAAAAGTTTCCTCAGCGGCGGAGACTCCAGCCAAACTTCTACCCCGGGCGGCTTCCCGCTCCTTTCGCCGTCGAGAAGCGCCTTCCGCGGGCTCCTCCTTGCCGGTGCCTCCGAAGCCTGCGGTCTCCCCTCAGCGGCCCCGCGCGCGGCGGCGGCGACTACGCAGCTGCTATAACGGGCGCCAGAGAGAGCACGAGACGAGCCTCAGCAGCTCCACCAACAAACTCGCCTCCCGACTCCGGACTTTTTCGCCGCCTCAGACTCCTCACAAGCTCTCCCAGAGCTCCGCCCCGCCCCAGCGCCCGTGCCATTGGGTAGCGGCGCGCCTGGCTCCGCCCCCAAGGCTGCTTTCGTTCCCGCGGATTGGGCCGCTCGCGCCGCCCCTCTCTCTCCCGGAGCCTTTTCGCTCTGTTGGTGGATGGAAGTGGGAGAGGCGCTGCTGCTGCTGCTTGGGCTCCGCGGCGGCTGCCTGCCTGCCTCCCTCCCTCCCTCCCCTCGCGCTCTGCCCCTCCCCTGCCTGTGGCGCTGAGTTCTCAGAGGCGGGCCCGGAGAGCGACCAACCGGAGGTCAAGCGACATGCCCAGCCAGTCCGGGAAAAGGCAGTCGCGGGTGGGAGGGGCCCTAATTAAATAAAGGGCAGCACTGATTGCGAAGGGGAGAGGTGGGGAAGCGAGGCTGCGGGCGCGCCTGCACCGAAAGTCAACCTGGAGGCTGCAAATCCGAATGTGGGAAACTAATTCCACACGGCGCTTAAGTTCTTCCCTGCCCCTTCTTGGCTCGAAAGCGCAAAGCGAGAAGAAAGAAGAGGAAAGCTCGCGTATCCCAGAATGCCAAAAATAATGTTATTCAGTTGAAAACGTCATGCTTGCAAAACGCTCATAAATTCACGATGACACCGGAACACCATAATAAATATATAATTGGGGGTGCCCACCCCAAAATAGGGACGCAGGTGGCGCTGTGGGTTAAAGCCTCAGCGCCTAGGACTTGCCGATCGAAAGATCGGCGGTTCGAATCCCTGCGGCGGGGTGCGCTCCCGCTGCTCGGTCCCAGCGCCTGCCAACCTAGCAGTTCGAAAGCCCCTCCGGGTGCAAGTAGATAAATAGGGACCGCTTACCAGCGGGAAGGTAAACAGCGTTTCCGTGTGCGGCTCTGGCTCGCCAGAGCAGCGATGTCACGCTGGCCACGTGACCCGGAAGTGTCTCCGGACAGCGCTGGCCCCTGGCCTCTTAAGTGAGATGGGCGCACAACCCCAGAGTCTGTCAAGACTGGCCCGTACGGGCAGGGGTACCTTTACCTTTACCTTTTACCCCAAAATACGATCTGAGCCAAGGCAAAGCACACACCCAAGCAACATCAAAGAGGTTTCTCTGCTATACTAATAAATGTGCCGCCCCAGAACATCCTGTGAGCACATGGCACAAACAAGGGTGTCTGTGCACACTGAAGATTGTCAACAATAAGGTATTATTATTTATTAAATTTGTATACTGCCCTATACAGGTAGATCACAGGGCAGTTCACAACATAATGTTACAATATAAAAAACACAAAATATATAATAAAGACAAAGACAACCCAATAATGCCCCCTCGTTCCCTTCTCACCAGAAGGTCCTCTGAATTGGACCTCAGTGTCTGGGATGAACAACGGAGACAAGATGCTCCTTCAGGTATACATGGCCGAGGCTGATTAGGACTTTAAGTTCAGCACAAACACTTTGAATTGTTCTCGAAAATGTACTGGAAGCCAATGTAGATCCTTTAGGACCCGTGTTATATGGTCCCGGTGGCTGTTCCCAGTCACATCTGGCAGCTGCATTCTAAATTAGTTGTAGTTTTGCAGTAGTCCAAGCAGGAGATAACCAGAGATAACATAGGAAAAAATAAGCACCCCAAAATATGCCTTGGGACACCTCTAATCATAAACCCACATGTACAGGATTTGTACACTCTTGCACACTGTTTGCCTAGTCGCTCCTTTAGGTGCAGCTGGATCCCATTTCTACTGACACTCAGAAAGGAGGGCAGTGCAAGTGAGCAAGCAGTGGTAGCTTCTCCTTTCAGCTGCATTCACTTGTCCACTGTGGATGGAAGGTGAGTGAAAAATGCCTCTGCTCCCCTTTCTGTCTGTGGCGAGAAGGTGCAGAAATGGTGTTTTAAAAGAGCAAAGAGGACGGAACCTGTCCTTGACCAGGGTAAAAAGATGGGAGGCTGCAAAAATTTCTAGGATTAGGAAACTTGACTTCTCTCTTCACTGTATTGTGTGAATTAGAAGTTTGTTATTGTGGTTTTAACCCCATCTTGCTCCAAAGGTTTTTTTTTTCTTTTTTAAGAAGGTTGTTTTGCAATCGAAGATGATAGATGTTCTTTATTTCAGAAAAACAAGCCTCTGGCGAATGAACCACAAAGCTTCCCTGTGATGCTCCTTTAAAAAAAATAAAATTGATTTGACAGGTAACCCTGCTTTACAGGCACAGCCTGAGGTGGGAAACTGTGAATTGCTGTGAGGTGGCTTGGTGATTGAAAAGTCATGACATCCCATAAAAGTGTGCCTTTGACCTCCCTGGGAAACCGCTTGTAGAGCAGGGGAGTGGGTTCAAAAGCAGCAAAATCTCCTTGTTTCTCTTGGGCCTGAAAGAGCCTGCAGGGAAGTGTGGGCCAAGTCATAAAGCCAGAAAAGGAGTGACTAGAGTAGCCTTCCTCAATCTGCTGCCCTTCAGGTATTTTGAACTCCCACCAGCCACCAGAAGACATGTAGAGTCTTGGCTGTGACTCCAAGGGTACCATTTGGGTATGACAGGGAGCTAATACACCCCCCATCCACCAACACATTTTCAGACCATGTGTAATGAGTCTTAGGCTGAGCACTTTCATCTCTGGCCTACTCCTTGGCAACTGAATCTTCTTCCTACACAAAACAGCTTTAACACAGTGCCCCTGTCAGTCAGCAGGCAAATGCTCAGGAAGGATTTAGTTATCTGTTTACCATGTGAATGGAATCTGTGAGGAGGCAGCATGCCTATGATTCCCTAAGGCTGAGACATGCAACAGAGGGCATCTGTCTCCAGTCTCCACTGTACCCAGGTTGGATATGTTTCTGAGACATTATCTGGAGTTGGCCACTGATGGGCATAGTGCTTGATTAGATGGATGTCCGATCTGACCCAGATGCTGTTAAGCTGCTCACAACAAGTCAGCAACACGACACATGATTCCTCTTCAGGGGAATTCAGCCTTCTGCCTTTTCCATTTGCATCAACCCTGAGCTTTTCAGCGGCCCTCTCATAACAGCACATGAAATAGTTTGTGCGTTAACTTTTTCTGATCTTAGCAAATGAAGTCCCCAGTTGAATCCCTGGCCTGTACTAGAGCAAAGATCACAAATCTTTCTCAATAATCAGTAAACCTCCTTGTCAAACAGCTCCTGCAAAATGGAACATTCCTCCAAAGGAACACAAGGATATGAAATAACTAAGCGAGAAAAAGGACAAGAGAGGGTGTGAGTCTGCATGGTGGAATGAAGGCCCAATCTGCATGGTGGAATGAAGGCCCAATTGAATTAAACATCTGAACTGCAGCCCAGGGGAAGAATAACGAAGAGTGACTAATGAGAGAAGGGAAATGCTGAAAACAAACACAATGCCTACTCAATTCGCTCTCAGCAAAGTAGTAAGCCCCCAAGAGGGCAAGGTGGAAATATAAAAAGCAAAGAAATCTAGCAGCTGTTTGTGTCTAGCAGGGCCTTGTTCCTGACAATGCCAAGCGTTCATGACATACACCGGTACACGTTGAAAGCAGGAATGAGTAATAAACACATGGAACTGAAATGCTGAGATGCTATAGCTTGTAAGGATATTTTGGCAGTGTTATGTACTGACCTGAATCCTAAAACAATAGGATCCAGAATGCAGCAGTCTGATTGGTCTGCAGGAGCCACCCAATCCAGCTGCAGGTGGAAGTGAATCAGCGACCTGATTGGTCTGCAGGAGCAGCCCGGAATTAGCCAATCACACGGGGCCCATTGTGTAAATAATGTATATATAGCTAGACTGTTTCTGTTGGGATGCACTTCAGCTGCTCTCTTCCCCTCACCCCATCCCACAAATCTGTTTCAGAGGGCTGGAGGATTTTCCAGAACAGATTTTGATGGAGGGTGCAGGGAAAAGAGAGGAAGGGGGAGTACCATTGCATGACTAGAACTCTGCTCATTCAGTGTGGGATACAACCCAATGCATGTGTTGGGAAGATTATTGGGGTAGAAAGTGCACTTATGCTGAGACTATTGCTTTTCAATATTTGCCTGGCTTTTTCAGGCCTCATCTGCACCATCACAAAACTCTCCTTGTAGGTTGCCTGTTCCTGCATTTTTTAGCTATGAATCACATTATGCTTACACTGTCCAGGTGGCATCTCAGTTTCTCGGAGCTAAAATTCGCTTTTTGCCTAACTAGCATGAAAAATTATTCTAAAATGATTATATTCCACTGTGCCATGCAACATGTGTTTGCCATATCATGTTTTTGGGGTTATCCTATTTCCCCCTCAGCTCCTCCTCTGTACTGCTGCCCATACTCCACCCACCAAACCTCAAATCTCCTTGTCTCTTTTCTTTCTCGTTGTAGCTGATGTTCATTTCCAAGGGTCCTTTCTCTTCTTTCTGGGTGGATTTACCTAGAAAGAAGCCCCTTTGCACTGTGACTGAGTTGTTGTTTGTATTAAAGGAACACAGGGTGGATTTTCCTGTATTCACCCTCCGCAAACACTTCATTCTTAGCTAGATGTGGATGTGAAGTTTAGCCAGAGTGTAGTAACAATCTAACAATGCCCTCCAAATAGGTGGGGAAAGTGGAGAAGCAAGGGAGTAGCATAAAAAATGATGTGACATGACCAGATCAAAAATACTGTTTCATACTACCCTAATTTATGAGTGGTGCGAAATTCCAGGGGTTCCAGAAGCATACCCATGGTTCGTATTTCCTTCAGAATGAGGCACAGAGGAGACTGTGGTGTCTTTATGATGCATGGTTTATTTAAACACATAAACAACCTGAGCCTACGATGGAGGGGTTCACAGCATTATCACCCCAAGAGGGTCCTGCCTCTCCCATGGCTACAGCCTTGGATTCCGGCAGAAATCCAGCATGCTTCTGACTCTCTGGTTTCAGCCTGCTTCCTCCATTACAACTCAGCTCTGGACTACAATGGAATGTGAGAACAGCAATCAACCAGCATTGATATGGAACCGTGAAGGGCTACAATGAACAAATTGGATTGGGAAGTGTGGATTTCCAAAGGCTGTGCTGAAGAGCCCTCAATTTCCTGAAATGAAGCTAGAATTTTTTTAAGCAGCCATTGAAAGATAGATGTTAGTGAATGAGTGATTTTTAACTGAGTGTTATTAACCAGCCGTATTTAGCTTTTATTGTTGTTAGATGCCTTGAAAGATCCCCTCTGAGGGTAGGATGTAATTATTTTAAATAAATAAATGCAATAAATATTAGGTACAAATTTACTAATGTTCACGCACAGTGCTGGCTTTAGAGTATGAAATGAGCTCTCTTACATTGCTATTTAAAGGTATTAATATTTCATTACGTTTGTCCAGAAGAGGCTTTTAAGACAAATGGGTAAATTTTAATTGGTAAATCAATCTTAGGAGTATATTCATCTTTTTTATGGAAATGTTACTTAACAGTAAAGTAGGCTGATTAGGACATCTGTTGGCCCATTTTAGCAGTGTTACACATGAGTGAAGTGTTCAACTCTGACATTTTAAAATTAATCGGAACTATACACCTTGGTATTTATTGTGCTTTGGACAAAGGAGGGAAAATGGAGCATAATGTGTTGTGCATGTCTGAAATTTAGTAAGTCACCTGAACCTCCCTCTGTTCAGGACCTCCTATAACCCCTTTGCGGGGCGGGGCAGGGGAGAGGTCTTTTTATAGTCAAGCAGTATATAAATTATATGAATTAAATAATAAACCTAAAATCTAATTTGCAAACGATGAACACAAAGTACATGGGGAAATCAGTCTACTCCAGAAAAGACCACAGACTGAAGAGGTTTCAGGGTGCCACGCTGAGCCGCCGCCTGCCTGCCGGGTCAGGAGAGAACACAACTGGTCGAGGCAGCTCTTGGTGGGCACATCCCCCCAACGCTGACTGGGAATCCAGCGGCAAGGCCATGCCCCCTGACGGCAGGCCTGGTAAGATGGGGTTCTCTGTGGGGGGTGCCTGGTTCACAGCTGCTCAAAATCATGTGCCTGGGGCTACGGTTTCCCTGGCCCTCCCCACCCCACACCCCTGCCAGGTAAGCCATACCCTGCACAATCAATCACAATATGCGGTGCACACGAACACACCATTTGAATGGCAGTGGCCATAAACTTTTGGGGGTAGCCCCCTTAAATAGCTAACACATAAAAATAATTTTTTTAAAATCCTTTTTAAAAATTGATCCTTAAGTTGGGTTGTCTTATGAAGAATAACTCTTTTAGAAAAACAAACTACAGTGGTACCTTGGGTTAAGAACTTAATTTGTTCCGGTGGTCCGTTCTTAACCTGAAACTGTTCTTAACCTGAGGTACCACTTTTAGCTAATGGGGCCTCCCGCTGTCGCCGCATGATTTCCGTTTTCATCCTGAGGTAAAGTTCTTAACCCAAGGTACTATTTCTGGGTTAGCAGAATCTGTAACCTGAAGCGTCTGTAACCCGAGGTACCACTGTAATGTGCTTCTCATCACATATGTCCAGCTTCATATCAGCCAGTGTCGTTGACTTTGCAGCACAAAACCAGCAACATGGGCTGAGAGCCAGTTTGTCCCTGTGGTCTGTTCACACATAGAATGACATTTATTCTATGATTTAGGGAAGCCCTCTCTCCCGCCTAGAAGCCTAGTGATACATGTATTACCTGTTCTCATTGTGGTCAATCAGATGCCTATGGGAAGCAGGACCTCAGCACAAGAGCCTTTTCCTCACTGGTGATTCCCAGCAGAAGGTGTTCAGAGGCAGTGGAGGCAGTGAATAGCCATCACTTCTAGTAGCCATCTACTGTATAAGTCCTACCAACCCCTGAATTTGTCTAATCTGCTTCAAAGCCAGCTGTTCTCCCCCTAATGTTCCTAAATCAGGTTAAAGGGAGAAAACCTGTAAATATTTCTTTTTTGGGGAAAAGAAGTTTCTAGTCTATTACCTAGAACAGTGTTACCCAATTAGCTAATTACTGCGGACCCCCTGTTTTTCAAAAGCCAAGCCATGAACCCCCAAACTTTTGAATTTTTTTATACCTCTGTGGTAGTTTTTGTTATGTGAATGGTGCCTTAGACCTCCTGGGTAGGTTACACAGACCACCCCCCGGGGTCCCCAGACCACCAATTGGGAACCATGGAACTAGAAAATATCAAAACAAAATAAAAAAATTCCTTCCAGTAGCACCTTAAAGACCAACTAAGTTAGTTCTTGGTATGAGCTTTCGTGTGCATGCACACTTCTTCAGATACACTGAAACAGAAGTCACCAGACCCTTCTATATAGTGAGAAGGTGGGGAGGGGTATTACTCAGAAGGGTGGTGGGATTGGGTGATTGGCAGATAGCTGTGATGAGCCTGTTGACGACTCTTAACGACTGCAATAGGTCTTAAAGGAAAAAGCAAGGGGTGAGAAGATGAAAAATGGCTTTGTCATGTATAATGAGATAAGAATCCAATGTCTTTGTTCAGACCAGGTCTCTCCATGGTTTTAAGTTTGGTAATAAGTTGCAATTCAGCAGCTTCAGAATGGTGCCTTAGACCTCCTGGGTAGGTTATACAGACCACCCCCCAGGGTCCCCAGACCACCAATTGGGAACCATGGAACTAGAAAATATCAAAACAAAATAAAAAAATTCCTTCCAGTAGCACCTTAAAGACCAACTAAGTTAGTTCTTGGTATGAGCTTTCGTGTGCATGCACACTTCTTCAGATACACTGAAACAGAAGTCCTCCCCACCTTCTCACTATATAGAAGGGTCTGGTGACTTCTGTTTCAGTGTATCTGAAGAAGTGTGCATGCACACGAAAGCTCATACCAAGAACTAACTTAGTTGGTCTTTAAGGTGCTACTGGAAGGAATTTTTTTATTTTGTTTTGACTATGGCAGACCAACACGGCTACCTATCTGTAACTAGAAAATATCAAGTTAAGTTGAAGATGGAGTCAGAAAACTGGAAGAGGGCAGTTATTCCACTTCAACAGTCAGGAAGACAAGGATACAAAAGATGATTTTCCTAAGCCCTGTTGGAGCAAGTGGGAGGAGCAAACTCACTGCAGGATATCATTTCCCACTGATTAAGAAATTTAGAGTCTCTTGCCAATGAGATCTGGAGGTCTCCCTCACGTTTCTTGCTAGTTTTTAGGGCTTTCATAAAATTGTGTGATACACTAATCTTCTTTGCATGCTGAATAACCCTGGTTCAATCTCCAGCATCTCCTGGTAGAACTGGGAATGTCCTCTGCTTGCAACCCTGGGGAAAGGCTGCCAGTCAGTGCAGCAATAGTGAGCTAGATTGATCAATGGCCTGACCGGTATAATGCAGCTTCCAGTATACTTCCCCCCCCCCACAGTATATTTTAAATTGCCATCTTTTAGTTGTCCAGATGCTGTGCTTTGTTCAAACACTTGACCCCAAGGAAAAAAATTAATTGCAAATGAGTTACATGTATGATTTATTTAGCTATCTATATCTGTCAAACAAACACATCAAGTAAACTGGCTTTCTGCAGTTTTGCTCATTCATGGGGTTCATACAGTTTGCAGGAAGTAAGATAAAACATTTTCTTAAAACTTCCAATATTTTTCCTACAGTCATTACATTTTTCGGTACAAGTTTCCTCCTGGGTGATTTAGTAGCCAACACAAATATGTATGCAGGCCTGGCTCTCAGCACACCAGCTAGTATTTTACAGAGTTTTGTGTGAATTTTACAATATCTGATAGTGCATGTCTTTGGTGTTTTGTTTTTTTTAAAAAAATGTAGCTTAAATCTGTCTTACATTATTTTTGGAACATCTTTGATGTATTAATTCTGCTACTTTTGAAGTACCCATTTCCTGTTCTACAAGTACTTTACTTTTTCTCTCCTCCCTCTTTCCACTTAAAAATATCTGTTGCAATGTTATGACCAATAATTCCCTTTCAGTGCTTCCCACAAGAATTATGGGAAGTATCGGTAACTTCAGAGCAAATAATAGTTCTACTGGAAATACAGTGGTACCTCGGGTTACATACGCTTCAGATTACAGACTCTGCTAACCCAGAAATAGTACCTCAGGTTAAGAACTTTGCTTCAGGATGAGAACAGAAATTGTGCTCCTGCGGTGTGGCGGCAGCAGGAGGCCCCATTAGCTAAAGTGGTGCTTCAGGTTAAGAACAGTTTCAGGTTAAGAACGGACCTCCAGAACGAATTAAGTACTTAACCTGAGGTACCACTGTAACTGCAAATAAGCCATCTCTTTCTGCAAAGCAGTGCCACCCACCCCTAATTCAGGCAGCTGCTCCAGAAGGATACTGATGTGACGATGTTGCGAGCATGAGCATCATGACTCCCACCCGAAACTGGGCAAAAGCTTCCCAGGCTTTGGAAAGGAGGTGCTATGCCTCTCCTCTGACAGGATGTTGGAGCCTACCTTTGGGAAGGTAACAGGAGGGCTCTTGAACCCAGTTGCAGCATCACACCTCCCATCCTAAGTAGGAAAGAAGCTTCCTGGGCTTTGGGAAGGAAGCACTAGGCTTTAAGACTTTAATATTCTAATTTGCCAGGAACATTTAGGGGACTAGCCTAGTCCCCCTAGTCTGCTGACCGCATGACACTGGCCACTCTTCTAAATGGCCTCGGCCCAGTATACCTGAAGGAGCATCTTCACCCCTATCACTCAGCCTTACTGAGGTCCTCCTTCGAGGGTCTTCTGCTGGTTCCCTCACTGTGAGAAGCAAAGTTACAGGGAACCAGGCAGAGGGCCTTCCCGGTACAGTGGTACCTTGGGTTACATATGCTTCAGGTTACAGACTCTGCTAACCCAGAAATAGTACCTCGGGTTAAAAACTTTGCTTCAGGATGAGAACAGAAATCGTGTTCCGGTGGCACAGCAGCAGCGGGAGGCCCCATTAGCTAAAGTGGTGCTTCAGGTTAAGAACAGTTTCATGTTAAGAATGGACCTTCAGAACGAATTAAGTACTTAACCAGAGGTACCACTGTAGTGGCACCCGCCCTGTGGAACGCCCTCCCACCAGATGTCAAGGAGATAAAGAATTACACAACTTTTAGAAGACATCTGATGGCAGCCCTGTATCGGGAGGTGTTTTAATGCTTGATGTTTTTATTATGTTTTTAGATATGCTGTAAGCCGCCCAGAGTGGCTGGGGATACCCAGCCAGATGGGTGGGGTATAGATAATACATTTATTATTATGATTCACTTATGCTCAACACTTTTTAAACATAGGCAGTTTAGGATCTCAGGTGATAAATTATGCTGTAATGCTTCAATGTTTCGTTGATTGAAAATCAATATGAGCTGAAAACTCAAATGTTGAAAATTTCAATTACTTTTTGGAATACCCTTGTACTTTTTAAAAAAAAGTTTCTAAAGTGCAGTCCTGTACATTTTAGTCAGAAGCAACCCCTATTGTGTTCAAAAGGGCTTCCCCCTTAGTGAGTGTGTTTAGGGTCACCTGCATACTCTGAAGAATAACATAATTCATAAGCCTTGAAGGACATATGGACCCATTCTTCCAGAGAAGTTATTGCATGGAATATTCAGTAGAGGCATGGCTTCTGGAAGGTTCCATGACCTTTACCACCTTGAGCTCCTTGAAGGAAAAGGATGAGATATAAAATACGTGCCAAAATTAATAAAATCACACCACAAGTCATGGACTATAGTGGCTAATATGGAATCTAGTCATTTTCAGCCTAATCTTCTGCTGTGTTTGGTGTAATATCAGTGGACCTTAGATGTTTCTAATTCTGTACAGAACCAAGCTGATAACCACATTCCTGAGAGTTATCACATTTCTGTACACAAGCAGATCATACAGTTTCAAAATAAAATCTAAATATTAGTTGGCTGTGTTCAAAAGTGATGCTAAAATTAATATAAAGGATATTATCTGAATATTTAACCCTACCTACTTACCTAATGTTCTAGATAGCCTTAGATTTCCCCCGCAAATGAAATAGATGATTCTGCTTTTAAAAATCATGTCTGCAATTGGGATTTAGTCACAGGTGAAAAAGTAGTGACTGGAAGCAACTGCATAGAATTCTTGTTTGCCTTCTGTCTACATAGTTACGCTATTTACATTTCTGCAAAGTGACTATGAAATATATTCAATTTGAAATTCATTAGTTCCTTTCCCCATCAGTATTTTCCATTAATTCTGCCCACTTCCTCATTGCTTTGCCTGGGGGTAAATTATTAAATGTAATGCAAAGCAATGTAGAATCAGAAGAAGACCACCATTTGCAAATTAAGCACTGATAATTGTAAGCGTTTCTCATTACGCTTTATCAGCTTGTTGTGTTTTCTGCTTCCCAAAGCAATCCAAAAGACCCAGAAGTGCTGGTGAAGAGACATTTGTGGTTCCAAGATGACAGCATTCCCGAGGGAATCACCATGCACTGTACATTTAGTACAGCTATATCGACTTCATTTCCCTCCGTGTAGTGTGAGAGATATATGGCACTTCATGCGTGGGGGGAAATATCATTGTGAAAATCTTGTGAAATACGTTACTCTGTTGTTATATTCTGCTATGTCTTCCTAAGGTTTGTTAAGGTTGACCAGCTCCCAGCCATCTTGATGTTTCTATTTTACAGTGTGAGCTCTGTTGATGGTCATTTTGGTGGTGATGTGAATCCTAGAATCCTAGAATTCAAAGGGACCATCAAAGTTATGCAATCTAACTACCTGCAATGCAGGAAACTTTTTTCCCAACGTGGGGCTTGAGCCCACCACCCTACATTTAAGAACGTTCAGTATACTGAAGGACAAAAGGTGGAACAGGTAAAGAGGCGAGTGCTACAAGACTACAAGACCCTTCCCCGACTCCATCTGTCAGCCCAGTTGAATGCATCCAGGAGACACACCAAAGGGCACAGCAGCGCTACCAACAGGGTTAGTCCTGCTACTGTTTGAAGTGTTTCTCTAAGCACCATGGCTCCAAAAGACTCAATTTTGCCAGGGAAGGATATACTAAAACGGAGGCTTAGTCGCTCAGGCCAAGAAAGCAGTAAGCGTACCCTGGCCGTCGTCCATCAACATAAACCACAGGAGTGTTCCCACCCTCCGTTCAGTAGACCTGGGACTCTGGAATATGTAAACTCCCGATCCACTTCATAATGCAATAAAGCCTTGCGCTACAACTGTGGATTGGTATTTGAGAGGGCTAGTGAGGAGAGCACCACACAGGAAGTACTGTGAAACTCACTGGTAATTGTATTAACACACCCACCCACCCACCCTGCAGAATGTTATGTTATGCCCCTTCCTCTCTCTCACTTTTCTGGCCAGTGGCAGCGACACCATAGCCAAGAGGGCTGAGAGGGCAGTGACACCTCACCTCACCAACCGCTCCTGGGTGGGGTGGGAAATTCCATCCAACCATTCGCATTTCAGTAGGAAGTGTAATGAGCCTATTTCAATTCTAAATATGCTGGAACTGCACATCCTGCCCATGTCAGCAAAATCCAGATTTTTAACCAGTCGTTCCATAACCATTAGAGTTGGTGTAGTTTTCCAGTGCTGGGCTAACATAGTCTTCACTCCCTATTAGAAGATTTAGAAAAAAATAAAATAAAATAAAGTGCCACTTTAAAGGCTTAAGTCAAATAGTACTAGACTCTGCAACTCAAACTATAATCTTAAAACAGTAATTTGAAAATAACCTGCTACTTGAGGCAATAGGATTAAATATAATTATGGTCCCGCCATAAAGAATGCAAATCTGCATGGTCAAAATGACATTTATAGCTTTTAAGGGCATCGTTCTATATTTAAGACACATGGGACAAAGGGCTATCCTATAGCTGCTATAGGATATGGTGAAGTTGCAAAGCAGTGGCTCCATGCAAACTGGAGTATGGGATTATTTGGCCCATCTGTCAATATGGAGGAGAAAAAACACCTGACTTCACCAGAGTTGTCTGCCAGCAATAAATGCATCGTGTTTCTCTTGATGAACAACATAAAAATGTTTAAGAAAGCAAAGATGTGTACACATGCTAACTGAGAGTTCCAAAGGATACTGTATTTCCAAAGCGTATGAATGGGGAACAAATGATCTGGAAATGATGTGGCCAGAATGACCAGGGACTGAATCACGTTGCCTATGAGGAAATGCTACAAATGACTGGGACTTGTTAGTTTAGAAAAAAGGCAACTAAGAGTACGGTAGGTGATGCTGGAAGTGAATATGATTGTGCACAGGGTTGGTAAAGTGGATAGAGACGATCTTTTCTCTCTTTCTTATCATACTGGCACTGAAATGAACCCACTTGGCAGCAGATTCTGCCAATTAACATATGAAATTTACTGCTCCAAGACGTGGTGATGGCCACAAGCTTAGATGGCTTTAAAAGAGAATGAGAGAGATTTATGGAAGAGAAGTACTCATATCAGCGGCTACTAGGCCTGTTCCAGGTTTCAGTAGAAGGATGTCACATGGTACCACTTGCTGAGGAGCAGCAACCTGAGAGGGCTATTGATTTCATATGCTGCTTGCGGGCTCCCCAATCGCTACTTGGCCACTGTTGCAAACTGGATGGTAGACGAGAAGGGACTTTTGGTCTTGCCCAGCAGGGCTCTCTTTATGTTCTAATAGGGGAAACTGCAAAGGGTCAGAGGGAAAGGTATAAGAAGTCTCATGTGGTCACCAGGCACAATGTTTCCCATTCACACAGTACCATATCCCGAAGAAGGTAGCTCCTATTATTGAGGAATCAGTTCAGCAGTTGATAGTATTTTGCACAAAACTTCTCAAAAACATCTAAAAAGCATTTGTTCTCAAAATGGCCTTTTCAATTTGCTTATTTGCATTGGAGATGAAATAGCGTTTTTAACCTCAGAACTCGATACTGTGGTTATAAAACAAATAAAGTGCCCAACTGGTTATTCACCTGTGTAGGGAAAGTGGTCATTACACAGGCTATACCTGCCTATTATGTGTGAAAATGGCAATGCATAAACGGCAGGAAGGCAGTTTAACAACAGGAGATACATAAAAGAGATGTCTGAACAACTTTACGTTTTGCCAAATGCCTCTCTCACTGTCAGATAGATTCATGGCAATTAAAAAAAAAGTGACATTAAGGCAATTTGTATGATTTCATCACAGGGAACACAAGATGAATTATTCAGCACAATTTCAGATGAAAGTCAATGAGCCAGTGATACCTCCGCACCACTGTGCACAGGAGTTCTGTCAAGATGGCACCATTATCCCCAGTAAAGAACAGTAACCTTTACTCAGGAAACCATCCAGATCACACAGCTATGCTCTCAATGGTTTATTAAAAGGTGAACATTAAAAATACAAGTGATTCGGAACAAATGTAAAAATGCTACAACCATGCTTTGTGATGTATCATATGATCTGCTCACTTGATCCTCCTAAATTACCTTGCTGACCCAGGGGAGAGAAGTAGCACCAGTAAGCTAATAGGATGGGAAGATTAATTAAGGAAGTAAGATGAGTCTGCTCTGGTGAGCCAGAGCAGCGCACAGAAATGCTGTTTACCTTCCCGCCGGGGTGGTACCTATTTATCTACTTGCACTTTGACATGCTAGGTGGGCAGGAGCTGGGACCGAGCAACGGGAGCTCACCCCGTCGCAGGGCTTCGAACCACCGACCTTCTGATCAGCAAGGCTCTGTGGGAGACTGTAGTATGTGGTAATACTGTACTGTCCCTTTGAGACTAGTTGTACCACTCCAACAGAGGGCCTACTGTATTTCTTGTAGCTGAAGAGGGAGTGTTGTTGCTCAGGGAGCTGAACTTGCAGCGGGAGCCTTTTTGTATGTGCTGAACATGCTAAAAGAATACAGGCCTACAACTCCGCAAGAGCCATCCTTTGAGAGCGTGCCACATCACACAACTTAGACTTCGTTGGGATCCTAGAATCCCAACATCAGGCCCTCCACACTTTCTTTGATCTTGTCTCTACCTGTGATCCTCCATGCTCCTCTTTTTCCGCCTCAGAAAACATCGGTTCTACTTGCTCCTTAAAACCAGACTTTGCAAGAGGAACATATATGTCATTTCATTTTCCTTCACAGGATTGTTTCATCCATAATTACTCTAGAATGTACAGTATTTTGAGTGCTTTAATGTATATATTTGAAAACACATTCTTTTGTGTGTGTGTGGCGCTGATAATAGCAGGCTCCGAGAGAATATGAAGCAATTTCACTGGGAGATCAACTTCCCAAGCAGAAAAATGTTCTTTCTTTCATGCCAAACCTCTGTTTAATTCTCTTAAGTCTGTGGGAGCCAGATCTACTGAATGTTTTCATGCTAATTTATATGGATTTTTAAATAAGGAGTCATGGAAATCCATACCTCATATACATTTTCTTTCCATCCAACGGAATTACTTTGGCTATCGTGTACTTCAGTGAAAACCACCTCTGTAAGCAGAGTGTGACTGAGCAAAGGCTAGCAAAATGGAAAATTTCATTTCCAAAAATATAATAAAAGTTTAGGAGTAGTAGAGGAAGTGGATGTTCCTTGAACTTATGGTACACTCATCTATATTTCCCCCATTATACTTCTATTTGCACAAATTAAATTGGCTGTAGCATTTAGAGCCAAGATAAAGATTTTTTTTTCTGCTGCTGTTGCTGCTGCTCATTTTGACTTTCACTGAAAAATAAATATTGACACATTTTAATATGTCTGTGATTAAAAGTGTGATGCTGGGGAATGCCTTGGTTTCATTCCCATTATTTTAGTCAAGCAGGAACTTTCCATGACATTTGTTTTTTAACACAAGATCATTCCTATGTGGAAACAACAAGGACATTCGCTTCTGGAAATCAGTGGGCTTTTGCATACCTTCCAGCATTTCTCTGATGAAAATAGGGACACCCTCTTCTACATCAGGAAGCTTCTCCCACATTTGGTCTCATCACACACAGAGAAATCACATACAAATATACATCTGTCACCTTGAGCCAATTATAACCTCTCCACCTCATCTACCTCGCAGGATTGTTGTGAGGGAAGGGATTGGGCACAGCACCTTCCACAGATAAATGGAATGAAATAATTTTGTTGTTGTAAGCTGCCTTGAGTCCCTGTCAGGGGAAAAGGTGAGATGATGATGATGATGATAATGATAATGGAAACTCTAAGAATGATCAGGAACATACCAGAGAGTAAATATTGAGAGTACAGATGGGCCTTTGGTCTAAGCTAGGGGGGCTTGTTTTACATAACGTTCACCCCGTATATTTGTGTTAAATTATGCTGCCCTGCAGAGGTAAATATGTACCGTATTTTTTGCTCTATAAGACTCAAGTTTTCCCTCCTAAAAACTAAGGGAAATGTGTGTGTGTCCTATGGAGCGAATGCAGGCTGCGCAGCTATCCCAGAAGCCAGAACGGCAAGAGGGATTGCTGCTTTTGCAGAGCAGCGATCCCTCTTGCTGTTCTGGCTTCTGAGATTCAGAATATTTTTTTTGTTTTCCTCCTCCAAAAACTAGGTGCGTCTTATGGTCTGGTGCATCTTATAGGGCGGAAAATACGGTATGTTTTCAACAGAACATAGAGATTGTCTACATGCAGGAAATACATTTGGCTGAATTTACCTAATGAGCCCTTCTCAGCAGAAGCCCTGCCGAAGGATTTTCACTTGCATAATAGGGCTTGCCCCCCTCTCTTTCCCCTGTACCTTCTGAATTTGGCTTGAGGGTAGGAAGAACTGCACCCCCCCCCAAGAGTTTGCAGTGGGGGGAGGAGGAGGGATTGTTCCATCTGGCAAGCTCAAATACTTATAGTGACATAACAAACAGAGTTGATTTTTTCCCCATCACTCTTCAGTCCTCACTGGTCTAGATAAGATCATGATATTGATTTGTCACATACCAGGAGAGTCGTGGATGTGTTCATTCAATTTTTAAAGCATTAAAGCCGTTAAGACTATCACCATGCATAGCAACTCTGTACTTCAATGGTATCTGCAGTTTTATACTTAGCTTTGGAGCCAGCAGTGAGAATGTGTTGTTCCTACAGAGCAGACAGGAGCACAGGGCCAAATTAGGCATAAGGATAGATGTGTCTTTGCTTTCAACATGATAACTCCTTTTTTAAAAATGCAAATAACGTGCTGTGGTCCTACAGGAAAATCCCGCCTCAGAAGCTTTGAGGGAATTCCCCCCCCCCCAACCCTATGTTCAGATCTTCACATTTCCACACCAGGTGGAGATTTTTCTTTTTTAAAATAAGCATTTATTGTGAATATCTCCTAATATTTGCATGTTTGTATTCAGTTTTGTCTATCATGCACACTTTTGCAAATCAACCTTCCCTAATGTAATGATTTTTTGTATCTTATTTTCACTGTACATCTTTATATTATTATTTTACCTTAGTATGTGCATTTCGGCACATATTACTCGGCTATAGAACTGCATGGCAAAACTCGGAGAAGTGTGAATTTCGAAGGATGGTTGTGCTTAAGTTCTCATATTGCTTCAGAAAGGGTGAATTACGGTAGGTCAATTGGCCTTTAAAGGCCAGCTGAATCGAATGTCTCCCCCATCCCTAGTTTCCTATCACACAGAGAGATCACTACATGCATGCATAGGATCAGTTCAAATACCTTCAGAATTAATGTACGCAATCCCATTCCCCCTGCCTTACATGTTCAAGGATTGTGTGAAAAGCCTTGTTAAAGTTGAACTTTGGCTTCCTGCATCCACCAGACCCAGCCAGCACAGCCAGTGGTCAGAGATGCTGGGAGCTGCATTCAAATTCTTGCAAACTGGATTACAGCATAAGGATCAATCAAGGTTCTGATTCTCATTCCAAACATCATATAGCAGGTTCAGAAACTGAATCATAAAATGAAATACTCTCACTAAGCTCAAAAGCTAAATAAAGCCAGACCTGCCACCAATACCTACAAACCAGGGGGGCAATCCTTTCCTAGTGGTGCAGCAATAAAACTGCTAGTACATTTGCAAAGCTAAGCAGGGTCCGATATGGTTTCAAATTGGATGGGGAACTGTGTACAGTCATACCTCGGGTTACAGATGCTTCAGGTAGCGCGTTTTCGGGTTGCACACTGCGCCAAACCCGGAAGTACCAGAACGGGTTACTTCTGAGTTTCAGCTATCGCGCATGCACAGAAGCACTAAATCACACTTTGCGCATGCGCAGAAGCACTGAATCGCGACCCGTGTGTGTGTGTGCAGATGCGGCACTGCGGGTTGTGAACACTGTGGGTTGCGAACGTGCCTCCCGCGCGGATCACGTTCGCAACCCAAGTGTCCACTGTATTGAGATTCCTGCATTGAAGTGGGTTGGCCTATAGATGATCCATGGAGTCCCTTCCAACTCTATGATTCTGTGATCAAGCCCAGTTCTTTGGAGGATTTAACTTCCTGCCTGTAGAAAGGACTGTGTGCCAGGAGCAGCCGTGTTATCTTGACCCAGTAGCTGTTATTTGCTTTGCTCCTGGATTTTGATGTGCGTGCATGTCTATATTCTTCGAGAAGACCTATAAATAAAACACACCAGGGCCAGATTTTGAAGCTTCAGACATGTTTTCAAACAGGTTAAGGAACAATAAGGACTCCTCCAAGTTAGAGGTAATATAAACAAATGAAAGGGTTATGTTTCAATAACACTAACTGAAGGCTCAATTATTATTTACAGTCCCAGTATTGCACAATAATAATCCAGGGGCACAGCAACAGAAGCATTTTCAAAAGGTACTTATTTCACGTCCTGCATACTTAAAAGTTCACCTTGCAATCATTATGTTTGTAGGTTGGGTAAGGAGACAACCTACGATTCTCCTACTACAAGATGTCTATTGAGCCCAGCATTTCTATATAAGGCAGTATCTGTTGGGTCTGTTGGCCATTCTCTCTTATTCATTTCTGGTATGTTTTTTCTCCAGGTGTCTCAACAGTCTGAAATCAATCTGGCAGGCGCTGTGTTTCATGTGGAGGTGGTTTCTCAAAGCTCCTTCCTGATTTGGCCTCACTTGAGCAGCACTCTTTCTTTTCTTTTCTTTTCTTTTTTTTTAGTTCAGAGCACCTGTTCAGCTAATGCGAATGTTAACTTTAAAATTAATGATCAAAAGATCCGGTCCCTATGATATTGACATTCTCATGCCATTTGGATAGCTGTCTTACCAGAATAACAGGTCACTATGTACTTCCCATACAAACATTGCAGGCAACACACAAATTCTAGCTTTATTCTAGCTTTATTTGAGAAAGAAAGAAAGAAAGAAAGAAAGAAAGAAAGAAAGAAAGAAAGAAAGTTGTGTGAAGGTTATGGTCAAAAAGTAAGCCTTATCCCTTTCCCCCTTAAGATCTTTTACTCTATGGAAAGTATGGGGAAACTTGGAACTAGGGACCAAATATGGCCCTTCAGATCTCTCTATCAGGCCCCCAAGCTTTCTCCCTCAGCAGCCCTGCTTCATAGCCTCCTTCATTTCATTTTACTTTGAATTTGTATACTGCCTTTCTATATGAAATGCTGTAGGATGCTCACACACAGAGGAATCATGGGCCGATATGGCATATTAATGCAGTACTGCAATATTGGTATAACTGGCCCTTATAGAACAGAACTTTTTCTTTCTTTCTGGGAATGAGATTCCAGGATCCAGAAGGGATTCATTAAAATGTGGGTGGAATGCGGTGAACAACTGCCAATGTGGACTCCTCCACCGAATTATATCCTGTGCCTTCCGTACCACAGAGTGTATCTTCCCATAACCTTGGACAGGTGATTCTTGACTCTCCTTGAAAAAGAAAAATGTCCCTTGTCTATAGATCTCCTTTCCTGGGCACTCTTGCTTTGCTTGCCATCACCTGGAGAAGCCACAGGCTACACCCCCTCCCCCGTCCCATTTCCTGTGCTGCTTGACAGGCATAGCAGCAGTGGTGTGCCTTGCTTAGTTTCTCCCCTGGCTCTTGACCTCGCTTCTAAATTTGTCCTGATCTCATAAGAATTCTTCTTGTGCTGATGTAATCCAGCCAATACTTCCACATTCCTGCATTGGGCAAACTGTCTCGGAACCAGTTTCACAGGGAAGCTGTCATTTAGCTATCTTTTTGCAAGCTCAACAACTACAATTGCATATGCCACTCTGCTAGCTGTGTACCCAAATTCTGCACACCACACAGGCACATGGAATTCTACAGCTTGGTCCAGATTCATATTTACAGCCTAAAGAAGATGGCATGCATTAATTAGGTTTGAAAGAGAAGTAAAAATGTAACTGAAGTACTGTAATGACTATGTATATATACAGACTATTTTCCCATGTTAGGTATTTATTAGTATTTCTTGTAACAGCTACAGCACCTTGATTGCAATATTATTTAAATATGAGCATATTTATTCAGATTATATATCATTTCATTTTCAAACTACCTCATCAGTGCCATCTGCATCGAAATCACAGCAGCAGTTTTTCTGCTTTGGGCATATATTTGAACAAAGTTTCCAAGATCCAAATTGGTAAGAGAAAAAATTCGGATTGAAGTGTAACCACATTTTGCCATTGCATTCACTCCAGCTGATATGTTCTTCACATCTTTGGAAGGGAATATATCACCTCCCACCTTGTTGACCCAGCAGTTCCCCAACAGAACTCCGCCCTGAGAAACCCTTTCTCCCCACACCAAAGAGCTGCTTTCACACTGGGCATTTTCTGTGAAATTTCTGTGCTTTGTTCACCCACATTTTACAGAGCATCTATACAACACTGCAAACAAAACATCCCCATCTCATGTTTCCCCAGCATATATATATATATATATATATATATATATATATATATATATGGCTCAGAAAATCCAAAATAAAAAACTCAATGGAATAACCACACAATATCTGCCAGGTGTTCATCATCCACTGTTCTACTGGATTCTGGCTTGGGTAGTTTGCTTTAGCTATTTCCTTCTCGGTGATCCAACTTTCCTATTTATGGAATCAGCCCTACTATTTTTACCATTCTGTTTCCCAATAGTATTACCTTTGTATCAGTTCCTTCTCCACCCCCACTCCAATGGATAGGGGAATAATGAAGGAGAGTGGGGTGTGGGGGTGGAGGTATTTAACCCTTGTCCATGGGCACAGTGGTCACAATGGAAATTGCTCTTCCATGGGGAGAGTTGCTATTCTGCTTAAAGCAGCTTAAAGCAGAACAACAATGGAGCTAAATCATCCACAGGTGGAAACACCCCAGGAATCACTACATGGAGCTGCTTACAGCTTGATTCCACTGCATGGGATGAGGGTGGAGCTGTGATCTAAACCACTGAGACTCTTGGGCTTGCCAATCAGAAGGTCACCGGTTCGAATCCTCATGACGGGGTGAACTCCTGTCGCTCTATCCCAGCTGTCGCCACCAACCTAGCAGTTCAAAAGCACGTCAAAGTGCAAGTAGATAAATAGGTACCACTCTGGTGGGAAGGTAAACAGCGTTTCCATGAATTCTGGTTTCCGTCATGGTGTTTCGTTGTGCCAGAAGTGGTTTAGTCATGCTGGCCGCATGACCCAGAAAGCTGTCTGCAGACCAACGCCAGCTCCCTCAGCCTGAAAGTGAGATGAGTGCTGCAACCCCACAGTCGCCTTTGACTTGACTTCACTGTCCAGGGGTCCTTTACCTTTTACCTTTACCTGATTCCACTACGCTCCATTTCACCTGTGTATAAGACGTTTTTGTTCATCCTGTCACAATTCAATGTTTGCAATCTTGTTTATGCTTACAAAAATAAAAGGAAAAGCATTTTACAGTGTGTTGACCTGGAAGATCAGGGTTTAAATCCACACTCACCAATGATGTTACTGTAAATTAACTGAAAATGGCAAGTTTCTCCCTTTTCCTTCCATAATGTCTGATTAATCAATCTTGTAATGAAGCATCACACTATTCCACATGTCCTGCACCCACTTCACAGCATTGGTGGGTGAGGATGCAAGGAACTTGGAATGGTGTGACATTAAACGTATAGCTGACATTAAAAGCATAACTGAAGTGTTATGTTATATGCTGTCTGAATTTGTTATGTGATATTGTATGTACTCTGCCCTGGCACTGTATAGGGAAGAACAATAATAAATACATAATATTTTTTAAAAAACTGAGATAAAAAGAGGAAGGGGAAATTAGATGGTTTGCTGCTGTTTTAATAATCAACCTTGCATTGGGAATAATACCTAGCTGGGCCCTAAAGAGTGTTAGGTTGTGGGCGAACATATCAGATGACACAGCGATTCTTCCAAAGCAGCTCTTTATTTGTAAGCTGGAACAGAACTGACTGAGGAGCTTAGTCAGCCTGCTTATATAGAGCTCCAGAACAATTGTAACTGTTGCAACTTTCTAAAACTATCCAATCACAGAACGTTACTTTCGATCCTTCATTTGCATAACTATCTACAGTATCCACCTGCTGGCCCAGGGTGAGAACATCAGTACATAGCAGAGAGAAGCTTGATAGTTTAGAATTTGCATTGCTTATCACAGAAAAAGTCTGTAAGAAGAGTAAACTACTGCAGACTCGTTCGAGTTGTTCTGTGATTTTGGATTTGACAATATTGTTATGCATGCCCCAATCTCGAAACAGTGAGAGGTTTCAGGATTCCCACCACATCCCTTGCGCTTGAGTTGCTTGGAACAAAGGTCACATATCATTTATACATATATTCAGGCTGAACATGGGATGGAAAGCTCACAACATTAACATTCCAACTGCTCCTGCTTCTCCATTAGATTTCTAGGATTCTCCAGTGTCATAGCATTGAATTTATCACAGACAGCAAGCTAAGCCTCTGAGTATCGGGTCCAGGTTCAAGACCGCCTGGCCATTTTAGCAACCCCTCCTTTTCTACAGAATCCCATTTAACAGCTATAAAATCATAGGATTGAAGGACACCAGTTAGTCCAACCCCAAATTCCATTATATATGGCACTGTAGGTGTATATTTGAGAATTTCACTAGCGAAATGCTCTGCGTTCTTCAGTTAAGCTTATCTAGGATCAACATTTTTAAAAATATCCTTGATGCTGATTAATGGTGCATTCACACAGTTTCTCCTCTCTGATCAAGCCACCCACACCCACCTTGCTGCCCCGCTCTCACATTCCCATATAATTGGGTCTTGGTAGGGTGACCAGGTGAAAACGAGGACAGGGGTCCTGCACCTTACACCTACTGGAATTTCTTCTTCTGCATGACTGTTTATAAAGATGCAAGAATCCTGTTCTTTTTCTTTTCCCCACCTGGCCATCCTGGTCTTGTGAAAGCATTCCGTGAGTTTCCAGGCTAGCAAATGGCAACTCTGACTTTTGCAATGTACTGTTTCATGTCAGCACAAATAGGGAGCCTCATTTCTCAAAAAGGGAAACAGAAGCTAAAAATGAGTCGAGGTCATCTTCCTTTTGTAGTAAATGCAACAAACTTATGCAGTTTTGTTATTTTTGTTTCAACCAATGATTCACATTAAGCATGTAGCCTACATACCAGGACGGGAACCAGAGAAGCCAACCTTTTAATGCCTGCTCAGCAAGCTATGTTCACAAGTGGTGTTGAGTTTACGCTTAAGACATAGATTTTATCACCCACCTTACATAGTTATTTCCTTGGAAGGTCTGTTACCTATGAAGTACACAACACAACAGAAAACAAGAATGCTTCTTAAACCTTGGGAAAGTGCTCCTACTTTGGCTAGCAGCAATGTGTTGGATTAAAGCCCTCATTTCTACTGTCATCAATTGCAACATTCCTAATTATTTAAATGGGAGAAAGAAATCTATGTCTTCAGCTTTAAACTGATGAAAAGGGCAAACTCTGCATACATTTGGGGAAATATTCAATCCAAATGCTAAAATCCATTTTCGTAGAATCATAGAATCATAGAATCATAGAGTTGGAAGAGACCACAAGGGCCATTGAGTCCAACCCCCTGCCAAGCAGGAAACACCATCAGAGCACTCCTGACATATGGTTGTCAAGCCTCTGCTTAAAGACCTCCAAAGAAGGAGACTCCACCACACTCCTTGGCAGCAAATTCCACTGTCGAACAGCTCTTACTGTCAGGAAGTTCTTCCTAATGTTTAGGTGGAATCTTCTTGTAGTTTGGAACCATTGCTCCGTGTCCGCTTCTCTGGAGCAGCAGAAAACAACCTTTCTCCCTCCTCTATGTGACATCCTTTTCTATATTTGAACATGGCTATCATATCACCCCTTAACCTCCTCTTCTCCAGGCTAAACATGCCCAGCTCCCTTAGCCGTTCCTCATAAGGCATCGTTTCCAGGCCTTTGACCATTTTGGTTGCCCTCCTCTGGACACGTTCCAGTTTGTCAGTGTCCTTCTTGAACTGTGGTGCCCAGAACTGGACACAGTACTCCAGGTGAGGTCTGACCAGAGCAGAATACAGTGGCACTATTACTTCCTTTGATCTAGATGCTATACTCCTATTGATGCAGCCCAGAATTGCATTGGCTTTTTTAGCTGCCGCGTCACACTGTTGGCTCATGTCAAGTTTGTGGTCAACCAAGACTCCTAGATCCTTTTCACATGCACTGCTCTCAAGCCAGGTGTCACCCATCTTGTATTTGTGCCTCTCATTTTTTTTGCCCAAGTGCAATACTTTACATTTCTCCCTGTTAAAATTCATCTTGTTTGTTTTGGCCCAGTTCTCTAATCTGTCAAGGTTGTTTTGAAGTGTGATCCTGTCCTCTGGGGTATTAGCCACCCATACCAGTTTGGTGTCATCTGCAAATTTGATCAGGATGCCCTTGAGTCCATCATCCAAGTCGTTGATAAAGATGTTGAATAAGACCGGGCCCAAGACAGAACCCTGTGGCACCCCACTAGTCACTCTTCTCCAGGATGAAGAGGAACCATTGATGAGCACCCTTTGGGTTCGGTCAGTCAGCCAGTTACAAATCCACTGAGTGGTAGCATAGTCAAGTCCGCATTTTACCAGCTTCTTTACAAGAATATCATGGGGCACCTTGTCAAATACCTTGCTGAAATCAAGGTAGGCTACATCCACTGCCTTCCCTTCATCTACCAGGCTTGTAATTCTGTCAAAAAATGAGATCAGGTTAGTCTGACATGACTTATTTTTCAGAAATCCATGCTAACTATTGGTGATCACAGTATTCCTTTCTAGGTGCTCACAGACTGTTTGCTTAATGATCTGCTCCAGAATCTTCCCTGGTATTGATGTCAGACTGACTGGGTGGTAATTATTTGGGTCCTCTCTTTTCCCCTTTTTGAAAATAGGGACAACATTTGCCCTCCTCCAGTCTGCCGGGACTTCGCCTGTTCTCCTGGAATTCTCAAAGATGACTGCCAATGGTTCTGAGATCACATCTGCCAGTTCTTTTAATACTCTTGGATGCAGTTCATCTGGCCCTGGAGACTTGACTACATCTAAACTAGCCAAGTATTCTTGTACTATCTCCTTAGTTATTCTGGGCTGTGTTTCCTCTGCTGAATCATTTGCTCCAAATTCTTCAGGTCAGGCATTGTTTTCTTTATCGGAGAAGACTGAGGCAAAGAAGGCATTGAGGAGTTCAGCCCTTTCTGTGTCCCCTGTTTGCATTTCACCATCTTCTCCTCTGAGTGACCCCACTGTTTCTTTGTTCTTCCTTTTGCTACGAACATACCCATAAAAGCCTTTTTTGTTGCTTTTAACCTCTCTAGCAAGTCTGAGTTCATTTTGTGCTTTAGCTTTTCTGACTTTGTGTCTACACGTGCTGGCTATTTGTTTGAATTCCTCTTTGGTGGTTTCCCCCCTTTTTCCATTTTTTGTACACATCCTTTTTTAACCTTAACTCAGTTAAAAGTTCTTTAGATAGCCACCATGGCTTCTTTAGGCACCTTCCATGTTTCCGTCTCATTGGTATTGCCTGAAGTTGTGCTTTTACTATCTCCCTCTTAACAAACTCCCAGCCATCATGAACCCCCTTTCCTTTTAGTATTACTGTCCATGGGATCTCCATGGGATTTTCACATGTGACTTAATTAAAAGGGAGGAGGAGGAGGAGGAGGAGAAGAAGAAGAGGAGGAGGAGGAGGAGGAGGTGGTGGTGGTGGTGGAGGAGGAGATTTACCATATTTTTTGCACCATAACACTCACTTTTTTCCTCCTAGAAAGTAAGGGGAAATGTCTGTGAGTGTTATGGAGTGAATGCCTGCGGGTGGTGGTGGGGATCTGCTGCAGTCATGAGCAGAGGATCCATGGTTCCCCTTCCTTTCCTCCTCCATGGTTACAAAGCATGGATCCACATGGATCCTCAGGATTTTTGCATTGGGCTACTCCAAACTCACTGTCAGATCACATGTCTGTGGCCACAGCATGAACCACAACAATCATATATCCACTATTTCGTTTAGAATATTTTTTTTCTTGTTTTCCTCCTCTAAAAACTACGTGCGTGTTATGGTCTGGTGCGTGTTATAGAGCGAAAAATACGGTATCAATTCCATGAACTATAAGTTTGTTCACAGTGTTCGCTGGGGGAATCACCTTAAAAAACAACATCCTTCTTATGGGGCTGTAGAGACAGCTGATGTTTACGAGGGAAGTGGTGACCTGATGAAAGCAAAAACTTGAAACACTGCAGTTTAGTTCTGTGGTTATTAGAAACAGAGAGGAATTCAGACTGGTGTTCTTCCAGCAAACATGAGAAAAGAAATTGCTGGTAGGATTCTTTTATGATATCCGCTTAAGCCTGGATGTGAAACTGCCTTTGCAGGTATCATACTGCCACGTGAGAGAAACAAAGGTGAACCAGGCTGGCTGTTTGATATTTGTGGAAGTAGGTAGGAGGTAGGGAGGCAGGGGAGGAGGCAGGGAGTTGCTGTGATTATCGTTTGTTGTAGCAACTTCTGGTGCTAAAAAGAGAAAACAGCTTCAGAGAACTCGTCTTCTGCCTGCAACAAGAAAGTGCTGGCATGCTCAAAAATACAGAAAACATCAGTGCAGTTAGTATCTCCTAGGGTATATACCAGGTCCCCACAAATTCACGTTGGTCATTTAAATTTACAATATTTTTTCAACTGAAAAAATTGAGGCCTTTTACATCATTGGGAGAGGGAGATAAAGAAAACTGCTGTAGACCAGGCTTTTCCCAATTTGGGTCTCCAGCTGTTTTTGGACTACAACTCCCATCATCCCTAGCAAGAGGACCTGTGGTCAGGGATGATGGGAATTGCAGTTCAAAAACAGCTGGAGACCCAAGTTTGGGAAACCTTGCCTGTGCAGACAGTCCCAGCAGTGCTTAACCCCTCTGCAACAGGTTTGCATTAGGCCATCAACTCTCAGTCCAAAAAAGAAGGGAAAGTCATATTTGTAGAATCTGGATCTACTTCTGCCTCCATGACACTACCTTTGTAGAACTGAACTTCTTCATTTTAGAATTCTGCATTTTAAACCTTCATGCTTGAAGAAAGAAAGTTTTGGAGTTCCTGATCCCCTCACCTCCTGAAACCATTTTCTACAAGTGAGTGATAAGTAAATAGGATCAAATTTGAAAGCCTAAATTACGGTGATGCATATACTATGTTATACAGGACGTGGGTGGCGCTGTGGGTTAAACCACAGAGCCTAGGACTTGCTGATCAGAAGGTCGGTGGTTCGAATCCCCGCGATGGGGTGAGCTCCCGTTGCTCGGTCCCTGCTCCTGCCAACCTAGCAGTTCAAAAGCACATCAAAGTGCAAATAGATAAATGGGTACCGCTCTGGCGGGAAGGTAAACGGCGTTTCCGTGCGCTGCTCTGGTTCGCCAGAAGCAGCTTAGTCATGCTGGCCACATGACCCGGAAGCTGTATGCCGGCTCCCTCAGCCAATAAAGCGAGATGAGCGCCGCAGCCCCAGAGTCGTCTGTGACTGGACCTAATGGTCAGGGGTCCCTTTACCTTTTTAATATACTATGTTGAATAGAATGGCAGAGAAGGACAGTTTGCAGTGTATCCTTGCAATTTACTCTCCATCAGCAACAACAAGCACCACATTCTCAAGACAGCCTATGAAGCTGCTGTGCAGTGCATCGACAGCTTTTGATTGCTTCAATAAACTTCTTTTTATTCATCTGGTTTGGGTCTCTTTCTCTCCCACCCCCCTTTTAGATGATCTTTATTATCCCAGGTTGCATCAGCAGCGATGAGATTTGTTGACGTAAAAGAGGGAATGCAAACCTCATGCAACCGGTATAAAACTTGTCTATAGTAGTAGTAAAATAGGTATACCTCTCTCTCCAAAGCAGTACAATAGGTCTCAGAGGTCTTTTCCTGCAATAAAGCAATGGGTGTAACCTAGAGGAACTTTCTTTCTGGAGAAGAGATGAGTGATTAATTCTTAGTGAATAATTTATCCGACAAATTTAGCCTCTTTTTCTGCTTGAGGTCTGTCTGCCGGCAGATTGAAGCTCCCCTAGTCCAAGTGTACTTGTTACTGGAAGAAATTCAATGATTTATTTTTTAAAAAACACAAATCTGTTCCAGGGCTTGGTGCTGAACAGATTCCTTGTGGGATCTGTTATTCTGATGCTATAGCAAGTTAGTTCTTTCTACCACTAAGGCTGCCAATATTTCAAGTAAATAGAGGCAGAAACGTCAGATAGGCACCAATAAGATTTGGTAGCTGCCACCAAATCTAGCATCAAAAGATTAGAATTATCAGAAAATTGTCATCTGACTGCTGTGAAGGAGTCTGGGTCCAGACAGAAAAGGTTTAGAGGCACTGGAATGATCCCTTAAAGTTCCTTATTAGTCAGTGTTGAAGTTACACGTAAACAACCTAGAACAACTAGGAAACAGCTAGAGAAAGTTCTGGAAGATTACAGAGGGACAGGTCAATACTAACCCAATGCAAACTTCTTTCTTCTCCAGCTGTTTATTCACTGGGGACCTATTAATGAAACTCAGGAGGAGCCTTGCCTCATTGTGCCTACAGAAGGCCACAGCAAGGACCCATTCCCCCTAGTCTCCCCAGATCCCCACTACTGTGTGAGGCATAGGGACCAGGCCCTGCAAGAAAGTCAAGTGCCAACTCTGTCCCTCTATCTCTTCAGGCAACTCTATCACAGGGCCCAATAATGGCAGCCGCAATAGCAACAGTTCATTTAGCTGCTGATCTTGTAATGTGATATATGCTCTCAGCTGCTAGCAATGGCCGCCTACATTCTACAGGGTTAAACAAGTCTGTCTCTGTGCAAAAGAATAAATGGAGACATATCTGATATCAGAAAGGGCAATATTTACAAACCAGTGGGAGAACATTTCAATGTCCTGGAACATTTTGTTGTTGACCTTTTGAAGGAAGACTTCAGTGTGAAACTGATGAATTACCACTCATCAGGAAGTTCAGTCCTATCACCGGAGGCCCAAATTGAGATAATGGTTTCTTTTTATCCCACTGCAGCTCTTAATTAACTTAGCACTGCCAGTAGGATGTTTGTGAATCAATAGTGCTTTGAGAATGGCCACCACAGTGCGTATTTTACATATACTTTAAAGTTATTGTCAGTCTATAATCCAGCAATCTATATTTTCCTCTCTAACCTCATTCTTTGTTTTGTTATCTCTGTACAAATATAAGTAATCAATATACTGCCTAAATTAGGACAAAATATTATGCCATAATAAATTCAATAGTATTTAAGGTGTTACAAGGCCCTTTGCTGTTATGTTTAATGTGTGGAACAAAAGTTTTGGTTCTCAACTACTATGTATTTTCTGGGGGGGGGGGGAGAGAACTCAAGATAACACAGCAGTACTTCACAATATGGAAAATTCATTTTGTGTGCATTTATTCATTTTATTTCTTTTAAAAATTTAAAACCACACTTTCATACAAAATATTGCAAGGTGGTGTACAACTTAAAAAAAAAAAACCTACATAAGAAGACAAACTGGTTGACAATGAATCTAAGGTTTGAAAGGCCTGTGTATATAATACTCTATTCAGAAGCCATCCAAAAAGAAGCAGGGAAGGCTCCTGCTGAATCTCCAGTGGCAAGGAGTTCCACAGGGCAGGGTCTGCTATATGAAAGGCTCAGTCCCTGGTAAAGGGCAGTTGAACCTTAATATATTGCTTGTCAGCATAATGTCAGTGTAACACTTATGTCATCAGCTAGCAATGCAGTCGCTTTGATAAGTTGGCTCTCCCCACCCTTTTCCAAAACAAAACAAAATGTTAACTATTCTCTAAAAGAGCCTGTATGGAAATGTGCTCTGGAGACCTTTTTGTCCATTACTGCCGCTAGATGGGGCTGAATGTTGCTTGGAGAAAGGGACTTCCTTTCCTCTTTTACTACCCTTGTTTTTTTTCTATGGGATGTTGAGGGCTAATTGAAAGGAGGTTGCCATCGTGCAATTGCAGGGACCCGCAAAGGCATGACTGGTCACCCTTTCTGCGTTGCTGCCAGTCAAAAAAAATCTCAATTTCAGTTTCATCTTTTACCATTTGAACCCCAAGCCCTCAGTGCAAGGCTTTAAGAATGTACAAGTGCCTGCAGATTTCATTCTTCTCAAGACCAGGCGGGGAATACCTTTCAGAGAGTAATGGCGAAGAACAATTGGTGAGAGGCATAGCAGCTCTCTGCCTCTTAAATCAATGCCTTGCTATCAAATAAAGAATAGGAGGCGATGACAGGAACAGAAAGCTAAGCAGCAGGAGCAATTCCCCTGTAATCAATCTCCCTCCTTAGCCACGTTTCCTCACCTAGTTATGTTCAGGGTTATTAGTATGATGCACAATAAATGGCTAGGTGTTCTGAGATGTGTACAGATACTGGCCAATAACTTCTACTCGACTTCTGAAACAAGAGGCAGCATCCTACAAATATCTGCTGCTACCTTTTGTGTGTGATGCTATTGCAACCCAGGAAGAAAAGGCCAAACAAAAAGAGCACATGGGGCGGGGGCGGGGAGAGAGATTGTGAAGGGGGTGGATGGGATTGTCATTCATCCCGCCTGCCAGGAAAGAAAAGCAAGATGTGAAAATTCTGCCCTTGGAACTGGGTTCAGATGTCCATCTCCCCTGTCCCCATCTCCAAACAGATGATCAGTGCTATGAGAGCATTTCCTCCTTAATTGCTCTCAAACTCAGCAATCTAGAAACAGTGCTATCATAACGATTCTGATTTGGAGAACAGGCCTAGCCTAGATTGAGTCTTACCAGGTGTATTCCTCAACTGACAAGATTTGTTCCACCCCTGCTCTCTCTTCCGTGCCATTTTCTCTGTGCACAAGTATTACTGAACTCTGAAGGCAGGGTTTTCATTTCATAACCTTTGGGAGACACCTTCCATATAAATAATGTTTCTGCAGAATAACTGACAGGTGTCAACTCAGTAGCAATGGTTCACTGGGCTGTCTGTATGGCCATTTTAGCTACATTCAAATTGGAACTGTACCATGGCAGGTAATATAGACTATAGTTAGACCCTTTATACTCCCACCACCCCGAGTCATGGACTTCCTGCTCACATGTGAAAACAGTAATGATGAATGAAATATCAAATCTATCGAAAATTAGGATTGGGGGTTAACTGCTGTGAAATGTTTTCCTTAGTTTACATTATTATTTTGGAAGGATATTATGGATCTCAGTCTTGATCTATCTCAGCACAAAATTAAGGTATAAAATCCAGATTTGCAGCCCAATTCTATTATGGTTTATGAAGATGTTTACTCAATGCTTGCCAATAGTTGTTACTCTTGACGGGATTGGGGACTTCTCCTGAACAGTGTGTACTGCGTTGTATAAGCTGCAATATGTGTTTGTGTGTGTTTAGCACCTGAACTGAGACAGAGTCTTGTGCCAGCAGAGCTTCATTCATTTAAAGTTCTTCCGCCTGATACCAGCCAGTTTGCTGCACCAAACACAGCCCCCTACAATGCAGCCCACACTGTTCAGAATGTTATATTTACCTTAACTCATGCCTGAGTAGGCAGACAAATCCTACAGCGTTGGCACATGGTCCACAGCCCGCGACAGAAAGTGCAACTCTAACAAATCTTTTTTTATATGTATCCAGGGGAGAAGCATGGAGAAATAATTTAGGAGATATATTTGTGGCTGCAGAATGTTATTATAGACATGTTGGCCGTTGGTGCCAGAATTTTTGAGCCACCCAACATCCAAATAGTGTGCATGCCAAAAGGCACTGAGCTCGGATTTACACTTTAATATGTTAGTCATTATATTTGGTATTCATCTAATGTAACCTTCCCAATATCCTGGAGACTGTATCAGTAGAGTCAAATTGTTTTACGAAACTGTTAATGTGCAAGGACATGTGAACTCATTTTTGCAGCCTGCCTACCCACCTACCTATTCAGTTATCAGAAACAAAAGATTTGCTGCAAACTAACAAACACTTTCAGTTACACCTTTATTCAGCATAGTAAGAGAATAAATTCTCTTAGCAATGCATGAAATTTACAGGAACTGCACCTGGTATACATGATCTAGACTCTTCTCTGGGTGGGATGGGAGAAATGAACAAAGTGGGTGAGATATCATAAAATCTAAGCAATTTTTAAAGGAATAATTCAGTCTCAAAAATGAACAGGATGTGAGAAGCATATAGACATACATCTAATTCAAACTTTACTTATAGAGAGTAAATAAAATAATGCTGCAAATAATGTGAGTCATACATGAGAAACTTCATCTTGGTTTCTCTGCTTCACAGAAAAATATTTTTCTTCATATTTAGAATTCTGAGAATAAAGGATACCCAGATCATCTCAGAATTATATAATTAAAACTGAAGGTTCTTCAATGTGGGGAAGGGCATTGCTCCCCAGAGGTGTAGCAAGGCCAGGTGTTACCCGGTGAAAAATTTTTTTTGTCCCCCCCCCCCATCGATGGCTCGGGGGAAGGCATGGGAGTTGTGGGTGGGCGCTGTGCCAAATGTCACCCCCCTCAGTGATGACACCCAGGGCAGTCCGCCCCCCTCTTCCTACGCTTCTGTTGCTCCCTGAGCATCACACATTTTGGGGAAGTCTGAATGTGCCATTTTCTTTTTAGCTTGTCTGGGAAGTTATTTGCATTTAAGTATATTATATCTATATCCATCGTATGCAAGCAAGAAGCAACCATTCACACATTAAACATATTGAATTCCCCACTGCATAAAATGGCTGCCTTTAAACTCCTCTTCATTTTAACTCTTTACCTCCTTTGAATCTTCACCTATTCCTTCTCCTTTTTGGTCACATCCACAGCATATGTTTAAATCAGCATACATTTAAATCACAGCATACACCCACAGCATACATTTAATACCACATTAATAGTCACAGCTTCCCCCAAAGGATTCTGGGAACTGTAGTTTGTTAAGGGTGCTGAGAATTGTTAAGTGACCCCTCTGAGCTACATTCCCAACAGCCTTAACAGGCTACAGGATTTCTGAGTGGGCGGTGGGGAAGAGTGCTCTAAATGTATGCTGTGGATGTGTTCTTTGTGGGTTTTGAAATTCAGTAATCAACTCCTTTTGATGGATCTAAATGAGTGTACCCGAAAGTAATTTTTATTCAACATGTCTCATAATACACTCTAATCCTATGCTGTTGTGTTATGATGCAAAACATCTCTATAGTTTAAAGAGGTTGCCTTCTGCGTGTGTGTTTTTATGTATTAGCATTCATAAAAGAGATTCCACTTGGGAAGATTTACAATGTTTAAGGATGGTGTGCCAGATGGCAAAAGCCATATGCATTGCAGAGTCCTCTGAGGGAGGGGCTCTCCCCCCATTTTGCATTTGTTTTTGTTTACTGAGGAGAATATTTTGCCTGGGTTCATAAAGTTTCCACATGGCGGGCCTCTTGCGTCATGGAGGGACACACTAAATCTGTCCTACTAAATCTGAACTATTGGGAATTGTATAAATAGTAGTTGAAAGAAGAGATGGACAGATTGAGGCTACATGGGTGGAGTAATTGTTTTTAAACTCGTACATGGGCTTTAATTGCTCCAGTTAAACAATATTGCCTTATCCTCTGGCATGCTGTATGCAAGATGGGTATCCACAGTCTGTGGAACAGTTAATAATTTCACAGGCAAAAGTGGCCTTCAGCAAAACAAGCAAATGAACAAGAGTTCTCATTCCGCTATATTTAATGGGAAGAACTTAGGAACAAGCTGCAAGGGAAAGTGCTATAGTTCCAGACAGAACAAGTTATCACCCAAGACTGGGGGAATAAGTTTAAAAGAGCACTGAGAGAAAATGTTCATTGCACTGTCTTTAGAATTCATAGCCATATATGTCAAGATAGTAGTTGAGAGTTATTTATTTCAGGGAATTTCTGCTTTGCCTTTTGTCCCCCCAAAGCATCCCTGAACCAAATATTGTAACCAGACTTCCAAAAAGAATAGTTAGAATTAATGAAATATTAAATGTGAAGCCTAAATTGCTAAATCAGCTTAACCTCTCCCCACTGAAGAAAGCTTTGGTTTAAAGTCTCATGCTGGGGTGCCCTAGAATATCTCTCTCTCTCTCTCTCTCTCTCTCTCTCTCTCTCTCTCTGTGTGTGTGTGTGTTTGTAGGAATCAACTTCTATTTAAATGTCCTGTTTTAATTTCCAGTAATGGCAATTTTTGGAGCCAGGCTTCCAGGCTAAGTATGTTGTCACCTCTTACACTGTACAGCTGTTCTTACATTCTTTCCTCTCCCAAAGGCACACGCTTGAACAGAACAACTTACATATGGATCTAAATAGTACAGGGGCATGAAATCGCACACAGATTTTTCTTTTCCACAGTCGGAAATACGATTCAGGAGGCATCTGTAGATCTGGGAGATCAAAATACTTCATAGTGCATTTGTGGAGTCAAACAAGTCATGCAGGTGCACACATGCTTTGGATACAAGTTAAGGCGCTAACCCTTGACCTGCAAAATTCCAAATGCCTCCTTGTCTATGTGCCATCAGGTTCACTTTGCTGCTCTGGGAGCAGCCTCGGGACTCGTGCTCCAAGAGCAAACCACAGAGGCACATAGTGCAAACCACAAAGGTATTTAGAGTCTCAAGTGCCAACCACAAAGGCACAAAATGAGACACAACCAGGGGCTGTTCTGTGTCTTTCAAAGGCAATCTTCTTATTGAGCATTCATCCTGGTTTGTGTGTGCTAAAGCTTATGTGGAGGTTTAGATTAGATCCAGGTCTTCATTGAGCATTAATACTGATTTTATTTATTTATGGAAGTGTTTACATACCACTAATTCATGTAAAATATGAGAGCAGTGAACAACAGCATAAAAACCATGCAAAAATAATCATTAAAATGACTGGCTCATTGAGAGGTTGTAAAGAGCTGCATAGGCCCATCAGCATAAAAAGGTATTCAAGAGAAAGTCAAAAGCGAGGATGCCTCTTGAATATCTGCTGGAGGAATATTTCAGTTTGGGACTAGTGACACCAAATGCCTGACTTCTAGCTGAGGTCAGTTGCAGATCCTCCTATTTCCCATGGACAGTCTCGGATTTACAGAATCTGTCCCAGTTTCTGATTTAATCCCAGAATGTCCTGTTTTTCCTTAGGATGTCCCTATCTTCATCTGAGAAATGTTAGATGGGATGGAGTTATTTGACCCCCCCCCAAGCCATCTGAAAGCAGCCCTGTATAGGGAAGTTTAAAAAAGAATGTTTGATGTTTTATTGTGTTTTTATATATGATGGAAGCCACCCAGAGTGACTGGGGCAACCCAGTCAGATGGGTGGGGTATAAATAGTAAAATCATCCTCATCATCCTTCATGGTGTTCCATTGTGCCAGAAGTGGTTTAGTCATGCTGGCCACATGACCCAGAAATCTGTCTGTGGACAAACGTCAGCTCCTTTGACCTGAAAACAAGATGAGCGCTGCACTCCATAGTCGCCTTTGACTAGACTTAACTATCCTGGGCTCCTTTACCTTTTACCATTATTATTATTATTATTATTATTATTATTATTATTACTAGGTATGTGGGTGGCGCTTGCTGATCAGAAGGTCAGCGGTTTGAATCCCCACGATGGGGTGAGCTCCTGTCGTTAGGTCCATCTCCTGCCCACCTAGCAGTTCGAAAGCACGTCAAAGTGCAAGTAGATAAATAGGTACCGCTCTGGCGGGAAAGTAAACAGCATTTCCGTGCGCTGCTCTGGTTCACCAGAAGCGGCTTAGTCATGCTGGCCACATGACCCGGAAGCTGTACGCCGGCTCCCTCGGCCAATAAAGTGAGATGAACGCCACAACCCCAGAGTCATCCGTGACTGGGTCCCTTTACCCTTTACCTTTTATTATTATTACTATGGAATAGGACGTCCGTATTTTCATTGGATAAATGTTGGAGGGTATGCAGTCAGCCTTCTGTTAACACTGTGGACAACTAACAATGTTGATGATCTAAGTGATGAAGCTGAGATATAAGGACTCAGGCAGTCCTTAAGGTATCTTAAAGCTGTCCAGGTCTTGTATAATAACACACTGGCTTGCTGGGAAGTTATATAACAATGAACATTCATCCTGATTTGCTTGTGGAATAATTTATGCATTTTCCTGTTAGTCATTTGCTCATTCTGCATTTTTCAATCCATTTGCCTGTTGCTTCCCTAACCTCAAAAAGTCCATTTCCTTTTAAAAGTTTCTTTTTTTGCAATAAGGTAACAGAGCAATTTAATCCAATTTAATTGCAGAAATCTAAATACTGACAGTATGAAGGCTCCCATGCTCCTTCCTGCAGTGAGGCCAACTGAAGTCCAAGCTTGAACATATGCTAGCCTAGCCAAGAACCAGTGTACATGGCGGAGTTGGCATGAACGCAGAAAGCAGCCGTGAGTTACCATCCAACCTGAATAAAGAAACCAGAACCCACACATTTAATTCTTGCCACTTTGTCAAACTCTAAAGAAAACAAGCCTGAAGGCAAAGTATGGAGAGTGGTTGCCTACAAGTAACACCAAAAAACTTGCTTCTTCATCTAGTCAATCCTCTTTTTTGGACTGCTAATTGTATACTCCATCCAGCCATGCATTGGCAGAGGTGAAAAGGAAGGTAGTAAAACACATATTGACCGGCTGCTCCTAGATCCAGGCCCAGAAAAAGAAACGTTCTGTGAAAGGAAAGCTGATAATGATATAGTTAGTAGACAGGAAAATGGTTTGCTTTTTACTGCCCTGAAGGGGGCATAAATGAAAATGTTAAATTAGAATCTCTTAATACAAAGAGGAATGAGGGATAAAGAGACTGCCAAATTCCTTCCCTGTTAAGAACCTACAGCTCCAGTTGCGAATAGAAAATTTAACTTATTTTTAAAAATTGAGGAGGAGAAGTCTGGCTTATGGTCACATGGTATATGAATTATGCCAGTGACAGGTGCTGGGTAAATATTTGGGCCACAATTCAAGAAGCAATTGTTATTCATGAAAACCTTTTAAAGCTTTGCTTTACCTGTGTCTTAACTCAGTTGAATCCCATAGGACATCGGGGTGGGCATACTTAAAGTTAAACAATTTGTGCTGCAATTTCCTTGATATGCAATGTTAACTCTTGGGCATTTAAAAATTACAGTATTGGGAATTCTGTTCTCTTTAAAGGCAGATTCCACTTCAGAGGATACGTGCACTACAAAATATTACTCAGGAGAAAGCATATTGTGAAATATGGCACTCTTTCCTTTTCCCACTGTACATTGAAATAATATATTGAAGAAGTGCTTTTTGTGCATTAAAAACCAAAACAAGATCCATCTGCTTATCATGAAGCAATATCTCTGGTTTACCATAAGTATGGCAAAATAAAAACCAAATGCCACTTTGCATGATTTTTGCTACAGTAAACTTTTAAGGCTGTATAATAATTGATTTTATTGTATCCAGAATATCTCCTCCTTCCTTTTTATGGTAACATTTAAGCTGTTAAATCCTGAAAGTGACTCTTAGAAGACACTTTAAAGAATTTGTCTGTTTTGAACTATAAACTTTTTTTTTCACAACGGGCAAAGCAACCCTGTATTTCATAAGTGCTTCCACTTGAAGACTAAATAGGCAAACGGATTGTTGAGATATTGCAAATGGGCTGTTCAGAAAAGTTTTTTTTTAAAATAAAAAAAAATCTTATCAGATTTCCTCTGGAAGGGGTAAATCAAGATAAATTTGAAGGGTGTGCGTGTGGGACTAGTGTTTTGATGCGAATGGTATCATGTAAATGCTTTTAAAAGCTTGTAAACTTGGGGATCGCCAAGCCCCAAAATAAATACTCATTTGGTAGAACCCATTTTAGGTTGAATCTACACACATATAAAAACCATTCTAAAAATGCTTTTTTAAAAAGCGTTTTTTAAAAATACATGGAATTTTACATAAGTCTCGCCATCACCATTTACTGTCACATTGTATACTGCACTTAAAGCACACTTAAAACATTTCATTTGCAGCTGTATAGCTGAGTCCTAGATCAAGGCAGCATCTATGTTTGTGCAAGATGGTGTAATATGTGCTATATCCTATACACTTCCAAGGGGAAAAAAATACAGAATGGAGGAAGCTTGCCAGCCATGGGCCCAGTGTTCAAGGCAACATGGGCTGAGGCAGTAGCAACACCACCATGTTACTCAGCCAGGGATGGAGAATTCTTCACCCCACAATCTATCAGAGAACCTTCCACTGGGAGTCCCCTGAAGATGGACACCTGCAACAATGTCAAATGTGTAAACAGGCCCCAAAGCACCCAAGTTGTGCCCATAGAAGCAAGTACAGGAAAGTCTGAATATACAAATAGCTGGTACATTCTCAGTATGAATGGTGTGTAGTGGTGAACCAGAATTGGCCCAGGGAAATGGCCCAGTTCTTTCTGTAAAGGCAACTGTTGGCTTACGGACTGAGAGAAGCTCGCTGTTTCTCTGGTTCCACTTTCACAGTGGCCTTCTGTAGGCCACGTTACCACACACCAGAGTCTAAAATCTAAAAGTATGGCATGTTGTAGAGTAGGGGTAGGGAATCAATTTTGGCTGAAGGGCCTCAGACCCTTGTAGGTAACCTTTCTAGGTCACAGTGACAGATTAAGCCAAAGCCAAACATAGGCTCATGCACCCTTCATTCACATAGCATCCAAGTGTCCCACTTTAAGTGGGACATCCCAAATTGACAGAGGTTGGTGTGACCTCCGACCATTCTTCTGCATCCAACCAGTCCCTGACACCGCCCACCCACACTTTCACACACCATTCAGTACGGTTTGTATCTGCATAGTATCTGAAGAAGTGTGCATGCACACGAAAGCTCATACCAAGAACTAATGTAGTTGGTCTTTAAGGTGCTACTGGAAGGAATTTTTTTATTTTGTTTTGACTATGGCAGACCAACACGGCTACCTATCTGTAACTGTATCTGCATTGTAATTGTTTTAAGATGTTCTTAGGTGTTTTAATTGCTTTATTGTTTGTGTGTTTGCTTCCCTGGGCTCCTTTAAGGGTGGAGTTTAAATGTAATAGATAAACAAAATAAAAAAATCACACACATGCAGTGTAGAATGGGCAGGTGAATGCTGCTGTTGTAAGGACTCCCGGGAGGAATCTTTCTTGGTTTCAGTGAACTGTATGTTAACTGGCCTGTGGATTTCTGTCTTGTTTATGTTTTCGTTCTGGATGGTGTTGGTTCGTGCATGGAAGATAAAAACTAGTAGCATTGACAGATATGAAGCTGATTGCTTTAATTAACTGGCTTAATTAATCTGTTAATATATTGATCACAGCTCAGAATGGAGTAATAAAACATTTAAAATAGCACATTTAAATGTGAACGAACATTGCAACAAAGGAATCGAAGAAGAAATGAATGTCATAGGATGACATGCTTGAGATTCCATTGTGGTTTAATTAATGCATTTCATTAATCAGTTAATGAGACGAAATCAACCCACTTGCATAATTGAAAATTTCAGTCTGTTGACGGTTCTAAGTGAAGGCAGATGTCCTAAGGAAATGTGATGTTACTTTAAAAGTTAACAAAAGGGAAAACTTGATGGGTCTGAAAATGGAGGGAAGTATAAAATGAGTGTATACAGTGCTGTCACTTCTGCTATTGGTCGGCACCTACCCAATATATAGAAATTGTGCAGTTTAAAGCAAATATAAAGCTGTAGCTACTGCTGTGGGAATTAAGATAAAGAGTTCCATGAAATTCAGGATCACATTTGACATGTTACTTGCATTTTCCTGTCTTTATCTTCTCCTCTCTTATGTACTCGCATTCGCTTAAACCATCTATTTAAAGCCAATTTGGCCTTGCGATTTTAATAGTTTCCACAAAGTCCTGATAGTTCAAAGTGGCTATATTACTTCATAATTTTGGAAATTATTATTTCACACAAAGATAATAACATTCTAGTTGAAATATAATCCAAATGATTATATGGTTCAGCATTAAGGGCAGTTGTGTTATCATATGATTACTTAGAACAAGTAAATTGCAGTGTGTGTGAGCTGCCACTCTAGCATGACACTAAAATGACTTTCTGGTAAAAGGCAATACTTAAATGCTTGAAGTAACCAAAAAAATCATAAAGCAAATGCAGGATTTGGCCCACAGTTCACCAGTTGCCAACCTATACAGTCTCAGGGGATATTAGCCTCTGTAGCGATTTAGTCCTCTGGGTGGTGGTGGGGGGGGGGATGCCCTGACATGAGCAGAAATAATCCCTAAAGCTTTTGAGCAGTAGGGCAACCTAGTCAGATGGGTGGGATACAAATAATAAAATCAGTTTTTTTGATGGCTCAGAGTTCAAAGACAACAAGCTAGCTATAGTCCACTTGATTCTCTTCACTCTTACACATTCCACCAAGGAAATATTGGTGCAAGATCTTAATGTCGGGAAAACTCTACTGATAGTTGTGTATTATCAATTCATCTATATAGACATGAACATAATATCTGCATTAGAAGAGAAAAAGCTGAGTAGCTGCTGCAGGAGCCAAGAAAAACATTTATTTTGGATGCTGCCTTTTTAGAACTGATGGCTTTGCTGAATTTCAGAAATGTGTTTGAAATCAGAGAGTTCTGTTTATTGGGCGGTTATAAAAAATAGATGGGAGACGAAATGATTTAGAGACGATTTCAAGTCTCTCCCTCAACCAGTTAGTTGCCCTTTGCTCTGACCTTGACCTTTAGTTCCATCACGCCAAAAGTTCCTTAAATATTTGTTCAGATATTTTGGGAATAGGCAGGTAACAGCTATGCTGCTTGCTTTGATTAGTTTCCAAGCTGAAGAATATGATATAAAGGAAAATATATTGTAATCATTACTAGGGAGACATTATTTTGAAAACAGAAGCATTCCTGTCTAAACTGCATGTAGAAACATAGGTTTTTTAAAAAAGCAGTAACCCTTTTTATTAGCCAAACCTTTCAGTACCAGAGAAATAGGAAATAAATATGGCATTATTTTAAGCCACCCCTCCATCTTTATTTTCCAGTGACCTGTGCACTCAGTTTTGAGTGCTATACTTAGCAAAACGGATATATAGCGTTCACACTTGTGCAAATGTTTGTTGTATGTGGAATTCACGGTCTTCACAGGGGATGCCTTGTTTGTCCACACTGAACGTAATTGGTTTCACACATGTAGCTTGAACAGCAGCTTCTGATTCTATTAATAGCCACTGTTGCCACACACCTAGCTTCCAAATGCTGTTCCGCATTTGCACTAAGTGACCAGTGGGAAATAAACAGACTCAATTTCTCTCTCAGCAGTCTGGTGAAAATTAGCAGCTGTTTTGGAGATATAAACACATACACAGCTGGCTTAGGGGCTGACACAGTTGTCCTCTAAAGTACTAATTTGATGTTGGGATACCAAAGTAATGGATACCTCCAGACTGTTATCAGCCAATGTCAAAGGATGCAGATAGAAAGTGGAGCACAGCAAAGTCCATATATGTGGCTTAAGAAACGGCTCCTCCTAAATCCCAACGCTCTATCACATACCCTAAAGTTGACTGTAGGGGCTCATCCACACTTCTGCTTGTCTCATGCCTAGAATGCAAGCGTCTGGGCAGCTGACCCACACTTTCTAGGTACAGGTCCCAGTGGTTTTCCCTTGCCCCACTCCTTTCCCAGGAAAAAAACCCTGCTCTTTAGTGCTAAACATGATCAAATGTCAGTCTGGAGAAAATTGCCAAAGACATGATGGTGACTGGAGACAAAATGTATCTCTTCATCTTGCTAGTATGCATGTTATTTATTTGTTTATATCATTCCCCACTTAATAGATACAAATATCCCTAAGCAATATCCTGTATAGGAGACTAAAAAGAACTATTTTTTTTTTTTTAAATTCAGCTGCAAATAAAATGTTTTAAATGTGTTGTAAAGTGCAGTGACACTAGATGGCGACAGTGAGCTAAGCAAAATTCAATGTATTTTTCAAAACGTTTTTTAAAATCGCATTTTCAAAGCGTTTATTAAATACGTGTGTAGATTCCACCTTATTCCAATTCCTTCCTTGTTTTGTATGTTTTATGGTAATTGCTGTTGCGGTTTGATTTTAGCCTTTGCATTGCAAATTTATTTTTTGATGTTTATGTATTCTTCACTCCAAGGTTAGAAACGCTTATGTCTACCAGGGAGAAAGACATGGGTATGCCAGTAGTTTATCATACTCAGAACAGGAAATGAGAGGGTGGGGGGAAGGTTGGAGCAAGACTAATATCTACAGGAATAGATAGACTGTAAGTGGAGATGGGGTGCAAAAGTTGAATTGGACAGGTGTACAGAAGATCGCAGTATGGAAGGCCAAGGCCATGGATGTCCTGTAAAAAGAGAAGGCAGGAAGTGGGTGGTTAATTTACTGACACAAAGGAAGTGGTGGACTTATTTTGAGTGCACTTGAGGAGGTGGAAGAAAGAAGAGATAAGGCAGACAAAAAACAAAAGCCACGGGCTATGTCGCCTATCACCTGTTTATTCCAGAGCAGTGCCACTGAGAACAGTTCTTCAAAATGCAAGTTTAATACAAAGTTCTTTCAGATGCAGCTTTCATGTATCATTTGGATACAGCATGTAAATCGGAATGGCGAGCTAAAGATAAAATAGAATGTGGGACATTGTGGTGCAGGGTAGGGCAAATGGTGAGTATACAAGAGAAGGATGGAAGGGAAAGGGAGATGAGAAAGATCGGGTGTTCAGCACTGGAAGAGTTTCACCCAGTGGGTGGGCACCTGTGAATTCATGCTAGAGAAACAGCTGTCAATGTGAGATGAAGAAGAGCAAATGTCTCTAATTCCTAGCTTCCTTCTCATCATTAATTTAAACAACACTTTTAAATCTATTTATTTTAGAATATTGATATAGGGCTTTGTATTTAAAAAGTATCCAAAGCGGTTCAGAACCACAAAGCACAATGCAGCAATAGTCTAATGCAATAGGTCCTGACACTTTATAATTAATAATGCAGCATCCATAATAGATAAATGGTAGCACATGCGAAAACAATGCTAATGCATGTGTGTTTAACATATGCCCAAACCTAAAAACTTAACACAGTCAGCATGTATCTGATCTCCAAAGGAAAGCTGTTCTATAAGGTGGTCATGAGATGGATTTCTGTGGACCATGGTACCATCAGATGATAACTGTGGTGAGTGGGCAGGTCTCTATGGGAAAGCAGAGTAGTGCTTTGATATGTGTTTGATATATGAGCTTGGTTTATCAAGGAGCAGGCAAAAGTACCAAGTGCAATAGTTCTCTATTGTCTGTACAAACATAGAAGATTCTGGGGAAAGCCATGGCAGTTCTTTAGCTAGTGCTGCTACTTCGGGGACAATCATGCAATCATCAAACTTTATCATTCAACATTTTGGCACCTGTTTTGCTTAGTCCTCTGTGAAAAGAATGAGAAAAAAAAATATTTTTTTTGGTAGACTTTTTAGAATATAGACAAATAACTGATGCTGGCCACCTTTATATTAGATCCTGGTACCTTGTATACCTGTGGGGCTGCTGGAATTGTTTCCAATCTGAGGAAACATCTCACACTTTTTGAACAGTCTTTCTAAATAAAGTTTGGGTCAATCATGCTGGAGTTGGGTTCTGTACATGGCTAAAACATATTCTAAGATGCTAACAAGAAAGGCAACAACAAAGGCTAGGTATCGACCACTCTGCTGGTGATAGAAACAAATACTGTAATACATTAAGAATCAGATTAATGTAACAAGCACATTCTTTTTAAAAATAAAAATCTTACACGTCTCTTGCCTTCTTTTCTGTCAGGCATCTGTAGAAAAAGTGGCATATAATGCACTAACTATGATTGAGTGTTAGAAGATGGATAAAGTCGGCTAGCAAGCGTCACCTTATGTGGCTGGAACTTTGGGGTTTGCCAGTTGGTACTATGTGGAGGGACGCGGGTGGCGCTGTGGGTAAAACCTCGGCGCCTAGGACTTGCCGATCGCATGGTCGGCGGTTCGAATCCCCGCAGCAGGGTGAGCTCCCGTCGTTCGGTCCCAGCTCCTGCCCACCTAGCAGTTCGAAAGCACTCTTAAGTGCAAGTAGATAAATAGGTACCGCTTTATAGCGGGAAGGTAAACGGCGTTTCCGTGTGCTGCTCTGGTGCCGGTTCGCCGGAGCAGCTTCGTCACGCTGGCCACGTGACCTGGAAGTGTCTGTGGACAGCACTGGCTCCCGGCCTCTAGAGTGAGATGAGCGCACAACCCTAGAGTCTGTCAAGACTGGCCCATACGGGCAGGGGTACCTTTACCTTTACCTTTACTATGTGATAATATTATCTAGCACCACATCTTCAGTAAAGAGCTGATAACCCAAAACCAATTCATATACACTTGGATGGCATTTATAATGCATGTAGACAAGGGGAAATACTCAGCAAGCTCTCAGAGGTCCCTTTTGGGTGACCATTGTCCACACATTACACAGTGTTACTGTGTAATGTAAGGTAGCTATAAAATAACTTCTGCTGTACTCCAAAAATGGTATGCAAAGTTACCGTACTTTTTATTTATACATTTGCCATTCTGAAAATCACTATTGTTACGAGTTTGGGGGGGTGCCAGACTCCCCTAAATTCCTGGACCCAGTAAGTGTTAGAATTTAATCAAGCCTCCTGGATCCAGCAACGGTTAAAATATAAGCCAGGCTAGCTTCCTTGTGAGGTAACCGCTGGTGTGATGAGCCATTAAGAAAACAAAGGAAAAGGTGACAGGCCATTAAGAAAGCAATAGAGAGGGGACTCTGTGACAGATGGGAAATGAGCGGGGCCACATATCATAAAGACATCGCAGTCTCCACAGCGCCTCATTTCCAAAAGGAAACATGAACCCTGGGTGAGCACACAGAACCCCTGGAATCTCGCACCACTTGGAGATTATAGGTTGTATCCAACAAAGTCACCCATTGGTGCTAGGAGTTCTGCCTGCACCACAGTGATTCCTTTCCCTGCACATTCCCTATTCTGGGGGTTCCCTCATCCCTCCAGAACGGCTCTGGAGGGAGTGGCGAGGAGAGAGAGAGGAAGGTGGAAGCCCTAGTGGCAATGGGATGACTTTGATGGATCTGACTCTATCTAAAATGAATGGGAAACTGCCTTCTTATCTACACTGCGCATTGCCAATGGTGGGAACAGTATGTTCGGAGGTGCCTCCCCGTCAGCATTCCTTCTGCGTAGAGAAAGAGAAGTAGTGACCCAGGTCGTACCTGGGAATAGCCGGCAGCAATTTCTGTGCTTGGTGGGCCATTCCCCCAGCTGCCAAAATCAAGGGGATTACTGCCTCTATGTGGATCTGTATGCTGTACTTATCTTGCCAGCACACGGATCAAGATGTGTTTTGTTATACAAGATGTTTGCTTTCTCCCTTTGAAAGGGAACTGAAAAAAGAAAAAGATATTTGTACATATGGTACAAACCTCTGGCATATATTCATAAGCACGATGACACCGGCTTTCTTCAGGACCATTCTCCTGTTATTTCTAATTTTTGATGCTTCTTCTTACGCAATGGCACCTGTTCGCTTTGAGCTACTTTTCCATCACAAAATGCTGGTGGGAACAATGTTGTCTGCTGTTGAAAGGAGATGCCGTGTCATCCTTCCTGGATGTGACTGAGCTTTGTCCTCCTCATTGTGAGCAATGACTCAAATTTTTCCCACCCAGCCTCCAGGCAGTACTTTCCTTAGAGGCGACAGAGAGAATGAGGGGGGAAAAACATCAAAAGTGCAATGTACTACCAGCTGCTTTCAAATTTTAAAACCCAATACATGCAACTACTTCAGTAAGCTCATAGATATTGCTTCCTCTTGAACTTTTACCACTAAATAAAAAAGCTAGGGGCCTGGAACATCTTCATACTGATGGAACATCTTCATTTTAATGAAAATAATAGGATGAGGGAGCTCAGTTTTCATGCTTTATGAAATTGAGGGATTCACAGTTGTTCCTGCAGTACACCTTGCACAGTGTGCTAGGCAAGAAGACTTGTGCTAGCATTGTGTAGTGTTGGAGTGTGGGTGTGGGTACAGGGAACAAGAATAGCACACAGGCTGAGGTGGAGTCAAAAAGCCGCCCCTCACAGTCTTTGGGAGGGCATAAAACAGGCTGTTTGTGGCCTGCTTACTGACTGTCAGGCATACTGGTTGTACCTCAGTCCATATCATCAGGGGAGCCCCCAGCCTGCAACTTGGGTGTGTGGCAGGCTGAAGAATGTCAACAAATATGCCACCAGGATTTTCTGGGTCCGATATGCAAAAGAAGGCACACATTTGCATATGTATATTTATGCACCCTTTCGCAAGTGCAAGTGCAGAACTCCTAAGTAAATGAGGTGCTGCTTGCAAGTAATAAGATGTCCAACAGACACAACGTCATCTTTCCCCTGAATTTCATTTCCATGCTGGAAAAGGCTTCCTCGGTTTAATTTCTGCCTGCCGAAAAAGCACAAAGGTGTTGCTTTCCCTCAGTGCCAACCTTAAACCGGGCAAAGAAGTCAAGTTAAGCATAAAAACAACATGGTAGAGTTAAGACAGTAATGGCAACAAACATTTGAGCAACTTGATGGTATATTTTCAGATGAAATGAAGATAAAACTGAACACCTGTAACTGTGAGGTAACGAGGCACTAGAAATAAAAGCATACACAAAGCCAGGAAAAGGAAGCATTTCCCTACTCCTCCCCCCCATGCCTACTAAAGATGCATGTTGGATGATAGGGTTTTCTTGCTTTTAAAAAAGATTATAGACACGGGACCAGGTACCAGGTGCCCCTATGAAACCTCAGGCTTGGGTCCCAAAGAAGGCCTTCCAGGCATTTCTACCTAGTCCTCAGAATGTCCCCATGCCATGCCCTCTCTCTGGGTGACATCCCTCACTGGCCCAGCTTGTACTCTAAGCAGGTTGTTGCCTGGCTGGAATATGTTTTTGAACTCAGATGACACCTCTTGTTTGTCTGGAGGGACAACAGACAGGGGAGTGTGTGTGTGTGTGTGTGTACACACAGAAAGAAGCTTACCATGCAAAGATAAAATGTGGGCCTGTTGCTCTGCCTACTTACATTATACCATCCAACATTTCTCCCATGAAAATAGGGGCATCCTAAGGAAAAACGGAGCATTCTGGGATCAAATCAGAAACCGGGACTGCTGCTATAAATCCAGGACTGTCCCTGGACACTTGGAGGGTCTGCTTTGGTCTCTGGCCCTGCAGCATATAGCCCTTGAAAAGTTGCCCAGAAGGGCAATGCAACTCTCAGGCTGAAAAAAAGGTCCCACAACCTCTGCCCTATGAGAAACGGAGGAGGAAGGCTAATGTTTATTCTCTCCACCTTCATACCACAAAAATATAGGTTGTACTCTTGACTATTTTTCTCTGACTTCTCTCCTCTCTCTTTTTCTTGTTCATGGCACTTTTAATTTGCAAAGTGCTTTATTGTGTTTGCCTTCCCAAAGCCCTCAGAAGTAGGTTACCGTTATTGCTGTTTTACAGAGGGGGAATTGAACTTGTAAGATAAAGAATACACTTTGAAATATACTCTGATGGCTCAAGCAATTTCGCCAGTTACATGTTATAGGGGAGCATTATTATTTTTATATATATCATGGTTAGCAGTTGTTCTAAAAAGTTTTAATTATTCTTTCTTTGACAAAATGCCTTGCAGTAAAATTAACTTAGTCTTTAAAAACAGAATGAGAATAGCAGGGAGGAAATGACAAAAACTGCGATGTTAGGGCTGTAATCCTAAATAAACTTACTAGGGTGTAGATCCTGTTGAATTTACTGGCACTGACGTCTGAGTCAATATGCTTAGAATTGGACCACAAAAGTATGGAAGCAGTGAAAAGATCTGAGGAAGAGGGTGAAGCAAGTGGCTGCTCCTACTTTTTCTTCCTGTTGCTGCTCACTTGCTCAGAGATGCAGATCCTTCAACTGTCTCTATTTTCCAGGGACAACCCCAGATTTATAGAAGCTGTCCCAGTTTCTGATTTGATCTCGGAATGCCACGTTTTTCCTTAAAGGTAAAGGGACCCCTGACCATTAGGTCCAGTCATGACCGACTCTGGGGTTGCAGCGCTCATCTCGCTTTACTGGCCGAGGGAGCCGGCGTACAGCTTCCGGGTCATGTGGCCAGCATGACTAAGCCACTTCTGGCGAACCAGAGCAGTGCACGGAAATGCTGTTTACCTTCCCGCCAGAGCGGTACCTATTTATCTACTTGCACTTTGACGTGCTTTCGAACTGCTAGGTGGGCAGGAGCAGGGACCGCATCGCGGGGATTCGAATTGCGACCTTCTGATCAGCAAGTCCTAGGTTCTGTGGTTTAACCCACAGCGCCACCTGCATCCCTGTTTTTCCTTAGGACGTCCCTGTTTTCATTGGAGAAATGTTGGAGGGTATGTATGGAGAGGACAGGTGAACAGGAAGTGACAGCATGAAGGGCAAATGTCAGGGCTTAGAGACTCCAGAGGCTGACATGCAGAGACAGGGAGCCTTGACGGTTGCCCAGCAATGCCAACCCCTGGGGCCCATCTGGACAGAGGCTGATCCAGCAACACCAAGTGTTTTTAGCATGTTTTTATGGTGATTGCCTGGGAATAATGTGTTTCTCACTTGGCTCTGAGCAACTAATAAGTTAGATTAAATTAGAAATCTTCCATGACGGATGGCTTCTTCTCCTCCTTATTTGTTATTGCTGGTGCGTATGTGCATTTGCTCAAGATCCTTTGGTGGCAGGCAGGCACATGCAGGGGGCTGTGCGCATCGCTTCCGTGACCAAACAGAAACCCATTTTCAACACCAGCAGAGGACAGGGGTCAGTCAGCAATGCACATAAAGGAGCAGGATTTCAGGGGCAAAGTATTTCCATTGGAATTTATTAAATTGTTTGGCTTCTTAATAATTAAAGAAGCCTCGTTACCAGACAAACAAGAACAGGTTGGCTATTCACCCTGGAATGATGGCATTTCATATTGCCTCTATTACCGAGAAGAACTCGCAGAACTAATGAAGAAGCATAAAAATGCAAATTATTGCAGCTAATTGGCTCTAGCTCCTTATACTTCCTGAATTATTAATTTATGAAGGCATAAATCTGCCCCTTCCAAAAATATATAGTAAAGAACAGCACGCTGCGCTCAGCTTTGTAACCTGCAAGTGTTTGTTCATCACCTGTGTGCCGTCGTTTGGCTCCTTTTATTATTAAGGAAAAGAGACGGGTGAGAGATCATTACCGATTGTGTATAGGCAACTTTTATCTTTATACGACAGCCTGCTTAAAAGCAGATGGTTATGTGCCTGGTATAATAATACAGGGGTCACGTGGAAGTTACAGGGCACTCCTGAAAGACAGGCACATGTAATAGAAAAACACCCAACCTCATTGAGTGTGTTTCCATGCACTGAAACAGGAAGTAATGGATCCATACTGGTGAACCTGAGGGCTGAATTTGCTTCTAAGGAACCTTCCGGAAGCCCCATGCCAGTGACAGGCAGGGCCAGAGGCAAAAGTGGGCAGAGCAGCAAAGGTCAGTGTTTCCTTTGTACTGTGTCTATACACACTCACACGTCCCTGTCCATCTATATAAGCATTATCAGAGTTCAAGGAGACATTCCAGCCAGGCAAAAGCACTCAAAGTGGTTGCAAAGCAGGTTTGGTATGGGGCATGATCTAGGGAGAGGATGCTACCTGGGCCAGGTGGAAAGGCTCGCAGGACTGCATTTGACCCCCAGGCCTGGGGACCCCACCTCTGTTGTAGGACCCAGACAAGGAACTGAAAACTCTCATGCTGGTTAGTGAATTGACTTGAGAGGAACAAAGAAAACAGCTTCAATGATCTCTGTGCAACTAAGAGCCAATTACTATGTAACCTACGGAATTGTGGGCAACTGATCTATTAATCTCCTCTATAGCGTGGTTCGTGACTCTTGCCTGTGGTGAGATCTGAAGCTCATGGGTCCAGTTGTGGATGAAATCTGAGAGACCTCACTTTTCATGATAGTCTGGAGGGGAAAATCCAAAGCACACCGCTCGCATCTTAATGAATCTTGAAACTAATGAGAGTGCATATTGAATATGAATCTCCCCAAGTTCAAATATTTGGGTGGGCTGTGCCCCATAAAGTGGCATATAAATAATTCCATAAATACAAATGGATAAAGCAAAACATTCCAGTGTACCTGGTTTCTGAATTGGGTAGAAGATATTTTTCCAGGGAAACATCTTTCCTGAGCTCAGCAGGGAAAGTTCACTTCTAAGACTTTAGAATGAGATTTATCATGCAAAATCTCATACAAATTTACTCAGCATGCTTTAAAATGGATGAGATTTCTTTCGTTGCCCGACAATGCCTGGGGAGGCTATTGCACGATTTCATTCCGTTAGTGTGGTTAAAAATCATCTTATCTCTCACCTAAATGCATCAATGGACAATCATATATTATTTTTAGGACGCTATTTCTCATATTTGATTTAAGTCCAGAGGATTATTTTTTGGGGTGTGGGTGGGTGTGTGGAAGCAAATAAAGTGATAGGTATTAGACTCAGGGAGTCAGGATGGATGTGGGAGAAGACTTCGGAGAGCTTTCTCTTTGGAAGGTAATTTTTCAAAGAGATTGCTTGTTCCTTCCTCCCAGAATGTTTGGAGTCCCTTCTGGCTATATTGAACACATCCCATTACGTGAGTGATGCCAGCTTTTCTGTCATGCAGGTGCTTTGAACTTTTGACTCTGCAGGATTCAAGGGGATGACAAAGGGCCCACGTATACATTAAGAGCCATATGCAAAGACAACAATAGGAGGAAGTAGAAGGAAGGGCTTCTGTGGGAAATAATACACAAAGACAATATGAGATGAATGCAGCAAAATCATATGTTAAAGATTATAGAGTAGACTTCAGGCAGATCTCCTGAAAAAAACTTTGCTTGACGTTTCATTATCTGAATTCTTTCTTTCTTTCTTTCTTTCTTTCTTTCTTTCTTTCTTTCTCACTTTATTCCAGTGTGAAAAATGTATGTTTCCAACCGTACCATCTGTTTCCTGTTTTCCAAGCAGTCTTACTCCACCAAGGGACAATACTGCTTAGGAGCATATGGAGAAGGTGGTGGCCATGGTAGCCTTACCAAGTCAAACATTTTTCTGACATCTGTGTGCACAGATTGAATGGATTTGTTTTATTTTAATTATTTAGCAGAATTTTTCAGACCCCCCCCCCGAGCATTAAAGTACCAAAGAAGTAAAGAAGAAGAGAAATATATAATATAATATAATAATATAATATAATATAATATAATATAATATAATATAATATAATATAATAATATACCAGTAGTGACGTATGGAAGTGAGAGCTGATCACCAAAGAATTGATGCTTTTGAATTATGGTGCTGGAGGAGACTCTTGAGAGCCCCATGGACTGCAAGAAGATCAAACGCATCCAGTCTTAAGGAAATTAGCCCTGAGTGCTCACTGGAAAGACAGATCCTGAAGCTGAGGCTCCAATACTTTGGCCACCTCATGAGAAGAGAAGACTCCCTGGAAAAGACCCTGATGTTGGGAAAGATTGAGGGCACAAGGAGAAGGGGACGACAGAGGATGCGATGGTTGGACAGTGTTCTCGAAGCTACGAACATGAGTTTGACCAAACTGCGGGAGGCAGTGGAAGACAGAAGTGCCTGGCGTGCTCTGGTCCATGGGGTCACGAAGAGTCGGACACGACTAAATGACTAAACAACAATTGTTCTTATTCTGAATTACATGTGGATGGCACCATAATCTTTTCAGTGCTTAGGGCCTCTGGTGTCAATAAATTGTTAAAGAAGCATAAAACATACAGAATAATCACATATAATATATTATGCAGTAACCAAAGATCAACAAACAAAAGGGGAAAGTTGATTATAGTTATTAGGATTATTTTCAGTTTAAGAAAGTTCCTGGACAGTTCAGCAGACGAGGTTGAAGACAAAGAAAAAGTAAAATCCTTCTCAAAACTATCACTATTTTGATCCTTCTGCAGAGAGGAAGGAGCCTCTGCTTTGCTTAGCGGAAGCCAGCAGGTTTCTCAGAAGCTCTGCTACGAATGGGCCATTTTCAGTAGGAAAATCACTTATATCAAGAAAAACCACAAAAGATTTTCAGATAACAAAGTTTAGTTCTTTTAAGACAATCTCTAACCGCAGCTACCTTGGCAAGGTTCCCAAAATAACAGGTGCTTGTCTTTGCTGCAACCTGTGAGCCATCTCTGACGTGCCTCCTGTCTGACTTGCCTGCTTTATTCTTCCATCACGTGTCCAGCTTCTAACAACTTTGCCGAGCCCTATATAGATGTATTTCAAAAGCAAAACACAAAATTACAGAGTATAAAAGAAGGCCTGAAAGAAGAAAACAGCTCTGCATTCTCCCACCAGTCTTTCGCTTTGAAAGAAGCGCTATAAGCAAAAGATTTCGCTTTTTTTAAAAAAAAATTATCTTGGGGTTGTTGTTGCTTTTTGTTTTTTGCTTTTTGTTATCTGTGCCTTCCAATATTTCATGGATGAAAACAGGGACCCCCACAGTGCAGGAGTGGGTGGGTCTGGCAGCTTGAGCTGGTGGAATCCAGAGTCTTAAGTACCTGGGAAAAGTAGGTGGCTGTGGAGGTGGGGCTGCACCTTAAAATATGCAGATATGAGCTGTATTGCATTTATAGCTCCTAAGAGACATTGGCATAGGCAACGGGTTGACCACTTGATTGTAAGCCCTGCGCAAGATAAAGCAACTTACAATTTTAATGAATAATAAATAAATAAATAAATAAATAAATAAATAAATAAATAAACGAATGCTGTGAGAACAGGGTGCAAGGCTCAGTGGGCCTGCAGGAATTCCACAGGGCAGGATTTGAGCACAAGAGCAATCTCGCCTCCTGCGGTTTCCAACAACAGGTATTCAGAAGCATTACCTTTGCCTGCCTTGGATGGAAATGTGGTTGAATGACAATCTCTTGTATTGGAATAAATAAATTCTGTAACTTTAAACAACATACAGTGGTACCTCTGGTTACAAACACCTCAGGTTACAAACATTTCAGGTTACAGACTCCACTAACCCAGAAGTAGTACCTCAGGTTAAGAACTTTACCTCAGGATGAGAATGGAAATGGTGCGGCGGCAGCAGGAGGCCCCATTAGCTAAAGTAGTACCTCAGGTTAAGAACGGTTGCAGGTTAAGAACGGACCTCCCAAACGAATTAAGTTCGTAACTGTAGTGACAAACCTTTCTGGAATTTTCATGGGTGGTCCAACCTTCCCAGCTTTATATACTTTATACTTCCCAGCTTTATATACTATCCATTTATGTCTGCAACCAGCATTGTGATGGAGAGAAATGTGATTTATCCTGCTATTGTGATACAGTACTATGTTGCTATTATATTATATTATATTATATTATATTATATTATATTATATTATTATATTGTTGTTTAGTCGTTTAGTCGTGTCTGATTCTTCGTGACCCCATGGACCAGAGCACGCCAGGCACTTCTGTCTTCCACTGTCTCCCGCAGTTTGGTCAGGGCTGTAGGGTTCTTCCATCAGCAAGAGGCACTCAGAGCTGTAGTTCTGCAGGCAGCTTCTATAATGTCAATGCTCACTGATTTACACATACTGAGGTTTGAAATGAACAGATGAATTGGTGCTGGATGGATGGGACAAGGGTGTGGTTTGAAGAAGCAGTGGGAGGGAGTACTTCCTTTCCCTTCTGCTGCTTCTCTCATAGGGAAATGTCAAAAGAAAGACTGTGAAACAGTCTGGGCATGCAAATCTTTTTAGGGGCTCATTTCAAACTGAATTCACACAAAAACAAATGGAATTGCTTGCAGATAAGAGAGAGAGAGAGAGAGAGAGAGAAGGGAGAGACTCAAAGACATTTGTCTTTTAGAAGAGAGACTAATAGTCCCTTCTGATCAGTTGGGAAACTAATTAGCAACATAACTCAGTATTCCTGCCTATAATTTAGTAATGAGCTTCCCGTTCCACTCAGCAACGGTATTGCTGGACAGAAAAGCACTGCAGCAAAACCTCCTGCTTCATTGGAGATGCCATTCATGATGATCTTGTTTAATAGACCTTTGGCATCACCAGCTGTGACAAAGCTGTCCATTTCCTACATTACACTAATAAATCCTTCGCGGTGTGTTCTAATCTATCAGAAGGGCCTTGTGGCTACCTATCCAACTTGTTCAGATAAGGGTTTGTGTCTAGGGGAATAGCATTCAAACAAAGCTTGGCATATATGATAACAAGAGCCATATTCGCTTGCTTCGAAATGGACTGCCTGGGAGTTGTGTTTTCTGGACCCACCTTTGCACCCAAGTGTGCCTTCTGCACATATACCCAAATGAGTTCAGGCTGCAGTATGTGTAAAGTAGTACCTTCCAAGAGTACTGGATTGTACATACAGCACCCTATGCATATTTGGGTGTACATATGTGGGATCTGTGCAAAAGTATGTGTGGAAGTCAGGGGCAGGGACAATCATCTGTCTTAATGCATTCACTTGTACCCAAGCGAAAGAGTGAAGATGACTAGAGTATTGCTCAAATGTCTGACTTTCACTGAATAGGTATTCTACAGATGTGTAAGTGAAAATATAATTAATATAATATAATATAATATAATATAATATAATATAATATAATAATATAGATTTGCATGTAACACATACACCCTGGGGAATGTACAAAGGAAAGGCTACCACAAACAAGAGGGCCTTGCTCTCTATGGATGGAGTTTCGGGAGTTATGACATTGATCAGTAAACATCATACAACAGTGTTCTAATGTTAGGATAGGAGTGCCCTCTAGTGCTGACAATTGTATGGGAGTCAACTGCAGCATAATATAGAAGAACTCAACATGGCTGCCTGTTGAATGTAAAATGAACCAAAAGTGACAGGCAGTAATGGGTTACGAGCATATTTTAATGGAGACGACTACTTAGGTGCTGATGCTCTGCCATTATCTTGGCATTGTAGTATTTCCTCCTTGCAGAGATGCCTCTGGCACTTTAACTATGCAACTTTGGATGAAAGCTTGAAGATGCATTTCTTTCTCTTGGCCTTTGACACCTGAGATATGTTTTCTCAGGGCCATAACTGTAATCTGCTTTAAGTGTTTTTAATTCTGAATTTTAAATTGTTTCAACTCATTTCATCTTTAAATTGTTTCTACTGGCGGAGAGCATGTAATAAATATAATGATAACAATGCAAAATGTCCACATAGACAATACATTTCTAACTTTCAGCACTGTCTCCCTGCCCACCAGAAGAGAACAAGACTTTTAAAAGAAAAGTGGGCATGGTAGCTTTTAATCTTAAAATGAGAACCTTATTAATTTATAAAAGGGTTCATGTTCTCAGAAGAACATGTTGGAGATCTAAAGCCATGTTATCCAAAATAAGAGAGTAAAATCTGTGTGTACATAGATATTCTAAGTTGTGGGTTCAGCTTATGTTTGTTTATATACTAGCTGAATATAGGAGAGACCCTAGACTGGGGCAAAAGGGGCCTTATGGCGGCATTTTTTACCTTAATTATACAATTCTTCTTTTTAACGTGATCAGCATTTCATGTAGTTATAGTCCACTTTGGGTTAGATCCAACTTCAAAGTTGAAAATGCCTCTTCCACGAGCAGAAGGGACTTTCCACTCATTGAGGAGCAAAGGCACATTTAGACCAAGCACTGGTATTTAGCTGAGATTTATGGAGACAAAATGGGCTGCAAAATAAGTAGCAAAGTATGACTTTGTAAGCAAACAAGGGCATAGCAACAGGACATAAAACTTAAAAAAAACACCCTTGAATAAAGTTTTAATGACATTAATGGGGGCGTTATTCACAATTAACTTAACTCCATTTATTTCAGTAGGACCTGAGTACAATCAACTTTTCCTGGATTGGGGAAAATGTGTTCTGACTATGGACCAGTGGCTTAATTCAGACTGACTTCAAAGGTGTTTCCGAAGATGCCTGGTGATGAAGTCTCATCAAAGCTAAGACAGTTGTTATGTCAAAGGAAAAGTAGGCAGAATACTTCTTTTCTCTGTTTCCTTCCTGCTTACTTCCCACTACTTTAATTGAACATAATGAGTGATAAAATATTTTGTCTGATGTGGAGCCAAAATCTATAGCTCCTTCCACTGCCAAATACTTATTTCTGCTAAGTACATTTTCCCCTCTTATTCTTCCTACTTTCCTTTAAAACAATATCCCTGGACAGTCACATGAGCTTCCCAAACCACTTCCCAGTGCAGGATTATTGCTACTTTTTAGAATCAGAAATAATAAAAACAAACCCTTTGTCCTGATGTTGAATCGGATTAAACTCAAGAGGTCCCGGTCCATCACTCGGGCTGTCTCCTTCTCATTTTGTTGGCAAGGGCTGAGATAGGTTGTGCTTTCTGCCTCTGTAAGATTTAAAGGTGATGATGATGTTGTGCTGTCAGGACTGGGGCCAAAATAGTCTTCATGTCAAAGATGCATAAATTCATATCCTCAACTGGATGGGTGCTAAAAGCAGAGAAAGGGCAAAAAAGCAGAGGCAGGGCAAAAAAGCAGAGGCAGGGCAAAATTTGGATTGGGGCCATGACACAGAGCAGATGCCCCCACCCCATGCTAATGAAATAAATAAATCCAGAGATAATCCCAGGTTGTCATTTTTTCTAGTTAGTGAAAATCATATATTTGACTGTGTTGTTAGCTCTACAGGAAAACAAACAAACCTACATACAGTGCAGTAAGGTCCCTGCCTGTAAACTTCTCCTTCCACAGGTAATAGCAGGGGTTTTTTTGGATGGTGATGATTTGCATTGTGGAAGGGTCGAATCCTCTCCAGCCTGTGTTCATTGGGACTACATCCTGGCTCCAGATCCTACAACTTTGCTTACCTGGTCTACAAGAAGGCTGATGACAGCTAACAAATGTCTGTGATGATTGTGATGCTACTAAAACCTTTTATTAAAGTTCAAAAATAGAGAGCGTAATGAATAGGAATGTCATCTTTTCATTCAAACTGAATAACAGATTGATGAATCCACCCAAATACTGTACCTCAATATATTTGTGATACATTTCAAGGAAGAGCATGTGTCTTTTGACACATTTGTGTAGGATGGATGCAAAAATAGATGGCTGGCAATGAAATTATCTCACTGGTGCAGAAGCACAGACATCAGAGATAAGGCTAGCGATTCACCATATCCAATATGTTTGACATGTAATTTTAACATGAATATTACAACATGGAATCTAGATTTGGCGTTAGGTTCTTCATATCACACACTGGTCATTCAGATATCACAAACAGGTTGCTAGCTATAGGCTCCCCCCTCCACTTTACTATAATGTATTAGATTTTCCAAGGAAAGGGTAAATCAAGATTAGATGGGGGGAGGTGTAGGGATACAGGCTGCTGCTGCTGTTGTGTGGATGCTGCAAAAACCATGTGCAAATGATCCCCCAGATCCCACAATAAACACCCATCTGGACGCTCCCATAGAAAGAAGTCAATGAGCCAGGAAGCTCAAGGCTGCGACAACTGCATGCTACCTTTTAAATTGCAACTGATGTTCTTATCTCGACAAATATCTGATCACTCCAATTCCTGTTTTAGCTAAAAATTTAAACTAATCACACAAAATGGGGTTTTTAAGTGCAACACTTTGCAGTTTCATTTAATGATCTCTGGTTTTGATTCCTGCCCCCCCCCCAACTTTTCTGTGTTCCTGTCTTCAGCATAGCTGCTGTACATTTCTGGTTTTGTCTTCACTAATTTAAAAATAACCAAGTAACCCCCCCCCCATGCCCTTCCACATCTGCTTGTTGTACTCTCCATAAAGATTTAATGATCTCTGAAATGATCTCTATTTTGGATGCAGTATTTTAAAAGCAGCCTGCCCCCCCCCTGCATGATTGTTTTCTAATGATATTGCAGGGTTATATGCCTTCTGCTCATGTATTATTTGCTTTTGAGACAGCCGCACTGCACAAAACTTTGCCGTTTATCTGCTCGCAATGACAGACAGGCTGAATCTCCACAGTTAGTAGAGTAGCATCATATTAATCAGATATTATTTTTATGGTAGCCCATGAAGTTAAGAAGCGACACAATATGCCACTTGTTTCTCTCATTGTACATTTCCTGATGAGAGAGCACAATCTTGACTGTTGCTATTGCTTTGTCCACTCATCCTTCAGAGTTGAAGTTATTTGCTGAACTACTTCACAGTCTTTTGTAGGTCTGAGTGAATTAAAAATCACTTTGGAACATTTTGCCACTTTGCTGCTTGCTCTCTTTGCCAGATCATTAATGAGCATATTAGACCTTTGGCCATTGTGAAACTGACTATTTAATCACATTCTTCTTCTTTTTTGCAGGGCGGGAAGTCAGGGAGGGTTTCACTTAGCCATTATTTAATAGAATTATCCTTCTCTTTTTTTTTAAAAAAAATAATATTTATTAAAATTTTCAAGGGTTACAAAAAGCAAAAGTAAAAACAATAACACCAAACAAAAACAAAACAACACATCACAACAAGAGGGGGAAAAAGGGACAAAAAACAAAAAACACAACTAATCTTCCCAACTTATTTTTCATTCGCTTATTTCCTTGACCTCCTCACACCTCCCTTTTTTGTATTCTAATTCGATTATCTATTTCAGCAAATCCTTTCCATTTTTTCCAATTTTTGTTGTGTAATTCATCTCAATATAATGTAACTTTACTTTCCCTCCTTTCACCAATTTTTTTCCTTTTTTTCCTTTTAACCTTATTTTAACATTAAAACTAAAATGCTTATATGTGTTTAACTCCTTATAACATTTCTGCTAAATCCATAAAATATCAATCCATCATTTTTCTATCACTCATTAATTTTGCGATATTTCTATATATAAACTTTAAGTTTTTCAATCTTCTTCCATCAACTCCTCTCCCTGGTTTCGGATTCTGCCAGTCCTTTCCGTCAATTCCATATAGTCCATCAACCTGGAGATCTTATGTCCGAGGCTCTTAACTCTTTTACATGTCCCTTCTGCAGATCATATTCTTTAATGCTTGAGAGCAAGTCTCGAGAGAACTCCATCCTAACATTACTTTTATTCCTTCTGGACAGTTCAGCCAAATTTCCATAGTTGAAGCTAGGGTCTATACAGTGTTTCAGGACGTGTTTCAAGATTCCTCCAAATCCAAAGGCCCCCAAAACTTCAATCTCCTTCAAATCCAAGTCCAAGTCCCAAAAGTCAATTAATCTCTGGATAGAGAGATCTTTCCAACTTTCCTTCTTCAGTCCAAGCCAGGATCCAATCCTCAAAATCTGGCTTTTTCTAGATTCAATCATAAAAGGCCTCAATTTATAGTCCTCAATTTGCTTCTGTAGAACTAAGGATCCTGCTTGTGTTATTTTAGATTCAAAAACAATGACTTTCTCCTTTTCCTCCACCATTTGTTCTGCCAAGGTAGGTTCCTGTGCCAGGTCCTGGATTATTTCTGTGTTGGTGCTCGCTTTTTGTCTCATTAGTCACTTTCTGTTCCAAATTATCCATTTTAAAAGTCATGTCATCCATCTTTTTATGAATCTCTTCCAGCAAATAGTTTGTCTTGCATAATGCAGTCAAAATAACTTCTCCTATCAATATTTTGAATAGTCCAAAGTCAATCTCTGGTTCTCAGAATCTTTATCTTGCAGCTGGAGACCTCCCAGTTACACTCCTGTAACAATTTCAAAGGCTCCTTCTAGAGGGAAACAGTCTCCACTTGTATCAGTTCTTTCAAGCACAACTCAGGCAATAATCATAGTTTCAATTTTCAGTTACTTTGTCTCCATTTTAAATGCAGAAGAGGACAATGGAAATAGTATCTTGCTCTTATTTTAGCTAGCTGTCAAATCCATTCTGTCAGTAAACTTTCCCCAAGCGTCATCTGGCAGCCGTTCCCAGGTTCAGAGCTGTGGTAATTTGATTTTCCCCTCACTCCTGCAGGCTTGCTAGGTTCAAAATTTCCCCCCTCTTCACCTGCTTCCAAGGGTTTTTGTGTATTTTTAACTGATGGAGATTTAATCCTTTATAAAAACTTTCAAAGACTTTAGCTTGTAACGTCTTTGCTTCAGTCTATTTACAAAAGCGGAAGGTGGACTTCCTGTTTATGACCTTCCCGCCTCGGCGCCAAATTAAGGTACTTTAAAATCCAATTTTCCGTTCTACTCACGGGTAGTTGTTTAAAATCCAATTGTCCACAGGAAAAAGTCAGCGCTCTCCAGCAACAGCAATGCGGCTTCACTCCGTGAAAGAAGCAGTTGATTCAGAGCACCGAGCCGCTCACCCCACGTCGCTCCGGATCCCCTAAACAGGGTTTTCCCGCGAGTAGGGGAGGTGCAAAAGGTGCCAGCCGAATACCACGTTCACAGGCTTCTTCCACCTGTGATTTCAGTGGGTCTCCGCCTTCGCCGTGGCGGTCAGACCCTGTTTTTCACAGAGTAAGTTCCTCCCGATCAGAGGAGCTCAGCCATTGCCAGAGGCGCCAACCTGGAAGTCCTAGAATTATCCTTCTCATTCCTGCATGCTGATCCAACCCTGTCTTGAAGGTTCAGGGGGACCCTGGTGCATACCTAGCAGAGCTGTCCTTTTAATATGGCCCATTATTGATTAATTGATTGATTGATTGATTGAATTTCTATACTGCCCTATACCCGGAGGTCTCAGGGAGGTTCACAGAACAAAAAATTAAAATATAAAACCACAAAATATATAATCAAAATAAAAACAACCCAATAACCCCACCAACCCATATTTTAAAAGGGCATAGGATGTCATTTAAATCAGCCAAAGGCCTGGCTAAAAAGGAGCATTTTTGCCTGGTGCCTAAAGGTGTATAATGAAGACGCCAGGCAAACTTTCCTGGGGAGAGGATTCCACAGATGAGGAGCCACTGCAGAGAAGGCCCGTTCTCATGTTGCCACTCTCCGGACCTCTTGAGGTGGAGGCACACAAAGAAGGGCTTCAGAAGATGATCTCAGGTCCGGGTACCTTCATGTGGAAAGAGGTGGTCCTTGAGGTATTGCGGTCCTGAGCCATTTAAGGCTTTATAGATCAAAACCAACAGTTTGAATTGGGCACAGAAACTAATTGGTAGCCAGTGCAATAGAACCAAGATTGGTGTAATATGCTCAAACCGACTTGTTCCAGTGAGCAACCTGGCTGCTGAATTCTGCACTAGCAGAGTGGTCCTTGCTGGGCAGCAGCAGCAGCAGCAGCAGTCCTTATGAAGCCTGTCAGGCCCTGCCCTGGGCCAGGTGCATAGAGTCAGCAGCAGGGCCCTCGGGCTCTCAGCAGGCCCATTTATTTTCTTATTCACTATAGCCCACTTTACACATATAGTTTCCAGCATGGCAGGCATCCCTGCCTCCACAGTTAATATCATGCTGCTCTGGGCATGTATAAAGGCTTCCATCCATGCTGCTCAATATCCCAAAGCATATAAAACCATATAAGTTGTCAGGAGCCGCTGAGATCTGTGGGGAGCTGTTCCACGTTGCGAGTCACTAGACACCAAGCAAAGTATATTCAGGCCTTGGACAGAGTCTACTGAGCAAGGCTGGTTATTGGATCCTTTGAGCTTTATTTTTATTTTTACCAACCAGTTTCTATTGATATTACTGCAGAATTGTGTTTTTATTTATTTATCAATAGTTATATTTCTATATTGCCCTTCATCCGAGGATCACAGGGAGGTTTACAATATAAAAACACAAAAATGCACAACATAGTAATAAATAAAAGCAATACCCCACAGTTTAAAAGGTCATAGATTGTTTAATTGTTTAAATACATGGGAGAAGAGGAACGTTTTTGCTTGGTGCCTAAATATATGTAATGAAGGCACCAGGCGAGCCTCCCTTGCAAGAGCATTGCACAAACATGGAGCCACTACAGAAAAGGCCTGTTCTTGTGTTGCCACGCTCTGGACCTGTTGTGGAGGAGGGACATGAAGAAGGGCCTCAGATGATGATCGCAGGGTCTGAGTCAGTTTATATGGGGAGAGGCGGTCTTTGAGGTATTGCGGTCCTGAGCCATTTTTATGTACACTGCTTTGTTACATTCTTAATGGAAGTGCAGGTTGTAACTATCGAAATAAACAATAAATACACTCCTTTAAGAGGGCTTGCTGTTCCAGCTGAGCTTTTCCTGAGCAACAAGGTCTTTCTGATTTGGAGTATGTCTTTGTATTTGGCCCTCACTTTTTGCTTGCTCCTCAGTCTTGCTTTCTAATTGGCTCCCTGCCCTGACATAAGTGATGCAGTTCCCACTGGATTGCTTGCATGCTTTTGTTCCGTTGCAGGCCGTGGCCTCAGCTGAATGGGCTTCCAGCCTGAATGGGATGTATGATTGTGGGGTCTGGGAACAAGTTTGAGTTTCAACTTGTGAAGTGAGGCAAAAGCCAAGGAAGTGCAAGTTTAGGTTCAGGTAAAGCAACAACATCAAGCAAAGCAGAGATCAGATTCCAATAAGATGAAACCAAGTAAAGCTAATCACATTCTGGACTGGATAGCTCTGGATGAAACGGAGAGCCGAATGGTACCACAGGAACAAGTGAATCCATACATAGGCTTTGACCACGTTATTGACCACTTTGGCCAAGATGCTAGAAGACTCCAGTTTTTGATTAAAGCGTTTTGTATTATATTCACCACAGCCCAGGCAGATTCTGTGTAAAAGGTGTGAAATTCAACCTTAGGGGCTTTTAATTTGGTTTCAAGTCCTACGGTATTGTTGTTCAACTGACAAATTGAAGCTGTATGTGTTTCTAGCGCCTTTCTCTGTGGATGTTTTAGGGACAAATAAAGCATTTTGTTAGAAGTTACTTCTGAAATGTATAATCCCAAGTGATACAGTAAATCACCAACAGGCACATGCCTTTAAAACAGCATTCTTTCCCTCAAAGGATGCTGGGCATTGTAGCTTACCCTTCACAGTCACAATTCTCAGCAACCCTTTAACAAACCACCATTCCCATAATTCTTTGAGGGAAAGAATGTGCTTCAAAAGTTGTTTAAAGGCACCCTGAGTCTTGAAGAAAACTGCAGTTCCATTTGGGTGCCTAACTATCTCTGGTGATTGAGGAATTTTCTGTTAGGCTGTTGTGGTAGCCATTGATTCTGAAGATGCAGGCGAAATGGTGGTTCTGCTGGGCCTTCTGGGCTGGAGTCTTCAGAGCCTGAGGATAGCAATGTGACCTCTTCAGGCTGGAGAGTTGCCAGCTAAATAGGCTCATCTCGTGCTGGAGCTGTTGTTAAAGTTCAGCTTTCCATAATCCCAGTTAGAATGGCAAGTCAACATGGGATGGTGGGAGTTGGATACCCGAAGGGCCACACAAGTTCCCCAGCCCAGCTTAAGGGGAAAAAAGAGGAAAATCCAGCACTAGAATAATAGAACAGAGTTGGAAGGTAACCCAAAGGTGACCTAGTCCAATCCCCTGCAATACAAGAATCTCAACTAAGGCATACCCTAAATCACTTGTTAAGTGCAGCAATGGACCTGCAAGGTGATGGTCAAAGAAGTTTTACTCGGAGTAGACTCACTGAAATTATTGAACGCAGCTACTTTAGGTCTATTAATTTCAATGGGTTAACTATGAGTAAAACCTAATGGAATATCACCCACAGGCTTTTGATGTTGTTAATAATAATAATAATAATAATAATAATAATAATATCCCGCCCATCTGGCTGGGTTTCCCCAGCCACTCTGGGCTGCTCCCAACAGAATATTAAAAACACAATAAAACATCAAACATTAAAAAATGTTTAGGGCTTTAAAGGTCACTTTGAATTGTACTTTCGACAGCAAAGTTCAGATTTTCAATCAAATACTGCAGTACAAAAAGGGAAAGCCAGTTACATCAATATTAGAAAATAATTTCATTATCCGTTATTAATACATCCTACAGAAGTAGCAAACAATTGGATACTTCCCATTTGAAGACAAACACACAAATATTAAACACACTTAACCACAAACCTGATATCCTATACATTTGGTGCAATGCATCTCGGTTTCTAATTCCTCTCGTGAACAAGCTTCATCTCCCAATCCAGCCCTGGATAGTGTCCCTTCTTCTGCAGGATTCTGACTGTTGGATTACCGAGATGACAGCTAACTTCCTGCTTAGTGTGATGAAGAGGAAAGCGGCACCAACTTCTTCTTTAACACCACAGCCGTAGTCGATATGTCACACAATCGAACCTGTTTTTGCATTCTCTGTCACTCGATGTTTTAAATCCCCTGTCACTTTTGTTATCCTCGTATTCGCCTTGGACGATATCTACCTTTACCTCCCCCCCTATTTTATGCTGTTATTTCTATGTATATTATGCTATGGCCACACGGCTAATGCAATAATAAAGTTGTTGTTGAATTGTACTTGGAAACGTATTGGATTGTGCTCAGAAACATCTTTGGATCGGGACCATGCTTTATTTTCAGAATCTTGGTGTTCTTCTTTGAAGTAGTGACTTAAATATTGGAAATTCTTTTTATGCTTGCTCTGAGTCATCTTTCCTCTGAACTGTATGTACCATTTTGGTAATGCCTTCTGAGACTTTTCAATCTATATATCACACGTTTCTTTACTGGTTTGCCCCTAGCATGTAACATATGTCAAGGTGTTTTATACATCTAATTAATTTTTGTCTCAGCACTGATGTAATATATATAGATCCATTATTCCCTGTATGACCCTTACCAACTTTTTAAGGGGCGGGGGAGTGTGAATTTACAATTCTCAATTCTTCTTTAATGTGAAATCACTTTATAAAACCACACAACTCATTCTCCAACTCTGTGTGATTGCACATTATTTCTACTAGTGGACCAATTGCTATTTAAATTACTGATGCTTTTATATGTCAACACATCCTCTTTTAATACTTTACTTTCTGATAGTGTGTTATCTTTACTACCTGGAAAAGAGTAGTGTGGAAAAAGTTGTTTTTCTAATATATTCCTGGGCTGAAGAGTGATAGAGGGAAACTTATAATTTCTTGGCTTGTAGGTTTTCTACTTCTGATAAAATAAAACATTTTACATTATCTTTTAGCGTTTGGATTTTTAATTTCTGGGATAGGAGAGCATTTTCTTTATGTCTCTTCATACCTAATTTTGGTAGTACATAAAATATTCAAATCATTTTACAATCTGCAACAATATTGTGAGGTAAACAAACATGATTCCCATGTTGTGTATGTGCAGCTGAGACAAGGAGAGTATAGTGTGCCCAAGATGTGTGTCCAAGGTATGATTTCCTGTGATTTCCAGGAAAGAGCTACTCATGATCATGTAGAAACTGAGGGATCTTGTAAGGAAATATGAGAAGGAAAGAAACAAATAACACCAGGTGTGGTCCTCCAGAGGATAAAGGTAAAGGTAAAGGTACCCCTGCCCCTACGGGCCAGTCGTGTCCGACTCTAGGGTTGCGTGCTCATCTCGCTCTAGAGGCCGTGAGCTGGCGCCGTCCGCAGACACTTCCGGGTCACGTGGCCAGCGTGACGAAGCTACAGCTGGCGAGCCAGCACCAGTGCAGCACACGGAAACGCCGTTTACCTTCCCGCTATAAAGCGGTACCTATTTATCTACTTGCACTTAAGAGTGCTTTCGAACTGCTAGGTGGGCATTAGCTGGGGCCGAACGACAGGAGCTCACCCCGCCGCGGGGATTCGAACCGCCGACCATACGATCAGCAAGTCCTAGGCACTGAGGTTTTACCCACAGCGCCACCCGCGTCCCTCCAGAGGATACTGGACTACAATTCCTATCATCCCTGACTATTGGCCATATTAGCTGGAGTTGATGGGGGTTGTAGTCCAGCACATCTGGAGAACAGGTTCTCCACAACTGATGTTATCTGGTCCTTCTCTTTCAATTTTTCCTCGCAATATTCCCCTGAAGTAGATTAGGCTGAGAGATATTGACTGGCCCAAGGTCATTCAGTCCAACACCAACTATTAAACCACAATGCTTAGACAACATTTACTTAGGAGTAAGCACCATTACATCCAATGTAGAGTACTTCTGATTGCCTAGGACTGCACTATAACCCTATAAATGTCATTCTGAGATTTCCAAATTCCTCTAGTCCACCAATTTATGGCGCTCCTAAAGATTCTTCATTCAGACAAAAGGGCTGCCCACCCCCCACCCCCAGCAACCAGTGATATGGCCCCACAAGCAGGACTTGAAAACCATAGCTACCCAGGGCATATTCTCTCTCAATCTGGAGGTTGCATATAACCAGCATGGGTGGCATTCAACCAAGTCTTACTTAGAGTAGACCCATAAAAATGCACGAACATGTCCAAGTTAGGTCCATTAATTTCATTTCGTCTACTCTAAGTAAAACTTGATTGACTACTCACCCTACTACTAGAAATCATTGACAGACCTATCCTTTCGTGTAGAACCACCAGCGTCAATGGGAAGATTGGCTTACTGCTGTTCATCTGCAAAGATAATGGAAGCAAGCTTGAAAACAGCATGTTCATTTACCTAGCAACAAAGTGCACAATACCTCAAAGCCACGTTCCTCATATTGATTCTGATCCTTGCATTAAACCTGTTCTCATATTGTTACCAATACATTCTGTGCTGGGTATCATTAAGTACAGTATTAACTGAACCACAGACTGATGCGTTTGTTATTTCCCCCCTCTACAATAACTATCATGACCGGCAAGATTCTCCACGGAAACGGCCACACACCATTTCGGTTTATGTAAAAGGCTCTTTCGAGAAGAAATGTGCAAAAGGGATGAGGAACTTGCTAATAGGCAACAACTCAAAGCCTGAGAATGGAAGCAAAAAATGTTGACAGCATGAGTCGTCACCATATTGATCTCTGCTATTAAAACTGTATATGGCTTAGCCTTTTGTATCTAACAGCTAGCAGCAATTTGCGCATCACTAGCTGAACTGACAGTTGACTTATTAAGAATGAAAACACACATTTATTAGACCCTATGGATCTCCCCAACAGCAAGACGAGGGCTGATTAGAAAGAATTCTGGGTCTTCCTTGTTAAGAGTGCAAATAGAAGTTTCTGTGGAACTTCTGAATCAGATAGGTACTCCACACTGGGAGAGGAAGGCCAACAGCTAGTGCTATGGTAATGATCTTTTGAGTGCCAAGCAGTTGGTTCGTGTGTGATTACAATCATTTGATTGCTCAGTCCTTGATAAGCCTCTGCCCCAATGTGGGGACTCCATTGAAAAATATCGCATTGGAATTGTCAGCTGCTATGAAATGTATGCCTATGGTGAAAATTCAGATAAATGTGTCATCACTCAATATCAGTTCAAGCCACCTTACATGTCTGGATTGTTCAGAGTTGTGCTAGGTGAAAAAAGAAAGTGGGAGGTATGTTAGTGAAATCAATAACTGAAGTAGCACTAAGACAGAAATAAAGGGAATGAACTGATGGAAAGATTTGATTTTCTAAGAACTGGTGGCTAAAAACAATTATAATTGCCTTACTTGTATGTTAGGTACGATTAAGGGCTGGTGTAGGCCTTTGGAGGGCCAGGCCCATAGTAGTGTAATTAGGGAAGCTGAAGGCAACTCTTGAGATGGAAATAAAAACCTATTACATAGCCCGTGTTGTAATTGTATAGCAAAGCCATTGTTTCAAAGCAGTTTCAAGCTAGAATGTCTGTCATAGCTTTGGAAACAGACCAGCAGGGACCAGAACACTGAGTCAGCTGCTCCACTGGCACCAGCTTAGAAACTGGATCAGGATATTGGCTCTGAGCCTAATGAGTCAGTTTGCATTTCTTAGTGCAGAAAGTATTGATCTTTCCTATTCTACTTAATTCAAGAGGATTCTGGATGCTTCTCTCTGTGAAAGAAACAAGCAGAAGGTTCCTGATGTTTGGGTTATTCCTTCTGAGAAGCTGAGTACAGCTAGCTTAAACTGGTTCTGTTATCTCTTCTTCAAGGTGTAGTGGTTAAGAGCGGTAGACTCGTAATCTGGTGAACTGGGTTCGCGTCTCCGCTCCTCCACATGCAGCTGCTGGTGACCTTGGGCTCGTCACATTTCTTTGAAGTCTCTCAGCCCCACTCACCTCACAGAGTGTTTGTTGTGGGGGAGGAAGGGAAAGGAGAATGTTAGCCGCTTTGAGACTCCTGAAGGGGAGTGATAAAGCGGGATATCAAATCCAAACTCTTCTATTTCTCTTCAAGGTCATGCTGACTATAACAGTGAGGCCAGAAGGAGCCTGGGTTTCACTCTCTCTTTCTATCTCTTTTCCTGCTGGTGTGGTGTTCTGTATGCAGTGTTAAGGTTTTAGACTTATTATAAGTTTTTGTAAGTTTAAGTCTGCGGCGACTGGACTTCATATGGACAGTGCCAATCTTGAATGTATTGGATTTGTGACCATTATGCTCATTTGCCTTCAGTAGCAGTAAAGCTCTGCTGGATGAAATGCCCTGGTCTATTTTTTGGGAATCCTGCAACGTGTTTAAATTTTTACTCTGCTAACTACTATACATTGGAATCTGCTCTGGATCAGTATTGAGTAGAATTTCAATGACATAATGTGGGTGACCAGGGCCCTCTAAATCTGAGGGTGGTAGGCAGGAGATCACTGAACTGGGGCACATGGGCTCATAGAACCAGAGTCAAAGCCTTCCCTGCCACCTTCGCTCAGGCCCGAGGAACTGAATGCCTGCCATGCTACTTAACCAGTTCATTGGTGCAGGGAGTGCATCGTGAAGGAGGCTGTGGAATGAAAGAGAAGCGCTTGTCTTCAGGTGAGAGGGTTGGCCTCTTAAGGATTTGAAGTTCTCAAAACTAAAGGTGGGGTAGAGTATAAGAGAAACGGAATGGGGGCAGAAGCTCCAAAGGCCTTACTCAGTTCATACTCAGCCCTTGTTGGAGCTTGCCTTGGCCTGTGTGCACCACCTTGGGACTAGAACAGGACAATGTCCAGTCAAGTGGCTTTTCCACACTCAGTGGTGATGCACAGCAGATAAAGATCATGCTAGTCAACATGATCATCATTATAGTGCCTAATGTAGCATGGTGAACGAGGGAACAAATTCAAAACGGAGATACGATGACTACAGTATGAGCAGGGTGGAAGTACTACTAAACTCTATTCCCCGCTTCCTCGCAAAGGAGCTAAGGGTGACAAACACCAAAGTGGTAAAACATTATGATTAAAAATAAAAGAGAAAATTTAAAACAGTGGTTCCTAAACTTAACCCTCCCACTGGGCCAGTTGAAAATTGCTGAGGGTCTTTGTGGACAACCTATTGGTTATTCTGTGAGTTATTTAGCAATTGTAACGTGCAGTGCTAGATGCTAAAGTGTTTTTTTTAAAAATGGAATTCAAATTATAATACAATAAAATAAAATAAGAAATAAAGGAAGCAATAAAAATATAATTGAAAATCAATAAGAATACTTTAATGTGATGGATGTGCCTGCTGGGCTAAACAAATTTATTTGATATTTGCTGTAATATGTGCCAGCCAACTTCCACTCTGAGCCACTCTTTCTTATGCATGCATTTTCCCTTAGTTTCTCCTGCTCTTTCTCACTGATTGCTTCATTCCCATGACTCTTCCCTCAAGGGCTTTGTCTCCCTTGTTGTCCTGCTCAGGACCTTCCGCCATCTTGCTGCCAGCCCCACCTATATTCCTTTGAGGAATTACTCATTTGATTTATACACTACTAAAGGAGCTCAGGCTGGTGTACAGAGGCACAATGGAAAAACAAAGCAAACATATTCTAAAACAGCTTAAACATTCTAAAGACAATTACAATGAGTCCTCCCTCCGTCACTTCCGATGTACCTCATACCATTCTTCACACACACGGCTCAGCCAATCGGCAGAGTGGCCACCATGGAACACCTAAATGAACCTCATGGACCACTGGTGGTCTACAAGCCACACTTTGGAAACCCCTCATTTAAAACGTTTGAAAACTATTAAAAACATGTAAAACAGTTACATACTCCCACAGCTGGGAGCTCGATGGAAAAGCAACCATTAAGTGTTCTCTGAGCAACTGAAAAAGGTTCTGTTGCTTTCTAGATCAACTTACTACCTTGCTGTAGATATAGGGTTTATTTTTTATTTTTTTAAAAATTGTCTATTAATTGTCTATTGTCAATAAAAGTTATTTATTGTCTCTCAGCAATGGATGTTACAGCAATACAATAATAACTTAAATGACAACAACCACAAATAATGACGATAAACATCAGAACTGAGATAAAACAACAGGAGAAAGGTGAAAATGAAATAGCTTTAAAGCTGGGCATGCTACCTGGACAACAACGTCTCCAGGTAGTATCCAAATATCATAAATAGGGACTGATGGGGAAGTAAACGGTCAAGGTGAGAGAGTTCCACAGATGAGGTATCACTACCAAAAAGGCCTGCCTCCAGTCACTTCACTGTAGAGGGTGGGATATTCTGAACAGGGCCTGTGATGATGATCTTAGAGACATTTGGGAGTAGGCTGGACAGTTTTATTGGACAGTTGGATCAAAATGTATTATAGGGAGCCATAGCAAGGCAGTTTTTAATTTATGCCTTCAGTACGGTATATACTATAGAATGTCAGCCAGTACTCTTGCAGTTCACAAAGTTTTGCTGAAGGGCAGAATATCAATATTTTAATTAAATGTAAATACCTGCTTTGATGAACCCACATAGCTCACCGGGTAGGATGCCTTCAGAGAATCACTCACAGCCTTCCCCTTCCTGGGACACGAGTTCAAGTTCCGCCCAGGGAGGAAAAACTCTTTATGTGGAAGGTCTGTTGGTCAGTGGTAGAACACATACTTTGCATGCAGAAGGTCCCAGGTTCAATCCCTGGCATCTCCAGATAGCAGCGTAAGATTTCTGTCTAAAATCCAGGAGTGCCACAGCAAGTCAGCATTGACAACACTGAGATAAACAGGACCGTGTTCTGGCTCAGTTTAAGGCAGTTTCCTAGGTTCCTGGCAGGTAATGGCATTTTTATTTTAGCAGACTTTTACCTGCCAGCTATACGATAATGTTTTATTTAGAGCTATGTTTTATCTCTGGTTGCTGCCTTCATATTTGACTCTGGTCTTCATGCGATTATTTTTTATTTATTGAAAGTATTGTAAAATGCTGCATGCTTTTAATTTGTTGAAAGCCACTCTGAGTGAACACTAGAAGGATGTGATAGAAATCTCTCTCTCTCTCTCTCCCACCCACCCACCCACCCACACAAAATAAAAAGCTTCCTGTGTAATTTTAGGCACAGTAAAAAATAGGCAAGTGTATTGGAAACCAAAAAAGCAGAGGCAGACTCTCAAGAAAATACTTAAAATGCCAAGATTTATTGAAAACTATGACTTGCCTGGTGCAGTTGTAATGCCGTGTTTTGCAAATGTATCGCCTTGATTTGCAATGTGCAAAAGCACATTGTTTTGCTTCCTGTTTGTACCACTGTTCCAAACATGCAGTCCCTAAAAAGCTTAGGTGATCATCCCCAAATGACTTTTCAGCAAAGACAGCACTGAATATATGACTAACAAGTATGCTGCTGTTCAGTGCAGACAGTGTTAATCCATCAGATTAGCTCAGGCAACACAAAATCTCATTCAGTTAAGAAGGGACACCTGGATGCTCATCCTCAAAGTAGCAACATAGCAAAATAACAGCAGAGCCCCAGTCCACGCTCACAATCGGCTTTGGGCCTTTGGATTTGTGATTTGAAGCAGCCGGATTATTCAGTGTAGCAGAGTCAGTGCGAGTACCGGCTACCTCTGAGATAACAACAAGACCTGTAAACAGAGATCTGCAGACTGATCTATTGTTTATGGGTTCTTCACATCATGTTTTCAACCTCATCTTTTTAAAATGTTGTTTTTACAGAAGAAATCACGGGAAGTCTTGACATCTTAATATGTTTTGCATCTTGATACTAGTTTGGAGTTTAGGTCACGCCAGTAAAATGCAATGTTCAGATGAAGGATAGTGTACAAGCAGCTGACAACCTGATCCTACACTTGTTCCTGAGATGCACAAGCCCCACTGAAAGCATTATGAGATATGCATTAGAGCAGTGTTTCCCAACCTTGTGCCTCCAGCTGTTTTGGACTACAATTCCCATCATCCCTTGCCACTGGTCTTGCTAGTCAGGGATGATGGGAGTTGTAGTTCAAAAAGAGCTGGAGGCACAAGGTTGGGAAACACTGCATTAGAGCAGGCTTCCTCAAATTCGGCCCTCCAGATGTTTTGAGACTACAGTTCCCATCATCCCTGACCACTGGTCCTGCTAGCTAGGGATCATGGGAGTTGTAGGCCAAAAACACCTGGAGGGCCGAGGTTGAGGAAGCCTGCATTTGAGTGAGGGTTTAAGGATGGTACATTTGCATTCTCTGCATTTTATATCAGCATAAAACTAAATCAGAGTCACTTTATCTTGAAAGAAGGAAGCAAAAGATTCAATTTTTTAAAAAATCCCATGGACAAAAGTTCTATATGTGGAGCATGGGCAACAAGCAAAATGAAAGAAGGCAAAGACAAGGCTTTTGGAAGTGATGGAGATGAAAGTGTAAGAAGACTGGGATAGAGTCAGCTCCAGGACTGCAGTACTCCCCCTGCATTCGGGTGTTTGTGTGTATCCAGCAGATCCAAAGTTGCCTCCTCTCCTCGCTTCCTTTTGCTCTCTTAGCCATCAGAATTTCCATTACAGTGGTACCTCAGGTTACATACTGTAATGGTTATAAGGGGTTACTTGTGCGTAAGTTGCCGTTACTTTCGGCTAGATTGCCTGGCTAACCATGCCTTGGCTGACAGCCCTCCACTCCGTGGCCGGTCAGTCGCTTGCAGAATCCGTCAGTGGGCGTTTCTTGAACCTCTTCCAGCATAGAAGCTGTTTGACGCCCAGTCTCCGCCTACTCTCCCTGCGCGGAACTCTTCTGCGCAACAAAGGACTGGGCAGAGGTGTGCCTGCGCTCTCTCCACTAGTTTCGGGCGAAGAGTCTTGGAGATCCCTCTCCGAATCCTCCATCTCCCTCCCTTCTCTGCTGGTGTTGCGCTGAATTCCTTCCCCTCTGCTGGTCCCCTCTCCTGCACCGCTCGGGAGCCTTGCCTCCACCTCTCGCTCCGATGTCAGTTCCCTGACACATATGCTTCAGGTTACATATGCTTCAGGTTACAGACTCCGCTAACCTAGAAATAGTGCTTCAGGATAAGAACAGAAATCGTGCTCTGGCGGCACAGCGGCAGCAGGAGGCCCCATTAGCTAAAGTGGTGCTTCAGGTTAAGAACAGTTTCAGGTTAAGAACAGACTTCCGGAATGAATTAAGTACGTAACCTGAGGTACCACTGTATTCACAATCTGAGAATGGAGATGGAGACTTCCATGGCCTCCATGAGCAGGCCTTCTGCTCCATCCACAAATCTCCCTTGCCACCACTAGTAGAAGATCTGCACTATCCTATGGCCCCCAGGCCTTCCCAGAGAATTATGGCCTTAATAAATGAATAAACAAATGAATGAATGAACAAGCTTCGTGAGTACTCTGAATGAATGAATAAATGAATATGAGCCAGAGGAAGCTGCCGGGACAAATCAAATTAAAGGAGAGGAAAAAGTGGAAGGATTATAATCAACTGAATAGGCACAAGCCAGAGAGCAATGCCGAATTGTTGAAAATGTTGACCTCGACAGACGCTGGCTTTTACTTCAGGCTCTGCCCCAGAGCCATTAATGTCTCTACAGCAGAAAGCATTTATCATGCATCTTTCATTGGTTCCTTTGCAAAGACAATTAGACAGAAAACCTTTCAGATTCTCTCTCCCCCTCCCCCTCGTGTGCTTTCCTGCCTTCACCACCACTAGTGTAAGTGATGGACTATTTTTGGTATAGCTCTTAGGACACATTTCAGGCTATTCATCTGTCTCTTCTTAATGGTTTAGGAAAGAGAATCTTGTCAATGGATAGGAGATATTATTGAGTTTCTAGATGAGCTTTGCGGGAGTTACTTTTATTTTTTTTTTTTAAAAAAAATATTTATTAAGATTTTTTAAATACAAAAATGCAAAAGTGATAAACAATATAACATATATCGTAACGTATTATCAAAGCTTCTTTGGACTCCCTCACGTCTCCCGCTCCCACTTGCATCATTACAAAACTTTTTCCAGCAATTTATCAACTTATTTACATTCTTAAGTCTTATTCATTTAAAATATAATCTAATATTTCTCCCAAAGGTTTATGTTTTTTCCTCAATCTCACTTGTCATCCTAATTCCATCTAGTTTAGTGGTGCTCAATTATTTATGATCTAGCATCCTTCTTAACATTCAACCAAATTACAATGCTTTTTAAAATAAATCTTAAATTTCTTCCAGTCTTCTTCAACTTTCTCTTCTCCCAGGTCTCGGATTCTGCTGGTCATCTCGGCTAGTTCCATATAGTCTATCAGTTGCATCTGCCACTCTTCCAGTGTGGGTAGATCTTGAGTTTTCCAGTGCTTAGCGATGAGTATCCTTGCTGCCGTTGTTGCATACATAAAAAATGTTCGGTCCTTCTTTAACACCTTCTGGTCGACAATACCCAAAAGGAAGGCCTCTGGTTTCTTAGGGAAAGTATACTTAAATACCTTTTTCAACTCATTATATATCATTTCCCAGAAGGCCTTCACTCTAGGGCACGTCCACCAGAGGTGAAAGAATGTTCCTTCATTTCCTTTACACTTCCAGCATTTGTTATCAGACAAATGGTATATTTTGGCAAGTTTAACTGGGGTCATGTACCATCTATATATCATTTTCATTACATTTTCCTTCAAAGCATTACATGCAGTGAAGTTCAACCCAGTGGTCCACAACCTTTCCCAGTCCTCAAACATAATGTTATACCCAATATCCTGTGCCCACTTTATCATAGCCGATTTAACCATTTCATCTTGTGTGTTCCATTTTAACAGCAAGTTATACATTCTTGAAAGTACCTTAGTCTTAGGTTCTAACAATTCTGTTTCCAATTTCGATTTCTCCACCTGGAACCCTAACTTTTTGTCATTTTTAAAGACTTCTTTAATCTGAGCGTAATGTAACCAGTCTCGCACTTTATCCGTCATTTTCTCCAAACTCTGCAATTTCCAATTGTCTCCATCTTTTTCTAGTATTTCCCCATATTTTGGCCATTTGGCCTCCATATTGGGTCTTTTTCGGGCCTTAGCTTCCAGAGGTGATAGCCACCTTGGAGTTTTATTTTCCAATAAGTCTTTATATTTTGTCCAGACATTAAACACTGCTTTTCTGACAATATGGTTCTTAAAGGCCTTATTGATCTTAACCTTGTCATACCATAAGTATGCATGCCAACCAAAAGCATTGTTGAAACCTTCCAGATCCAGTACGTCCGTGTCTTCGAGAAGTAGCCAGTCTTTTAGCCAGCAGAAAGCTGCGGCCTCATAGTACAACTTTAGGTCTGGCAGGGCAAAGCCCCCTCTTTCTTTCGCATCAGTTAGTATCTTAAACTTAATTCTGGGCTTTTTGCCCTGCCAGACAAACTTAGATATATCTCTCTGCCACTTCCGGAAGCACTCCGTCTTATCCACAATCTGTAGTGTTTGGAACAAAAACAACATTTTTGGCAATACATTCATCTTGATAGCAGCAATTCGGCCTAACAAAGAAAGTTTCAATTTTGTCCAACTGTCTAAATCTCTTTTAATTTCTGACCAACATTTTTCATAATTGTCCTTAAATAAATTCAGATTTTTTGCTGTTATGTTTACCCCTAGGTACTTTACTTTTTTAACCACATTTAATTCTGTCTCTCTCTGAAACCGTTCTGACTCTGTATCTGTCAAATTTCCCCCCAATACCTTGGTTTTCTGTTTGTTTAATTTAAATCCCGCCACCTGACCAAAGTCTTAAATCAATTGTAATACTCTTTTCGTACTAGATTCTGGCTCCTGCAAGGTCAAAACTAGGTCATCTGCAAAAGCTTTAAGTTTATATTGTTTCGCTCCGACCTGAATTCCTTCCACCAACCGGTCCCCTCTAATCATATTCAAGAGCACCTCCAGAACCAAAATAAATAGCAGAGGGGAAATAGGGCAGCCTTGTCGTGTTCCTTTTTCAATTTTAAACTCTTCTGTAACCACATTGTTAACTATCAATTTAGCCTTTTGTTCTGAATATATTGCATCAATCCCATTCTCAAAACCCCGTCCCACTCCCATTTCTTTTAAATTTCCCTTCATAAATTTCCAGGAGATATTGTCAAAGGCCTTCTCCACGTCTATAAAGATTAACACTGCTTTTGTATTTATATCTGTTTGCAAAAGTTCCAAAATGTCAATAATGTTCCTTGTGTTAGCAAACAAGTGTCTACCTGGGAGAAAGCCCGCCTGGTCCTTGTGAATTACTTCGTTTAAAACTTTTTTAAATCTACTTGCCAGAATATCTGCAAATATTTTGTAATCCACATTTAAAAGAGAGATGGGACGATAGTTCTTAAGTTGTGTCTTTTCAGCTTCCGATTTTGGTATCAATGTGATGAAGGCTTCTTTCCACGATTCTGGCGCCCTCCTTCCCTCCATAATTTCATTGCTAACCTCCATCAGTGGTTGTATGAGGTAGTCTTTTAGTGTCTTATAATACTTGGAGGTCAGCCCATCTGGTCCTGGAGATTTGCCCAATTTCATGTTCTGAATGGCTTGTTCAATCTCTTGTCATGTTATTTTACAGTTCAGGATTGATCTATTTTCTTGTGACAATTTTGATAATCCATTTTTTTCCAAAAATTGTTTAATCTCAATCTCATCTTGCGGCCCTTGAGTATATAATTTTTTGAAATATCTCTGGAAGCACTTTCTAATATCCACAGGGTTCTGGATGTTTCTTCCTTCAATCTCTAAATTTGTAACTGTATTTAATTTTTGTCTCCTCTTCAGCTGCCAAGCTAGCAGTTTTCCACATTTATTTGCCGATTCAAAAGTTTTTTGTTTCATTAATTTAATCTTCCACTCTATTTCCTGGTTTATCAATTTGGAATATTGTGCTTGGTGAAGTTTGATTTCTCTCAGAATCGGCTGTGACTTCGGATTTGATCTTAACTTCTTCTCCAATTCTTTAATTTTCTCCAAAATCTTGTCTTTCCTCTCATTTTGTCTCCTTTTCTTTACAACATTCTGTTGTATCAAGAACCCCCTCATTACAGCCTTACTTGCGTCCCAGATAGTTCTTTTTTCCACCACAGTGTTCATGTTTATCTCAAAATAGTCCTTCAAGGCTTTTTGGGCCTTCTCAACAATCTCCTGATCTCTGAACAAATTGTCATTCATCTTCCATCTAAAGGAACCGGTTGGTAGTAGTGTCATGTCCATCTTCATTGCATTATGGTCGGAGCAGGTCTTTGGGCAGATTTCCACCTTTCTGACCTTGGGTGCCAGACCTCTAGTTATCCATATTTGGTCGATTCTTGTCCAAGTCAGCTGGGCTTCAGAGAAAAATGTTCCCTCTCTTCCCAAGGGGTTCTTCGTTCTCCAAATGTCAATTAAGTCCATATTGTCTGTCATTTCGAAAAAAGTCTTTGGTAGTCTGCCATCTTTTGTAACATTTTGGCTTTGTGACTTATCCATGTTGGTTGATACGACCCCGTTCATATCTCCCATTAAAATGATGTTTTTATAGTCCAAATAATCCAGCATGGTCTCATGCAACTTCTTATAAAATTCCGATTTCCCCAAATTTGGCGCATAGATTCCTAATATAAAAAATTTCTCTCCTTGATGTTGTATCTCAATTGCCAGAATTCTTCCATGTTCATCTTTAAATAGGAGTTTGGGTGACAGGCTCTCTTTTGCGTAAAAGACCATACCTCTCTTCTTTACTCTGTCCGAAGATATAAATTCCTGGCTCAATCTTTTGTTTATTAGCACTTTTCGATGGAGCCTAGTCACATGTGTTTCTTGCAGGCAAATAATGTCCAATTGTTCTTTTTTTAATATATGAAATATTTTCCTCCTTTTTTCCGGAATGTTACAACCATTTATATTCCAGCTCAGAAGTTGCAGAGACACCCTGAAATAATCTGGTTATTTTTCCAGGGGTGGTATCTTGTTCTCTAAGTCTTCAGATTCCAAGGGTGCCGGTACTGCTGGTGCTCCAGGCCCAAAAGGTAGTTCAATTCCTTTTTGAAGGTCCTTTCCGTGTGTAGTCAGAAATTTGTCTCTATCTTCCGGTGTTCTAATCTTAACCTTCTTCCCTCTGAAGGTAAAAGATAATCCTTGAGGAAATTCCCACCTGAAGATAATTGAATTGCTCCTAAGCAGTTTAACCAATTCAAGGTAGGCGGATCTAAGGTCCAACAGTTGTTTAGGAATATCTTTGTAAAACTCAATTCTTTTATCCAAAATGTCCAGTGACTTTCCGTAATGTAGGCCCAAAATCTTATCCCTTTCCTCCTTTGATCTCAATATTATCAAACAGTCTCTGGGCTTTTCTTTCTTTACAAGTCTTCCAAGCCTGAAAGCAGACACGATTTTAAAGTCCTTTTCCTCTAAATTCCAGAACTTGGAAAATTCTTTAGTCAGAAACTCAGCTAGATTACCTTCTTCCACTTCTGGTATCGACCTTATCCTTAAATTACTCTCCCGGTTCCGCAGTTCAATTATCGATAGATAAGTCTGATGCTCACCTACTTGTTTACAGATTGGTCTTACCTCTTGCTCAAACTTTTCTAATTTTTTACTAGTGTCCTCAGCCAGTTTCCGATTTTCTAACGTGGCCTCCGTCAACTGCCCAATTGCCTGTACGTTCTGTGATACTTGTCCAGTTAATCTATTTAGACTTTCTGTATTTTGATCAATTTTGGCTGTTTGTTCATCGACTTTCTTGTCCAGAGATTCCCCTCTCTTGTCCAAAGATTCCAATTTTTCAAGGATTTTCTCTAGAATAGAAGCATTTGCTCCTGAGGCCATATCTTCCAATTGTAACTGTTCAGTTTCTCCCTCTCCTGTCCTTGACAGAGCAGCAGCTTCTTCTTCTGAAGGCAAAGTGGGTACAGATGATCTACGTGCCTGCGAGACTGAGGTTAAAGTTGTCAGAGTTGCTTGTCTAGTTCTTCCCCTCCTTCTTGCATCACTCATTCCAAAGTTATCTAAAAGTCAAGGTCAAGCTGAGTTGTTCCCACGAGAAAGCAGCGGCCCAGAGGAAAACAAAACAGGAGGTCGGGGAAAAGGAAAGTAAAATAATGTCACTGCTGTAAATCCCAAATCCTCTAGGGGGCTTAAAATGTCTCAAGGGAAGAATCCAATTCTAATAAATTTATTAGAATCAAGTTTAATGTCCAAGGACCTTCAATAGCAGATTTTAAGCAGAGTTGGTATTAACAACCACATTGTATCAAACAGTGCATACTGGTACTTCAGTTGATGTTTCAAAGTAGCAAGTCCAAACCCTCAGATTGTTGCAAGTTCTAATACGCAATAGCCAAATCCGCAGAACTGACAGCTCAAGTTACTCAGGCAGCTCCAGCACCTGGGTTTCTCATCCAAATTGTAATTCCAATAGAAGAAAGGTATCACATTGCAAATAAAAATCGGATAGTCCAATACTTAAAGTCCTTATTTTGTTTTAAAAAAAGTTCACTGGGTGCTCAAATCAATTGAGCTGAAGATTCTTTTAAAGCCTCCACTCCTCCAGCTCTTTGCTTTGAAGTTCAGTGACAGCGGAAGACGGACTTCCTGTTTTGCGTCGCACCGCTTTCAGCCAAATTCATTAATTTAGTCTCAAATTATTTAAAGTCCTTCTTTACTCACGGGTTGTTGTTCTCCCGAGTCCAAAATTTCAAGGAAGAAAGGTCAGCGCTCACCGGCAGCAGCAGCGCGGCTTCACTCCGTAGATTGCGAAACGACTCACAGCGCCGCTACCCCCTCCACGTTCCGGAGCCCCTTACGGGGTCCCTTCAGCGTTTCGGGGGCCGCTTCTGGCGCCCGCCGAGTCTCAGGACCACAGGCTCTTGCTGCCTGTGGGTTTCCGATGTGGGTCTCCGCTTTGCCGTAGCGGACGACCCAGTTTCTGCGGAGCTACCTCCTCACTAAAGGAAGAGGACCGCCATTGCCGTTCGCGCCGCCTCCGGAATGTACTTTTATCCTCAAATCTCTCTCTCTTAAAAGCTGTACCTAGTTATTGTGCCGAAATGCTGAGTTTCAGCCGTTTCAAAATGCATTTTAAGCATTGCACATGAAAAAGATATTAAGCAATATTTCATCTTTGCCCATGAATCCCATAGAGTTTGCTTTGGAGGCAGGAGGATTAAAAATAGTTTTAATAAGTTTTTAGCAAGTACTCCATAAAACAGACTGATTTTAAAATATAAAAGATATAGCTAGGGTATTGCAGACTGAAACAAAGCTGAAGATCATTGGGTTGAAGTCTCTAGAATGAGAACCCAGCTTCCATAGGCAAACTTTACAAGTCTGCTGGCATTTGGGGGGAAATCAGGGACTTACCTAAGGCCAACTATTGTGGGCCAGTTGGCACTCTTCATTTTGAACCTGGGAATAGATATCCACTTCCAAGTGCAAAATATGCAATTCTTGCATCAGCTGAGATTATAATTATGATTGTTATTATCATTGCTTTTTATATGGGGGTGTGTGCAGGCGTATGCATACCCCCAAACATTTTGTGAATCTAAGTTTGGCCTCATTGAGGGGCAGTATTTCAATATGAGTAGGAAAATGAGAGTATCCCTATTTATTTATTTTTTAAGCACTAGTTATCATAGCTACACTTCACCAGCAAGTCCCAGCGTGGGTTACAACAATTTAAAATTCAGTATTAAAAACAGCTGAAAACAACAGCACATGCACATCTAAATTGCACTTTTCTTTGGCAAATATATCCATGCCATGGCTGGGAAAGGAACATCTCCTTTGCTCTGCATAGTCTGCTGGTGTCATTCATAAGAACTTCAGAAGGGCTCTGCAGGATCAGACCAAAGGCCGATTGAGTCCAGAATTGTGTTCTCACATTGGCCAACCAGATGCCTGTGGGAAGCCAAAAAGTGCCTCATGACATAGCCAAGAGCATACCTGCCAACAAGAGGTGGCAGTGACTATATCAGGAGGTGAATTTATCTCTTGGGGACAATGTGGCAAAAAGAAGTGAATTAATCTTCACTTTTAGCTTAATACACTTTTCCCAGCATGACTCAAAGGAGCCACTAATGGAGCATAAGGCAGAAGATTAAAAACATACATTGTTTCATAATTTAATTTTTTTAAAAAATAACAAATACCCAGAACGGTTGGCATTTTCTCCTGAACCTTGACAAAAAACACCCCCATAACCTTTCAATTACACTTATATGATCTACCTAAATAACTGCATGCTCAGTATGACAATGTTTATTGTGAAGATTCTTAAAATATTTTTCCCTAGTGGAAGGAGTTCCAGTCCTCTTAGCAAATGGATTTCAAAAAAAGATCTTTAAATTGCCTGATCAGTTTGAAATAAAAACTATCAATTCTTCTTCATATCATGAGGGAAATCATTGGATCCTTGTCTCTCATGATTATTCAAGGTGTTTTATATTGTGTGAACATATTTTTTCCCCCAGAAGATACATTTCAAGTGTTCCAAGCACTTCACACCCATTTATCTTAGTATTTATCACCACAGACAAACAGATTAGTAACATCCAAACCTTTCTTTGTGGTGGTTCTCATGGGCATAGAGTACCAGCACCTCTTACTTTGCTGCTTATAGCAGCCATTTTGTGCTGGAACCCACAACAAATTTACCAATATATGGGTACTGGCACCTCATATTTTTTTTGAACAACAAAAAAATACTGGTAATATTATTCCTCTATTGCAAATATGCAGACTAAGAGAACAGAGGCTTTAGGCTTATGCAAGACCATCAGTGAATTTAAGACTTAGGCGAGATAGATTTAAACCAGAGATTTCCTGGCTAATAGCTAGGATGGCTAGTGAAAAAGAGGACAGGGCTCTTGCCCCTTTAGTAATTGTGGAGATTTTAATTACTTAAAGGTGTAGGAGCCCCATTCTCTTTTTCACATGGTTATCCCATTAACACACTTTGTTTCATATATTTCGTAGATGAACTTCCAGCCGAATAAGTTTTTAAAGAAATTTGTTTTGAGAACAAAATATTCAATCTCCCTGAGATTCAGAATGAAATTATGACAGGCCTTTTGATGGCTGCATGCAGATTCTTCTTCTATTATTATTATTATTATTAAAAATTAAGAGTGCACATATGCATATCTACTCACAAGTAAATCCCACTAAGTTCAGTGTGACTTACTTTTAGGTTTTTGTTTATTAAGTTCAATAAGGTTTTCTTCCAGGTAAGTAGGGGACTGCAGCCTGAATTTCTTAATAGCTTCTTTAAAAATAGAGCTGATTCTTCTAGCTTAAATCACAGATGCCAGTGAATGCTAATGTCAATCTGTGAATTGCTTGTATTTGTAAAATTACTTGTATTGTTATATACTGACAAACTATTCAAATACACAGCTTAAGAAAAAATTGCTGGGTGAGCAGGTTAATTCTTTTACTGACATTTCTTTCCCCATCAATTTTTCCCACTTATGGGCATTAAATTGTTGCCTAATTACATATTATCAAAACTGCACATTGCCAGTTTTTGCTCCGCACATAAAAACTAGCAGAGACAAGCCATTGAAAAATGTACCTTGCATGTCACCCTAAACTGAAGCCAAGAGCACTAAGTAAATCAGTGGGATTTAAAGTGCTTAACTTCTTTATGTTGTTTGTCTAACTTAAATACACTTCTGGTTCTCCCCAAAGCTCAGAGTGGCTTAGGTGTGATTCCTGGGCACTTTCCCCATCCAGGCAGCTTACAAGGTCATAGCTGCTTAGCTTTTAGTGGTGGAAATGTGCCATATAATTTCATCCCACACTCTGGGCAACTTTAAAATGTCAGTACTCTTATAATGTCAAATGATATGCCTTGCCTTAGATTTTACACCTGCAAGGCGAGTCTCTCTCTCTCTCTCTCTCTCTCTCTCTCTCTCTCTCTCTCTCTCTCTCTGTCTCTCTCTCTCTCTCTCTCTCTCTCCCTCCCTCCCTCCCTCCCTCCCTCCCTCTCCTGATGCTTTTTCAGAAATAATATCAACACAGCCCAGATTATGTAGAACGCAGTCCAATGAACCACAGCTGGGGGTGGGGTAGAGCAGAGGAAGAATGAGAATAGACATGATGATTGGGTTAACCAGGCCACAAATATATCAATTCACAGCTTCTCCACCAGATTTGGCATGGCATGGGGCAAAGAGTTTCACTATCACCACCTGCTTGGTCACTGCCTGTGGTACTCTCCAGCCCACAGGAGAAATGCCAATTTAAGGCAGCAGAAAGTCATCCACAGTCACTCATGTGTCTAGCTTGGTAGTATGGCTAGGGTGACCACTCACACAACACAAAAAAGGATAAAAAATTGCATAAAATTTGCACATGCTAACATTTATGTATACATGCAAATTTAGAAACTGGGCAGTATCCATTGATGTTATTCCATTTGTGTGTCCCCAGGGGCTTCCCAATAATAAGTGCACAATTGACACGGAATTTAGTTTTAGGTTATTGACATAATTTTGGCCACAACTTTATTGATTACAGGTAGTGAGTGGTTTGTTTAGGCATTGGTTCCTGATTAGCTGCATCTGACCTCAGCAGGACAACACTGACGACTGGACCCCACCATATCGTCAGTACAGGTAAACACCATGGGGGAGCATTGGTACAGTCACATGACTCAAGCTCACCCCAAAATGCTCCCAGGGAATCTTGCATGGCCCTACCCCCCGAAAGGGGTCGACAAAAGCATGGCGAGTTCCTGGATTCCATTAATGGAATACCTGTTGCGCATTGGAGGGGCCAGGTTCTCTGACTTCCCCTCCAGACCACCTTGAACCAATGCCTAACCCCCAAACCTTACAAAGTTGTGACGATTTGCTACGCGGCAGGCGAAACCCAAGTGGCACCAGCCAATCAGCCAAATGGGAAAATTCCTACCGGGCCCCTGCCCCAACAGCAGATGACCCACGACGGTATAGCAAGGTCATAGCGAGACCCTAGATATAGGGAGGGTGGGCGATCTGGTGCACGAAGTGAAAACAAGAAGCTTGATGCTAAAGGTCCCTCAGTTAATACACAAAAAATCCCATTGGCCAGATCTGCCCAGCAACTGAGGGACCACCAATCGGGTTGTTGTGGCTATCCAATCGCTCCCACCCACACAACAATGAGGTCAGTCCTGATGATCTCACCACAACACGTGCCCTCTGTGAGGAGGTCCCGATGAGTGCAAGGCCTTCAGATGTGCAATGTAACTTCCCCTCCATTTCCTCTCCCTGTGCACCCCAACCCTCTGAAGCAGATTTAGAGACGGTGCATCGGGAAAGAAAAGGGAGAAAAAGTTCCATTGTGTAAATGGAAGGCCTTGCAATAATGGAACTGCCTTGTAGGATACTATCCAACTACTACAACTTAACTAGAATGACAGTACATCTCATCACAGTGGGGAGGATGGTGACCAAGCAGCCTGTATTATGGCTCCTGAGTTGGCTGTTCCGGTGCTGAATGTTGATGGGTAACTTCAAGGCCTCTGCTCTCTTTAGGATTCATTTCTAGCAAAAATAATCAAAGAATCTAACAATTTTGTTATGGCTTATGTAGGGTTGCCATAAAATTCCTGACACCCACAAAACCACCAAAATTGTTGAGCTTTTGGGGGGGAAACCTTCCCCCCAAATAGTGATTTTAAGCTTTTTCCCAGCGTACATCTGGGTTTTCCCTAACATCCCTTGATGCCATTTTTACACCTGAAAACCAGGACATGTCAGGAATTTTCCTGATGTATGGCAAGCCTAGGCATAAATTTTCATGGACTCAGTGCTGCCTCATCCGATGCAGGAAGTGAAATCTTTGTTGACAGGTATATGAAGGAGAAAATGGCAAGGTGTGAGTTGAATAGCAATGGGATGTCAGTAAATGGCAATTAGAAAATAATATTTACTTTAGCCAAATGAATTTCAATAATTTGCAAGATAAGACCTTCTCTCACTCTGTGTGTGCTAAAAAAAAAATTATTCTGTTTTCCCCACTCCTAAGAAATATTACAAACCATTATGGCTATATATTCTACCTCCACTGCCGGAGACAATATGGTTCCAGCTATTGTGGGTGGGTCGTGCTTGCATGCATCTCATAGGATTCTGGTTGACTAGTGTGAAAACAGGTTGTTGGGGATAACATGATCTGCTGGCCTGATCCAGCAGGCCTTTCTTAGGTTAATTTTGCTCACATTGCAATTTGTCACAAGTTTCCTCACCCAAATTCAACTTGGGCCCCTTCTGACATTATATTATTACTGTGGGAACTGCTGAAACGATACATTTCCCCTCCTGTATCATTTCAGTGACACTGAATCTGGGTCACCTAGGAAGACCTCATAATGACGCTCTTTCCCTTGACGATCTGGCTAGTCCTACCACCAGGCAAAGGGAGGCAGGCGCCTTAAGCTGCTGATCTGGGGTGTCACGAAAGGGCAGCAAATGATGAGATATTCAATTTGTCATCATTTGGTTTTATTCCCAGAGGGAGGTGCTTGGGATTTCCTGCCTTGTGTGCCAAAGTAACTTGGCCAATTTAACGTTCAAAAGGATTAATTTATCTGCCTTATCTCTACTGCTATTTATCAATACATTTTCGTTTGGTCCATTTTACATCTGTCTCTTGAACTATGCCCTTAAGATAAGAGCATCACAAAACTAATGCAGGTTCCAGAGTTGTGATATCGTTGACAGTCCCATCAATCACTGCAGTTATAGATTGCCAACATCTATTCATTCTTTTAAAACAAGACTATTTTTTTTTGCAGTCATCAACCCCCCCCCCCCAATTGCTTTCATGCAGGCGCTGTGGGTTAAAGCCTCAGCGCCTAGGACTTGCCGATCGAAAGGTCGGCGGTTCGAATCCCTGCGGCGGGGTGCGCTCCCGCTGCTCGGTCCCAGCGCCTGCCAACCTAGCAGTTCGAAAGCACCTCCGGGTGCAAGTAGATAAATAGGGACCGCTTACCAGCGGGAAGGTAAACGGCGTTTCCGTGTGCGGCTCTGGCTCTGGCTCTGGCTCTGGCCAGAGCAGCGATGTCACGCTGGCCACGTGACCCGGAAGTGTCTCCGGACAGCGCTGGCCCCTGGCCTCTTAAGTGAGATGGGCGCACAACCCCAGAGTCTGTCAAGACTGGCCCGTATGGGCAGGGGTACCTTTACCTTTACCTTATAACTTACTTTTAAAAGCTTGGTTGAAACAATATACATTTTGTAAATCATTTTAAGACATTATTCTCTTCCAATGAAATGGAGAGTTTTATCAATATTGTCAGTATGCCAGTATCCTGAACCTTTCCTCAGTTATGTTTTAAATATATGCCCTTCTGAGTTTACATTTGCTTCCAGAAAGAGCACATTTCTGAAAAAAGAGTTGGGGTGCCATCACCGAGAAGACTCTCCTTTGAGCTCTAATCATCTGGACTTCACTAGGTAATGGCTGTGCATTTCTTTGGAGAGCCAAAGCCACAGAAGCTTAAGGAGTTACCCATCTGCCTTGCAACACCTTGTTAATGGGATGATCCGACATAGATACATGAGAATCTTCCTTGAATTAACCTGATTCACCTTGTAATGTGGGGTTCAAACAGAGCCTATGCACACTCCTAGTACATTCCCAGCTTTCATCCCTAGCTAATGAAACAACTTCCAGATACCAGCCTCCATTCATTCACACAATATTGTATGATGCTTATATATAAACAAAGTATCATAGCAATGGATGCCTCTCAGATTGCTTACCGCCATACAGCTCTTAAGGGCATGAGGGACTTCTTCATGCTTACAAGCTGGCAGGTTATAGCTGAAGTGGTTGCTTGTATTCCACCTGAATGCAAGTGGAGCAAAAGTATGTGCAGCGTGGGATGGCGAATAAGACTTGTGAGATCTGCTCTTCTGCCAAAGATTCAGAAATCTTTGGAACTGATGTGGATGACAATAAATACCTGTCTGTTGGATGTCTCATTTAGACAACCTCATCCTTCACAACTAATCTGGCCACTTGAAACTTGGTCTTATTCTATCGATCCTCCATCTTCGTACTTCTCATCTTCCTTAGAATAAGAAGGCATTCAGTTCACGTAGGCATGCCTTTATGATTTTAAAAAGAATATTCTCAGCCTATCTACTCCAGGTGCTGACTGCAGATGCTAGAATTGTAGGCATGTGCTATTTTTTAGGGTAACGTTTTACTGCATCAGACAATGCCGCCAGATGTGTTGCAAATTTTGTTTGATGGCTGGCTTTTTCTTGTCTTTATTTACAACCACGTCCCTTAAGAATAACAGGCTCATTCTTTTGTGGTCTATTAATACATTCTCATTCTCTCTCTCTCTCTCCCTCTCTCTCCCTCTCTCTCTCTCTCTGTGTGTTTAATGCTGCAATCTGAGGGTGATTAGTTAAGATTGTACTCGTGTCCCACAATTGTCATCCACATTACGGTTGGGTGTGTTTGTTAAAAATGTGAATGTATATTTTCCTAAATACTTGTATAAAATTGATGTTGAATGTAGGGGGAATGTCAGCATAGATAACATTTAGTCTGTTTAAATGGAAATTTGGGCAGCTGCTTTCAGTATATTTAACAATAGAATTCTCCTGCGTGAAGGCTGCCGGGTCGTGGTACATTGCTGCATGTTCTTGCAATGGCACATTCATACATGGGAGCCTCCCAGTTATGCTGCAGTCAACAAAGATTAGTTTGGATGTTGTAAATCAAGTGAAGATACAAAAGGCAAAGTTTATGTTTTAGTTTGCATTGCAGATTTTTCCTTTTTTTGGGTGGGGGGTGTTGGTTTCTGCTCTCTTCACTGTGCAGCGAAAGGCTTGTCACAAGACAATGTTTACATTCCACAGACAGCATTGCTGTTATGTTTCCCACGGGAAAGGAGACTGGATGTGACGTACACTGGTTTCCTGTTTTTCACTGTTCTCACTCAGAGTGTGTGATTCTCTCCGTGCTTCAGAGGAGAGAGGATGCAGTTTTCTGCTCCGGCAGAGACAAGATGGTTTTCTGTAATCTACCAGCTATGAAATGTAAATAAAGCAATATAGAGCATGTTGGCACGTATTCCTCATCATTCCGCTGTGCACTTGAATGCTACAAATCAACATTTTGGTTATGGACTCCAGAAGTCGAATCGGGCTCCTGGCAAAGGAGCAAAGACGCAGTCATCTGATGCCGGCAAAAGGATCGGAATGCAGAGGGACGGATCGGACGATATCTGTGCGTCAAGATGATTGATGAGGTATGTGCTACTGCTCCGGGCAGCCTGCCAGCTTCTATTTAATGGCTTTATGGCTGGACTTTGAACTTTTAAAGTCCGTTTGCCGGGAACAGGCAGCGGCTGTGCCTATGCTGGGGAAATCGAAAGTAACTTTTGGGCTGAAGCAGCTGCTGATAACAGTGACGCAGCATGATTTAGGGCAGCAGAGAAAAAGCACTTTTGAACTTGCCTTTGGAAGGAGGCTTGAAGCAGCAAAGATGCAGCTTGTATAAAGCAGCTTGTTTAAAGCAGCAGAGATGACGCAGAAGGCTAATGCCAGAGACATGATGGCCCTTCAGGATGCTTGTGGGATTCCCAAGCTCAATAAGAAGAACTATACGGACTGGGTTATCTATGCAGAGGCTATTCTGCGGAAAGAGGGTCTGTTTGAAGTTATTACAGACACCCCCCCCAGCTCCAATTACAGATGCATGGAAAGCTAAAGATTCCAAAGCAAGGGGAACTCTTACATTGATAGTATCCCCAGAAGAGCTCTGTCTATTGCGTGATAAGACCTCAGCCAGAGAAATTTGGGACGCTTTGAGGGAGGCACACTTGAGGACAGAAGCTGAATCTACCATGTTTTATTTTAACAAGCTGCATAAGATGGCTAGCTGCAGAAGGCTGGCTGATGCACGTGGGGAATCTGATGCCAATCAGCCACATGCTCAGCTCAGAGTAGCCTGTGATACTGCCATGATTCGGAATGAAGCAGATTGCCAGGGTGATAGCTGCATGGGAAAGGGAGAGTCTTCACAGACGTCATCCCAGAGTGCAGTGGAACCACCAGATGGCGCCAAAGCTTTGAAGGCAGTGAAATGCTACTCGTGTGGACGTCTAGGCCATATGAAGAGGGAATGCAGATATCCCAGGGCCAAGACAGAGCAGCGCAGCGAAAGCTCATCGCGTGGAAAAGGCCAGAGCAAAGGCAAAGGTCCGGTGTCCAGGACAACGCAGCCCAAAGCAATGGTCTCACGCTTCACTCCAAAAGTTGCAGAGGTCCAGAAGACATCTAGATCTTTCTTCGTCGTTGATTCAGCTGCAACCCACCACATGTGCAACGATAAGCGACTGTTCGTGTCTTTTACACCGCAGGAAGGTGCGATTCACCAGGCGGATGACCACACAATTCCCAGTAAAGGCTACGGAACTGTTGTTCTTCACAGTTTGGACTTATCGATACAGAATGTACTTTATGTGCCAGATGCCAAACATAATTTGCTCAGCGTTGGACAGATGAATGAGCGGAACATTGACGTTTCCTTTAAGAACAAAAGGTGCATCATCACAAAGAAAAATGATTATGTATTGTATGCTGAATATGTTGATCGTTTATATGTTTTGTATTATGATGATGTTGTGCAGGATGACACTTGTTGCATTGCAGGTTCTAACAAAAGTTTGCATGCAGAATGTATTCATGATTTTCATCGAAAATTTGGTCATTTGGGTTTTGAGGCAGTATCTAAAATGCCTGCCTTGGTTGAAGGTATGACTATTAAACCCTGCAGGTACCACATGAAGTGCAAAGCATGCGCAGCAAACAAGGTGAAAATGGCTGCGAAAGGTAAGGTGTCTAGTAGGCAAGCTACAGAACCATACCAAATTGTTCATGCGGATTTGGTTGGACCACTAGCGCCCTCTTTGGGAGGAAATAGGTACTTCATGGTTCTCATTGATGCATTTTCCAGGTATATTCATGTGTACAATCTCAAGCAGAAATCAGAGGCTTTTCCTAGGTTCAAGGAATTCTGTGCTTGGTTGGAAAATGTGCATGGTAAGAAGGTAAAGACTCTTTTCAGTGATCGCGGGGGGGAATTCACTTCTCAGCAGTTTGAAGCTTTTCTGACTGAGAAAGGAATTCAACACGATTTGTCTAGTCCTCGCTCGCCATGGCAGAATGGACTTGCGGAACGAGCAAATCAGACATTGCTTCAAGGGTTAAAAACCTTGCTGCATGATGCAAATCTTCCAGAGAGTTATTGGGCCGAAGCTCTCTCATGTTTCACTTACAGTTATAATCGCAGGTTATCTTCAGCGATTGGTTGTACCCCCTATGAGAAGATGTTTGGCAAAAAGCCATACATCAAACACATGAGAATTTTTGGTTCTGACATGTGGGTTCACTCACCACAAAACTCCAAGTTAGACAAGCGTGGTTTGCATGGTATCTTTCTAGGTTATGAGAAAGGTTCTTACAGAATAAGGATGACTGACTCTAAGACCATTAAGCTCACAAGAAGTGTTGAGTACAATGCCAAGTGGGGGGAGAATGTGGGAATTTTCCAATGTTATCCTGATGACAGTGATGAGACTGAGGATAGTCAAAAGCAACCACAGCCACCCACACCCACTGATGAAAGTTCTGATTCTGAGTCTGAAACTGAATCAGGTGATTCAGAGGATTTCAAGAGTGCGAAAGCCTCTATGCGACCCTCTGAAAGTTCTGATCAAGAATTGGAGGAACCATTGTTCACAATAGGTCGCTTTTCTCCTAAGAAGGAAGAGGAGAGTGTTGAAGACCTAAGGCTAATTCGCAGGTCACAAAGAGCCACAAAAGGCAGACCTCCAAAGAGATTTGCTGATGAGTTTGCTAAGATAGCAGTAACAGCTGTTAAAAGCTCCAAGAAGGTATTTGAACCTTCAAGTTTCCAAGAAATCCAGGATTTGGATTCAAAGGAAGCTGAGCCATGGTTAAATGCCATGAAGGCTGAGCTTGATTCCTTGGAAAGGAACAAAACATGGGAACTTGTTCCAGTAGTTCCAGGAATGAAACTGCTTGGAAGCAAATGGGTCTTCAAAGCGAAGACTGATCAAAATGGCAAGATAGTCAGACACAAAGCCAGATTGGTAGCCAGAGGTTTTGCACAGGTACCAGGTGAAGACTATCACGAGACCTACTCACCCACAGTGAGGTATGAGAGCATTAGGCTTATGCTCAAGCTAGCTGCAGAGGAGAATCTACACATTAGTCACCACGATGTGAATACAGCTTTTCTGTACGGATCTCTAAATGAATCACTTTATATGCTTCCACCTGATGGCGTACAGGTAAAACAGGGATTTGTTTGTGCTCTGAAAAAGTCCCTTTATGGTCTCAAACAAAGTGCACGGTGTTGGCACACAAAACTCACTGAAGTATTGTTTTCTCTAGGTTTTAAGCAAGGGAAAGCTGATCCATGTGTATTTGTCAAAGAGGAGGGGCAAAAGAAACTGTATTGTTTGTTTTATGTTGATGATTTATTATTCTTTTGGAAAGATGTCACTATGTACAATAACGCCCTAGCTCAACTGAAAGAACACTTTGACATGAAAGATCTTGGAGAGGTAAACAACTACCTATCTCTGGAAATAGAGAGAGATCAAGATGGTAACATTCTAGTACACCAGTCACGGAAAATTGCTGATGTGTTAGGCAAATTAAACCTGATGGATGCTAACCCTGTAGACACACCGATGATAACAGGTTATCAGGTAGATGACACTGAAGAAGCATTTTCTGACACTACACTGTACAGAAGTGTGCTAGGCAAGCTAAACTTCATTGCCAGATGTTCAAGACCAGACATTGCTGTTAGCTGTAATTTGCTAAGCAGACAAGTCAACAATCCTACTGTTAAGGATTGGAAAGCTCTGAAACGCATAGCGCGGTATTTGAAAGGCACTATGCATTACAGACTGAGATTTAACAATCAGAAGTCTGGTGGTCTTGAGATATTTGCAGATGCAAGTTTTGGAAGTGACACTACAGACAGGAAAAGTATGTCTGGAGTTTGCTACATGTACAATCAGGGTCTATTTGATTGGTCATGCAAGAAGCAAACAACAGTTAGCTTAAGTACTTGTGAAGCTGAACTGAATGCACTGTCTTATTCACTTAAGGATTGTGAATGGTTGTTACAATTGTGCAAAGACATGAAAATTCCTGTCAAATGTCCAATCCAGGTTTACCAGGACAACAAAGCATGTTTGGCTTTGCTGAATTCTGAAGGTTGTAAGCAAAGCACGAAGCACTTGCAATTGAAGTTGCAACATGCTAGGGAACGTATTCAGAAGGGACTCGTAACGGTGTCCTATATGCCAGGTATTGAAATTCCTGCTGATGTATTGTCCAAGATTGTATCAAGGGATCAACACTGTACCTATGTGCAGAAGTTGGGTTTGTACTGATATTGTACGAACACGCTGCCCAGTGGTGTTCACAGAAAGGGGGAGGATGTTGGTTTCTGCTCTCTTCACTGTGCAGCGAAAGGCTTGTCACAAGACAATGTTTACATTCCACAGACAGCATTGCTGTTATGTTTCCCATGGGAAAGGAGACTGGATGTGACGTACACTGGTTTCCTGTTTTTCACTGTTCTCACTCAGAGTGTGTGATTCTCTCCGTGCTTCAGAGGAGAGAGGATGCAGTTTTCTGCTCCGGCAGAGACAAGATGGTTTTCTGTAATCTACCAGCTATGAAATGTAAATAAAGCAATATAGAGCATGTTGGCACGTATTCCTCATCATTCCGCTGTGCACTTGAATGCTACAAATCAACAGGGGGAACTTTCCCCACTACTTTCCAAACGTTTCAGTGATATGTTTTGGTAATGTTGCTGCAATATTGTTGGTTTTTAGCAGCTGGGGTGACTTGTATTGCAGTATTATTTACTTTATTTATTTTGATATTCTTATGCTCTCAAGGCAGTTCACTGAAATAACATAAGGACAAATACATATGGGGATATATCTTACACATAAAATATTAAAAATAAAATAGCAGCATAGAATGATTCAAACCACACCAGGCATCCATGGGGAACATAATATAAAACACACTTTAAAAAATATAGTGCAGCTTCATTAATTAAAAGCCAGTTGGAACCAAGAGTTCTTTTAAGGCCCATTTATAAACTGCGAAAGAAGTGATGAAACCCAAGTTCTTCAAGGAAAACACTTGGGTGATTTAAAAGGCCTCCAATCAGCAGTACTATTCAACTGCAAAATGACGACTGTATGAGCAAGTGCTCCAGCCATTTACAAGCCTTGTTCATTTAGAATCCTAGAATTGTAGAGTTGCAAGGGGCCCCAAGGGACATCTCGACTAACCCCCTGCAGTGCAGGAATCTCAACATGCGATCCCCCATCCAATCTGAATCCATACCAGACACTGTCTTAGCTTTGCAAATGTGCTAGCAATTTTATTAGTGCATCACTTGTAAGATGCTCAAAGCACCAGACCATTTTTTTCCTTTAAGAAAATATGTAGTCAGTTTGCATTTGGGGGACATCTGTGATGTACTCTTATATTTTGTTGCAGTTCAACAGTACCTCCTAGAGTTTCTGCAATCATGGCACTCTTGGGGGAAGTTTGCAATGGGCAGACATTCTGGCTTTATTCTCCAATAAACATTCTGAGGCTAATTCTTTTTTTGACAATACCAAAACCTGTTAGAACGGGCCACCTCTTTTATAATATAAGTGCAGAGTCATTTGAAAAGTGGTCTAACCTCTAAATAAATGGCTGACCGCAGAAATGAAGTGTATTTCATCATTGTTCAATGCAAAGGTGCTCTGCCTGAGAACCTCTGAAAGAAACTCTTAACGTGCTCTGAAACCCTTGTGTTTGCCCTAATAGCTAACATTTGCGTGTTCAGACCCAGAAACCTCCCCTATAAATAAATTCACACTTGACTCAAATTTTTGGTTTGGTTTTTGGCAGAATTTAGGACACAACTTTATTGATTACAGAAAGTGAGTGGTTGCATAGGCTCTGGTTCAACTAGCTCCCTGCACCCTTGCAGGTAGCGCTGACCCAGAGCTCTATCATAGGTCAGCCAAGGGTGAACACCTGGATAAGTGGAAAGCCAGGCACGGGCTAACTCTGCTAACCAAATGTCCCCCTGGACTCAGGCATGGGCACAACCCCCTCACAGGGGTTGACCAAACCATCGAGTGCCTGGATTCCTTTAATGGAATACCCTTCACATAGGGATGGTGAGAGCGTTCTCCCATCCCTATCATCTGAACCAGAGCCTGTCTGCAACCTTACAAGTTGTGACGATTTACTACGCGGGGGGCAGAACCCAAATGGCAACAGCCAATCAGCCAAGTGGGGAAAATTCCTGCCGTGCCCCTGTCCCAATGACAGACAGACAACGGCATCACAAGGTCAAGTGCAAAAGCCCTAAAAGTAAGGAGAGGTGGGTGGGTGTTCCGAAGGCACACGCCGAAAGAGGAAGCTCTGGGTCATGTGCATGGGCATAAATAGGTCTCTCAAACCGTTTAGACTGCGTCCTATTGGCCAGATTGCACCCAGCTTTGAGGGACCTACCAATCAGGTGTTGTGGCTAAGCAATTGTACCCACCCACAACACAGGGTGTCAGTTGTCCAGGTCTCACCACAACACGTGCCGTCTTTAAAGGAGGACCTGATATCACATTAGAATGATTTTCCTATTTTATTTGCAAGTCTCTGTGTGTCACTGTTGCCTTTCCTTCCCCCCACCTTTTCTCTCCTTTCCCACCTTCCCTGTTTTCTAGATTGCATCAATATTAAGCTCCCTGTGGTGTTATAAAAATATTTCACAAGGTTTTGTTAAATTCTGTGTCCACCAGGCTTTGAGGGAACAATTCCAAAAATCCCCTCTTTATTTGTTTTCCTTCTTTGACCTGGGCTGAGAAGTCCTGGGTAACAGAGTAGATTCACGCATCAGCAGAGTCATCCTGCTGGGCTGGCAACATATTATAATTCATTTTTTTGGGGGGGGGGACTTTATATATAAAATGTGGTTTCCCAGTAAGGAAAAAATCCCCCCCTTTTTAAAAAAAAGGTCTCCTGATGTCTCTTCTGTATGCCAATCATTCCTTTCTGTCGCTTTTCTTGCATGCCTTCATTTAATCATCACTTCTCTAAATTAAAAAGCCCCGACCTTTTAAATCTTTCTTTATATGGGCACATTTTCCATGTCTATAACCCATCCCCTAGTGTATCTCTGAACCCCCTCTATTTCCATGATAGTGTGATCATAATTAAGCTCAGCCTTCCATGTATAACAATGATTAATATAATAAGCTATAATGCTGTCAGTCTTCTCCCATGAGTGGTTACTGTTAATTTAAATCTCCAGCTTTAGAAAGCACAGCATTGTACAGATGGGTCTATAAATGAAAGGGGGGGAAATCAAAGCACCCAAAACTGAACAACCTATCCTAGCACTAATGAAATTGAGAACCTTCCTGTTTACTTCAATTAATTTGGGACGGCAACCAAAGAAAAAAGCAATCCTTGATGCCCTAGTTGAGTGGAAAAGAACAACCAAAATTCCTCCACAAACAAGAAGCTTTTCTCTTGATATACATATGATGAAAAAGTGGATTAAAAAATCTGCTTTTAATTCTATACGGTTATAATTTAGCATTGTGTGAATGAGTCCTTTCTTCTCTGGTCCAACAGCAAGGAAGAGACTGAAGGCTTTCATTTCCATTTTAACTAACCACAGTTTAGTGTTCTCACAGACAAACAGTGATTAGTCCCAACCGTGGTTTACTGAAACAAATCAACTTCAAATCAAATCAACTGCCTTTTTTCAATTAACCATAGTTAAGATTAGCCCCAGTAAGGATTTGGAATTGTGACTAACTGAAAATAGAAGCGAATGCTTCTACTCATTCTTTTTGCAGACACACCAGAGTAGGAGAAAAGGGGGACTGTGCTACCCTGAGCCATGCCTGGGTTCATTCATATAAAGGAAAACCAAAGTTTAGTGTTGTCACAGACACCACAAACTCCTTGATGGTGCCCATCAATTCTTAGCTGCTTCCTTCCCTCAGGCCAAAAGGTTGAAGTAAAGTGGCAGTGAGTCCCCATAATTGTTTCAGGAGCTAATCCCTGAAGTATCTTGGACTCAAAGGGAGAGGCATTACTCTTCCTATCAATACGACTATTTTGGGGTGGGGGGGGAGAAATGGGACAGTCAAGAGTCTCCACCCTGAGCAGTGCCACATCTTGAATGTCAGGACGGCATCCTTATTGAGATAAAGGGAAAGGAGACCATCTTTGAGAGAGAAGTGTGCTCCCTCTCTTTCTCTCTCACACACCCATCTCACGGGAAAAAGCATTTTTCATACCAGGGACAAAAATGCTTGCAAAACATGTCCTCCATAATGCCTCAGCCCTAGGGAAAGCAACCTTATTAAAAATGAGCAAAGGGTGCCTTTAGAAGTGAGGACGCATTAATGTTGTTTTCCTTTCCCTTCCTCCCTAAGGGCCGTTTGGCCTGAACGGAAAGGAGGCATCCCTCTGTTAGGCAGGGACAGCTTTACAATAAAGATGTTTTGATATTTGCCATTAAGCCGTGTCACATATTTCATTCCGTCTTGAACAGGTGTTAATCTGCTTTCAGGAAAAAAAGTGGAGTGTTTGGCTTTGCTCCTAATCAGAGCCATAGGCAGCCATGAAGCAATTCCAGCAGTTTCCTCAGTAAATTGGCTATGAATATTTAAGGAGGAAAGGCAGCCGTTTTCTTTTACTTTTGCTGCAACCCAGGCCAAAGCACGCCTCCCTTGGTAGTGCAAATATCCCCACCTCCTTTTAAACAAGGAAAGTGTCTCGCTCATATTTTGCTGTTTAAAGAGACACTAAATTCTGAATGGGGAAGAGAGTCCATTTAGCATGTTCTTGTATGTAAGCTGTGGTCATATAGCAAGCTGCCGACAGAAAATGGGAGTGGGATGTTGCCTCTAGCTGGTGAGGGGAAGCCATACATAATGGATTGCCTCGATTCACGTGAAGGTACAATAGCAGAAAAGAATCAGTTCAAGCAGAGTGATGGCTGTGCAGCCATTTTAAGAAGAGAATGAAAATTTTAGAGAGGTGTGTGGCAAGGGTCACAGGCCTGCTTTTGGATACATTGAATATTGGCTTTTTTTTTTAAAAAAAAAGGAGTGCATTTTAAGAGTGCTTGTTGAGATTGCTATCTCCCCTCCCTTTAATTTTTTTTAAAAAAATATTTATTATATACATTTATTTAAAATGATTTTATTTTAAAAAATAAATTTTTACTAAATAGTGGACACGACATAAAAATTGTTAAGTTGTGGGTGAACATATCAGACGACAAAGCGATTCTTCAAACAGCTCTTGTTTATTCACAGGCCAGAACAGAACTGAACTGAAGGGTTCAGCCAGCCTGCTTATATAGAGCTCCACTAGAACGCAACAGTAACCATTTTCTGTAACTATCCAATCACTGGACGTCACTTTCGGTCCCTTATTTGCATATGTGGACCTGAACTATCTACAGTATCCCCCTGCTGGCCCAGGGTGAGAACTTCAGTACATAACAAAAATGAACATAAAAAGACCAAAAAAAAATCAGAGAAAAGAGAGGTACAATAGGCTTACACAGCAGTATATCTGTCAGGGGCTGGGCAGAGGAGTAGGAATGGTGGAGACCGCCTCCCCATCCTGACCCTTCCAGGGGGGAGAAAGAGGAAGACAGTATAGATTTACAACAGTGGTTTGCGGGAAGTCGCAGCTCAGAGGCAGATGGGGGGGAAAGTTGGGAAATAATGGGAGAGGAGGAGCAGGCAGAGCCAGAGCAGCAGCTGGTTGACACATCGTCACTAGAAAGCATTCCAGACCCACCATCTCCCAGAACCTGGCAAGCCTTAAAAGTAGGAGAACAAAGAGCTCAAAGACAGAGGGCACTTAGCCAGCATCCATAGAGGAGGAGATGATAATGATGATGATGAATGAGGAAGTGGGAGAGAAGGGGGGTTGGAGATTCATTCGGGACAACGCCGTTACAGTGGTACCTCAGGTTAAGAACTTAATTCGTTCTGGAGGTCCGTTCTTAACCTGAAACTATTCTTAACCTGAGTTACTACTTTAGCTAATGGGGCCTTCCACTGCCGTCGCGCTGCTGCTGCACGATTTCTGTTCTCATCCTGAAGCAAAGTTCTTAACCTGAGGTACTATTACTACTGGGTTAGTGGCGTCTGTAACCTGAAGCGTCTGTAACCTGAAGCGTCTGTAACCCAAGGTACCACTGTATACAAGAGGCTGGGTTCTATAGCCTCTCTCTGTAAAGTTTGAAGTTAAAAAGGACTGTAAGAAAATTTTCCTTGTCTTTATACTTCCATGGGCAACCAGCTGGGGGGCTGTGGACAGCATCCTGACAATATCTAATAACAGTCTTCAGTTCTGTATTAATATTTGTTTCACTTTCCAGCATCACTTCTGCACTGTTCATGCCTGAAGTTCACTTTCAGATGGATGGCCAAGAAGATCTGCAATTTAGTCTGCCTCCCACAAGAGTTTCAAAATGCGTCGATGGTCCTTCTGTTCATTTGTGTAGGCCATGAGGCATGTTACCTGCCACTCCCATAGGTGAGGGAATCATGTGCCTCAAATTTTCAGCAATTGCTTTCTTTTTAGATTACACATAAGATGCCTTCAATCCGGTCTCTTGTATGTGCAAATTCCTTTTCCTGAAGAATTGGTTAAGACCACATCTACACCAAACATTTAAAGCAGTACCATGCCAAAAAGAATCCTGGGAATTGTAGTTTGATAAGAGAGCTCTTTAGGAGATCCCTATTCCCCTCACAGCTACAGAGTGATTTAACATTCAATCCCTTATTCCAGGGAACTCTGCAAATGTACTGTTTTAAAGTGGTATAATAGTTCTTTAAATGTAGCAGATGATGCTTCTATGCTATTGCTGATTATTTGATTGGCAATATCCATAGGGAGGACTGGTCGCCAGATTTGATGTGGAACTGTACGCACAGCAACCATTTGCCGGTTTGCTCCATCAAACAGCTGGGCATACGTATGTGGAAGCCTGCTGTGTTTGTAGGCAGATTCGTGGCCACATGATATAGGTAATTCTGAGGAGAACTGCACCTTAAAAAAATGGGAAAGGGAGTACATGACTGCCTAACCCTCCCTAATTGGCTCCCGGGGGGGGGGGGTGAAAGTTGCAAATGTTAGGGGTAACAGATAGAAGCATATGTAAGCCACAAGCACACATGTTTGTAAAAAAATTGGGGAGAGGAAATCAAGGAGAGGAAAAAGTACCGTATTCTAGGAGAAAGGCATTATGAATAAACTGAGGAGTCAGAAAGAGCGGAATTGGCAGGCACCCAGTAGGAGGTCACAGCAGTTAAAAAACAAACAAATCAAGTTATGGATAAGAGGGCTAGGAACCAGAGTAGATAGGAAGTAGATGCACAATTTTTTGAAAATGAAGGAGCGGAAATTACTTGGTTGTATAGGGAAAAATTTTTGTTTCCTTCCAAAAAAAAAACTCCCATAGAAACAGCACAGTTACCATTTGTTCTGTCTCACTGTTATACACTAGTCTCTCTATCCAGTAGGATTCTGGATGGGATGTCCTACTTCTGTTTTTCCAGGACACCATAATTGTCCTGACGCAGGAGGTGAGTCCAATGCACAGAAGATGCCAGGAATAAGTCTGTGGCTACCACTGTAGGATGAGAATTCAGGCATCTCTCACTGAGGTAGCAATGGACACATTCCACTTAAGAACTTTGAAAGCAGTTAACTCTTTAAAATCAATCTTACCCACCTGAAAATTCTATTTGTTTCTAAAATTTGTGATCTATATTCTTATTAGATCACATATCTACATGCATATAGCCCTAGTAGACTTTATGTCTTCATGTCTCCTCAGCAACAAATTTTAAAGTCCCCGCTGCACAATTTTTGGCATTTCACAGCTTGGTAGAACTCATTCTATAAACGAATTTGATTGGTTGGTACCACTGGCTGTGACACTGTGAGAAAATAGAGTACCCATAGTTGGTTACCGATACTGTTGGTCACAGTGTCGGCCTACAATTTTGTATCAGCTTCTACTTGACCTTTGCTGCCACAGTTGCTTTAGTGACATCAAAGCCAACTTCAGTTTCACATTTTAAAGTACCAAAGGTCTCTGTTGTTTTAATGAAAAACCATCTCAACATGAACTTTAGTAGGTCACCATGTGACACATCAGATGCATAAACTGGACAATAACGGTGTTGGCATACATTTAGAGGAGTCTACTGGATCCGGCATTTTGTTCAGTATCCTGTTCTCGGAGTGGCCAAGAGGATGCTTATGGGTAGCCCCAAGAGCACTCTCCTCTCCTGAGGTAACTTGTATTCAATCAGGAGCATACCGTCCCCAGCATAGGTCCAGGCTACAGGAGGGTGAAGTGTCTGTTTTACAAGGGATGAGTAAAGCTACAATCTTATACCCACCTCGTTTGGAGCAGTCTCACTGACTTAATTAAGTCAATGCTAAATAAACATTATTTAGTACATGTTAGCAAACATGTAGGATCAGGCTGTGCAGTCTTCACATCTCACCTTGTAAAACAGACGTTCCCTCTCCCACTAGACTCGTACCTTGATTCATATGCAGTTCTAATGCATTTGCTGCACTCGGTGCACCTGAAGGCACACATTTCTTGCTTACCAAAACTCCTGCCACAAAACAAGGGTGCTTATTGCTCTCCTGGGTTGTTTTAGGGTGCCACTTGGGTCTTCCTAGATCAGCAGGTGTCCATTTGGCTTCAGTTTGTTGAGCAGCGTTTTCCGTGAAAGTGTACAGAGAGTGATGGTAAGCTGCCTTGAGCATGGCGGGAGAGGTGGGAAATGAATTTTTCAAAATAAGCGATACATAAATACATTCTGAATGCTCTGTGCCAAGGCTGCTCAGATCTTTCCCATAGCAATGGAGCAGGTACATCGCAAATGTGACATGTGTGCAATGCTCTTCAAAATGCAGGCTCTCAGCACATCTGTTCTAACCCAGTGGATTCATCTAAGGGCCTGTAATGGAAGCCACGGTGACTCTGACATGTGTAATATTTTGTTGGGACAAACAATGCCACGTTCGGTTTTCAGACTCTCCCATGACAACAAATTAATGAGGTTCACCATGTTTATTAACAGGTATTCCTCTGGTTTTCCCATTGTATTAGCAGAAACATCTAGCGTTAGGGGTAGTGAATCAGATCTAGCTGATTTTTAGGGTCCTTTCTGCACACAGCCTTGTGGGCTATGTTTGACATGTGGGTGGGGCCACCCACCTGTCAATCACCTAGCTTCACAATTATGTCAGGGCTGTGTAGTTTGGTGCAGGTAGCTTTAAATCAAATTACATGGGCAAAAAAGGTCAGCAGTGCTTTCCAAGCACACAAGAATTGGCTGATTTTCCTACATATAGCTCCTAGTATACTTTAGATTCTAAGTTAAACTAGAATCAATACATAATAAAAGATAGCAGCCCTTGTCTTACAGGTGCACAGTTCATGAGATCTACTGCTCAGGTCTTTTTCATACAAGCTGATATCACTTGATGTCTCCTTATGTCTACCTTTCCAAAGCAGCTGCACTTCAGATGGTTTGGATTTTCCACCCAGCTGGGGTGGGGCTGGTTTTTCCCTGTACCAGCATAGATATTATTATAGTCACAAGCAGTGTGAGTGGAGAGAATCTAGATCCTGGCAGAAGCACTTGGTAGTACCTCTTCCAGCATGAAATATGAGGCTTGCTCCTCTGGGGTCACCTTCGCTGTTGTGTTGGAAATATCACTAGCAAGGAAAGCAGCATCCTGCTCACAGCTGGACACTGCATGGGGTGGGGCCTCAAGAAATCAGGAAGGGTGCCCAATACAGCCCAGAGGCTCCAATGTGTCATCTCTGCTCCAAACCATAAAGGACCTTATATAAGACCTAACCCTTTCGCTTCCTTATCCTTGCCCATTCATCATCACTTGTCCTCTTTCCAAACCTAAAAATGGTATTTGCTTCCAATAAGGCACTTTAAGCTTCAGTAAGAGAGAATTCAACTGAATCTAAATATATATTGGTTGTGTGTGTGTGTATAGAGCAATACTCCAAAACACGCCTTCTCTCCCACCCCGTATTTGGAGATGTGCATTAATTCCCTTCTTCTTCTAGCTGTGCACTAAAGGTTGCAGCTAGACTCACCAGGGTGCTGTTTCATTAATATTAATCATGGGTATCCTTTATGGTACTGAATTTTCTCTTAGTGCTAAGGAGTGTTCTTCAACAATGAGTCCTTTTCAGGTGAATTATATCCAGGGCACTTATTTTCCTGCTATTGGCACAATCTACGATATTTGCTTTAAAGAGCACAGCTTGTTTCCTACCAAGAGCTGAGATTTGCAGACTTTTGTAAAGAAAGCCTCTGGTCTCAGTTCCCAGTTACAGAACAATGCCGCACTCTCCTTCAGCAGGATCACTTGGAGGGATCCTAGTTTGATGAATTTTTAAAAACGGCTTTCCTGCTGATTGCCGCTGCAGTGCTTCTGTGGTAGCGGGCTTTGCGAGTGCTTATTATTATTATTTTAAAGTGCCCGGCACCAATCTTTCCTTAGAAGTCGGCATTTGAAAGGATGCTTTGGCACACGGGGCTTAACTAGTCATACATTCTGAATCATGGGCCTGTACCCTGTGGCAGCAGGTGAGCAACTAAATGGGCTGGAGATGGAAACTCCTCCCTACGGCTTCAGAAGCGAACGCTGAGCTGTCGAGCAAGACAGTTCTACAGAGCTTCCGAGGCTGCCAAGTTACAACTTGCCTGTACGTTGCTTTGTCTGCGGAAAGCAGGTTGCAGAGAGGCTCCTACAGAAACCTCCACTCTCTGCTCAGAAGTATTCTTGTGTCAATTTTAACAGCCGACCGACACAGGCAGAAATTCTTCAGGTGCAACTGCCCCCACCTGCAGATGGGAAGGCGGGCAGCTCAGTGATAGAACCTCAGCTTTGCATGTAGAAGGTCCCAGGTTCAGATCCCAGCATTTCCAGGTCAGGAGATTGCTTGAAACCCTGGAGATCCACTGCCAATCAGTGTAGACAATACGGAGCCAGATGGACAAAAGGCCTGACCCATTATAAGTCAGCTTCCTATGACAGGAAAAGCTTCACCAGGTGCATTTCTTGTTAGAAATAAATTAAGAAAATAAAAATTGCCCACCCGCTTTCTGCAGCCACAGCCGATCGCCCCCCCCCCGCATTCACTATCAATGTATACAACAACCCCCAAATTAAAGCAAAGATTATCATATTATACATGGAAAAATACGGTATTCATGCCCCGCTCTAGGCCTGATGGAGAAAGGCAGGAGCAGGACCCTCAGACTCTCAGCAGGTGTTCCTGCTTCCCCCAGTCTGCCAACCTTGGAGATCCTCTCTACCCTGCCCCTCACCCAGAACCACCAGATATATTTCTCAGTGTCTCAGGGCCGGCCCTACCATTAGGCTCAAACAGCTGCTTTGGGGTGTCATGAAAGGGTGACAATTGCTAGAAATTCAATCTGTTTTCACTACATTGGCCCATTGGAGCCTATTTGTAGTGGGACAGGAAGGAGGGCAAGAAGCCACTTCTGGGGCACCACCACTGTGGTATGCCAGCACTTGGGAGGAGTGGGCTGGGTATACAAGGTGGCAGCAAGACATCAGGAAGGCCTCCCGCCTCACCTGAAGGGGTGTGGCATGAGATGGGGAAGAGGTGGGATTAAGGCAGGCTTCCTCAACCTCGGCCCACCAGATATTTTTGGCCTACAACTCCCATCATCTCTAGCTAGCAGGACCAGTGGTCAGGGATGATGGGAATTGTAGTCTCAAAACATCCGGAGGACTGAGTTTGAGGAAGCCTGGATTAAGGCCACATTTCCTCCTTGATGGGCAGACTTGCCCAATTATGATAGGCTTAGGAACCAATTTATTCTGGTCTCACACAACTGTAATTTTTACACCCAGGAAAGGAAAGAAACATTTTGAGGATTTTCTGCCTCAGGTGCTGAAATACCTTGGCTGGTTTTGGGTATGTTGCCCTTTGTCTTGGAATTGTGTGCATGCATGCCTTTTGCTGCTCCACTTCAGGCAGTAAAATCCTGGTTTTGCATAGGCTCAGGAGTCTTGCAAGAACAAAGTTAGTAACTTGGCTTATTTCTGTGAATTGTGTGCACACCACGAGGAAAGCAATGCACTGAGTAATGCTATTACTCAGTACATTTTGGGGAAGGGGTGTTGGCGACAGGAAAACGTGCTTTCATGCAACGTGTCAGGATATTAGAAAATCAATTCTTGAGTTTACCTTGAATAAAGAGCACCCCTGTCCCCAACAACTGAACAGCAATGTTCATTACTGTTATTCATATTGTGATGCCCTTTAAAAATAAGAGGCAGCCATTAAAAAGCCTTCTTGGTTCAACTTCCATTTCCAGAAATTGTTCTACACAATGCAGTTTGTTTACAAATGAGATTGGGTTTGAAAGAAAGTACACAGCACTCAAGAAGCAATCAGATGGCCAACAATAAGAAATGGTTTTGTGGTTTTGTTTTTGTCTTGAAAGAGACAAGCAGAATAACAGCACGTTTTGTTCTCGAGCTCATAAACAAAAAATCATAAGGTAACTGGCACGATTACTTAGTGGCATGTCACAGAACAGGTACAATGTTTTAAATTAGCTCTGAAAGCAAGGCAGATTAGTGTGCTCAAGTGAATGGAGGTTGCTCTGGGCTGTAGAAGACAATGGTTTTAATGGCGCCACCACTGCCCCAGACTCATTGTGTTGACTTGAATTAATAATAATAATAATGCAGGGTTAAACAGATGGGCAGGTCTGGGGAAAATGGCCTTGTGGGGCAAGTTGGACCCCTTGGCAGGCCATGTTTGGCCCATGGGATTGGTTCCTCACCTGAATCTATGCTCATTGACTTAAAATTCTCAATGAGAAAGGAACATGGGGCTTTTATGAGATTTTCCATTCTTTCCTAGTGATTGAAAGACCACTGGGAATAGCACCAAACGGGGGTGGGTAGAGGGAGAATAATATTTTCTGATAGCTCCGACTTTCAAAGATGATCTTGAAAAACTGAACACCTTCAAACATTTTTGGGAGATTCTGAGATGTTTAGATTTTTTGAGAGAAAGGCCGTTTAAAAATAAAAAAGGCATTTTGCAGAAAGAGCAGTGAAAGAGGACTGAGAGGTTGTTATTGTTTTAAATGAGAATGAATTTATTGAAACTCAGAAAGGATAGGTAAACACCAAGGAGAGAAAGTTGTGGTGAACAAAAAGCAGAACTGTCGAGACCAGTCTGGGCTCACCCTGTGTGAGCATGTGTGCTTATGACATGCCATGTACATTGATGTTTCTTCATAAACAAAGCAAAAGAAACATGACCATGCTGAAGAGGCCCCTTCTTTTTAGTTTACATTTAACTGGAAACCTGTCTGTCGGCTCAACACTGCAGGCAGCTGCAACCAAAAGCCACAAGCATTATACGTTGCTCTCTTCTGTGCTGGAATATAGTTCCTCAGGGCTATAGGTAGAGAGGACAAATGCAGCCATTGAGTTTGGCACAGAAGCCTTTCAAGTAACCTCCCACATTTAAAGCATCTTCCCACCATTTTGTAAAGGACCTACATCTTCTGAGAACAAGTGAAAACAGTGGTGGCCTTCAAGATAATAAAGTTTAAGAACCTGTCACAAGCCTTCTTAACAATCTCAGCTATCTTAGAATGCTGGAAGGTCTATTGCCAGCAGAAGGACAAACTGGACTTGGACAGGGAAGAGCTATTTTTGTGTGTGTGTGTGTGTGTGTAACACCACACTTGACTTATAAATATTCCTCCCTAAAATGCAACAAGACTATATATGGCCTTTATTGATCTTAAAATGGTGTTTGATTCCATTAACTGGGCATTTGGATATTTTGTAACTCTGCACCAGTGTGCCTCAGATATAATTACGTGGGGAATGCACAAATATACCCTAGGGAACGAGCACTGTTTGTCAAGGTTAACAAGCACCAACTATTTTTGGACTTATTTTGTCATTTTGTAAGATGAGGATTGCGTTTTCACCTCCTCTGGGGAAGGAAAATTGCTTTGTCCTTTTATATGCAGATGATGCCATGAAGATGCCTTTGTTGCTTTATTATCCAACAACAGTTCACATTATATGGATAACATTAATTACAAGACGCTCCTTGTGAAAACCACAGGCAAGAATCCCTCTTGTCTTAATTTGATTTTGGGTATATGGGCACATAAAGCCAAGTAAAGAGTGGGTTCTGAAAGTCCACATAGGCCTGACCAAATTGGAGACATGCTATATGGACTCATAATATTAACAGCCATCAATTTCTCATGCTTTTCATGAAGATGAGCTAGGTTGCTCAGATTCACCTGGTTTAATGAATTGTAAGCAACTTGAATCATTTGCCAAAGGCAGCCATTGGTGCTCATTGAGGGCAGAAGTGGGAATTGCTTCCCTCAAAAGCAAGGACAGGTCTTCATTTTATGATCACTACTGGTATTTAGTGGTGTTTTTCACAGCAAGCACATGCTGAGTGGATATCACACACCTTTGGTTTCCCATATATGCTTTATGTTTCCCAGGACATTTTTTCAGGGGGAACTCACAGGAACTCAGTTCTGCCAACTCTCAGGTGGGCACCATTGCCATTCTAAGAGAATGAGGGAGGTGTTCATGGTGAGTTCCGACACCTATGTTTCTAGAAAAACAGCACTGGTGTTTCCTACATGCTGCGGGAAACACTGGGGCAAGGCACCCTTTCCTGCAGCAATTGGAATGTGTGTGGGATTCTTTTTTTTTTTTTTTTTTTTTAAAAAATAATATTTATTAAAATTTTAAATGTTACAAAAAGAGAAAGAGATAACTCCAAGTTAAACAAAAACTTGACAGCACATCACAATAAAGAAAGAAGAAAATAGAAAAAAAGATATTTTTTTTAAAAAAACAGAAAAATAGAAGTAATTAAAAAACACAACGAACCTTCCCATAACTTATCTTTCATTTGCTTGTTTCCTTGACCTCCTCGCACCTCCCTTTTTTGTATTCTAGTTCGGTTAGCTATTTCAGCAAATCCTTTCCATCCTTCCCAATTTTTATCCTATAATTTATCTTAATATAATGTAACTTTACCTTTCCTCCTTTCATCCATTAACAATCTATTTTTACTTAATCCTTTATAATATTTCTGCTAAAGCCACATAACTTCATTCCAGCCTACTTCTAACATTCCTTAATTTTACAATGTTTCTGTAGATAAACTTTAAATTTCTTCCAATCTTCTTCCACCGACTCTTCTCCCTGGTCTCGGATTCTGCCAGTCATTTCCGCCAGTTCCATGAAGTCCATCACCTTCATCTGCCATTCTTCCCGGGTGGGTAGGAATGTGTGTGGGATTCTTTTCTGCTTGAGACAGATGAATGCCAACCAGGAGGAGCTCTTTTTCCAAAGCATAGCTACTCTCAGTTTCTGGGCAAAACTCTCATCTGTTTCTGAGCTCCTGCCCTTATTTGTGCCAAGCACAATGAGCCAAACTTTGGGGAGCTAGGTGATATCCAGTGGTTTTAAAAATGTTTCCTTGCTTACTATTTTAGGCCTTTCGGTGCCTTCTTTTTTTTTGGCTAACCTAATCATTTTAAAAATGTAATAGTCTCATAAACAAAACAGCTCTGCTAGAGGATTTGGCCACAACTGTCTCCTTTAAGTGATTTGTCCCCTGAAACACTGTGTACTGCAGAAATCCCTTAGATTTAAGTTGTAGTTGAAGCAATCTCTGGATGTGAATCTTTGTAGGCACCATTAAGCTGCTTTTTAAAACTTACGACTCAGCAGTTCCTTTTGCAGAATCTTCTCAAGAGTTCATATTCTAGGCAGGCTTCTGTTTGCAATTCAGATCCCAACTGAGAAGATGATATCAAAAAGGCTGCTGAGCATCTAACTACACTGTCATCTTCCACAATATGTAGTAGATGTCAAGGGTAGCCCCCACAGTACAATACTCTGAATATGAGGTTATCTGAGCATGGATCCACAGGCAGAGGAAGGGGTGTGTGGAGGGTGCGGTCCGCCCCGGGTGTCATCCCTGAGGGTGGTGACATCACCACCCCACCCCCCCAGCACCCTCGGCGCAGGCAGCTAGCCCTGCCCCCATGGGCAGCTAGCTCCGTCTCTGCATGGATCAGTAGAGCTAGGCTATAGATGGTGAACCAGCTATCGTTGAAAATAGGCTTGCCTAGCCATTGTCATCTTGTGACAAGGCTGGATTTCAGAGTGCTCCAGGCAATGCACCAGCTCCTTCAAGAGCAGCAAGACTGCACCCTGGGTAAATTGTTTCCTCATGTTCTGGCCCAACAGCAAGTGTCTGTGCCTTGTCAGGATTCCGCTTTAATCTTTGGCTCTTCTCTAGCCTATTACTATCTCTAGGCATTGGTCCAGCATCTGCACAGCCTTGCCTGATTCAGATGGAGAGTAGAACTGGTTGTCATCTGCAAACTGGTGACACTTCATCCCAAATCCTCTGATGGTTGCCCTCAACAGCTTTGTATAGATGCAGGTAGTAGCAGAACCACCAAACACAATATCTTGCAGAGCCACTCCAAGAGGATTCAGGGGTATCAAAAGCTGCTGAGATGTGGAGGAGAATAAACAAAGACATACTCTCCCAGTTGCTGTCTCAATAAAGGTAACTGACCAGGGCAAGCTTGGCTAGTTAAGTGACAAAACCGGGTCTCAAGTCAGACCCAGATGGGTCTAGATAATCTGCTTCATCCTTGCATATCTCTAGTTGAATGACTGCTACCCACTCCACCACCTTATCCCTAAATGGGATATTAGCCACCAGGTGCTTGCTGTCATACATCTCAGGATCTAGCGAAGGAGTATATAAATACCTTTTTTGGGGTACCTGGCATCACCCATCTCCATCACAAGGCATTCATCACCCCTGAAGCCATCTTCACATTCAACCTTCTAGTCTTGTTCCAGACACATGATAAGCCAGGGATGCCGACTTGAATATAATGGGGGGTGGGGCAGGAAAGCCCTGCTCTGCATAATAGATCACAAGACATGGTACACACACATACACCATTTGAATGGGAATGCCCATCAACTTTGGGGGGCTCTGGTGAAGGGGCAAAGGGACCTTAGCCCCTAGGAGTTGGCTCCTATGTGATAAGATGAATAATTTCGGTGGGACTTGGACTTCTGGCATAGATGGCAATGGACAGAAGACTCAAATCCTGGAAAATATAGTGTGAATTTTATCTCATGCTTTTGTGACATGTTTATAAGGTGTGGGTGTGTTTTGAAAATTATGGCCTGTCCACATATTGAATGATGATTGATTCCAGCAATACCATGCACTTTATCGCAGCAGCAATGAAAAAGACAAACTCAATGTTAGGAATTATTAGAAAAGGGATTGGAAATAAAACTGTCAGTATCATAGTGCCTTTATATAAATCGATGGTGTGGCTGCATTTAGAATACTGTGTACAGTTCTGGTTATCCCCACATCTCAAAAAGGATATCAGAGAAATGGGCAGGGGTGGGGGCAGAAGGGAAGGGCAACCAAAATGATCAAGGGTTTGGAAAAACCTTCTCTATCAGGAACAGCTCAAATATATGGTAGTTTAAAGTTTGGGGGAAAATGAAAAGAAAAAGTGGAGCATGATTTATAATATATACAATCACAAATAGTGTGAGGAGGGTAGAGAGAAATATACTCCCAGCCCCTCTCTCATATAACAGTAGACACATCAAATGAAATTCATTGACAGTGGATTCAGGAGAAAAAGAAATACTTCTTCATACAACACATATGAATTTATTCATTTTGGAATTCTCTCCCACAAGTTTTAGTGACGATCACTAGCTTAGATGGCTTTTTAAAGGTTATGTAAATTTATGGAGAACAGCTCTAGCAATACCTGTTAGTTATGAGACCTAAACGGAGCTTCCATGCTTAGAATATCTCAAAATACAGTGGTTGTGCCCTAAACCCACTACCCTCCAGGATGAAATTTGAGGCAGTATCAAATCATTCCATTCTTGCCTGCCATTTTTGTTGGTGAACCACAAGGGAACAGAAGCACACACATACACACACACAGAGAGAGAGAGAGAGAGAGAGAGAGAGAGAGAAAGGGTGTGTGTGTGTGTGTGTGTCAACCAACATGTCCAAAGACATCTGCTGTTGGGTCACACCATAAACACTGGTGGGAATGAAGTTTAGCAGCCCATGGTGCTATAGAGGTCAAAATTCCACAGTTCCATGACACAGCAGGTAATAGAATGTAAAAGGAATGTTAGAAAATTAGTGTCATAATCGCCTTGTCTAAATGCACCCACAATTGTGTGAGATTCCTGCATAGCAGGGGGTTGAGGTAGATGATGCTTGGGGTCGCTCCATCTCTATAATTCTATGAATCTATGACGGGGGAACCCTGCCCACCTTTATTCTGTTAGCTATATTTCAGGTCCGGAGCAGTATTTTTTAAAAACAAACAAACTCCTTCAGTGTCCAGCTTGAACTGGAGCTGATCTCTGGGTTTCTTTTTTTTTTTTTAAATGATATTTATTAAGATTTTCCATAAAATCTTTTTCCCAATAACATCTTTTCGGGACTTCCCCTCCCCTCCCCCTCCTGTATTCCAATTCTTACAAATAAACAAACAAAAAAAAATTTCAACAAGTTCTTATCCCAAATTTAAACTTATTATCATTGACTCAATTTTAAAAATATTTTCCCATCCCCTAAAATTGACCTGTTCCCTTCCGCGAGTTCCCCCCTTTACTATGCAATACAGATTACAATAGAAGAAAAATAAAATAATAATTTTACGCCCTTTGGATTCCAAATTTCCCTCCCCCCTTTCCCGGTTGCGTTCCCAATGTTCCTTGACATCTGATGTCTTCCTGGAGTTCCCACATCTCTCTAAACCATAGTCCTTTCCCAGTCATCTTTAGTTTCGAATGTCCAATCTTGGAAGGAGTCTGTCTCAAAAAAGGCCCATTTCTTCCATCCAGATTTTTATATCTAGGAGTGAAAGCTCCAATTTTATTTCTTTAAACCTGTCAAATCTGGATGTCCCAAATGTTCCCACTTCCAACTTTGTCCAGTTCTTATTATTTTTGTTGTTCTTGTTGATCTCACTCCTCCTTTTTTTTTTCCCCCTGCTCTCCTGCACAAATGTTCCAATTCCAAAAGCTTCTAATTCCTCTGCAGAGGCTTGTTATTCAAGAACAAAACATTACGTCAAGTCCTTTTCATTCTTCAATAGATAAATCTATTGTCTCCTTTAGTGCGTAGACCTCTGTAGACAAAATAGTGTTCCATTTCTGCAGTTTCCCAGGAGATAGAAAGTTCTGGTCAAATTCCACGCCAACAATACTTGTAATGACCCTCGGCTCCTCTAGGTGGTTTGCAATAACTAAATTCCCTTCCAGATCACGTCCACCAGTCAAAATAACTTGTTATTCCTTGTTTGTAACAATTTGTATCCAATTTATAACAAATGTAACCGGCAAAGTCATCGTAACAAAGATCTCTATTTTATTCTTCCGCTTTGACAGCTCTTTGACAGCTGTCAAAACCTCTATTTCTCTTCTCCCGGCGCTCTCACAAATCGCTCCCAGGATTCCGGTGGGGGGGGGGGATGTTGCTTTTTAATTCAATTCAATTCCACCTTTCTCCTCCAGCTCAGTCTTATGATTTTCCCTTGCGAAGTTAATAACTTTGTCAAAATAGGGTTGCACTCGATCTTAGTTGTCAAATCCTTTGCTTTAACTCTTCTACAATGGGGGGGGGGGGCTGACTTCCTTTTTGCGCCTCCCCCGCTCGTTCCGAATTTTTTTTAAAAAAATTTATCCCCCTTTTTAGTCCAGGTTCCGATTACTCACGGGTTATTCTTTTAAGTCCAGATTTTCAATAGAAGAAGTCAGCGCTCTCCGTCGAATGGCATGCGGCTTCGCTCGGCAGGGGAAGCGAAGGACTCAAAGCACCCCCCCGTCACCCGCTCCGCAGCCTTTAAAAAGGCTCCTTCGCAGGTCGGGGGGCGCAAAAGGTGCCAGCCGAGTCACCATGTCCATGGGTTTCAGTGCCCATGGTTTTTGAGGGTCCCCGCGTCGCCGGTGCGGTAGGACCCAGCCCCTGCCGAGCAGGCTCCCTCCGGAGCTCGGAGGGAGTCCGCCATTCGGTGATGGCGCCAACCCGGAAGTCTGATCTCTGGGTTTCTTTCTCCACATTATCTTACGCCATGAAAGAGGTTTAATGGAGGTGATAATTGCTTTTCTTCCCTGGCAAGGGTACACTTCATTTGAAATTCACTCTTGAGTAATGATGCCCCTATTCCTTTTATCTTGTGCATCTACAAGACTAAAGAGATATTCTTGAAACAGCTCCCCAAAGAGAAGAGTTTGCAAGGGGCTACTTGCTATGCATTTTTCACTTTCGGAAATTGTCTCTCATTTATTCTACAGCTGAGGAAAGCTGAGAAAGGCCTCCTTTATATTGCACAGTCACCTGTAAACGTCAAAACACTCCAGAGCGATAGAGGCAGATAAATATTATCCTGATGTGACTGGAAACTGGGGTGGGTGAGAATGAGCTTCAGATTGATCAGGGAAGGACTGTATTATGATTTTAAGAAAAACCTTTTAGGGCTTCCTTGAGTGATAAAATAAATCTGAACTTAGGGTAATAGAGAAACAGTTGACGGGTCCCTTTAATGTGTTTTAGGCAGTTCCAACACCTCTCAGATGGGTGCCATTGTCATTCTAAGAGAACGAGGGAGGTGTTCCATTGTGAGTTCCAGCACCTCTTTTTCTGGAAAAATAGCATGGGTTTCGGATATGGATTAAGCCTTGGAGAGCAAAGGCTTAAACATTCCCTCCCTGTGAGCTGTGCCCCTGATGAAAATTGCCCTATGTTTGTGTGTGTTTAGGGCCATGTCTAGTTTAGCTCTCTCACACCTTTTGTTCACACTAAAAAGGTAAAGGTAAAGGACCCCTGACAGTTAAGTCCAGTCACGAACGACTCTGGGGTTGCGGTGCTCATCTTGCTTTACTGGCCGAGGGAGCCAACGCTTGTCCACAGACAGTTTTTCCGGGTCATGTGGCCAGCACGACTAAGCCACTTCTGGCGAAACCAGAGCAATGCATGGAAACGCCGTTTACCTTCCTACTTTTATCTACTTGCACTTTGACATGCTTTCAAACTGCTAGGTAGGCAAGAGCTGGGACCTAATGACAGGAGCTCACCCCGTCGCGGGGATTCAAACCACTGACCTTCCAATCGGCAAGCCCAAGGCTCATTGGTTTACACCACAGCGCCACCTGCGTCCTTTTTGTTCCCACTAGCTAGGACTTATTCATCTTCTAGGCAACTGACAGCAAGTCATTTGCTGGGCTAGGAGAAGGGATGGAGAAGAAATCTGGTTCAGTTCAGATTTTAAGGCCAACCAACCTCAACCACACTTTCCAAAACAATGTCGGTTATATGCAAAGTGATGCCTTGCATAATAGAAATACTTCCAATTGCACAACAGGACTCCCTCCCCTCTGCCTGTGCCCCCCAGTCTGTTTTGGGACTGCTGGTTCCTTCAAGGGTCAGCAGCAGATTTGGGGACCACGCAGAGGAGGAGAGGGCGTGAAAGTCCCATTGCACAAGTGGAAGTCATTCTGTTCATGCAGTAATTTCTTTGAATACAGACCTTTGTGAACCGAAACACATCTATCCTTCAAAATGCACAATATTCTCCAACCAAATAATAAGCACCAAAGTGTATATATCAGGGGAAAGTGTGTGTAGCAAAAATGCAGGCATAAAAATACCGTATAAAATGCATTGGAGCAGGGGAAATTGTGTGCAGAAATGTGTGCAACAGGCAACTGCATGCAAATAAATGTGTCTATTAGGAGAAATTTGCATGAAAAGGGTGACAAATTTTTATGAGGACTTTGTAAAAATAAATAAATTTCAAACTGATGCAGAAATGTGGAGAAGTGAACTAAAAACAGAAAAAATGAGAAAGAGAGGAAAACTAAAATTGACAGGTTTGTCTCTTCCTAGCCAGGACCTTGACAGGTACCAGGTCATGATGTCCACTGAGGCTGGCATGGATGCAGGGCAGGGAAGCTGTTTTTGAAATGACAATGTTTTCCGCTCAGAGCAAAACATGAGGAAGTTCTTCCATAGTTAGGTCTACCAGAGTTTTGTCTTGTTGACACTCTCATATTGGCTTCTTGAATAAAGCTTGTTTATTAGGAAATTGTGCTCTCCCAAGCACTCTTCAGTATTTCAAAAAGATCTGGGCAATATGCAAAACTTATTTAAATTTAATTAATCAGCTCAAAGGCACATGGTTATTCACCTAAAAATTCTCCAATTTCTTCACAGCACTACTTCACATGTATGCATCTGAAATTATATTTCTGAATAATTTTTGCCTATGATTTTTAAAAATATAGAGTTACACAGTACAAAGGCATTTCTCAACCTTAATCAGCTGGATATATGTAGAAGGAACAACCTACAGGCTCCTTCCACTTTCCACCTTATGTTGACAGCTTAAACGCAGCTTACCAGTCATGCAAATGCAAAGTCAAATCTTTATTTCTGAAATTAAATGTGCTGAACTGTGTCCAGAGTGAAAGCTCAGCTGCTGCTCTTGAAAACATATCCATTTAAATTATTTCCCTATATTTTCTACAAAAGCAGAATAAGTGTGAGTAAATTCATTCCTTGGAACTTGAACAATTTGCTTTCTCCCTCAACCTCAGATATGGAAGGACCCCTCCCACCATCACTATTACCGTATTTTTTTGCACCATAACACTCACTTTTTTCCTCCTAAAAAGTAAGGGGAAATGTCTGTGCGTGTTATGGAGGGAATGCCTACGGGTGGCATGCCTATGGATTTTTCTCCTCTAAAAACTACGTGCGTGTTATGGTCGGGTGCGTGTTATAGAGCAAAAAATATGGTAATTTGCAAGTTGTAGCAAGAAAAACAAATATTTGCTTTCAGAGGAAAAGCTTTACCATGCTCAGCAGTGAGCCTATGTTTTACCGCCACTGCATGGGTTTTTCTATGGGCTGGGGGCAAAGTAAAAACACTAGCAGGCTCACAAAAATATATGAAAATATTGCCTATACCTTTTGCCACGTGTCTCAGATTCTAGAAATGTTTGCCAACACTGAGGTAAAGGTAAAGGGACCCCTGACCATTAGGTCCAGTCACGGACGACTCTGGGGTTGTGGGCCTCATCTCGCTTTACTGGCCGAGGGAGCCGGCGTACAGCTTCTGGGTCATGTGGCCAGCATGACTAAGCCGCTTCTAGCGAACCAGAGCAGCGCACGGAAACACTGTTTACCTTCCCGCCGGAGCGGTACCTATTTATCTGCTTTCAAACTGCTAGGTGGGCAGGAGATGGGACCTAACGACAGGAGCTCACCCCATCGTGGGGATTCAAACCACCGACCTTCCAATCGGCAAGCCCAAGGCTCAGTGGTTTAACCCACAGTGCCACCTACGTCCCACTTACCAAAAGGGAAAAGGTGAGGGGCCAGGCAGTGGGGAGCTCAACATAGCCAATCTGATGCTCCTGCCTCCATGCCCACACTGTGCTGAGCTCACTTCTACCTTGGTTCTCCCCTTCACAGTAAGTGGCAATAACACATGGCGTTGGGGTGCTGGAAGAGCAGTGCAGCCCCACCTGCGCCAGCCCGCTCTCTGCTACTGGTGGGATGGAAGTGGGACAATGTAAAACATGTCATAATTTGCAGTAAGTTATTTGTTCTTGTTGTTGTTTAGTCGTTTAGTCATGTCCGACTCTTTGTGACCCCATGGACCAGAGCATGCCAGGCACTCCTGTCTTCCACTGCCTCCCACAGTTTGGTCAAACTCATGCTGGTAGCTTCGAGAACACTGTCCAACCATCTCGTCCTCTGTCGTCACCTTCTCCTTGTGCCCTCAATCTTTCCCAACATCAGGGTCTTTTCCAGGGAGTCTTCTCTTCTCATGCGGTGGCCAAAGTATTAGAGCCTCAGCTTCAGGATCTGTCCTTCCAGTGAGCACTCAGGGCTCATTTTCTTAAGAATGGATAGGTTTCATCTTCTTGCAGTCCATGGGACTCTCAAGAGTCTCCAACATTTCTCCGGTGAAAATAAGAATGTAATAATACCCCACCCATCGGACGGGGTTGCCTCAGCCACTCTGGGCAGCTTCCAACATATATAAAAACATAAGAAAACATAAAACATGAAAAAGCTTCCCTATACAGGGCTGCCTTCAGAGGTCTTCTAAAGGTTGCACAGTTACTTATCTCCTTGGCTCAGGGGTCCCATAACCCTCCAACATTTCTCCAATGAAAATAGGGATGTCCTAAGGAAAAGTGGGACATTCTGGGATCAAATCAGAAACCAGAACAGCTTCTGTGAATCTGGGAGTGTCTCTGGAAAATAGGGACACTTGAAGATGTTTTGAAGGAGAATGCTTGGCTGCCATTTTCAGCAGCAGCTGTTTAATGTCTAGACGGAGTAACGTCTTGTTTTCCCATTAGTCAAATGGCTGGTATATTTCTTTCTTTTTAGAACAAGCTTATCCAGCAACTTGATGAATCCAATATACCTCTAGATTCCAGCTTACTCAGGGAGCATGGCCAGTGGTCAGAATTGATGGGAGCTGGAGTCCAGTAACATCTGGAGGGCCACAAGTTTACTGATAGTGAACTTGTTCTCTGAGCATTGATCCTTATGTATAGCCAAGGTGGAACCATCTGCATACACAAGAGAGATATCAGGAGAGGGGGAACCTAAGGAGGGTGGGGTGTGAACTAAAACAGCCCAATGAACATTGATCATGCTCAGTTTCCATAGAATACTTTGTTTCTGTCTGGGGGGGGGCAGGCAGTAGAGGGAAACGGAAGAACCTGGGGCGGAGGATGCAGTGGAGTAGCCTGAAATGAGGTATGACTTACTGGCTGGCTAGAACAGTGATTAGGAATGCGCCACACTGCAAAATTTTGTTGCAGGTTGCACTTGCCAAATATAATTGGAGAAATTATTTAACTGACACTCTGACATGTAGCCTAATCGGCTGGTGATAGAGAGAAATATATATATACTTTCCCATTCATTTAATGTGTATAGAGTTGAAATCAGCTCAGTTGAGAATAATTACTCAGAAGATAGCACTTATCCCAATAATCTATAAGGTAGATTCTCCACTTAAAGATGTAAGTTAGAAGCCGGTTCAATGAAACAAGTGTCCTTTTTATAAATCATTTTAAGGTGTTGCTATGAGCAGAATCTGGCCATTTCACTAAGCTGCCCTGAAACACAGGAGAATGAAAAATAATAGACTCAATTTACTAACCACTTGCATGGTACAATTTCCATAAATTGTACTAATAGGGCAACTTATAAACATTCTCCTAGTGTATTAAAGAAAGCAATTTACAAAATCTATTTAGAGCCATAAACTGAAGTTTGTTGGTAAAGTGGCTCAGTTTCCAAGTAGTGTTTTAGATATAAAACAAATTGTTCCTGTTCAAGACACATTATGTTAATGGCACATTACATTAATACCCAGTATAGACATGTGCAAATAATGAAATACTTTGATTTTGTTGTTGTTGTTTCATGTAGTTCATCTACATATTGAATTGACATCTGTCCTCTATTTTGGAGACATTGTGCTTCATCTTTCTGCGGGCAGGGAAAAAGAACTTGTAGGATATTGCAGCTTTTAAAGGTGAAAATTACTGTTGGTGGGGGGAGGGAGGAGGAAGAGGAAAGATTTTCTAAACCTGTTCTGCTTGTCACTGAAGTAAATATGTCAGTATATAGGAATGAATATATTAGACCGTCCATACACTGCGGAATCATTCACTTGAAAACCTACACATTATATTTCAAGCAGCAGAGATTTAATGGCTGACGATGCAGTGACAGCATGTATCATTAATAATGTATTTAACTAGGGCATTATGCAGTGTTATCATAAATACTGAGCACCAAGTTACAGGTGGCAAAAAAGAGAGGATGTGCAGGGGAGCTCATGCGGGTGCTGTTCTGCCTGAGATTGCAGAACAAAATAGAAGAATCCTGCATGTGCTTATTCCCCGTGTGAAAGCCATTCCTGCACCTCTTAGAGTCATAGTGATAATGATTAACATATTTGTAGCCTGATGATTCCCAGGGTCTGCTTCAGTGGTGGAGCTACAAGCGGATAAGTATGATGTACTCAGCATGTCAAGTGGGGCCGAGCCATGGACGAAGTACGACCATCACTACCCACTTGAGATGCCTCAATTCCCTTAACAAGGTGCAAATCTGGGAGACGATGCTCGACTCGTTGACAGGGCTGCAAGGTCCTCTCCGAGACTGTGGGGCTGTGAGCTCAGGTGTGTTGGAAGGAGGTATGGGCAGCCACACAAGTCAGACCACCTCCAGCCAATGCCGTCGCTTGACAATCATGTCTCTTTACCACCTGTGCACCATCAGATTGGCTCATTGTTTTCAGTTAATTTAAGGTTAATTTGAGGGTTTCAGGTAAGTCACAGACAAAAAATATTCTTTTCAGCTGCCAGGGTACCTTCGGCATTTGACAAAAACTGGATAACAATGATAAATGGTCTCGGCCCAGTATACCTGAAGGAGTCTCTCCACTCCCATCGTTCAGCCCTGACATTGAGGTCCAGCTCCAAGGGCCTTCTGGCGGTTCCCTCACTACGAGAAGTGAGGTTACAGGGAACCAGGCAGAGGGCCTTCTTGGTAGTGGCACCCGCCCTGTGGAACGCTCTCCCACCAGATGTCAAGGAAATAAACAATTATCCGACTTTTAGAAGACATCTGAAGGCAGCCCTGTTTAGGGAAGTTTTTAATGTTTGATGTTTTATTGTGTTTTTAATATTCTGTTGGGAGCTGTCCAGAGAGGCTGGGGAAACCCAGCCAGATGTGCGGGGTATAAATAATAGTAGTAGTAGTAGTAGTAGTAGTAGTAATAATAATAATAATAATAATAATAATAATAATTTTTGTCACACCATTGTAGAGGAGCTTGTCACAATTTGGGAAAAGGAAATTCCATAGTTACCAAGAATGGCTTAGCACTTGAGATAGGGAAGGAGGCGGCCTTCCAGATATTTGAGACCCAAGTTGCCTAGGGCTTCTTGCAATTTGAATTGGGCTCAGAAGTATGCTGGAAACCAGCACAGCTGCTTTTGAACAGGGGCTATATGTGTTCTGGATATGACTCCAGGCAGTAGCCTGGCTGCTGCATTCTGGATCAGTTGAAGCAGGGACACATTGCATGGAGTGCATTGCTGTAGTCAGTTCTGGAAGATTCTAGAGCAGTGGCCAAGTATGATGATAGCTTTCAATGGATTCATAGAGCATAAATTTAAATTGCACAAATATGAACAAGTTTTTACAAATTATTATTATTAGTTATTGAATTTGCAAACCGCCCTAAACCTGCAGGTCTTAGGACGGTTCACAAGATAAAATCACAACATAAAAACACAAAATGCATAATCAAAGCAACCCAATAACGCCCCCCACCACATTTTAAAAGGGACAAATCTGACCAGGATCAAATGCATGCTCAAATTACATATTATTTTCTTGTAGCATAAGAGCTCCCATTGTTTCAGTGAAAGACCACATAAGGTATTTTGATTTTTTTAAAAAAACACACCTAAGGGTTTAAATTCTGCTCAGTGACACCCATGCAAACCCATTGAAGCCATGCGTTGCTACATATGTATGCCTAGCCAGGATCTGTTCCAAAAGCCTGGAGAAATTAAAAATTAAGGAAGGGAACACAGCATGATTACTGAAACTGGCTATTGGCCAGAGGAAGGCAAGGCATGAACACCTATCAGATCCTTGGCTTGTTTGGAGGAATTCAACAAGGCAGAGTGGCATAAACAAGTATTTCTCCTAGCGAGGCATGAAATAATTGCCTAGCCAAAACAGGAAGGAATTAGAGTGGAAGGGTGGTAGCTGTTAAAACAAGAGTAACACACCCAAGCCCAGATGGCGAGCTTCCTTAATGTGATGAAAATAAATAGAGCATGCAGCTAATAAATGCCAAGCACAGAAGCACATTAGCTTAAATGTATATTCCATACCAAAACACATTAAAAAAACATGAAGGTCAGGAAAAAAATAAAGCCTGGAAAAATTAGGAATCTAAAGTAGCAAGGGAGTCTTATTAAACATTAACTATGTACTTGGGGCTGGACAAGCCAAATATTACCTTGGCCGAAAGAGCTTTGGTATAGTGTGTGTGTGTGTGTGTGTGTGTGTGTGTGTGTGTGTTTTATATATGTGTGCCTTACTCCCATGCAGCCTGTGGTTAGATGTACATAGAAGCCCAGGCATATGAATCTTGCCAGTTTTTTTCCTGGACCCAATCAGGGTGTTTAAAGCCCTAAATGACCTGGGCCCGAAATCTCTGAAGGACCATCTCCTTTCCTACATAGTGTAGACCCTCTTGTGTGTTAAGATCATGAGAAGGGGTCCCTCTTGGTGTCTCCACTGCCCTCAGAAATTTGAGAGGTGGTGGCCTGGGAAAGAGCTTTCTCTGTGGCAGCCCCTAAGCTGTGGAATTTCCTCCCACCAAAGGTGTATCTGGCTCCTTCATTATGTAGTTTTCGAGCCTTTGATGCTCGAGAGAGATATTTTTTAGAACCCACTCTATTCCCTGTCATTTCTTTTATACTAATTTCATCATTTTAGTTTTGAATGGCTGTAACCCACCCTGAGATATTACGGTGAAGGTCAGGAAGTGGCACTGCTGCTTACACAAACGGGAAAGTGGGGTAGTTCAGTGGTAGATCATCTGCTTTGCATGCAGAAGTCCCAATTCAATCCTGGCATCGCCAGGGAGGGACCGCTGTCTGAGATCCTGGAGAGCAGCTGCTAGATGGGCTAATGGCTTGACTCAGTGTAAGGCATGAACCTAGGGGAGTTGCTTATCTTTTGAAGTGAATGGACTGTCCTCTGAAGGTGAATTTCCATGTATACATTGAAACTATTAGGTGAATGATTCTTAACACCGGGTTGTAAGGTGTTTTGATTCAGTTCTCTGATGACCATCACATTTTCATAGGTAATTGTTCCAGCTCCTTAAAAATCGAGGTCCTTCTGCCCACTGGTTCCCTCGAAAAGAAAGGGGAATGTAAAAGAAAAAGCCAGGTGGAAGGAAGGTAGGTAGGTATTGCTAGGTGTACACAGGCTCCTGGTATGTCAGTCAGGCAAGGCCCATCGGGGCTTATCTAGCAACACTTCTCCCTTCCCCTCGGGAAACTGTAATCACTTATATTTCATCATCGGTTCTTACACATTAGAAATTAAAACATATTTATGATAATCCTCTTGGACGAAAGCCTGAAATACTGAGAGCTTAATCCCTCACTGCCAAACAAAGGCTTGCAGTGAATAAATAGCATTAAGCACTTTCTGAGTCAAGTGCTAACCGTTATGCTCTGAAAAATGACTCCTTATAAAGAAGGAATTAGGGATTCCGTATTCATTTTGTCTTAGTCATTTTCTCTCACAGTTTGAATGCCTTTTTGGAACCAGGAAATACTACCCAAAGGAAATTTTTGTGGATTTTCACTGTAATCAAATATCTTGCTCGTAAGACAGAAATCAGACACAATCCAGCTCAGTAGTGGATTTCCAGTAGTGGATTTGTGCACTGGCTTGAATCACTCCCCACCCCCTCTCACACACAAACACACACCCCTAAGGGACTATTAGCAATGGCCACTGTCTAACAATCCAATGCAGACTCTTGAGACCTGCTTGCAGACTTCTCATAGGCTTCTGACCAGCCACTGTGAGAATAGGATGCTGGACTAGATGGACCATTGGCCTGTCTTTCTAAATTCAAGTGACTGTGACTTCTAGTCCAGAAGAACTTTTACACCTGCAGCCTTACATTCAAGCCATTCTACAACTGTGGGTAACTGTTCTTCGTTTAATTCAATGGGAATTGTACCGATAAACTTCCAGGTATTCGTGTTTGGCAGCTAGTATCATGTTTAAGGCAGCACTAGAGGTAAAGGTTATCAACTTCTTAATTGGGTTTGTTCCTGTGCCTTTAAGAGCAGCCCATCATGCAGAAATTTGGCAGGTGATGCTTTTCCTGTCATGGAAACAGAGTGCCAGGGAACAATTTACCTGCTTAATTTCATGCCGTTGCAGAAGTTTAGGGATTCTGAAAGTGTTCCAGACCACAGGTAATCTTTTCCTGCAGAGTGCCAATACGTTTGGTTATTATGAGGCATAAATAGTAACCACAAGCAATGCTCTTAAAAGATAATGACTTTTTTGCATTTTAATTTTGAATATATCCAAGAGTGGGCTTTTGAATCTAAATGCCACACCCCACCCACTTCCAGAGTAGAGCCACAGGAGTGGGGCCAGTAAAAAATATATGTTTGCAACACTATACAAAACCAGGTGTAAAAACCATGAACAGAAAGCAAGATGGCAATACAGCGGCACATGCTGTTTTTGCAAAAGAATAAAAACAAGAACGAATTTCGCCTCACCCATGTACTGCCAGTCTCCCGGATTCACCAGTGGCAAGAGTTTGCTTCCTGCAGCAACTCCCAGCAAGAAGTCCATTAGCTGTAATGTGGCTAGTTCCAAAATGACCCCTGTTTTGCCACTACATTTGTTTCACGATGTATGTATCCCTTCAAGTAACGAGGAAGCCATGTTTCCTTGCTTGATCTTGTATTCTGTTTTGCAGACCGAAAAGCCGAATATCTTTTTAAAAATGCAGACTCAGGTGATATTAGCAAAGCATGCAACCCTGTGCAAAAAACTGGCATAAACTGGTTTAGCTTGATAAAGTTGTTGCCCTGGATTCATGCCGGTGCACATAAAAGAAGAATGCCTTCTTTCCATGCGCGAGGCATTTCCGATTCTGAAACTATCGGGCCCAGTTAACGCTCTTGGTGAACTTGTCCTGCTGGTGATCATTCTTGCATTTTCCATGCAATCTAATTCCCACCCAAGGCAATCACAGACTGCAAATTGCACATTCTGTGCTTGGCGGAGGGCAGGGTGAGTCTTGGGTCACGGAAGGAGTATTCAGGAGAGAGAACAGCCCCGCACCTCCAGACCTGCCTGCGGTTTTAATGAGGACATTGAGTTCTGCACGAGTCTTTAAAAAGTGATAGCTTGATAAATAATAGATCTTAATTTGGGCTTGTTCAAACAGGGCTCACTCTTTAGCCCTGTATTGACATTCATTGGAGGTCTTTTCATACGTTCGGAGAATGCATGGCAGCAGGGAAAATATCAGGATGGTACCTATTGTTCTTACACCCAACCTCTTAGCTGAGCTGTCAGCTTAAATAGAGACAATCATACGAATTATATGTAGGACATCGGTTCACTATCAGTAATTCTGCACACATGCAAAAAGCTGGGAGCCCCAGAGGCCAATGGGTGAGTTCCTGCTTCCTCTCCCACATACTCACTGAATAGCACTTCAATGTTGGCAGATGTGTGATGTCACACGCAGAAGCCTGCATGTAGTGCACATGATGTCACATGGTTGCATTGCGGTGGATGGACGTGACTCCTCTTCCTCCTCTTCCTCCTCCTCTCTGCAGCAAGCAAGGCACACTTTTCTGTGGGGAGGGGCTCAGACTTGGAGGCAGAGAGTGTCTGTCTCTGTGTCTGAGGCCCCCACCCCCAAAATAGGGTGCCTCACTGGCTGGCTTTGAAGGCCGGAGCTGAACTGCTTCTTTCTCAGAGGCTGAGCCACTGCCATCTGCCTTTCATTGACTTTTTGGGTGCCTGGTCCACATAGTTATATTATTGTGGATGCCCAGGCACCCAGAGCCCCCTGGAGTTGGCTCCTATGGATGTTGTCATGAGCACATGTTTAGATATTAGAGTCTTGGGCAAATTAAATTGAGCTATCTTGTAACTGAACACTGATGGTGGTGCCCCAATTGTCCTCAGTGGTCTCCCATAACCCCTAGCTGTGTTTCTGCTCTTGGATAAAGTATGAGATGCTCACCATTTCATGTTCACTGACTTCCTTTGCTGTTTCAACATGTGCCTTGCAAAGCCTCCTTCCTTCCTTCCTTCCTTCCTTCTCCTCTAGTACCTTCTGGTTTGTGTGCTTCAATTAGCAGAAGCGGTGCTGTTGGTTGGAGTAATGAGCAGGGCAGGGTCTTCTCAGTGGTGATGCCCCATTTATAGAACTCTCTGCTAGGAGACATTTGGCTGGCCCCCACATTAGAAGTCTTCCAGCACAAGCTGAAGACATTCTCACTTACTGAGTCCTTGGACCCAAGTAGGAATAGTCCTGAGAGTTATGTTCGTTGCTGCTGAGTTATATTAGCTGACTATGATTCTGTGATTTTAAGTCTGGGGCTGTATCCAACTAAATCCTTGTGCATGCAGGATGACTTCTGCTTGCAGAATGGGGACTTTATCCCCTCTCCTCTCCTTGCAGACACCCTGTCCAGAAAAAATAGGGGGGGGGATAGAGGGGGAAAACATCATTGTGCAAGTGGAAGTCATTCCACACACACAAGGATTTACTTACTGCTAAGCTGAATACAAACCCATGGTTTTATTGTATTGCTACCATTATCAGCAGTAATAATAATAATAATATTCTACCCTTCTCTCTGTTTTAGAAAGTTCAGAGAGACTTAAGTGGATCTCCCAGTAGTGCTCCATCTAAACTCTCCTCATTAGGTCTATGCCCACCTCCTTCGCTTTGAGAATGTGGGCTTCCATCCCAGAGCCTTCGTACTCATTTTAAATGCTGACTGCTGAATACATACAGGTGAGGCAGCTCATGGCAAAACAGTTCAAGTCTCCACAGTTTCCGTATTAAAAAAAGATTTAAGAACTAGGAACCTTCATTAACTTTTCACTGATTATGGAAACTTTCCAATAAGTCACTACATATTGTCTTTGGGAAACAGGCAAATGAATGTCTAGAATTTAATCAATCAGGGATATAATTTGTCAGAAAGAAAGGACTCTTTTTCTTTCTATTTCAGAAGTCCGCCAGCAGGGATGTCTTAATCTCATTTTGTTTTATTTTGCTCTAATCTGCCTCTGGGTTAAACCACATAAACCTACCTATCCTTAAGAGCTCTGTTGTGCTCATGTTCCTGGCACTTTGACAACATGGGGTGGCACACAACCTTTGGAACTCCCTGCCTATTGACATCAGGCAGGTACGTTCACGGTACTCTTTTCAGCACCTACTAAAAGTAGAATGTTGACACGTATTTTAATCTGGCTTTGAGTTTATTGTCAACATCAATCAGTGCTTTTTTCGGGGGGGGGGGGAGGTGGGAACTCACCACAAAGTTTGTTCGTTTATTGTGGGCCCAGTCACAGTGCTGCCACACCCCCAGGCAGTGGCTAAATGTAACATGTGATTAATAAACTCAAGCAGACAATGATCTGGATTGGAAAAGGCCACAACTTTATTGATTACAGATATAGGTGGATTTTTGATTCAGTTCCCCCCGGTTCCTGCTCAAAAAACACCCTGACTTCAATTATTTTTCAAAGTTTTACATTGTTGTTTTTACCGAAAATTTCATTGTTTTATTCTTTTCGTAAACCACTTTGAGATCCCTCCCCCAGTAATCAAGTGGTACCTAAATTCTATCAAATAACATAAATAAACCGAGGCATCTGTAAATACTAAATAAAGGGGCAGGGCTGAGCAAATTCTCTCCCTCCACTTGATTAAGCGATAATAATTCCACCCCTTTATTCACAGCAGCCCTTCCATGGTGGTAAAAATATCATCCTATACCAGACAGACAATTTTCTGTCCTTTGTGTGTACCCCATAACATAAAGTTACCAGATTTTTTTCATTGAATCCAGGGACACTTTTCAACTTCAGTAGGAATGATAGGATTTTGTCAGGGGACTCATTTGTAAATCCAGGGACTGTCCCCAGGAAACGAGGACGTCTGGTAACCTTACCATAACATGCCCCTTGGGGCAAGCCACTTTTCCATGCCCAATTGAGAGCTTGTTTTCCCCTGCCAGTAGTTGGTGTTTAGACATACCCAGCTCACGGACACTTCCAGTTGTGGTCTGCAGCAGTTTGCTGAGTTGTGGGCTTTGAGAAATTGCATTAAAAATGTTAGAATGTAGTTTCAGCAGTACAATCAGCCACCTGTATCACTCAACCTGATCGGGGTTTCTTTTTCATTGTGGGGGTAAGATCAGACATGTAATTGCCTTTTCTTCTGACTCGCAGTTGTAAACTCTAAACAAATCTGGGCGAAGCCAAGTAAATGGAGTCCTTGGAAGAATTTCAGATTACCTAGAATGCACTCCCACCCTTTCCCCCCTTTTTGTATCTTTTCTTTTATACGGTTTGCAAGGTGACCTGCAATCCCATGCACACCCATTTGGATCTGATTCCCACTGCATTTATCTCAGCTTACTGGCAAGTAAACACCTATAGGATAGGATCTGTGTCCTCCCACCCTCCGACTCAGACCCTCACCTGAAAGCTTTATTCAAGAAATCAGTGCATGGTCTCAACATCAGTTCAAAGCATCAGATGCATATGTAAAAAAAGTCTTTAGGCAGAGCTTTAAGATACATTGTTGGGCATTAGCTAAGACTTTGTCCCAACACACCAGTCCTGGTCCACTTTTAAAGAGCGGCATGGGACTCATGATTGGCATGCTTCTCACCCCAAGCAAGAAGACTGTGCTTGCAAATGTGTGCTCCTGCAGGGAGGACACCATATAAACATAGAAACACAGAATTATAGAGTTGGAAGGGACCATGAGTGTCGTCTAGTCCAAGTCTCTGGAATGCAGGAATCTTTTGCCCAATGAGTCTGTTCACTCCATCCTTGGTGCATCATTGGAGCGTCCGAACCCTTTGGCTGTGCCTACACCTCTGATTGGCTGGCCCTGCCAATGGGCCAGCTACCCACTCATCCACTAGGGTGGGATCCACTAGGATCATCACCATCAGGAGGAGGGCTAAGGACTGACTCAGATGGCTCCCCCCTCTGCCTGTGATGTCCAGCAACAAAGGGGTGGAATCATTTCCCAAGTCACCACTGGAGGTCTCCCCACCTCCAGCCTCCACCCTGCGCTCTGTCCATGAGCATTTCACCAATGCAATTTCTTTCCTTCTTAATTGATGGTGAATGGCCAGGGGAGAAAATGCAAGAAGAGGTTTTGTCACGGCACGAGTCAGCGCTGCTGCATCTAGCTGTTTTTTTCTGTAGCTACTGGACGTTGACTCTGTTTCTGGGAGAACATAACGTTGTGACTATGTTATGCCATCATTTGCCCTGGTGAAGTGGCTGCCCAACATATGATCACCCTGGCTGGCTGCAATCCTATGTGCACTTCATTGTTTTATTTAACTAGAAAAAATTATAAAGCACTTACTAATTAAAAAAAAACCCTATCCAAGTAGTGCACATTAAATAATACAAAACTATTATCAATTATACCAAGGTATATCGGTAAATAGGGACGCAGGTGGCGCTGTGGGTTAAAGCCTCAGCGCCTAGGACTTGCCGATCGAAAGGTCGGCGGTTCGAATCCCTGCGGCGGGGTGCGCTCCCGCTGCTCGGTCCCAGTGCCTGCCAACCTAGCAGTTCGAAAGCACCTCCGGGTGCAAGTAGATAAATAGGGACCGCTTACCAGCGGGAAGGTAAACGGCGTTTCCGTGTGCGGCTCTGGCTCGCCAGAGCAGCGATGTCACGCTGGCCACGTGACCCGGAAGTGTCTCCGGACAGCGCTGGCCCCTGGCCTCTTAAGTGAGATGGGCGCACAACCCCAGAGTCTGTCAAGACTGGCCCGTACGGGCAGGGGTACCTTTACCTTTACCTATATTGGTAAATATTGAAAACAAGTATATATAATTAAATAATGTGTCTGACGAAGCTTGCTGAAATAATGAAAAACAAACGTTTAGCAGGCATTTCAAACAGTACAGAAAGGGTGCTTGCATAGGATTAATAGACTGGGAGTTCCAACCTAGGTGCTTACTTGGGAGTAAGTTTGATGGAAGTCAGTTGTCTCTAAGTAAACATCTATAGGTGTGGGATTCAAATCTTAGCTAAGATTCCAATCCTACAGAAGAACACAATGAAGCAGAAACTTTGGCCTACCAAATTCTGCAACCTTCCTTCTGCATTCACTAAATCTCAATCCCTGTTATTTCTCAGAATCTTAATCTATTTAAGGATAAGAATATCTCATTGCTGCACAATCAATACTTTGCTTCCCCTCCTGTCTTTGATGACTGTTACAGTGCACTTGATGGGTCATCAACATTTAATTTTCTGGGTAATTGAAAACTGTGCAGTGATGTCAAATTAATGGGAAAGCATTCAAACTGAGAGCTTTTGGCTTAATTAGATAATTAACGCAATCAGTACAGCATCAATTGTTATTCATATTAATATTTTAACTGTAGGTGGTTTTCTTTCAAAGCACACAGTTGGCTTGGAATATCATTTATCTTGTCCCCGTTCGTAAAACCACAATGCCTGGGCTGAACCAGAAGGTTGTGTCAACCCCACTCCCAAGACAAGACCCTCCATGTCAGATAAATGAAAAAGAAGATGCTTTAATTTCCTCCAGAAAACAAAAGAAAAGAAAAATCTGCAAAAAGGGAGAGATGGGTTTGACCAAACTGTGGGAGGCAGTGGAAGACAGGAGAGCCTGGCGTGCTCTGGTCCATGGGGTCACGAAGAGTCGGACACGACTAAAGAACAACAACTTTGTTTCTGATTTTCTCTCAGTACAGCTCCATCTGTTAGTCACTGATTGCTTTGTAGGAGTAAAGTTCTCTTTCCCCATTACAATGATCACCAGCATGACATCCAAGACTGCCAATGCACCTAACAGTTCCTCCTATGTCACCCACAAAATGTCTATAAAATCCAGAATACTCAGTTCCTGTTTGCACGGGCTCAACCTCTTCCTCTTCTACACTGAACACCTCCCCTCATTAAATGTGCCCACATTTCAGCGTATGCCAGGACAGGTCAGCCACCTTTCCATCCATTCTGAAGGGATACAAAGAGCTTCTCTCTGTGAGCTGATATATGTGCCCTTTCCTCCATTGATAGGGTGGCTAATGAGACACTCCTGCCTAATTTTGCAATTCTGGACAGGCTGCTTGGACGAGTGAAACCAACCACCTGTCTCCTGGATCCTTGCCCATCCTGGCTTATAAAAGCTAGCCGGGAAGGACTGGGCGATGGGCTTCGTGGGGTGGTGAATGCTTCCCTCCGTGAGGGAGCCTTCCCAGACCCGCTGAAAGAGGCGGTTATTAAACCGCTTCTTAAAAAACCATCTTTAGATGCGGCCACGATGGCCAACTATCGCCCAGTCTCAAATCTTCCATTCTTGGGCAAGGTGATTGAGCGAGTGGTTGCTGAACAACTCCAGGCACGCCTGGAAGAAGCGGACCATTTGGATCCCTTCCAGTCGGGATTCAGGCCTCATCATGGGACTGAAACTGCCTTGGTCACACTGGTTGATGATCTCCGGCGGGCTAGGGACAAAGGTGAGAGCTGTTTCCTAGTTCTGCTGGATCTCTCAGCGGTGTTTGATACCATCGACCATAACATCCTTCTGGACCGTCTTGAGGGGCTGGGAGCTGGGGGCACTGTCCTACAGTGGTTCCGCTCCTTCCTCCTGGGCCGTGTTCAGAAAGTAGTGGTGGGGGATGAGTGTTCAGACCCCTGGGCTCTCATTTGTGGGGTGCCTCAGGGTTCTGTCCTCTCCCCCATGCTTTTCAACATCTACATGCAGCCGCTGGGAGAGATCATCAGGAGGTTTGGGCTGGGTGTTCATCAGTATGCAGATGATACCCAGCTCTACCTCTCTTTTAAATCAGAACCAGTGAGGGCAGTGAAGGTCCTGTGTGAGTGTCTGGAGGCGGTTGGAGGATGGATGGCAGCTAACAGATTGAGGTTGAATCCTGACAAGACAGAAGTACTGTTTCTGGGGGACAGGAGGCGGGCAGGTGTGGAGGATTCCCTGGTCCTGAATGGGGTAACTGTGCCCCTGAAGGACCAGGTGCGCAGCCTGGGAGTCATTTTGGACTCACAGCTGTCCATGGAGGCACAGGTCAAATCTGTGTCCAGGGCAGCTGTTTACCAGCTCCATCTGGTACGTAGGCTGAGACCCTATCTGCCTGCGGACTGTCTCGCCAGAGTGGTGCATGTTCTGGTTATCTCCCGCTTGGACTACTGCAATGCACTCTACGTGGGGCTACCTTTGAAGGTGACTCGGAAACTACAACTAATCCAGAATGCGGCAGCTAGACTGGTGACTGGGAGCGGCCGCCGAGACCATATAACACCGGTCTTGAAAGACCTACATTGGCTCCCAGTATGTTTCCGAGCACAATTCAAAGTGTTGGTGCTGACCTTTAAAGCCCTAAACGGCCTCGGTCCAGTATACCTGAAGGAGCGTCTCCACCCCCATCATTCTGCCTGGACGCTGAGGTCCAGCGCCGAGGGCCTTCTGGCGGTTCCCTCATTGCGAGAAGCAAAGCTACAGGGAACCAGGCAGAGGGCCTTCTCGGTAGTGGCGCCCACCCTGTGGAACGCCCTTCCAGCAGATGTCAAAGCGATAAACAACTACCTGACATTCAGAAGACATCTTAAGGCAGCCCTGTTCAGGGAAGTTTTTAACGTGTGATTTTACTGTATTTTTGGTTTTTATGGAAGCTGCCCAGAGTGGCTGGGAAGGCCCAGCCAGATGGGCGGGATATAAATAATAAATTATTATTATTATTATTATTATTATTATTATTATTATTATTCTGTTCTGACGGATGTGGCAGCCATTTTGTATTGTGCCATATCCTCCCCCATTGCAGCCATTTTGTGACTGGTGCCCACAACTCTTTATCAGTTTTTTGGATGTGCCCAATGGCCTGCGTTTGGCAATCCCCATCCTATTAGCTACCCAAATCCTCTTCCAGGATCCCCATAAAACAAGGAGAGCATTGGATTTAAACAAATAACATTGTGGCACTGTGATCTATACCAAGGTTGTTGTCATTTCCCTATCCCTTTTCTTTTTAGAAAAAAATGTATTTTTAGGGGAAAAAATACACTTAATGTTTTCTAAGCGTTACACAAATGAGAAAATCAAGGCAACCATGATACATTTCACAACTTGAGTCTGATACATGCCAATCCACACAATCAAGCTGCAGCCCTCCAAAATTGTATTTCTGTAAATGATTGTGAATTGTGGGCAGTTTAGCTCCTTCTTTTCCTTTACGCAGCACTCTCACTTTATGTGTGAGTTTCTCCATTCACAACAAGCTCTGCATTTTATGGTACCGGCTGTCTAGCAGGTTGGTGCCTAGTACCTTCTAGTTTTGGCAATTATAAACCTGCAACAACTATCAACAAGTTTATGAGCTCTTTAGGCAGTACATTTTCTAATAGACCATCAAGTAACATTAGAAGAGTCAGTTGAGGACCAAGGTATGTTAACTGATTAATGATTTTGTTTTTTTGTTTCCTGAAAGATTAAGTTCTGGAATGGTGCCATCTCATCACGTGTCCACAACATGTGAAGTAATGTGCTTCACTTCTTACAACCTCTCCAGCAAATTTGGGAAGACAAATTGATTATCCTGGTGAGAATGTGGGGAGTCAGGTATACTAGAGGGGACACTTGGCAGGGGAATGCTCTCAGGAAATGAATTTCCTCAATTCCCATTTTAGCTATGAATGGGAGAGATACATGAAGAACAAACACGCCTGCCCTATCAATGTGTGGTTTGGTGCTTAGACCTGCTTGGCTATGGTTACCAGTATCATGCTAAAGGAAACCTGTAAGACATGGAGTACTGCTTGAATGGAAGGACAGGGGGAATCTCAGTTCAACAGCCAGTCTACCTGCGGACAAGTAAGTTATTGCTCTCCCTGCTCTCAAATGCGGTGACCAGTTGGACCGGAAGTGGAGTATATTTTTTTCTGTCCAGGGCTGAATTCTCTGAGGTGTAATTCTGTTTGGGGCTGCAAGATAGCAGTAGGCAGGGCCAAAAGTGGTCTGCTTGCATAGCTCCCTCTCTCTCCCCACCTCTCTCACACCTCTGGTGATTGTCTGAAGAACCATCTCAAGGAAATTATACCGGTGGCTGTAAATTGGAACTTTAATGTAAAAAGAAACCTCACATATGGATTCTCCATAGGAGAATGCCTTTTCTAAGTGCTTTTCTGCTGCTTACATTCCGTACAACTGTAGTTCACTGTTATTAGAGGGGAGGGGGGGGAAAGCCCTAATTGAATTTTGTAGGTCAGATTTGAAATTCTAAATGAAACCATACAATGGAATTCAAAATGTAGGCAGCCCCTCCACCCCTTCACTGAACATCAACCTCAGGGCTATTGACTTGCTAAAGGTGATATATAATTCTTACCTTATGTGGTCTATCTACAGGTAATTTCTTTTTAGGTTGTGGAGATAAGAGTAAACAGGTTCAACTCAAAATAAGAAATTCTCCTAATAAAACCAATATTAATATTCTAAACCATTCAGCCACATATGCATGTAAATAATTGAGAATCTTAATTAATGTGAAGTGTACATCTGCCTCGTCTTAAAACCAATCCTGTGCATAAAATCCAGCTCTGGGATTTCACCAGAGGAAGAGCAACAACAACAGCAATTGTATTTAGAGTGCAAACATTTTAAGACTTAAACTCTTAAGCAAATCTGTCACAGGACTTGATTAGGATCTTTTTGGGGAACCCCCTTTCCTTGGGTAAACCAATCAGCAGATGCTAATTAATGCATTAAAATGTGTGCCTTTCCTTGAAGGTTTGATACGATGTAAGCAATTAGGAGGGTTTGCTTATTTCTGCAATGGAAGCTGCATCTCATTATGAACTCTTCAAGAGACACATTATTCTTTCATAAAGAAAGCAGTTATCTTGTTTATGGATTCTTGAATTCAGAAAGCTGAGAAGCATTAAGTATTTATGCAGGCACTTGAAAGCAAACTGCTATGAAGTTGAGCTCATTTTTAGGGGTCTCTCATCTTGTTGGTTTTTAAGCAAATATCGGTCATGCATACGCTGCCATACAAATTGCTGCAATAAAAGCGAACTAATGCTTCGTTTAGAAAAAAATCACAGAGTGCCAAATATGTAACGAGCTTTTGCTTAGACATGGTGCACATTGTGCAGCTTACACGTGGCGCCATCTTTCAACTGCTCTCCGTGGCAGTTGCCTTCATTTGGAAAGTCAGTCACACACAGTGGTCTACCATGCAGATTGGACAAATTTCTCCACACCCTTGATTCTTTGGTAGTTTGATGGGGAGAAAAATAAGTTACTGTCCAGTCCGTGTAGTGAAATGGGTACATGCAAATGCATTTCCCAAAATCATGACATAGGGAATGATTTAAAAAGCATCTTCTCTATATCAGCTGTATCCTGTACAGTGGTACCTCGGGTTACAGATGCTTCAGGTTACAGACGCTTCAGGTTACAGACTCCACTAACCCAGAAATAGTACCTCGGGTTAAGAATTTTGCTGCAGGATGAGAACTGAAATTGTGCTCTGGCGGCAGCGGGAGGCCCCATTAGCTAAGAACAGTTTTAGGTTAAGAACGGACCTCCAGAACGAATTAAGTTCTTAACCTGAGGTACCACTGTACAACATTCCTTAGGCATCATGACTCTGAAACGCTCTTATCTGTGTGCCTTTCTCTCTCAGTCCCACAGATTAAGAAGTTAGGACTTTGAGACTGCAATCATATCCCTATCTGGGAGTAAATCTCATTAAACCCATTGAACTCAATAGGACTTACTTTTGAACAATTGTACCTGTACTGTAAACCAGGGCTTTTTTCTGAGGGAACTCACAGAAACTCAGATCCAGCACCTCCAGCACCATTGCCATTCTAAGAAAACGAGGGAGGTGTTCATTGTGAGTTCTGGCACCTCTTTTTCTAGAAAAACAGCACTGCTGGAACTAATGAAGTCTTGCACACACACATATAGCAAAGACCCCAAACATAAGCTCCAGAAAGAGGAAGCACTGTCTCAAGGCTGAGTTTACATATTACAGTGTAGCAGTGAATGAAAATTTGTTTTCTTTTTCTGGTTGCCATTTCTCCCCCCCCAAAAAATAAAATAAAAAAAATTCTGGTGAAGTTCCCTTCTCAGTTATTGACTCAGCACTTCCCTGCTGCTAAAACATTCGCATCTGGGACTTGAGTTCAATAAACCTGTTCAGTCAAATAGATTAAGTGCATTTGTAACAAGCTGTTCATTTGAACAATAAATGGAGCTGCCCATCTCTCTCTCCTGAAGAAATACCTACTCTTCTGTTTACGTACCTCAGATTCTCAACCAGCAACTATCCAATTGTACTCCTGTAAATAAACTTTATGCAAATGTATTTATTTTTAAAACTATTCAAATTTTAAAAGAAATGTAACAAGATACATCGCTAAACATGTATCAAGCCACACACAGGAGTTCTGCATCTTATAAATGTCATGCCATAATCTGGAGGACAAGACTGAGACAAAAATGTAGTATACCCGGTGGTGTAGGAAGGGGTGGGTGGTGGGTGTGGGTCACCCCGGGCGTCATCACTGAGGGGGGTGCCACTGGCAAAAATATGTGTTTTTTAAAATACAGTGGTACCTCTAGTTATGAACTTAATTCGTTCCGGAGGTCCGTTCTTAACCTGAAACTGTTCTTAACTAGAGGCGTGCTTTCAGTAATGCGGCCTCTTGCTGCTGCTGCGTCGCCGGCACACAATTTCCGTTCTCGTCTTGGGGCAAAGTTCTCAACTCGAGGTAACTCTTCCAGGTTAGCGGAGTTTGTAACCTGTAGCGTTTGTAACCTGAGGCATTTGTAACTCGAGGTACCACTGTAATTATTTGGGGGGGGGGCTCACAACACTTTTTTTGAAAAAAAATTATTTAAAATGAGTTTAGCTACTTTGTCTGACAACTAATTAACCTCAAGAAGTCAACACAATACGTATTGAACCTTTTTAGTTCAGTCAACAAACACAATGAAACGCAGATGCATAGAAGAGGCTGCGCTGCCCCTCTCCAATGCTGGGATCCAAGGCTGCGAGCTGGCCGCGCCTCCAAGCATTGTAAGGTGACACTGCCCCTCTCTACAATGCTGGGATGATCCCGGGCAATACAGTGCGGGGTTGGCGCATGGAGCTGCTGCGTCCCTCCACATGAGAAGGACACAGTTGCTTCGGCGGTGCCCCCCGCCCCCACAGCGCACCCTGTCTCCCTGGCATGGGGCACTCTCTCTGGCGTGTGCCCACCCATCCCTGGCACTGGCAGGGCATGCTCCGCCACTGAATATACCTTCAGAGAAGTTGCTCTAGAGTCAAAATTGTGTGGCTGGAAGACAACTTTATTATGAATAGATTTTTTAAAAAAAGGAATGTTGTCATATACATTGCCAGCCGTGTACTTGACTGAGAGATCGGGACAGATCTTTGGCATATCTGCCGTCTTTTTACTTCGAGCAGCATATGAGCAGATTGGCTTTGTAACAGGAACAGACAGAAACACGCTCAACAGGCACAGGAGAAACTGGCAAGCTGTTCTGCCTCTGTTATATTTAGAGAGAGGATGCCCTGCATGTTGCAGGCTGAGTGCATAATGGTCAGCTGGCCACAAGGGAGTGGATTGTAGCTAACATGTTTGGCTGGCCTGGGCTTTGGGGATTGTGATGACCCTTCCCAGCAACTGGTGTTTATGAACTCAAAGTACTATTGTTTTCCTCACATGTGTTCTAGCCACTGACCTGGGTGACCGGGGGAAATAGAAAGCAAATGCTAAAGTTAAAGCTAACCATTTGCTCTTTAAATAGAGACCTTTAGGAAGACTTGCAAAGTGATCAGACCTTGACCTGAAACCCCCTTTGTCTGAAGGAACATGGGTAGGAAAAACAAAACAAAAAAGCCATCTCCAGCAGCCAGTCTGCTGACAACACTGATGCAAATTGCACCGCCACATAATATTATTAAACCAATTACTTACTGCGGTCCTTAGCCATGGTTTGTAGCATGAAAAATGCAGTGCGCTTAGAGTACATCCCATGTCTCCAGGGAAGAATGAGGAAAGGCGGCAACCCAGGCCTTGACTCTTTATGCGGCCTCCATCCTTCACTAACCAAGTCCAAATACCCTTGGCCCCAAGTCCTTCATAATAAAAGGGATTCATCACTTTCCTGGAGAGCCCTTCCAAAAGCCTACTTAGCTTAGCTGCTGTAGGATAGGGCTGGAACAGAAACGATGCTTCCATAAGAGGGGATGTTATCTTATGGTTATCTTGAAAGAAGGAAGTGGGTGGGGAGGCAAGTGACAAGCGAAAGGTCTTTCATACCTGGGATGGACCCTTCTCCTGCTATCCATGGCCATATAACATTTCTGCATTTGCTGATTTGCTTCTGAGTTACGACTTCCTTTTGGGATTCAAAGGCACAATTCTGATCTCGCTGAGAGGGAATATTAAAGGTGCCTTCATTATACATCTTTAGGCGCCAGGCAAAAACATTCCTCTTCAACCAGGCCTTTGACCAGTGCTTTTTTTCTGGGGGGGGGGGGCGTAGGGGTTTGCATACCCCTAAACATTTTGTGAATCTAAGTTTGGCCTCATTGACGGGCAGTATTTCAGTATGAGTAGGAAAATGAGAGTACCCCAAAACATTTTTTTAAAAAAGAAAAAAACCACTGCATTTGGCTGATTAGCATCTTCTTCCCCTTTTAAATGTGCTTGTGGGAAGGGGTGGGAGGTTATTGGTTTGTGTGTGGGGGTTTTGTTCTTGTTTTTGTCATGTACTTTGTGTTTTTATATTGTACATTTATGTTGTGAACTGCCCTGAGATCTATGGATGAAGGTGGTATACAAATTTAATGAATGAATGAATGAAAACACGGCTTGGGGAAAAGAAGACAATAGCAACAACAGCAGATCGGAGGAAAGATTTGCACTCAACTAATACTTATTTTTCAGTGTCTCCATATTTCCAAAGAAGATATCACCCCATTTGAAAAACCTGCTGGAGCCATAGCTTGAACTCCCAACCATGTATAAAGAGCATTTTGCAGAACAGTGAAGGAAATAGGACTTAATGGTGTGCAAGAAAATCCTATTTTGCTTCTGCAGAACTCTGTTGTACTCTGTGGTTTAGATGGCAGGGAGAGATTCCCAGCTCGGCTTTCTGTATGAATAAAATAGGAGATGGTCAATTACATTTCAAACGATACAGCACTGGCTATATTTTTCCTGATGAAAACAAGCTGACTCCTGTTTTCAGCACTCATGCATAAACGAGGCTTGCACTGTTCATTTCAGAGGAATTGCTTGTGATGTGTCTTTGGTTATGGTGTGTGGGGTGGGAGCTATGGAACAGTAACCAAATTTTCAAAACCTTGCCAAACTATAATTCCAATGAATCTTTGGGGGAAGCCATGGCCATAGGTATAAAACCTTCATGCATCTATAGTGGCATGTGCCCACTGTTGTTTTAGTGATGCAACCAAGAACATAAGACAGAGATGGGGGACCTGTGGTCTCCAGGTGTTGCTGGACTCCAACTACCATCAGCCCCAGCTAGTATGTTTGATGAACAGGAATGATGGGAGCTGGAATCCAGTAGCATTTAAAGGACCACGAACTCCCTATACTTGGGAAAAGAAGTGCTGTGCTTCCATTGGGCATTATTTTTTCAGCACTGGCCAATCAGGTACCCTGGTTGCTCATTTGTTCCAAGGAAATCTTGAAGATGTTAGCCATCTTTGTCTGCTGCAAATTGGTACTCAAAGGCCTAGCCCAGGCTTCTTCAACCTCGGCCCTCCAGATGTTTTGAGACTACAATTCCTATCATCCCTGACCACTGGTTCTGTTCGCTAGGGATCATGGGAGTTGTAGGCCAAAAACATCTGGAGGGCCGAGGTTGAGGAAGCCTGGCCTAGCCTAGTCTAACCATTTACAGTGCAATCCTACCCATGCCTACTCAGAAGTAAATCCTACGAGTTCAATAGGGCTTACTCCTGACAGATAAGTGGGGACTGTATTACAGGCATTGGACAGGAGCCCCATAAACAGAAGCCCTGTGCAAGGACTTCCGCTTGTGCAATGGGGCTTCCCCCTATTTGGTATTCCTGGCTCAGGGTTGTTTCCCAGACCAGTGGGCAGGAAGAGACGGGATAGATCGGTTTGGCAAGCTAAAATGCTTGCACAAATGGAAAGATCGTTATAGCGCAATGTTGAATTCCAGCTTTTGTTATCTTTGCTAACTGCCACACATGGTGCTAACCTCCACGAATGTTTCTAATCCTTTTATTAAAAGGCCACCAAACCTAGTGGACGTTACCACGTCTTGTAGTAACGAAACCCACAAATTAGTTACTTCTGATTCTGTTCTGAAACCTGGCCTGAATCCAAATGGATGTAGATCCAGATAACCAGTGCCATCCGGGAACACTTGCTGTTTCTGTGCCACCCTGCTCTCCACCATTCCCAAGAACGACCCCGTTACTTTAGACGACCCTGTTACTAGGTAACTGCTGACTGTGTCAGTCTCTATCCTTCTAGCAGTGAATTTGCTCTTTTCACTGCTGCAGCACACTGAGCTGATTTTTCAGATGTTCAGTATGAGTGCAGGATCTCTTTAGGGGGTAGTCACAGCCAATTTAGGCCCCCTTCAGCACCTCTTTGAAATTAGGGCTTCTTTCCACCCTGGCTTGTGTTACTTGGCATTACTTACATTTCAGCAGCAGCTTAAAGCGCATCTTTTCACCCCAGGGAGGTGGAGTGCAAACCCTGTTACATGCATTTTTATACCTGCTACTGAATTGCTGGTATGGTGCAATATTCCCAGTGAATTTTAGTGGTTTTAAACTGTTTTAATTCTCAGTGCTTATGTTTTGCGTTTGCTTTGGTTGTTCTGCACATCACCCCAGGATCCCATGGGATGAAGGGGGCCATCAATAAACGTAATAAAAATTGAAGCCTATCAGCAGGGGCTGACACCTGTGGACCTGCCTTCATGGCTAGTCACTGCAATTCACCCCCCCCCCTCTGCTTCCTGGGACCCCGAGACTGTGTAGAGAAGTGTAAAAAAGGGAAGTCTGAGTCTTCTGCCTTTGCAGCTGGCAAAACCAATATCTTTCTACTTCTACAAAATTCCAGCAACTGATCCTTCCCTTCCCTGAGCTTTAAATGAATTATAGAGAACTCAGGCTGTGAAAAGTCATGCCTGGTTTTGTTGGCGCCAAAGCATGCAAAGAAGCCAGTCAAGTTCTCTATAGATCATAGAGAATTTACAGGTAAGGTAAAGATAAAGGACCCCTGGACGGTTAAGTCCAGTCAAAGGCAACTATGGGGTGTGGCGCTCATCTCACTTTTCAGGCCGAGGGAGCCGACGTTTGTCCACAGACAGCTTTCCGGGTCATGTGGCCAGCATGATTAAACCACTTCTGGTGCAACGGAACACCATGACAGAAGTCAGAGTGCACGGAAACACAGTTTATCTTCCCGCGGCATCGATACCTATTTATCTACTTGCACTGGCATGCTTTCGAACTGCTAGGTTGGCAGAATCATAGAGTTGCAAAGGACCCTGGGGGCTATCTCATCCTCCCCAACCTCCTCAATGTAGGATCTCCAGTGAAGGATGCAAGGCCCCTCTCAACCATAAAGCAAGGTGAGGCAACTACCTTGGGTGACAGGATTCACATGGGCAGCAGATCCAGCCTCCAAGGAAGGCATTGCCTGCTGCTGCTGCTGCTGCCGCTGCTGCCACCGCAATGGCTGTCGTGACCTCCTGAAGGCTGGCTGTGCCACTGCCTCAGCAAACCCTCCCAATGTTGCCTCGAAAGTGGTCTCTTGGCAAATAGGAGGTGCAGCTCCCCTAGTGGTCAGGCTTCAGGGAATTCTATCCCTCCCCCAGTGGCAGCAAGAAGCAGAGAAAAACAAAGAAGAGTTCTTGCTAATGCGTTTATTCAATCATCACAGTGAGAAAGAAAGGAATGCAGTCAGTCTCCCGTTAATGGCCGTGCTCCAACTGAGCTTTCCCGCCGCTCCTAGCAACAGCACTTCCCCTTATGGTGGCCGCCAAGGGCTAATTGTCTCTGAGCCCTTTGTTCTTGCACTCTCAACGAACACTGAGTTCTGGGAGAAGGGGGGTCAGAAATACTCTCCAGTGATAAAGTGTCAGCTAGCTGCTCTGGCTCTGCCTTCTCCTTATCTTCTCCCAACACCTCCCAACTCTTCTGTTCGCCTGTCTCTGAGCTGTGACCTTCCTCAAACCACTGCTGTAACTCAATACTGCCTTCCTGTTCTCTGGAAGCTTCAGGAAGAGAGAGGGGGCGATTTTCACCATTCCTCTTCAGTCTCGTCCCCTTCAGTCCAGTAGCTGACTCCCAGTGATGGGAGCTGCCCGTTAGGGTCTCCTGGGCTCTGCATCCACCAGGCGTCATTCACAGCAGGCCTCTCCCCCATCCCCGATGGCCTTTGAATCCCACTTCAGCTGTCAGGTAAGGTTGATTTGATTCCCCCTCTTGTTTCCAATGTACACCTTCAGTCCCCTCCCCTTGTCACCAGTGCAGATCTTTATCCGCCATTTGTGCTTGATGTAGATCTTCACCCACCTGGCTGGGTGGCCAAAATATCTTGGGCTGGCCCTGTGTGCATGCAATTGTAGCATCCTTAACAGATGTCTACCCACCCTCTCTTTAAATCAGTTCAGCAAAGATGAGTCCACCTCTTTCCAAGAAAGTTTGTTCCACTGTCTAACAGCTCCTGCCACTAGGTTTCGCTGAGCATTTAGCCAAATTTTCTTTTCCTTCCACTTTCCCCCATTAGTTCAAGTCTTGCCTTCTGGAGCAGTGGAGAATAACTCTGCACTATCTCTGGTGTGGCAGCCTGTCAGTATCTGAAGACTGCTATCATGCCTTCCCCTTAATCTCCTCTTCTCCAGGCCAAACATATTCAGCGCTTTCTTCATGGGACTTGGTTTCCAGACTCCTCATCAGTCTGGTCACACTTCCCTGGCCATGTACCGGTTTTTAATGTGCTTCTTGAAATGTGGTGCCTTAGATGTGGAGATAGCACTCAAGATGTGGTCTGCTGAGTTCAAACTAGACTGGGATTATTACTTCTTGTCATGTGGACACTATGATTCAGTTAATGCAGTGTAAAGATTGCATTAGCATTTTTTTTAAAGCAGCCATATCACCCTGCTGACTCATGTCCAGCTCAGGAGATAATCCTGGTGTTGAGTAGAGAGATGTTTTGTCCAGTCCATATTTTAAAGCAAAATGACCTGATTCATTGTTTCCAGATTCATACACAGATCAAAACAAAGTTAACAACCGAATTTCACACTTCTCTGAGTTTTGTACTGCAGTTTTGCTTAAAAAAAATTGTAGAAAAATGTGTATTTTATGGGGAAGTTACTTTTTTTTAATAAATATTTTTTATTAGATTTTCCATAAAAAAATTTTTTTACAAAATTATACATCCATTTTTAACTTAAACCCTTTTTTCCAGAACTTCCCTGAGCTTGTCTGATAATTTTCCGTTTATTTTTTATCCTCGTCTCACATTTCCCAATATTATATTGCACTCACTCTTAATCACATCATATTTTTTAAACAATATTTCTAACAGTAATTTCACAGAGCTTCTTGAAAGCCAACGAACGTTATTTGCTCATCACAGAAATTTTTGATATACTCTGTAAACTTCCAGTCCTCGGAGAATCTCTGGTCACGTTGTTTCCTAATTCTCCCCGTCAATCTGTCCATTTCTGCATATTCCATCAGTTTCATCCTCCATTCTTCTTTCGTGGGCATCTCTTCCTGTTTCCATTTCTGTGCCAGCAAAATTCTGGCTGCTGTTACTGCATACAAAACTAATTTCACATCTTTTTTACTAATTTCATTATCCAGTATTCCCAACAAGAGAGCTTCTGGTTTTTTAACAAAAGTATATTTCAGCATTTTCTTTAACTCATTATAGATCATCTCCCAGAAGCTTTTTACCTTCTTACATTCCCACCACATATGGTTATGGGGAAGTTACTTTCAGTTTGCATTTCTTAGTACAGAAAGTATTGATCTGATGTGTAGAGATCTTTCCTATTTTAGTTAATTCAAGAGGGTTCTGGAAGCTTCTGGAAGCTTCTCTGTGTGAAAGAAGGTTCATGATGTTTGGGTTGTTCCTTCAGAGAAGCTGAGTACAGCTGGTTTAAACTGGTTCTGTTATCTCTTCTGTCAAGGTCATGCTGACTATAAAAATAGGCCAGAAGAAACCTGAGTTTCACACTCTCTTTCTATCTCTTTTCCTTCTGGTGTGGTGTTCTGTATATAGTGTTAAGTCTGCTGCAACCGGATTCCTTATGGACAGTGCTAATCCTGAATATACGGTATTGCATTTGTGACCATTATGCTCATTTGCCTTCAATTGCCTCTGGTCTATTTTATGGGAATCCTGCAACGTGTTTAAGTTGTTACTCTGCTAACTATACTTTGGAATCTATTCTGGATCAGTGGAATTGCGTGATAGTTACATACAAATTACCTACAAAAAGTATAGAAAATACATAGAAAGACAATAAATAAAAAGCTATTTTGGAGGTAAAATGCATATTTTAGGAAAAAAATGTGTAGAAAAATGAGCACAATTTTAATGGGAATTTTCTGTGGTTTTAAAAACCCCGCACAGAAAACAGGATGAAATGGGGTTATGATTGAAGATATGTAAAACTGACATAAAAGCGAGTGAGGAGGAGGCAGGTGCGCAGGCAGGCAGGCCGAGGGGCTCGCGCCGGCACTCAGCGGCGACTCCCCCCCCTCAGCGCTGCAGGCTGAGGCCGGGCAGGAAAGGGCCAGGCAGTCTCGGCGGGAGAGGGGCTGCTTCCCTGCCCCGCCACCGAGGCTCGCCGCCGCTATGAGACGGTGACAGAAGCGAGCCTCGGAGGAGGAGGCGGCGGGCAAGAGGGCGGCGGCTTCGGCGCTGGGCTTTGGTGGCTGACTGTCCTCCGCCCACCAGGAGCGGAGCGGGAGGCGGGCGAGGCAGCCGGGGGCCGCAGCGCTGACTGGGGTCGGCCATGATGAAGTGAGCCGCTCGCCTCCTTCTCCTTCCCAAGGCCGCTCGAGGAGAAGCAGGGGCGACCGAGGAGGGGGACGTGGCAACATGGCAATGACAGCGGTGGGAGTGGCGGTGGCGGCGACAGTAACAGTGTCAGTGGTAGCGGCGGCGGCTGCAGCGCCAGCAGCGAGCGGGACCGGCAGTACTGCGAGCTGTGCGGGAAGATGGAAAACCTGCTGTGTTGCGGGCGCTGCCGCAGCTCCACTGCGAGAAGCCAAGTTACAGGGAACCAGGCAGAGGGCCTTCTCAGTAGTGGCGCCCTCCCTGTGGAACGCCCTCCCACCAGATGTCAAAGAGAACAACAACTACCAGACTTTTAGAAGACATCTGAAGGCAGCCCTGTTTAGGGATGCTTTTAATGTTTGATGTATCACAGTATTTTAATATTATTTTGGAAGCCGCCCAGAGTGGCTGGGGAGGCCCAGCCAGATGGGCGGGGTATAAATAATAAATTATTATTATTATTATTATTATTATTATTATTATTATTATTATTATTATTACCTGGTCCATCTATAGCATTGGTTGTGTGTGGAAGAGGCAGGGGGCAGTTGCCACTGGAGACTTGACAGGTAGTAGCTATCTGCCAGTATTTTCCCCATTCACATAGTCTACAGAAATCTGTTTGCACAGATTTGTGCCCACATTTCATTCCTGCCTCAAAATCATTTATGTATAAGTTAAATCCACAAATCCCGCAATGCCTACTCATTTCCTAGTAGCATTTTCTCATTCATCTAATTGAAATATGTAGTACAGCTGTAATGGACCTGAATATTAATTCAAGTGCCTTCCTAACATGGTGACTGTAATGTTGGTATTTGCTCATATGCCGGAACAGTGGCCCAAAATACACTAAAGACATTTAAGGATCAAAGACGTTAGCAAATCATTTCAACACAAACAATGAAAAAAGAAAACTTTCCAGGATGAAAACAAAATGTCATAAAATGCAAAGCCAAACAATATACATAAGACACAATTATATTTTCCCAAACCCCAATGATCACCACCACCCATTTAATTAATGTCATTTGCTTGGAACACTCTCCAGAATTAAAATGAATCATGACTAAGGCTAGCATATTGGTTTTATTTTATTTTATTTTATTTCACAGAACCTTAATAAATGCTCAGATTTTTCATTTAAATGGGCAAATATCAGTAAAGCCATGAGAAATATAATTTATGCCAATTAAATCCCATGCAAAAAAAAAAAGAGCGAGAGAGAGACTCAGGAATTGTAAACCATTTCTTTTAATGAATAGTTAAAGTTAATATTTTGAAAGATATCAGCACAATGCAATCAAAGTTAAACATTTTGAAATCCTACTTGTTTCAGAGGGAGATAGTTAAACAGGTGCTGTATTTTTGTCCACTTGAGACCAAATTGAGATCAATGGAACTTAAAAATGCTTAATCTGTTTGAGAGCTTATGTATGATTATAGGCGAGTGAGTAGTAGGCGAGTGGAGGACTCCCTGATCCTGAATGGGGTAACTGTGCCCCTGAAGGACCAGGTGCGCAGCCTGGGAGTCATTTTGGACTCACAGCTGTCCACGGAGGCGCAGGTCAGTTCTGTGTCCAGGGCAGTTGTCTACCAGCTGCATCTGGTACGCAGGCTGAGACCCTATCTGCCTGCGGATGTCTCGCCAGAGTGGTGCATGCTCTGGTTAACTCCCACTTGGACTACTACAATGTGCTCTATGTGGGGCTACCTTTGAAAACTGCAATTAATCCAGAATGCGGTAGCTAGACTGGTGACTGGGAGGGGCCATCGAAACCATATAACACTGGTTCTGAAAGAGCTACATTGGCTCCCACTATATTTTCAAACACAATTCAAAGTGTTGGTGCTGACCTTTAAAGCTTTAAACGGCCTCTGCCTAGTATACCTGAAGGAGTGTCTCCATCCCCATCATTCAGCCCAGACACTGAGGTCTGGCTCCGAGGGCCGTTTAGCGGTTCCCTCACTGCGAGAAGTGAGATTACAGGGAACCAGGCAGAGGGCCTTCTCGGTGGTGGCGCCTGCCCTGTGAAACACCCTCCCATCAGATGTCAAGGAAATAAACAATTATCTGACTTTTACAAGACATCTGAAGGCAGCCCTGTTTAGGGAAGTTTTTAATGTTTGATGTTTTATTGTGTTTTTAGTATTCTGTTGGGAGCTGTGCAGATGGGCAGGATATAAGTAATGAATTCTTCTTCTTCTTCTTCTTCTTCTTCTTCTTCTTCTTCTTCTTCTCCTTCTCCTTCTCCTTCTCCTTCTTCGTTCTATACTCTGCTTTTGATGGCGATTTGGGGGGCTCACATCAGGAAAAGTGCTTAGTACCCAGCTCATCTGTCTACCCCTGCATATATCTGCGTGGGGGCAAGCCATTGAAGCGACTGCAGGTCAGCCTATTTCTCTCATACCCTGGGAGGTTGCAGGGAATGATTTAACCCCTTTCATTCCCTTCTCCTTCAACTGTGTCTCTCTCCGGTGTTGAGAGAGCTGACGCCATGGTGCGGGAAAGGAACTGGAAACCAAAAGTGCTCCACTATTGGTCATATTGCACCACTGGGAATCTATGGCCAAGATGTCTTAATGGAACCAATGGAAACTTAACACTGAATGAAGAGAAGTGTGAGCAGATAGAAGGAATAAGTTTGTGCTGGGAATGAGAGGCCTGAACATGCAGGAGGCATAATTTTGTGGTACAGTTTGTTGTTTTCTTGGGGGTGGGGGTAGGAAACACTGACTTTATAAACCACTTTATAAAACATTCAGGTTGACACAGTTGGATGTCAGGGGGATATGCAAATGCGGTTTTGCTGCTAACGCTGCTGAACCAGGCAAATAAAACTGTCAAAGTCACTTACAATTAAGGTATCAAAAGAGCACCTAAATCGAATCCAAAGCGATGTAACAGCTTAGCTGCTTGCCCCAATTTATTACTAGAAGTGTACTTCTGAGCCAATTTCCATTTGTGAACATTGCTAATGGTGCACCGGAGGATGCCTGAAGGTTTATTGATAAATGACAGTTGAGATAAAAAAAAAGAAAGACGAATCTATCAACAGGATTCAATGAGGCTGCAGCTCTTAAACATTCAAAACAATCTGAATATTTCTTTAGCTAAAACAGGAGAGCCTTGGGGTTTGTTGCTGGATTTTTTTTTATTTTTTTACTTTTAGTCAATACTAAGGTAATAAGCTTGAATATTTCCTAATACAGAAAGTACAGTTAGTAGTGTAATATATGGCTGAGGTTTAAAGGCCATCCCTTTCTTTCCTAATAGACTTTAGAGCACATAAAATGTAATTAATTGGTTATGGGGAAAAGTCATTTTACTGCCTGGCTTAAGAAGCGTTAAACCAAAACCTACCAAAAGCTAATTAAATCAAAAGGAAGAAGAATTAGGAAACTACAAAATGAAGTTGAGACAGCTGTATAAATCTTTTGATTGTACAAGATTAAAAGTAGTAATCTTTAGGTTTTTTGTCAACTGTTGACCAACTTATCCAGCAGGAACATGTACTATAACTGAATAATTCTTTTCCATTCAACTACCCTGCCCCATAAGTCATTTCCAGGGCAGGATTCTAATGCTATCACCACCACGCCAAGACCTAGTGCAGTAGCAATTCATGAATGACTATATATACCTTTAAGGATCCAGTGGCTGGAATGCTAAAATTCTCAGATTAAATGCTCCTTGTCTACTCAGAAGCTGTTTTGCAGCTATTCTGAAGCTTTTCTCCATCATGTCACATTTCCCCATTTTTATTCCCTGCTGTCGAATGTGCTACACTGTGTTAGGCTGCAAAAAAAGGGACCAATGAGAAACTTATTGTAATTGGTTGCCTTGTTCCTCCTGCCAAACTTGAGAGCAAGCTGGCATAAGCCCACTGTTTCTTTAACTTTTAGAACTTGGGCCCTCCTTTTATACTTACTCTGTCCTCTGTGCTCTCCTTTTATAATTACAATATGCTCTGTGCCTCCCAACGTGCCTTCTGTATGTTCAGTATGAACCTTCTTCCTGACAGACCCTCTTGGGTGCTAAGATCAGCACAGGATTCTCTTGGTTGTTCCACTGCCCTAAGAAGTGGGGTAGCAGCCAGGAAGAGGACATTCTCTGTGGCAGCTCCTCAGTTGTGGAACTCCCTCCCCACAGAACTGCACTGAGCGCCTTCATTATACTGTTTGGGGTCCCCCCCCCAAAAAAAAACACTTTATTGTGGATTTTGACACCTATTTAGGACACAGCCTATTTCTGTTATTACTTGTCATTTTAAACTGGGACCCTAGGATGAAGGGAAGGTAATAAATCATCATCAGCAACAGCAGCATCACCACCACAGAGAGATTGTTGTGCTTGCAAGTGCATTGAGGACCCATGAGAGAAGGGGTTCTTTGAGCACTGACCCTTTTCTTCCCAGTCACTTTCACTCTTGCCCACCCACACACCAAGTTCACCTTGAGAGGAAGCAGTGGATCACGTTTATCTGGGACTGGTCTGATACCAGGTGAGCTCAACTCATTCCCTTGGAAAGCCATGACACTACGGTGAGGTATTTTATCACCTCTCCTGGTCCCAAGGACCCCAGATCCCAGGTTAAGAAGCTAGGAGAGAGGAAAATACCGTTCAACCATGATACGTAGTCCTTTAGGAGACCTCTCTGTAAGATACGTGCATTTTGGGGGGTGTGTGTGTTGGAATTTGGAAAGAAACTCTTCCCTCAGGTGTGCAACTAAATCCGAAACCTTGAGTTTCGATGAAACTGACGGTTTTATCATGTAGTCAGTTTTGGTTGGCATGAAAATGCACTTCTCACCTCATTCCAAATCCCCAAAGGGTCTATCTGGAAAGGGAGGGGAAGTTAGGGATACAACCTGGTGTAGCTGAATTAAAGAAACTTGTATGTGAGTCTTTAATTTCTGAAATGGGCCTCAAGCTTACCTAATGTAACGCACAGTGCACCTTACCTCAGATGTACACTTGGCGTGAGCTGTCAACTGATCAGTAGTGAGGACAAATGACCATGTGCATGTTTGTGTAGTACTCTCTGTTCCTTTTGTTACTTCACATATGACTTTATTTGAAGCATTATTTGAAACTTGGGAAATGCCACTCAGCTGTTAATAGGGTTGAGTATTACCAGCTGTAATATTTTGTATTCCAAGGCAAGTAAATACAAATAGCATGAATCCTTGCTTGCCAGAATGAGGGGCATTTTGTGAGTAACAAGGGAATGCAAGACTTACTAAGAGCCAGTTTGTAAGGAGAGTTGAAGACTCCAAAAGCACTCCAAAGAGAGGAGATATCTAATCTACACTGTCCTTCCATTGGTTTCGTTCCAGGCCTAGATTAAATTACAAGTCATGTCTCAAGTTTACCTGGAAATAATAGCAATTGACTTGGGAACGTTTCCTCCAATGAATGGCTGTTTATTGGGATTATTTGGTGGTGAGGGATTAGGGAAGGACAAATCTGTTTATTTCATTTTCTCCCAGTTTCTCATTTTTCCACTCTTGAGTTCAGTCTTCCACATTTCCACATCAGTTTGTGAATTAAAAAAGAAAACAAAACTCATGAAAATTCTTCAACATTTCAGTGAGACTTTCTCCTAACATACACAATCTTGTATGCAGTTTTGCCACACACACACACACAAAATCCCCTAATAAAATGCATATTTGTATGCTATTTTCATCAATATATGCATTTTTATGTTTACTTAACCCCAGTGCTATTTTCCTAGAAAAAGAGGTGCCAGAACTCACCACGAGCACCTCCCTTTTTCTCTTATAATGGCAACGGTACCCTTCTGAGAGGTGCCAGAACTACCGGTAAGTTCCGACGAGTTCCAACTGAAAAAACCCCTGATTAATCCTAGTATATGCATTTTTAACACATTGCTTGGCTTACTTGGCTGGAGAACCGCACTGCAAAATTTTGTGAATTGCGAATTTTGACGGGAGTTCTGTGTTTCAGTTTGCACATTGTTTCTGAAAATGCTAATTTGGTAGGTTCACCTTTAAAAGCAAACAGAGTAACGTGTCCCCCATCCCTACTCCTGACCCAGATATTCTTATTAGTACTACTGCATACCTTCGAGAGATGAGTTCTACCATGGAAAAGACCTATGGTTCTAGAATTTGGTCTGTGTTCTGGGGATGAACCCTCCAGTTCTGCTGGGTGTTGTGCCCAGAAGCAAACCAGCTAGGGAAGAGAATGACTTGGAGAAAGAGCCATCAGGGATTCCTGTGATGATACAGACCCCAGATTCCAGTAGGGACTAGGGGTCCACCAGGTTCACCTGGCAGTAAGGGTCATTCTGGGGATCTGAAGGCTCCCCTAAGGAGGTGGTATGCAATACCTTCATTTTTCAGATTAATTATAGGTCAGTGTCCAGTGTTCTATTCTTGGCTAAAGTAGTTGAGTAGGTGATGGCTGAGTAGCTCCATGCCCTACTGGATGAAATAGATAGATGATAGATAGATAGATAGATAGATAGATAGATAGATAGATAGATGATAGATAAAAAGTAAAGGGACCCCTGACCATTAGGTCCAGTCATGACCGACTCTGGGGTTGCGGCGCTCATCTCACTTTATTGGCCGAGGAAGCCAGTGTACAGCTTCCGGGTCATGTGGCCACCATGACTAAGCCGCTTCTGATGAACCAGAGCAGCGCATGGAAACGCCGTTTACCTTCCCTCCGGAGCGGTACCTATTTATCTACTTGTACTTTGATGTGCTTTCAAACTGCTAGGTTGGCAGGAGCAGGGACCAAGCAATGGGAGCTCACCCCGTTGCGGGGATTCGAACCACTGACCTTCTGATTGGCAAGTCCTAGGCTCTGTGGTTTAACCCACAGCGCCACCCACGTCCCTAGATAGATAGATAAATAGATAGATATAGATAAATAGATGAGTTGTGTTCAACTAAATTTTATTCAGAGGAGACTGATTTAAATTAATGGATGTCACCTAGTCATGCTTATTAATTTCAGCAGGCCTACTCTGAGGAAAACTTAGTTGAATGCCCCCCATTTTACTAGATCTATTTTCAGGGAGGCATCAAACAGGTCTGCTTTGGTTACTCCGGTGGTAACCAAAAGAGTTACTGAGATTGGTTTCCGTGGTCTATGACCCATGCCTGGAGGACCCATGGGGAATTTGATGTGAGTTTTCTTGGAGGCTTTTCAATACTGTTCTTCTGGGGAAATTCATGGGCACCATGTTCTAGTGGTTCTGCTATTTTTCAAGGTGGTTCCAGAAGATGGTTTTAGGGAAGTGTGGCTTTTTTATTTGGGTGCTTCTTCATCAGTTGCCTCAAGAGACCATCTGCTGTGGAGTGGTAGGAATGCCTCCTCTGGGTGGGGCCAAACTCCCATAGAATAAACAGGCAAACAGCTTTGTAATATATCCTAGTATCCAATGGTTGACTGGTTGGGTTGTGATTAGGAGCATGTCTTATGAATGTTGGATTAATTGTCAGCTTCCCCACTTACTTCAGAAGAGCAACACTGAGTACTGTACTGTGATGTATGTACCTCACACCTGGACGGTAATACTTTATGTGTGGGGCTGCCCTGAAAACTGTAATTGCAAATAGTTACTTGTCTCAAGTGCAACTTACCTCAACTTTCAAAAGTATGCTGTCAGAGATAAAGGCATTTTTATTACTATAAGACCTCAAGACTAATCAGCAACACAGAGAGATGACAGGATAGAACTGAAGAAATGCTAAAAGGGCAAAAAATTACTGCAAGAAATGCACTTGCTAAAACTGATATGAATAAAAGGGGCAATGTTTTAACTTTCAGGTGATACTTAGAGCACTGAAAGGCCTTGCCATCTTCAGCTATAATGATCCTGAATATTACTATTGAACTAAGTGGGGAAGCTGACCAATAATTCAAAATTCATAAGACATGCTCTTGGTCACAGCCCAACCACGTAATCCATTGGATGCTAGGATATATTACAAATCTGTGTTCCTTTCTCTAAACAGCAGTTTCAAGAAATGCATTGGTATAAAAAGATGGATAGGCAGGCAGACGGAGAGTGGAGATGTGGAGAATTTTTTTTTAAAAAAATACCCTGCACACATGATGTAACTAAAGAGGTTTTGAAACTTGAAAAGTCAGTCTTATTCTCTGTCCCTTCATCATTGATCCAAAGAAAGGCACCTGAAGATGGCAACTGAGAAGTACCCTCCAGGGGTTAAATAAACAGTACGGCCCTTATGTTGAGATGTGGATTAGATACTTGAACTGCCTGTGACTTTCAGGGGAAAATAAAGTAAACTCCATTGTATGTTGTTGTGGAAGCTGTCCAGCTTCCGATAGGGCAGTGCTGTGAGATATCAGGCAGCTGCAGATTTCAGCCTCACACGGATACAATTGAAAGAAAGGTTTCTTTGTTTGACTTCGATAATTAAAATCAAGATTAATGTGTTCCCAGCCTGATCAGTGACAGCCACATTTGGAACATAAATATAAATGTAAATGTCTTACCAGTTTATTTAGATCTTAAAATGGAAATGGAAGGATTTATTGGAGCTGCAAAAACCAGGGTACGTGTATCTCAATACCGTTATAGTCATTGTTACTTAAAAATTGGATAGTTCCTAATATAATAGGTTTTTATGAAATTAATGCTAATGCAAAGTGGCTGCATATATGGAGCGTTATGATTATAATTAATTGAATTTATAATGTTAAGCATGCTTAGCAAAGATTTATTGCAATTTAGCACTGAACAATAAAGATACATGGTTATTTTGGAGAGAAACTTTCTCCCCATTCATTAATGATTTAAAAACATTTTCTTACACTCTGGCTGCAAGGCTACAATCCTTGTGGAATAGGCCCTGGAGTCAACTCAGGATTAGACTGGGAGAGACCCTTGCCTGAACCCCTGGAGTCAGTGTAGACTAGGAGTTCCCCAACTGTGGTCCATGCACCATCAGAGGTCCATCTAGCACAACATATTAAAATTGCTGCAACAGGCAGAAAATAATCAAGTGTTCTGCCAGGAGCCCCAGCAATTTTTCTAGTGGTCCCTGGGAACCACTGGTGTAGATAATATTGAGCTAGATGGACCAATGAGCTGACTCAGGTGTGAAGATCAGCCATGGCAAACCTGAAGAAACAGTGCATTAAAAAACCCACAAGTTATCATTAAAACCAAAGTGTTTCCCTAACAGTATGTCTTTTATGTTTTAAGGTGACACTGTGTCGCTTTGATAGAACCGCAGAATTAGCTTTTGAAATGAGCTAATTGAGACAATGGGAATTATTGGCCAAATATGACTAGGCTTCTACTTGCTGTTGAATAATGCTTTGTGGCTTTGAACTGTTTAATTAAAATAAGCAGGAGAGCTGACACGGCAAAATTCTTTGTGTGTCTGTGTGTGCAGAGGCAAGACAATGATGGGGTTTAGAAGAGATTTGTTTTGTTTAGTTATGGCTCCATTAGATCGAAAGGGGTAGCTTTATCTTCTCTATCTCCTGTGAATAAGATATATGAAAGAATGGAGATTTCTTCTTCAATAGAAAGGTGAACAATAAGCTAAAACATTTGCTGTGTTTTAAAAACTATTGAGATATACAGTGGCACCAGCGGTCGATAATAGCTTGCAAAATGTAATGTGGGGGTGAGTGAAGCGGAAGACAGGCAATCCATGGGGGAGGGGGAAAGTTCAACTAACTTTCACAAGACCTGACAAAATGTCTCACAAGACTGAATAAAAATAAATGCAGAAAACCTATTGGCCTGGAAAACACACCATTAATGTTGTCAGTTTCCCATAGGAGAATGAAAAGGCTAATCTCTTTGGATTTATTTAGCCCTTTCATTAGGTCATGTTAGAAGAGATTGTGTTCATTTTGCGTATGGCTAATTCACAGTTACATTCGTTAAGATGAAAGCAAAAAACTGGAAAGACAATAGATGGTCATATTTCGGATGATAGGCCAGCTTCTCCATTTTGGAGTAGAGTCCAAAGTTGTCACTAAGGGGATTTGCATCTGGCAGTAACCATGATGGAAATCATTGTCTGATGTTGGCTAGCCTTTTCACCAGGTAGGATGAAGACTCACCTTTCAGAATATAGATCAGCAGCTCCACTTTGAGAAAGATTCTCCATGATTTCTCATTGTGGGATTTACCTCTGGTACTAGCACATTGGAAATCAACTTCTGAACTTTTTCAGCAGCTATATCTTCTTTTATGTTTCGGTGAATATTTTATACAGGATGTACTTTATTTGGAGCCACTGAAACCCCGAGGACTTTCATCCAAGAAAACAATTAATTATCAGGGTACTATGAGTTGCTGTATTCTAGAAAGCCAGGGTAATTTCTGTTCTTCTGATTCTGTGTACAACCAGGATATTACCTGTAATGGGAAGGATTCATTCAGAGAGTGGGAGAGAATATGGTCTAATGGTTAGAGAACTACTGCCTTTGATCAGGGAGACTTGGGTGCACACCCAGTACGGCCTTGAATAAGTCACTATCTTTCAATGCAAACGCATCTGTAAAATGGAAGCAAAACTAACTATTCCAAAAATTATTTAGTGGGGAGCTGCCAATTAGATATGTAAGCTATGGGAGATGCCCAAAATGAGTAGTTGATTTGCCCAATTATCAGAATACTTGGTATTTTTTTCTATTTTGACCACATTTATATATTTTCACATTGCATTAAAGTGATACCTTATTTTCCTGTAATATTTAGATGCATTTTGCTTTTGCTTTTCAACTCAAATTACTTTTTGAGTCAAGCTGTGCAGGTGAACATATCCTTTCTTGTGTTGAATAGCAGCAGCTGTATTCATTCAGACAGTGCTTTTTTCTGGGGGTACACAACTTTTGTCCATTTACTGTATTTATTTTTCCTGATTTGAACTATAAAATGGTTATTTTCTTGAGTCAAAATGAGAGTACCCCTAAACATTTTTTTAGAAAAAAAGCACTGCATTCAGAACAAAAACTATGGTTGAGACAATACTGCTGGAGTTAAATTGATTAGAAAGCCTGGTGGTCAACCACTTTGGGCTCTTATGAGAAGATGGGCAGGAGACAAGTAATATCGCCACCATCACAATAATTTCAGATGCCAATTGGAACCTTACACAGGTTGGACATGGCCCAAAGTAAGTGGTATTGGTGATAGATCGCAAGTATAATGAGTTAGTCACACTGGCAGATGCCAGGTGTAAAACAAATTAACATAATGAAGTTCATGGAAGGAAAATTTCCAGGCTCCCCACCCCCTGCTGCCCTGCTACAGTTGTCCACTGTGCACCCTGAAAGAACTCATCTGTGGAATGAGGTCTGGAGGACAGACAAAAATGCAATTCCTCATGTCTACCAGCAGTCCCCTACACCTCATTTCATTTTTGCCCTTCTGAGCCTCTGGAGAAGCTTTTTGGTAGCTGTAGGGGAGAGGAGGAAGAATGGAGATTTTCCCTCTGTGAACTTTCTAAAAGCTGCAGTCCTATATCCACTTACTTACGAGTAAGCTTCACTGAACTTATGTCCAAGTAATCATATATAGGATTGCAAAGTTTAGTTGGCTTCCCTTAGGAGCCAAACCATTGCTATGTTTTATTAGCAAATACAGAAATTAGAAGGGGTCAAGACAGAGAAGTCGTGGCATATATGTTTGTTGCTGCCAAGTGCTGGAAGCAAAAACAATTTGCCAACAACTGAGGAGAAATTGAATAAACAACGGGATTAGACTGCTGTGTCAGAAACAACAAATGCTGCCAAACAGAGCCAACCAAAGATAGATGCATTTTGTTTCAAAGCTGGTCTTTTTGGACTGCTGCATTTTGTAAATGAGAATTGCACATGGATGGTACGATTAAAAATGCCTTTCACACATTCTGCAATGAACAGCTGTAAAAAACGAATTGCTCATTTTTACAATGAAATACATTCACTATCTTTTGAATAAAAAGAAACACACAAGTTCCCCAAATTGTTCTCTTGTGATTAAGTGGGCCAGTGTGGAGCTGTGGTTCAAATTCAAATCCCTGCATGAAGGCTGCTCATTCTCTTTCGGTTTCGCCTACCTCTCAGGGTCGTTGTGAGATTAAAATGAGGTCATGTGCACTGCCCTGCGCTCCTTGGAAGAAGAATGGGATGAAAATATCATAAATGACAATGTCAACTGATGTGCCAAATTAACTGCAATGTAACTTTTCTTTGCCTACTATTAATGTATTTTATATTCATACAATGAAATAGATCAGTGATGCTAAAGGTGTCTCCTCTTTTTAAGGGAGAATATTTTGCTTACAGATATGAAGGTTTAAAATGCTTGATTTCTTCTATAGGCTAACATATATAAAGCAAGAACAAGTGTGGGGATGGTACCTTCACAGGAGTTACAGCCTAGGAAATGCTATGACTTGGAGATGTCCGACCGGAGTCAATTTCTGACTATAATATGATTCTTTACTGAGCTGTAAGAAGAGTTTGGATTTGATATCCCGCTTTATCACTCACACAGGACCTTCACTGCCTTCACTGGTTCCGATTACTTCTCCGAAAGAGAAGTAGAGCTGGGTATCATCCGCATATTGATGGACACCCAGCCCAAACTTCCTGATGATCTCTCCCAGCAGCTTCATGTAGATATTAAAAAGCACGGGGGAGAGGACAGAACCCTGAGACACCCCATAAGTGAGGGCCCAGGGGTCTGAACACTCATTCCCCACCATCACTTTCTGGACATGGCCCAGGAGGAAGGAGCGGAACCCAGTGGTATAACAGTGCTCCCAGCTCCTCTAGACGGTCCAGAAGGATGTTATGATCAATTGTATCAAAAGCCGCTGAGAGATCCAGCAGAACTAGGAAAGCTTTCACCTTTGTCCCTAGCCCGCCGGAGATCATCAACCAGCGCGACCAAGGCAGTTTCAGTCCCATGATAAGGCCTGAATCCCGATTGGAAGGGATCCAAATGCCTGGAGTTGTTCAGCAACCACCCGCTTAATCACCTTGCCCAAGAATGGAAGTTTTGAGACTGGATGATAGTTGGCCATACTGGCCGGGTCTAAAGATGGTTTTTTAAGAAGCGGTTTAATGACTGCCTCTTTCAGCATGTCTGGGAATGCTCCCTCACAGAGGGAAGCATTCACCACCCCACAGAGCCCATTGCCCAGCCCTTCCTGGCTTGCTTTTATTAGCCAGGATGGGCAAGGATCAAGGAGACTGGTGGTTCGTTTCACGCGTCCAAGCAGCCTGTCCACATCCTCAGGGGTAACGGATTGAAATTGATTCCATGCAACTCAACCAGACAAATCTGAGCGACTTTATCTGCAAAAAACTTTGCAAAATCGTTGCAGGAGATCTTGGCGTCTTTACAAGGATTTGGATTGCTGGTACTGTATAGTTTCGCAAATTGCCCTCCATGAAAGATATCTTATAAACTAAAAGTAGCTAAAAGGCAAAGCTTAGATGACCATTTTTTTTGTCCCCTCATTTTCAGGGTGCATTGGTATTCATTTATATGATTGTAGGGTTGAGTTTATCTCCTTACAAGGCCATGGCTGAGTGTGGTGCTTCCCTCCCCTTCCCGCCTCCCCCCCACAAACATTTCTCCAGTGCTCTGTAGCTGTCCTGGCTGCTTCCTGATCTGAAAAAGCATCATGCAAGGAGTCACTTGGTGACATCTTTCACCAGATTTCAGCTGAAGCACAGGAAGCTGGGGAAGCTGGCGTCCAAATGTTAGGAATGTTGAAATGGGCGCCAGTCCATTCTGACATTCCTTTGAACATTCCACCAAATGGTATTTTCCTTTCAATTCCAACTGGTTTGTTTTGCACAAGACTTTCTTCCACTTTTCTCCCTGTGATTCAGCAAGATACGTTTCCTTGTTTATATTATAGTGTAGGATTGTTGTTGTTGTTTAGTCGTTTAGTCGTGTCCGACTCTTCGTGACCCCATGGACCAGAGCACGCCAGGCACTTCTGTCTTCCACTGCCTCCCACAGTTTACTCAAACTCATGCTGGTAGCTTCGAGAACAATATCCAACCATTTCGTCCTCTGTCGTCCCCTTCTCCTTGTGCCCTCCATTTCCCCCAGCATCAGGGTCTTTTCCAGGGAGTCTTCTCTTCTCATGAGGTGGACAAAGGTGGTCTCAGCTTCAGGATCTGTCCTTCCAGTGTGCACTCAGGGCTGACTTCCTTAAGAATGGATAGGTTTGATCTTCTTGCACTCCATGGGACTCCCAAGAGCACCATAATTCAAAAGCATCAATTCTTTTGCGATCAGCCTTCTTTATGGTCCAGCTCTCACTTCCATACATCACTACTAGGAAAACAATAGCTTTAACTATACAAACCTTTGTTGGCAATAGCGTAGGATAGGCATGTCTCATAGGACTGGCATATCTCAGCCATCAACTAATATTTACAAATCAATTACCTTCTCTTTCAAAGTTAATGAATTTCAATGAGTAGCCCTGTTAGTCATCGGCAGCAAAACCAACAAAGAATCTTGTGGCACCTTAAAGAGAAAGTTAATGAAGTGGCTAATGGCCCATCACAAAGCCATCTATCTCACTTTCTTGATTTCACACTTCAGCATAAACTTGCCAACCTGTCCCATTTCCTTCACTTAGGTATCCTAGCACCTTCTTGACATTTTGCTCTTTGTGTCCTGGATTATATGAATTCCTGTGGGCATATTAAACATTTTATAGGTGCTCCAATGCCAGTGCAGAGCCACTTATATAAATCATTTTTATAATGCAACGTTCTGTTTAACAAATGACTAATTTATACAGAAAATGGCCATATATGTTCATCTGCAATTCCCTTACTCAAAAGTAAGCTTAGCACATACAAAAACTCTGCATCCCTTCTGTGAGAATTTTGCAGAAATTTTCTCTCCCCTTTCATAATTTTGGAATGCAATTTCTTTTCTTGAAATTTGATGGAGAATGGTTGGGGAAAATAAGAGACACGGCACTACTGTTCTATGTTTCATTCTTCCAACTTGGCAATGTCTATTGCAGGTCAGCACAACTTGTGACTCACCAAATTAACTGCAGTCCAGTAACCAGATGTAGCTCTGCCAAATGTTCATTATTCTTCTGAGTTTTGCGGACCAAATAATCCCAACTTTGAAGATAAATTTATAACATTAAATGCATTTTTTAAAGTTAGAATGAACACTTAGGTAGGGAGGTGCATTTATCTTAAAGGTAAATAACATATTCCAGGCATCTATACCAGTTGGCAATGAACTGGCTGCTCTGGGTTCTGTAGTTTATCACGCCTTGTCATTGTCTGTTGGAAAGAACATGTCACTTGATTTGCTGTGTCTCAGTGTGCCATTTTTTTAAAAAATGAGAATTTAATTTGTTATTCCTTTTCCTCTGTTTATTTAGTGAACACATAAAGACTTTACTTCCCGCTGTCTTCCCATAGTTGAAAATTTGTGGCCTTGGTAATAAAATCAGCAGTTTGTCAAGAGGGGGGAGTGTGTACAAGTGGCAGACAAGTGCATTCCTTAGACTACTGTCGCCCTTCCTGTTTATTTCCAGAACTTCGACATCAACAGGAAGTTGTAAAGCTGTGAGGAAATGCCTGAGTTATGTAGGAACATGATGAGGAATGTTATGAGAATCTGGGCAGCTAACTAAGGTATTTTCATGATTTGTGCAACTTTTGGGAAAAACTTTAAAACCAAATTCAGGCCAAGGAGCTTGTGAAAATATAGGGTGAAGTTAAGAGGGAAGCAACTTAACCCCCCCCCCCATATTTTTAGGCAGGAGTTAAGTGTGTGTGTGTGTGTGTGTGTGTGAGAGAGAGAGAGAGAGAGAGAGAGAGAGAGAGAGAGAGCGCACAAGGATTCCTTGGAGGTGGGGGCTGCTAATATTTGTATGGTTTTTGACAAATTAGAGATACAGTTTTCTGTGGCTACACCTGATTTACACAGGTGTTTGTGGCATTTAGACTTTATATTTGCAGATGTTCTCTTAAAATGTCTCAGGTGCACACTTAAAAGGTAATAATAATAATAATAATAATAATAATAATAATAATAATAATACCTTTATTGTCAATGGACAATGGACAATGTACAGTTATGGCTTGGATTCTGACATCCCAAGAGCAAAACTTCACTCATAGGATGATTGTTGTTTCCCTTACAGTCCTCTGAAAATCTGCTCTGGAGAGTCAGGTCAATGTTTCAGGACAGCGTGTCAAAAATGGCCTCCTGCTCTTCTACCAGTGGAGAGTTTTGCTTCCATAAGTGAGAGGAGCCCGTATATTTGCAGAAAGGTAACTTAGAATCCAAACCATAGTGTGTGAAAAGGCATTTAATTTCTAGTGCCCCAAGAGAAGCTACACAATGATGGAATGTGTACAGATATGCTGAGCCAACTTATGCTAGTGATGCCTATTTTCATTTTCAGGCCCAATTTAAGGCCCTATGAACATTAGTGTTTAAAGGCCCAAAATGACTTGATTTTTAAAGTCCCAAATATGTGAAAGACCACCCCCCTTTCCTGCACACCCGATCAAGCATTAAGATCAGCAAGGGGAGTGCCTCTTGGTAGCTCCACCACCCTCCGAAATTTGTGGATGGTCACCAGGGAGAGAGCTTTCCTTCCTTCCTGTGGGGAATTCCTTCCCCACAGAGATATGTTACATAGTTTCCACCATGTGCTTAAGATCCACTACTTTACACTGGCCCTGAGATGGTTCCTGATTGTAATTTGTTTTAAACTGTTTTTAATATTGAATTTTAAATTGCTGTAACCAGTTGTCGGAATCTGATGGTGATAGGTATGAAAGAATCTGAAATAGTAATAGTAATACACAAACAATAACTGAAGAGGGCTGACATACTCTGAACACCTCGATAGTATATTTTCTGTGGGCGATACAAAAATTTGTTGCATGTGAGCAGCACAGTTGAACAGCTTCTGAATATTGAAGGGGCTTGGCCCCATTAAAAAAAACAACAACATGGGGGGGGGAGTCCCAAAGTGCCTTGACTCTCAGGAGCTGGTGTCTATGGGTACATATATCTCAATATTGTCTACATTGACTGGAAGCAGCTGTCCAGGCAAGGAGTCGTTGCCAGCCATACCTGGAGAATGCTGGGGATTGAACCTTTAACCTTCTGCATGCAAGGCAAATGCTCTACCACTGAGCTACAGCCTTTCCCCTGAGATCACACAGGAGACTTTTAGCATAGAAGGTCAGCCATGAATTCTTCCCAACCAAATGAGCCACTGGTCTCATTACCTGGCCTAGCTCTAGTCATGATGGTTGTTTAACCTGCCACTTTCACAAATTCACCTGTCAAGCTCCGATGGTCTTATAATCAGCCATTATTATTCCAAGCTTCCGCAACGGTAAATAATGTGACGCAGAGACAATTTGTGTCTCAGTTCAGCATTTTCTCTTTCTGTTCCATGCCTTATAATTACTTTTCAAAAAGTAATTGTTGAGAAGTCGTTTCACCCAAAGCTCGCTTGACATTCCCAGAAAGCTGGCTTCATCCAGCATTTTTCCCATTTCTTCGAGAAAAACAAGCCTTTGCATGATGCAATCATGCAAGTGCAATGTATGCAGGGACTGAGATGAAAGCGCACACATATTGTCTGAACGGTTCCCATGAGAAAAGAAGGAGGACGTACCACCGAGCAAAGTGTACATCTCTGGTGTCAAAAAGAACAGAACGTTCCACACCAAACAGTTGTTTTCGTACAACATCTTGCTTTTCCATAGACAAAGGAATGCAGGTGGCATTTCATCTCATACACTATTAACCAGGAAATGGAAAATATCTGAGTGCCAACAATAATTAGGAAACTATAATTAGCAATCAAGAATGTCTGGGAGGGGTGGGGTGGGGGAAGAGACTTTACTTTGTGCCTTTTGAGAAGCATTGTGGATTGCAGTCCCAAAGGAGACAACAATGTTTTGTTCACTGAAACCCAAACAAACAGCTTTATGCATGGCCTTCATCAAAGTCCCCTTGCCCACCTTCCCATCCCCTCACATATTGAACTGATTAAGCAGTTAATTCTTTTCCACGGGGACTCTGGTTAAAGCTGCCTTTTATAATTTGCTTCTTGTACAGTGTCCGCTGAAGCTGGTCCAAGGCAAAAGTGAAAGCCGATATCTGTTTTCCAGTAACTATCTAGGAAGAAAACAGCATTCACAGCCATGTGAAAGTTTATACTCGGAGAGATAAACACAACGTGTTGTTAAACCTGTATTCCTTTCCCCATAATAATAATAATAATAGAATCAATCGACTAATTAATTTAAAGGATTTATACTCAAACAGTTAGGAAAACTTCCCTGTTTTTTTAAATTCTGCTCTTTTATAGTCATACCTTTCATGGCTTGCAGAACATACAGAAATGCATAGACCCACTCATACAGTAAAACATCCTTTTAAGTTAAAAGTAGGAAATCAATGCAGCCCTGGCAAATTCCAATGCTGCTGTCCCACTCATGAAGCAGCTTTTGATTTTACGGAGGTGATGTTCTCCCCTTCAACAGCAGCCTCCTCCATGCTCCTCAGGAGGGCCACTGACAGGATGCCATAGATTTTTTTTTTACCTGTACAAGGAAGGGGGAACAAGAGAAAGTGGTCTCTCCTCTTACATAACAATTAGGGGATGTCTGCTGAATCAAAAGCTCTTTCAACCCATACATCACAAGTAGGGAACTTCAGGCCCAGGGGTCAAATCTGGCCCTCACTATCTGACCCATGGACCTCTCCCCAGGTGACGCCTCCTCCATACCCTGCCTATACCTCTCAATGGCCTTGTTTCCCACCTCTCCTTGAGTGTTTTTGCCTAGCTAGCAAGTGTCTTAGAGCTCTGACAGTGCCTTTTGCTTGCCTGCATGAAGAAAGGAGAAGGGTTTGTGAATGTGTGCAGAAACCAACCTGCTGTACAAAGGCAGGATTTATATTTGTTGCTCTGCCCACTTTTAACTTTGGCCCCTCCCATCACTGGCATGTGGTGCCTTGGAGGTTGCCAAGAAAGGAATTCAGCCTTGAGCCCCTGACATACAGAGTATAACTTTGTTTCTGCAACTGCCAGTTTCTACCACTTAGTTAACCATTACAGGTATGCCCAAGCAGACATAAAGAAGTTTAAAAAGGGGGGCAAATGCAACTCGGATAAGAAGTGTGTTTCAGATTCAGGGCACTGGGTCCCATTTCTCATGCTCACATCAAAACACCATTCAATGGCACTGAAAGCAAGGCCTCTGAAACCCCAGAGTTCAGACAGGTCTATCTGGAAACAGTATAAGTACTTAATACCAACCTGTGGGCCATTTAGGGCTTTTAAGGTAGCATGGGGACTTTATGCTGAGTCAGGAAACAAATAGGTAATAAAGGAAGTTGCTATTGCATCAGAGTTATATGTTCCCATCTGCCAGTGCTGCTGCATTTTGGATCAGCTAAGGTTTCTGAAGTATTAAAGGTAGCTCCATGTGGAGATCATTGCAACAGTCCAACCCAGAGGTATCTACAACATGGATAACCGCTGCCCCAAATATGCCTTCTCAAGGAAAAGTTGCAGCTGGCAAATCAATCAGAACTGATAAAAGGGACTCCTGGCCACTGCAGCCACAAAGGGAGGGTACTAGATTCAGGAACATCTTCCCAAATGGAGTGAAACCCCATCCCAAACAGGCTGAATGGACTCCCCAGAACACCAGCTCCCCGCAACATAAATGAACTATTAGCACTCAAAACCCAACATGGGGAAATGTTATTTTTTGGGGTGGGGATGAGGCCTGAAGGTTGCATGAACTTATTTTAATTCCCTCCCCCCTTTAAAATATCTGAAGTTTCTGCATGAGAGAGAATGAATGTGCATGAATGCATCCGGAGCAATCAGCGTGAAGTGCCTTTGGCTACATGAGGGGATTCCTGTTAGTCATAAGTTTAAAAGAGGGATCAAGGAAGCAGCCGAAACAGAGCCCAGGGCTAGCTCATTGCATCATTTGAAAATAGCTCAGACTCGTTCCTGTGCAGGCTGGAGGGATTCTTAGCCCACTCCCCACAGTAGGGACATCAAGAGAGACCATGCCAGAGTCCTCTTTCCATTGCTTAGTCCTTGGTTTGTAGAAGAGAGTCAACAGCCGAGGCATATAAGGGAAGACCTCCAAGAAAGCCCCTGTCCACCCTGGTGAAAGCAGCAAGTGCACAGAGCCCTAGGAGAAATGGATTGATTGCCAGAGTGCCACTTATTATGCTCTCATGTTCTCCAAATGCATGGCTGGTGTAGGTTAAGCAGCTATCAGGTAAACCAGCTGGTGTAGGTAGGGCAAAATGCGGAGCTAGCTCACATCGCCCCCTCACTCGTGCTTTGATCCCTGTCATGTGATTCCCATTTGTAATGTGAACCCATTCAACCTGAACATCTGAACATCCCATTTTGGTTGTGTGGATCTGCCCTGGGTGTCTAGGGAAGCAAGATATGTGGGGATGGTTTTCTTTGAGAACAAAGCAGAATGTGAAGAATTAAGAAGGAGGATGACTGCCTTTATGTATCCATTCTCTAAAATCTCATGCGATTTTATTCCAGTGATAGGCAGGTAGTCCTTTTTGTATTCCTTTTTCAATAATAAAAAAACCCTCTCGATGTGAGTCAGAACTATAGGCAGTAGCAGCCCTGACAATTTATGACATGCTGTTTGCCTGAAGCTTTTCAGGAGTGCATGTAGATAATTTCCTAATCCATTATTACCAAGCAGAGTTGACACTTTCCGCTGCATTAATTAAGCAGATGCAACAAAAATGGGCTGCTTGTCTATACAACAACATTTTCAGTGCTTGTTGGTGACATTACTCTTCATTCGAGAAGCAAAGCGATGGGGCTTTGGGAAGTTGCTTTTCTTTATCTCTTTCTTGTTTAGTTCCTGGATCAGGAGGACATGTTCTTTGTATTTCACAAAATGCTTCCTGCTTTATTTTTTAAAAGCAGAAACACTCTTTATTGCAAGCCTGCTTTTGAAAAGAAAAGAAAAAGATGGTATAAATTAGATTGTTACATTTTAATTTAACCCGTTGCATCTTACAAATGCACAACTCGAATCTTGGAACCATTGAAGCAGAGGGGTACTGGGTTTGAACTGGGTTGACACACATTTTCTCAGATCCTAGGTGAGACAACCACAGCAAAAATATTGTGGGCCCTCTGCTGGGCCCCCAGCTCCTTCAAACAGACAGCTATGAAGGCACCAGAATAAAACACTGCTGGTAGTTTTTAATGTGATACTACCCTTCTGAATAGGGACCCGGGTGGCGCTGTGGGTAAAACCTCAGCGCCTAGGACTTGCCGATCGCATGGTCGGCGGTTCGAATCCCCGCGGCGGGGTGCGCTCCCGTCGTTTGGTCCCAGTGCCTGCCAACCTAGCAGTTCGAAATCACCTCCGGGTGCAAGTAGATAAATAGGTACCGCTTTATAGCGGGAAGGTAAACGGCGTTTCTGTGTGCTGCGCTGGCTCGCCAGATGCAGCTTGTCACGCTGGCCACGTGACCCGGAAGTGTCTGCGGACAGCGCTGGCTCCCGGCCTATAGAGTGAGATGAGCGCACAACCCTAGAGTCTGGCAAGACTGGCCCGTACGGGCAGGGGTACCTTTACCTTTACCCTTCTAAATATGGCCATTTGTACCTACTCCAGAACTGGTGTGTCATCAACAGTTAAAACAAAATTGGCAATATCTTCTGCCCCATAGCAAACTGCTTCTGGAAGATTGATTCATATCTCTTTAATGATTTTGGTCTACCTGGGTTTGCAGTGGGCAGGTGCAAAACAGGGCAGGGCTCCTCCACCTTGTTGGGTAGGAGAGGAAATTTCAGCAGGTTATGCTAGTGATAACTGCCAAGTTTCCTTCTACCTTGATTATGGATCCCACTACCAGATGCAGACACTGAGCATCATAAACCTGGGTTACAGTTAAGCACTTTCTCCCTTAAACTTTACTGAAATCCTAGATGATGGATTGTCCTCTTTGTCATATGCTATTGGGTGGAGAATTTTAGCATCATCACCCCCACTTGATGTACTTCTGGGTCCAGAAAAGGAGGTAGCAGCTATCCATTGTCTCTTTCTCTCTCAGGTCATTGGGCAGGAGAGGCTGTTCTTGTTTGATTCTCAGGCTTTCATGGGTGGTGGTGGGACTACTTCCCATGTCAACTCTTTCCCTCTTGCTACTTTTCTTTCTACTTCCTGCTACCTTGGAGTTCTGCCTTCTGTTGTAGCTGTCTTACTGTCCATAGTAGTGATGGCAGAAAGGAATAGAGGGCTATGAACAAGGACAGAAGAAAGTAAGAAAAGCCTTGTTGGATCAGGTCAAATACCCATGTAGTCCATCATCTTGTTCTCAAAGTGGTCAACCAGATGCTTATGGGAAGCAGTGGAACTCAGGGAAGAGCCAACCCATGGCACAATTAAGAATTGGAATAGGGCAAATCCACTCGCCCCTACTCCTTTTTATGAACACACTGCTCTGTTCTTTATTATTGGCACGTTGATGTTGACATTTCCTTTAGGTATGCTAGCGCTTGCATGTTCTCCGACTCTCCACCAAGCACTCACAGCGGAAACTCAACCTGGTAGTTTTAATTAGGTAGTAAGCCATGGTAAATGCATAAAGGCATAATTATTCAGGTGTTCTGCTCTGTGTTAAATCAACATGGGAGGGGGACAGGGAGAATGAGCATGCTTGCTCTGAGCCCTCTCACCATTCCTACTGACCTCCACGATTTGGAGGGATATCTTCTGCAGCAAGGAGCTTGTGCTTTTAGGGTAGACTCTCTGCAGAATGTAGAACCATGATTTCCCTGAATTTTAAATTACACAGGTATCTTAATTGAGGCTCCCTAACTCAGAAGTTATCCATCCAGCTCTTGAAGGGAAATGGAGATAGCGACAGGGGATTGGAACTAACATGCCTGTACTCATTGAATAGTGCTAGTGGTGTGCAGGATGTATGAAAATTGTCCTGAATGATTTTATCAGTCATCTGCTAAAATCTTGACTGGCCTTCTTCACCTCACCTTGAGCTGCATCAATCTCTTGGGCAAAATCAAGGGAAATTGTGGGCAGATACTGATAGAGCAGATGGTGGCTTTTTGTATTTGGCCTATACGGAGCGGTGTGCAAGTAGCCCAGTTGCATCTGTCAGTGGACTTCAGAAAGACTGGTGGTTTCCCAGTTCTGCACCTCTGTACCTCTTCATGTGAGAGGTGCTATACGGCATTGCACATGAATGATGAGGGTTGTGTGAAGATAGCATACCTTTAAATTAATTAGCATTTCTACTATATTCAATGCTGTAAAGACCTTTGAAGTCTTTACCAACTTGACTGTTCCTGTCCCAGCAAGTAAATTGCACGTATGAAGGTGCCTTAGGAAGAGGCCAGTGGTCACTCTAGGCCAGGCATGGCCAAACTTGGCCCTCCAGCTGTTTTGGGACTACAACTACTCTCATCCCTAGCTAACAGGACCAGTGGTCAGGGATGATGGGAATTGTAGTCCCAAAGCAACTGAAGGGCCAAGTTTGGCCATGCCTGCTCTAGGCTAATGTTCCAGGTCATGCAAATCTAAATATTTATGGAGCAGTGTGGAACTATGTTGTGGGAAAGTGTCTACCGTGTTACAACCACCACCTGGCTTCCAATTCTTTCACCAAGTTTGCAGTTGGTAAAATAAAAATAAACACCCCAAATCTATTTTATCAGTCACAAACCATAAATAGCCACAATGAGAGATTTGCATTACTTAGAAAGGAAAAGATTTTGGGCTCAATTCAGGCAGAGTTGCCTTTGAGCAAGAGGTCACTGTGTAAGAATTCAAAGGGGCACACAATTGCAGCAGGTACCAGGAGGTGAGCACTCACTTGTTGCTGACAATACTATTCTTTATTGCATCTCTACCCTACCTTTCTTCCAAGGACCTCAAGGTAGTGTACCGCTCCCCATTTTGCCCTCAAAACCACCCTGTGAGGTAGGTTAGGCTGAAAGTGAGTGACCACCATAAGGTCACTCAGTGAGCTTCATGGCTGAATGACCTCCCAGATCCTATTCTGATCCTCTGTTACACTGTCTCTCCATTTGCTCATTTATAGTTTCATCCTTCATTGGTTGACATGCCCAGAAGACCACTCATTAACCCCTTTCTCTGCATTTAACTGGATCTTCAAAAACTCCTGCTGCGCCTGGAAGCTTATTGCCTAATTAGGCAATCTATAGTTAATCTACAATTAACCTCAGAAGATTTCACAAAGGAGTCGATAGTTTCAGAGCAGATGTCAAACAACAAAATGAGATTGAATTTAAGGAAACTGAACATATAATATAAACCTGTGGAATTTGGACAGATTTCAGAAACTTCATTCAGGAAATGATTTCTGTTAGAGGAAGCAAGTCCTCTGCAGAGCAAGCACCTTACGTCTGATTAATTTCTCCGCTCCCCACAAAAAAATACTGAGCAGAGATCGTGAAATTCGGTAATTAAGTAAATTATAAGCAGATGAATATAAAGCATACGAAATCCATACTGTTCCTAATAATCTCTCCTGCTGCTGTTTTCAATGCAGATGTTTGCATTGGGAACAGCAGGTACCTTCAGGGACACATTACTACATTACTGGAAAATTTGGCAAACGGGAGAGGTTCAAAGGGAACTCGTAGATTTTGGTCTTGTGCTGGCAAGTGTGAGAATGAGCCAAAGCAAAGTATTTAATGAGTGGATCAAAAGTACTGAGATTTAATACACCACTTACCATTTTATAAGGAAATAAAACTTTTGGTCTCTCTGCCCCCTCCCCCTCCCCAGGGTTTTTCTCTAGGGTAATTAGAACCACATAACCGACGAAATATCCAAACTCCAGAAAAGCTTAAGAGATTAAGGGGAACAAGCTAAAATCCTTGTTTTTACAGATGAAGTTTTATAAGAAAATGAGTAAAGCTTCAGTGGATTCAATCTGGCCGGCTAATGCTGCTGCCCACTTAGAATTGGAGTTGCCAATTAAGTAACTTGAAAATAATAATAATAATAATAATAATAATAATAATAATAATAATAATAGGAAGAGGCTGGACTTGAGCTGAGTGGCCTACAGGTGTTATAGGTATCTAGAGATTCCTAAATTATCTGGTCCTTCCACTGGGAGCATCACACAGCAGTAATATTTAGGATGTGTAAGCACATAGTGGCACAGCAATAAATGCCTGTCAAGGAAAGATACATTTTTTTTTGGGGGGGTCATAAGTGCGTGATTAGGGTCCCATTAGGAAATCTATGAAACTGTCATGGCACCAGAAAAGATCCACAGAAGAAAAATGGGTTACCCCAAAAACAGTAGGCAGCTTGTTCAGCATCATGGATATCCAATGATGCTGAATGTTAGAAGATTCTGTATAGATGAAAGAAAGTACTTCTTGGTGGAATGCCAAGTTGGACTATGGAACTTGCTCCCACAGCAGGCAGTGACGGCCACCAACTTGCGATGGCTTTAAAAGAGGATTGGACAAATTAATGATGAATAAGTCTATCAATAATAATAAGTCCAGCTTATTTAACTTATATGCAGAATTCATCATGCGAAAGGCTGGGCTGGATGAATCCCTAGCTGGAATTAAGATTGCCGGAAGAAATATCAACAACCTCAGATATGCGGACGACACAACATTGATGGTAGAAAGTGAGGAGGAATTAAAGAACCTTTTAATGAGGCTGAAAGAGGAGAGCGCAAAATATGGTTTGAAGCTCAACATCAAAAAAACGAAGATCATGGCCACTGGTCCCATCACCTCCTGGCAAATAGAAGGGGAAGAAATGGAGGCAGTGAGAGATTTTACTTTCTTGGGCTCCATGATCACTGCAGATGGTGACAGCAGCCACGAAATTAAAAGACGCCTGCTTCTTGGGAGAAAAGCAATGACAAACCTAGACAGCATCTTAAAAAGCAGAGACATCACCTTGCCAACAAAGGTCCGTATAGATAAAGCTATGGTTTTCCCAGTAGTGATGTATGGAAGTGAGAGCTGGACCATAAAGAAGGCTGATTGCCGAAGAATTGATGCTTTTGAATTATGGTGCTGGAGGAGACTCTTGAGAGTCCCATGGACTGCAAGAAGATCAAACCTATCCATTCTTAAGGAAATCAGCCCTGAGTGCTCACTGGAAGGACAGATCGTGAAGCTGATGCTCCAATACTTTGGCCACCTCATGAGAAGAGAAGACTCCCTGGAAAAGACCCTGATGTTGGGAAAGATGGAGGGCACAAGGAGAAGGGGACGACAGAGGACGAGATGGCTGGATAGTGTTCGCCAAGCTACCAGCATGAGTTTGACCAAACTGTGGGAGGTGGTGGAAGACAGAAGTGCCTGGCGTGCTCTGGTCCATGGGGTCACAAAGAGTCGGACACGACAAAATGACTAAACAACAACAAAGTCTAACAATGGCTGCTAGCCATGATGCCCATGCTCTGCCTCCAAGGTTTGAGTTGTCATGCTTCCAAATACAAGTTGCCAGAAACCGCAGGAGGGGAGAGTTTTCTCGTGCTTGGATTCTGATTGTAGGTTTCTCACAGGCATCTGGTTGGCCACCGTGAGAACAGGATGCTGGCTTAGATGGGCCATTGGCCTGATCTAGCAGACTCTTTCTTACGATCTTATTTTTTGCGTTCAGCACTCTTAACAATACAACAACCCCCCCCCCTCAATTGGGAGGAGCAGTAGGCACCGTCTGAGGGCACCATGGGTTAATATGCACCATATGTATTTCATGGGAAAGTGCATAAAAGTGCACATATTTATGCAATAACACACAAAACATTCATATTAGGAAAAATGCCCACTGAAATGCTGATTTTCAAGGGCTTTGTCTAAACATAACCCCCTCCCCCTCAAAAAAGAGTGCAAAGTGATGCAGAAATGGGGCAAGTTAGGACTGGAAAAACAAGAAATGGGGAGGGGGGGAATGGATACCCCATAAAGACGATTCAGCTTTCCAGATTCATTTTGCCTTGCCGATAAAGCTGCTGCCTTAGTTGACCCCCAAGGCTTGTCTCAGTTGTTCCCTTCGCTATTTGCAGCTCTTGTTTCATGGACAAAGCCTTGCCAGAAGATGAATGAATGCAGTGGAGAGAAATGCTATGATTCATATTCTATAACTTTCCCTCTGTAACAAACAAAATACATCATAAGGAACCTGCCTTGAAGTTGTAAGTGAGAGTGTAAACCGTGCCGAAGAAAATGGTATGTAATAGCTTTGAAATGTTTAAAATGTTAACTTTCCCAGAAACTCGCAAGAAGAGGTAGGCAGAAAGTTGTTCATAGGTTTTACTTTTAAAGGTTTTGAATAGCATTGAGCTGAAATGCCTCCCCCATTGCCCCAATTTTACCACCCTTTTCTTGGATTTGAGGTGCAGGTGCTTAAGGAAAAGCAGTGGCCTTGCTAGATTCTTAAAAATCTCAGGGCACAGGCCCACAACACGGGGGAGATTTGGTGAAATGACCACTCCCACACCCAACTCCAGATAGGAAGGAGAACTTCAAGAGGTTACTTGTGCCCACATATAGCTTTGCCCATTTCTTTTAGTGCACTATCTCGGTGGTATTATAGCTGGGCTGCAACTTGATGCATACAAATTCCTTGTGTACTGAATATTACTGTATGCTTGTTCTTTCGTTGCATGGTTGATACTGGGCGTCCCCTCCCCTCTTTTCTGTGAGAGATTTAGAAAATTAAAGAAACAAAAACCCACTTGTCAGGTACACACAGAGCAGGGATTGCCAGGTGCACAGATTGATGTTCTCCACTAAGGGGCGAAACCCGAAGGTCAGCTAGATGGCAGACATTAAATTAGATATTAAAACAGATGGTGTGAGCATTTACTATTCCTCCAGGATTGACGAGTGTATTACTGAGTGCTATGTAAAAATGCCAAACCTATCCTTTGGAACTGAAGGAAAGCTTAACTTCCCTAAACCTGCATTTGTCTTAAAATGAAATATTCATGTTTTCGTTGGATTATTTTTCAAGTCTGCGAGAGTTGTTTCTTGCAAAGCCACTAACTCCCTCCATGGGAAATGTGTGTGACATTCTACTTCCAGCAGAAATCCAGGAATGTTATGTTGCCTTCTGTAAAAATTTCACAGGGTCACAAACCTTCAGATGTGTCCCTCCTCTGCTCCTGGGATTAATGGACCTTTTCACGGCTCACTCTACTGCCACCATCCCAGAAGTATTTGCCAAGCAAAGCAGAAAGCTTCCTGCCCCATGCACCCCATCTTATATTTCCTTCACTTCCCCTATGGATGTGAAAAGGAATCAATATGAGAAACCCCACATGTATCTGCTTTACAAGCAGAACAAAGAGAAAGAAACAAAGGCATGCTCTTGCCCGGAAAAAATACCTCCTAGCGAAGAGTGAAAAATGGAAACCTCTTGTGTTTGGGGCAGGGAAAATAATAAAGCTAAGCAAAAGTTCAAGGTGGGAGTCTGCAGACGGTCACTGTTTTGCCGGAGAGATTCATGTGCATATTGGAAAATTTTAGGTTTGCAAAATTAAAGTGGATTAATGTGCTCTGTTTCCCTAGCACTACAAATCCACCTTAAGAAAGAAATGGAATTTTTCTCTGGTTAGGAAAGTGATGGGGGAAAGCTTTGAAAATGTGGGGTGAATGAAGGATCATTGGGAAGATGTATAAACGCTCTGCAAGCAAACTAGTATAAAAGCAAGGATACATGTTTACTGCCTTATAACCTCCGGGCAAGCAGGTCAGAATGAATAAAGACTGGATATAACATGACTTCTGCATAAGCTTTGTTCAAGCAAATCAAGATGAATGCCCAATTAATAGATTGTCTGGAGGAGACCTGTTTTACAGGACATTCACAAAGGTGGATCTATGAAAGCATGACCAGTTTGGCCGCACTGGGTGCAGAGCTCCTGATTGTTAGGAGCATACTACTCTCATGTAGGACCCTGGTAGAGACACATATCCGACTGGCATGTTCTCTCCCTCCTGGTTGGTCATTCGGGAGCTTCAAAAGCTTTCTTTTGCCTGAACATCACAGTGACTAATACCAAAAGGCATTAGCATGCTTAGGGATCCACAGAATATTTGCAGTTTGCGTAACAGTAGCACAGCATTTTGGCTAATCTAATTTTATTTATATATAATACACTCGGAGCATTCTGCTTTAGTTCCATTCTCTTTCTCATCAGACAGCAAAGAGAGAAAGGACAAAGGACAATAGTCCCACTTCACGGAACACAGTAATACCAAAACACCCTGTCTCCGTCACTCCCCACACTGTGGAATGAAAACATACACCGTCATGTGATAGACAACAATCCCGTGACTGCAGACACAGGGAATAAATCTCCAACACTGATACGCCGCAGCAGATGGCGCAGCTATGAAGTCCAATGGAAGGCAAGAGGCAGGGTGTGTGTGCTGGATTTTGGCATCTCACAGGGCGCCACTGAAATTTGAGATGCCAACTGACATTCAGTATTGTTTCGAGGGATTTCTTAACATGCCAACATAAAATCTGTCTTATGGTTACTCCCTTTTGAAACAACACAAAATGGTGGCTAGTCCTTGTGCAAAAGTTCTGGCAAAAGCGAGAATCAAGAAAGGAGACACCCTTCCCATATCAGGGTTGTTGAGGGTACAAGATTATCCCCATTGCGTTCTCACTTTGCCAATCATACTCCTGCCTCTTAAAATAGTTTTCAAAGCTCACCGACAGACCTGGAAAACCCCAGAGCTGCTTCTCAATACACCTAAGGAATTATTTCGCTGAGGAAAACAGACAGCATCCGAATGTTGTTATAATTCAGTCTAACAGTTCCTATTTGCTCAGGTCAGCTTGTGGGAAGGGGAGGTGAGTCAAAGTCTGAGGAAGATAACGTTCCCTTGGAAGTTATATTTATATCTGTAAAACTCAAGTAAAAAATCCAAAGAAAGGGGTCTTCAGACACTGGATCAAGTGATTTGATGTTACACAAGGTTTACAAATGTTAACATCTTAGCTGAATGTAAGACCTGCATGTAGATGCTCAAGTAAATAATGTAAGGTTGATGTACTGCATTACATAAGTGTATGAATAAAGCATAATTTCTGATGTAGAATAATTATTTGGTACTTGCATACTTTTCTCACATGAAGAGAAATCACATTATAATTATTTTTTCCGGAATGCAGAAAATGTGCAAAACTAATATGAATGTATTGAAATCTTGCCAATTCTTGTCTCTGTGAGGTTGTTCTGTTTTATTTGGCATAACTGCCAAGTTTTATAAAAAGATGTTGACAATAGGCTCTGGCAATCATTTGAAAGCAAGTAGTCAGTTTGAAATAAAGCAATTGTGAAAGGGGGACAAAATATATCACAAATTTTATTGGGAATACTAAAAACATTTCCTCCTGTTTGTTGTGATGAATTTGTTCTTAAACACTGACTTACTGATGGGCTTGCTTACTCCACTTTCTAACTGGACAATATCACAGGATTCTGTACCATGTAATGGTTATTATAATGCCTTACAGTGCTTATAGGTCTACTCAGGAGTCCAAGTTCAGGGATACATGCTCCTAGATAAGAAGATACAGGATTGCTCTGTAAGATTTATCAACCTTTCCTGCATGGAGATGCCAGCTTTTAAACATGGTTTAAAGGCTTCCCGCCTCCCTGCACCCCAGCGCGCTAAAGTTACCATTTAAAATCTAAATGTAGGTTGGGAGTTTGTGGAAAATAAGTATATTATGACTTTTTTGTATTGGATCGGATAATTATAAGGTGTGTGATCTTTATTGTATATAATGGTGCCTCCGAAAAATGTTACATATCATTTTGGAAGACAAACACCAGTGTCAAAGCAATGATTCTTCAACATCAACTTCGATGGACTGTTCATGTTGTTTGGATGACTGATTATCGCCTTTGAAAGCAACTACTTTATTCCCAACTTAAGAATGGAAAGTGTAATGCCAGTGGACAGCAAAAGAGGTTTAAAGACGCTCTCAAGGCAAATCTAAAAAAATGTGATAAACACCGACAACTGGGAAACACTGGCCTGCGAGTGCTGCAGTTAGAGAACAGCCTCTACCAAAGTTGTCATGAACTCTGAAGAAGCACAAACTCAGGATGAAAGGGAGAAATGAGCTAAGAGGAAGGCACGTTTGGCAAACCTTCAGTGTGATCAACTCCTGCCCGGAAACCTATGTCCCCAGTGTAGAAGGACGGTGGATTCAGAATTGGCCTCCACAGTCACCTACAGTCACACTGTTAAGACCATATTCATGGAAGACTATCTTACTTGGCTACAAGTGATCGCCAAAGAAGATACTTTGTTGTTGTGAACTGCCTTGTGTACTGTAATATAGAAAGGCAGTATACAATTTAAAGGTGAAATAAAATGAAGTAGCTTGAACATGACAGGGAAGCTTATGAAGCTGTGGATGCCTTGGGTAGGCGAGGACTACTGTAAAAATGGTGGGGGGGGGGCTGATTTCACTGTAACAGACTTCTGCTGCAGTTGCATAGTCTAGGGTTTTCCCATTTCTGTAGTGTTTGAGCTTACAACAGAGCAGTGAAGTGGGCCATCATTTCTGCACGTTAAAAAGGAGAAACTGAAGTTGAGGGACTGCAGTCTGTCTGACACAAATCAGTGGTGGCGGAGGCAGGACTTGAACCCAGATCTCACACCTCATTAGCTACCAGACTCCTGTGGCTCACAAACCGAGACGGATAACTCTGGAAGCAGACAATTTGAGGGCAGGTAGCACACAACTAGGGATGAAGCAGACCAGTTGCTGTGGCTCTGACAGCAGAGAAATAATTCTGTTTTCTCTCCTGTCATAACATCTGCACAGTGTTGCCCAGAGGAGCTCTTCAGGATGGTGAGTAGCCTAATTAATCCAGGCTGTCTGGCCTTAGACTCTGAATCATATTTGGTTTGCGGGTGTGGGGGCTGGGCGAAACCACTCATTCATTTCATTTTTGCTTAGTTTGGGATCGCCAGTAGTAAAATGACATAGTTGCCCTGTATATTTCAACTAGTGGATGCCGCCAACTTATGTAGAAGGGATGACCAGAGTAATGCAATTAAGTAATCTACACCCATGCCATTTAGTATAGACAGGCAACTGGTTTGGTTTACAAACATATCCCTTTGGGAGGCTGTACTGTTCAAAGACCTTAACTGTGTGGCTCTCATTCAGAAATCATTTTGTGCCTGATCTTCAGCTTTCCCTTTTCAGATAAGATGCACCTTCAGAAAGATCTAGAAAGTACAAACTAGCTGCTTTGGCTTCTGTTACCGAACATGGAATGCAAAGTATTCGGAGCTCATGATAGCTGCTTAAGACACTATTGATCATGAATTCCGTTGGCCTGAGTTGTGCAGTCTAATGTTCCAATCAGAGGGCAATCTCTGAAAACTCTGTATCAGAACCGTCTTTTTCCACGTTTCACAGTTCACTGCCATGGCTAAGCAATTCGTTCATAGGCTCCTTGTAGCTGAAAAGGGAGTTAACTGAAGTTGCAACCTGTCTATGGATATTGTACTAAGGTACGCTGAAGAAACAGTATACTGGGAAGCCTGGCATAAGATTATCTCTGACGAGGGTTCATTATATTCCTGAGACATTATATATCCTATTGTTCCCTTGGGGAAAGGTGTAGTTCCTCCATGTTTGTCAAGTAGAGTGTGCCTTTCAGGCACAAGCAGAACTGTTATTAATAATAAAAAATGCACCAATTATCCTTAAAAGCCTTGATATGTTACACATTTATTTTTTTAAAAGCAATACCTGCCACCAAGTGGAAACCTTTTATCATTTCACCAATAGTTAAAGACAATTTTGTGTATTAGATACACGACTGTGTATTAGATACATGACTTTTGTTCAGTCATCAGATAGTACCAAAGAAATGGGGGACAGGGTGGGGCGGGGGAGAGGCACAAGGGAATATGAGCACAGAATTTTCTTCTCTTTATTTATTGTAGTCTCCCCTCCCTGTTCTTATAAAGCTTATCTGATGAAATTACTGAGGGACAGTTAAATCCCCTGCCCCCTTTTGTATGCATTTTATTCAACATACTGTGGTAAACTTTTTCAGCCAAAAAATGACACAGAGCTCTTTTTCTCTTTCGGATCTTGTTAGCTTAAACATCTTCTGGCATAGAATCATAGGTCCTATGTCTACTCCCAAACCTCTTAGGTCTTATCAATTTCAATGGGAATGTGAAGCACACACTTAACCCTCCCATTGAAATGGGGCTTTAAAAAGCTTAACTTTGGCTCAATTCTGCAAGGCATGTTGATGATGAAAGAGTGTTGTATCCAAAGTGGAAAGTAAACTTACACAACTAGCTCAAACTCACCTTAATTTTTTTTTTACAACAACAACAACATTGTTTCCAAGTGAACCACGGGATCAATTTTATTCATTTATTTGTTTTTTATACCACTTTGCAGGATCACAAATCTCAGGTGGTGCCAGTCCCATCTGAGAAGAGAGTCACATTCCTGTATCTGCTGTGTAGAGTCCCAGGAGACCATCAACGTTACAAGCGACACAGGCCAAGTCTTGGGACAAGAAGATGACTTTAGATCCTGCTGGCAAAAGCAGCCACAGAAGATATTGTCTTGCAGGGGCCTACAGCTAACCGAAGCCTTACATAAGCTGACAAGACCCAAAGTGTGGAAAGCTCCATCTCTCTGGTGGAGCTGGCTAGCTGGCTGGTTAAGTGGCTTTTACCCTAAGGTTGCCATATTTCAAAAAGTGAAAATCCGGACACAAGTTGTTTAGCTTTTTTGGCAAAATTGCAAAAAATTGAACTTGTTTTCTGGAAAATGGGCAAAACTGACACTGCTGAGATGGATTGCCATATGTCTGGATTTCCCTGGACATTTTGCCAATTTCCATGTGGACACTGCTTGTGAATGCAGAATTATGGGTATGTCCAGGAAATTCCAGATGTATGGCAAACATATTTTACCCTAGTGCAGTCTTTGAGATCTGTGAGGCTGGTAAGGCAGAAGTACCACAAGGGAAACCACAAGGTACCACGGGCAGAGGTACCACAAGAGGATGTTGATAGGACTGTGACTTCCAGCCAGGAGCACCCAGAACAAGATTTTAACAGCCAGCCACCCTCGGCAAAAGTCCTCCCTTGCACATAGCAAGGTCTCTGGGTCACGACCTGCAGTTGCTTTGTTAAAAGGGGGCATGTGAAGAGGGCCAAAGAGAAAGGCTGCATCCTAACACAGTGCTCAAATTATTGTGAGGAGGAGATGGGTGGGCCTTAAGGAAATGCAGAAGCCCCACCCCTAGACTCTCCCCTCTCCCCAGTTTTAGCCAAATCGTGACTCTCTTTTCAGCCTTGTGAAAACAATTGCTATGGAAAAAGTACTTGGTCTTGAATTCAAGCCCTGACCTCTGACCAGGAATGGGTGGTGCTGTGGGGTGGAGGTGCTTACCTGACCTCTTGACAGCTAAGTCTCTGCTGCTCACTGGAAAGGAGAAGCTTGGTGAGACAGCAGGGAAGTTAAAGGTAAAGGGTAAATGGACCCCTGACCATTAGGTCCAGTTGTGACCGACTCTGGGGTTGCGGCACTCATCTCACTTTATTGGCCAAGGGAGCCGGTGTACAGCTTCCGGGTCATGTGGCCAGCATGACTAAGCCGCTTCTGGTGAACCAGAACAGCGCACGGAAACGCCGTTCACCTTCCCGCCGGAGTGGTACCTATTTATCTCCTTGCACTTGGACATGCTTGCTAGCTGCTAGGTTGGCAGGAGCTGGGACCGAGCAACAGGAGCTTACCCCGTTGCGGGGATTCGAATCAGCGACCTTCTGATCAGCAAGTGCTAGGCTCTGTGGTTTAACCCACAGCGCCACCCGCGTCCCAGCAGGGAGGTTAGCATGGTGCAAACCCCCCAGCAGAGCTAATCCAGGACTCCAACCAGTGCATTTGCACCATCCTAACCACCCTGACAGGGACGCAGGTGGCGCTGTGGGTTAAAGCCTCAGCGCCTAGGACTTGCCGATCGAAAGGTCGGCGGTTCGAATCCCTGCGGCGGGGTGCGCTCCCGCTGCTCGGTCCCAGCGCCTGCCAACCTAGCAGTTCGAAAGCACCTCAAGGTGCAAGTAGATAAATAGGGACCGCTTACCAGCGGGAAGGTAAACGGCGTTTCCGTGTGCGGCTCTGGCTCGCCAGAGCAGCGATGTCACGCTGGCCATGTGACCCGGAAGTGTCTCCGGACAGCGCTGGCCCCTGGCCTCTTAAGTGAGATGGGCGCACAACCCCAGAGTCTGTCAAGACTGGCCCGTACGGGCAGGGGTACCTTGACCTTTACCTTTAACCACCCTGACACCTCAAGCCCAGTAAGAAGTAGCAACTCAGGTGCCAGTAGGTCAGATAAGCACCTCAGTTCCACCATGCTGTCTGATACTGCTTCTAACTCTGAGACCCATGGCTTAGGTTTTCAGTGGGCGAACTGGGCTGGAGCAGAGACCTCATTCCTAGGTTTAAGACCCATCACTTTTTATTATAACTATGTAGCAGGTGGAAGGAGTATGATGGAGAGCTGAGATCCCTTGCCAATATGTGTGATTCTAGCAGTTATTTAATGGATTGGAGGCCAAGGCAGCAGCTTTACGTGACACCTCAAATTAAAACAGAATGGAGCGTATATACACTTCTGAAATTCATCTGTTATATCTTGATAGTGTGATACTGATTATATCAACATCTACCTAGGTTTTAAGAATTTTAAGGCATAATCTGTTTTATTCTGCTTGCCTGATCTTCCACACTGGTCTTTGTGTTTCATCTTTTTTGTTTGCTGCGGTGAGTAAAAATGAAGGTCTACACTTGTCACAAAAGGATGACATATTAAAAGAAAGGGTTGACAGAGCATATAAATAACATGAAAATGAGGGAAGTTCCTGGGCAACATAAAAAATATGAGGTGAGATAAGGCACTTTGATAAATACCACACTTCAACAGAAAAATGATTTTGAAGGAATTGGATCCTTCAAGTAGCAGATTTGACTGCCCTACCAGTCTTCAGGCATTATAATTTAAAGTAATGCAAACAAAATAATTCATTATCCATGTCAGAATACCTTGGGTGCTTCAATGTGCCATTTTTACTTTTATTTTTAAAGCTGATTTTCTGCAACACATTTCTCCATGAATTACACATGGAAGGCCCAGAGAAGATTTTGTGTACAGCACTATTTCCTGCCAAGTGTTGCTTTTCTTTAAACGTTTCAAAACTTTAAAGAGGTCTAGCATTACAAAGCAGAAGGGAGCAATGGCTGACCTTAAAAATGAAGCATTTTGCATGCTGCACCCAGGATCAAGCTGCAGGGCATCTTGTTAAGAACTATTCAATAAGCAAAACAAGCACTCTGTGTCAGGATGGCTAAATATGACTTCATAGCGTGTTGTATTGCTGCTATGAGTCAGTGGTGATGGGGGATGGGGATGGGAAACGTCCAATTATTTGCCACCTATCTCCTCCCCAGATCCTGACCATGCCATTCAAAAGTAGCACCCTACATTCAAGGAAATCCTCTCTCCCCCCTCTCTCCCCCTCTCCCCCCTGCCCCCACCATTTAAAGTATAAAACAGAAATAACCCCATAATTGACTGTTAATATCTGGTAAACACAAGGGACGCAGGTGGCGCTGTGGGTTAAAGCCTCAGCGCCTAGGGCTTGCCGATCGAAAGGTCGGCGGTTCGAATCCCTGCAGCGGGGTGCGCTCCCGCTGCTCGGTCCCAGCGCCTGCCAACCTAGCAGTTCGAAAGCACCTCCGGGTGCAAGTAGATAAATAGGGACCGCTTACCAGCGGGAAGGTAAACGGCGTTTCCGTGTGCGGCTCTGGCTCGCCAGAGCAGCGATGTCACGCTGGCCACGTGACCCGGAAGTGTCTCCGGACAGCGCTGGCCCCTGGCCTCTTAAGTGAGATGGGCGCACAACCCCAGAGTCTGGCAAGACTGGCCCGTACGGGCAGGGGTACCTTTACCTTTACCTTTATCTGGTAAACACAAGTATGATTGTTTATCTTTATGCTTACTGAAATTCCAGGTGCTGGAATGGCGAGGCTGCCTCGAATCATCTGTTGGCCATCCTTGGTTTCAAGGAAAGATTGAGAACCAAGCTACAGCTGATGCTAAAGACATAATCAGGAAGACATCTCTTTCAAAATGGCAGCACGTCTCCCACCCCCCTCATTTTCTTCCTTCCCTGGCATGCTCCCAGCAAAAACTGGCCCAACTTTAGTGCATTGGCACCAATAGGAGCTTCTGTCTTGGGCTAACAGAAGTACAGGGGTGAGGTGGGTGAATTTAACTCAACTGTTTCAGGGAAAGAAAGCCTTCTTGCATGCTGTGGACCTTATGAAAATCACCCCCTTATGCCTGTTGTTAATTAATTAACAAAAAACATGACTAACTCTCTCATGATGTGATTAGCAGCTTGTAACAGCTCTGAACAAGCATTTCCCAGAGATGTTTTAGGAATATCCACTGTAGGCACTGTATTGACACTTTGTTAGTGTCAATAAAGCTCTATTTTCTGCTAAGAGCTTCTGGGCTTAGGTCTGATTTATTTTTGTTTTTCCTTCCCTTGTTCCCCATTAAACTTTCTTCTACCAGAATACAACAGTGTGACTCTCCACCCCCAAACCGTAATTTTATTATGCTGGATAGAATGATAGCCTCTTAAGCAATGCAAGAAAACATATACATTATGCTCTCTCTTCATCTAATTCTAAATAAGTTATATAGATTAGTAGCTTTTTAAAAATGGTTTGTTTGTAGATATGATTTAGTCACCTAAATTTGGTAGTACTTCTTATTTTTACAACGTGAGACGTGATTTAAATGGAGAAGCAGCAAGAATTCCTTTCACATGCAAATAAGTTCATTAAAGCAGATCAATATGTTGGGTTGTTCTATAGAGTACCATTAGTATTACAGCTAAATAAATATTTTATGTAAGCACGGCCTTTTCCAACCTAATATTTTGAAAGAATCAAGGGGATTACCAGAATATTTGCTTGTAAAGCAGGAATCTACATGTGCTTTCAGCGAAGCAGTTTTAATCACCGACTGTCAACTATAATATTTCAACATATGTACTCCTTCAATGGCAGGAAATTACAGGATTTTAAGGTCTGGGTGTGGGGTAGGTAGTGACTGAATATATGAACATTTTAGGTGTGTGCCTCCTGTTACAACATGCAGAAAGTATGCTTACATTGGCTGACACACACACACACACATACACACACATCTTGGAATGTGCTTTGGGACTCTGGGAAAAATAGATAAACCATCTAAACGGTGAAATTCATTTGCTGTTAAGTCACCTAAAGGTACTAACTGTGCATAGCACTTTGGGAAATGTAATGTGAAAGCAGAATGTCAAATAAATTATTGGATTTTCTCCCCTGATTCTACCTAAATGACCTAGAAGTGCAAATCATTTGTGTGTGTGTGTGTGTGTGTGTGTGTGTGTGTGTATCTCACACCAATTGGTTCTTGCTTGAAGACTGTACCACAGCACGAAAAACTTCATCTGTGCTCAGTGATGTTTTGCCCTCAGCAAGTAGTGCCAGTTATAAAGACAGGAAGAGACTGTGGTAATTAATGATAAACGGAGAAAAATTAAGGAGGGAAGGTTCGCCATTCATATGAGGCCTGCTATAATACTGTAAACATGTAGAAAAATATTGCTGCAAGGCTTTAAACGTGCTCATTTTTAAAAAAGAGAGTACGGTGCAATCATTTGCATGTGTATTTAGATGTGAGTTTCATTCATGCTGTATACAGGCATCTCCCCCTCATGAGTTTGCCATTGTATGAAGGAGGAGAGCGAGGGTCTAAGTACAAAACCATACGAGGTGCCTCTATGAATAAAGATGGTCCCTGGTGCAGATATTCAGCTCCAACTCATGGAGGGCAGCAGGGCTAGGTCATCAGAAATGTGATAGAGGAGAAGGAACTCATAAGCCAGCCTTCATTTCTTCCCCTCACATGAGGGGAAATGGCTGAACAGGGCGTTGCTCCCAGGCAAGTGGTTGCAGCCTTAAAGTAGAAGTGTCACTCTACATCCAGAGTCAGAGACAGTGTGCCGCTGAATGGCAGAAGCTGGGAGTCACAGGTGGGGAGAATTCTGTTGGACTCAGGTTCTGCTCACAGCCTTGCCATAGGCATCTGGTTGGCCACTGTGAGAACAGGCTGTTGGACTAGATCAGCTTTTCTCAACCTGTGAGTCCCCAGATGATGTTGAACTACAACTCCCATCACCCCTAGCTAGCAAGGCCAGAGCTCAGGGATGATGGGAGTTGCAGTCCAACAACATCTGGGGACCCACAGGTTGAGAACTGCTGGACTAGATGCACCTTTGGCCTGATGTAGGCGCAGTATCCAGAGGACCGAGGCTCACTGGGCCCCCTCAATTTTTTTTTGAGGGGGCCGAGTCCCTCCATTTTTGAGGTTGAACACAGAGCTGGGCATGGAGCGACATCAGGATATCGTGTGACGTCACGTCAGGCCCCCTTAATATTCTTCCGAAGATGGCGCCTCTGTCTAGCAGGCTAGTCTTATACCACCTTACAACCTGGACACCTTCAGCTGAATAAGTCTAAGTCTCTAAGTCTCTGATGAAACAGAAGGCATCTGTGGCTCCTTCTTATCCCCACCATCCTGGCCCTGTCATCTTCTCCCCAGCCCCAGATGTGTGGGACACCTTGTGTTATGTTGGGCAGGGAAGTGGCGGATGAGAAAGGTTGGGTAGAAATGGGAGGAAGGAACTGTCCCTGGCTTGTTTCTCATTGCATGAAGAGATTGAAAGGTGTGAGTCTATTGTGCAGCTTACCTGTCAAGCCTACTTTAAAGCCACTGAATACACCGATTCCAGGCAGTGTCCTGAGGTAATGCAGTTAACTGTTCATGTAACAATGCTCTATACAAAAACAGTTAACTGTTGCTCCGACTACCTTCAGGTCACTGATGGCTAGGACGGGGATAAGGCTCCTATGTACCTCTCCATCTTCCATATTATGAAATGTTTTTAGTGGTTTTGAATTTTATAATTTTATATTGCTCTGTTTGTGATGCAATGCAGTCCATGCATTCTGAAATTTGCAGGTATGCAATTTCCTGGGTGCAATTGGTTTATGGAGCTCTGAGGCTTTTATGGAGCACTGAGGCTTGCAGTTTAGCTCCGCTTTACCCTTATTTGCATTCTTCCTCTGGGATTACTGAGTACTTTTTGCAGAGTCAGAACAGATAAAAGACGTGGAAAGCTTTCTTTCTTTCTTTCTTTCTTTCTTTCTTTCTTTCTTTCTTTCTTTCTTTCTTTAACTTTGACATGTAGAGGATGGAAAGGGAACCTTGAATGGAGTTAAAAATATGCTTCTGTTTCTGTGGGAAATAGCTTTATATGTGATTATGTGAGTCTCTGTATATGTTAAAGGTGCACAGTTGTGTGTAGGTTTGCCCATTACTCAGACTTACTAAATTATATTGCAAGTCACCTGTCACATGCTGCCAAATAACCCTACTGACATTGCTACTCTCAGGACAGTCAAATAATGTCAAATCACAACTGCTTTGTGTCAAGATACTGGCTGAAGCTGCAAGCCAGCAGTTGGATACTGTTAGATGTTGTCTGCAAGGGCAAATTATTTTCCTGATGGCACAGGCTGATACCCAGTAGTAAGTATTCACAGAAACGCCACTGAATATTCAAACACGTGGAACCAAAACTGAGCTAGATGGGTGGAAGGTATTTCAGCTAAAGGGAGTGTGCTTGTGTGTACATGTACATGAGGAACACACCAATGGGACAGAGCAGGGGGAGAGAGCAGAAAGAGAAGAGTTCCATTGACCAGCAAATTCGAGATCTGAGAGTGAGCTGCTGTATAGATATTATTACCCAATATTACTTGTATAAGTTGGTTTGGGCTTTCAGATGAGCCTCTAAGGTCCAGCCAATAGATAAGACATGACTTGTTAGTGGGATGACCCCCAAATTCCTTTCCCTAAAGAAAATACATATGTCCCCATCATTGCTGACATAGTACTCTTAAATGCGTTTTGCATTCAATTGGCACTTTACTAATTGCTGTGTTGCGGGTTCAGGCAATATGTCCTGAATGTCAGTTTAGAAATCCATTTTTGAAAGTGCAGTAGGTAGCAATGAAGCACACACTCACAAAACTGCACATAATGCAAGGCTTTGCCTATTCCTAGGCTGCATTTCCACATATGCTTGCCACCATTTGATGGGCATCTCACTATCAAAACCACAAAGGGACACATTGATCTTCCTATTGCCCTCTTAATGGCGTTCCCTTCTCATTTTCCTCCTGCCTCAGCAGAACCTTAGAACTAGATACTGTTGCCGCGACTCTTTTGAACCGAAAAGGACAGGCTTCTAAAGAATGAATCTCTCAAGGTGCTGGTGGATGCTATTCTCCTTTTCTGTGTTAATCGGCAAAGCGATAGGAGGGTGTCAAAGCAAAGCTGCCAGCATTGCTTGGCATTCCTACCCGGGCTTTGCTAAAAATTCCAGTCCTCAGCGGATTACAAGGATGGCATTAGAGCTTCAAAGGAGAGCTGGCTTAGCACTGAGCTGTATCTCCTTAGAAGCCCGATCAACTGAGCAGTGCTGGAAAGACCTGCGTCACGCCGCAGCCTTTCATAACGTTGTCCTGATGTGAGATATCTTAATGTGGGAAAGGAAGGCTTAAAAGAAAAGGGAGCAATCAAGTTTCCTGGAAAAAAGACAGTAATGATGATCACCAATCCCCTGCAACCGACATTGTAAATATGAAGATAACATGGTATATACGTCCAGTGTTTGTGGTATGTGATGCAGCAGACAAAGCATCCAAGTTTTAACTTTATGAGTAAAAGCCAAAGCACATTTTCCAAACAGAAAAATGAATCCAAGCAAGGAATTTTTGTACCTATCAGATGCAACTTTTTAACATTCCTCCATCTGGTACGCAGGCTGAGGCCCTACCTGCCTGCGGACTGTCTTGCCAGAGTGGTGCATGCTCTAGTTATCTCCCACTTGGACTACTGCAATGTGCTCTACGTGGGGCTACCTTTGAAGGTGACCCAGAAACTGCAATTAATCCAGAATGCGGCAGCTAGACTGGTGACTGGGAGCAGCCGCCGAGACCATATAACACCGTCTTGAAAGACCTACATTGGCTCCCAGTACGTTTCTGAGCACAATTCAAAGTGTTGGTGCTGACCTTTACAGTCCTAAACGGCCTTGGTCCTGTATACCTGAAGGAGCATCTCCACCCACATTGTTCAGCCCAGACACTGAGATCCAGCACCGAGGGCCTTCTGGTGGTTCCCTCATTGCGAGAAGTGAGGTTACAGGGAACCAGACAGGGGGCCTTCTTTGTAGTGGCGCCCGCCCTGTGGAATGCCCTCCCTTCAGATGTGAAGGAAATAAGCAGCTATCTTCTCTTTAAAAGACATCTGAAGGCAGCCCTGTTTAGGGAAGTTTTTAATATTTAATGCTGGAAGCCGCCCAGAGTGGCTGGGGAAACTCAGCCAGATGGGCGGGGTATAAATAAATTATTATTATTATTATTATTATTATTATTATTATTATTATTATTATTATATAACATAGCAACATTGCCTCTTCCCATTAGCCTAATATTGCTGAGGAAGAACATCTCACTTAGTGATGGGGGGACCTAGAAGCTTGAGGTCCTCCTGTGCAGTTCGTGAAACCCCTATGCACTGAAGAAGAAGAAGAAGAGTTTGGATTTGATATCCCGCCTTTCACTCCCTTTAAGGAGTCTCAAAGCGGCTAACATTCTCCTTTCCCTTCCTCCCCCACAACAAACACTCTGTGAGGTGAGTGGGGCTGAGAGACTTCAGAGAAGTGTGACTAGCCCAAGGTCACCCAGCAGCTGCATGTGGAGGAGCGGAGACTCGAACCCGGTTCTCCAGATTACGAGTCCACCGCTCTTAACCACTACACCACACTGTGCTCACTTTTTCAAATGTACTGCAGTTAGAAAAGACGATGCAGGTGGTTGTCAGGAACTCTGCAACAGGACCTCAGGCAGTAGCTTCTGCCACAGCAGAATCAGGGACCCTCAGGAAATATAGTTGCCATGGCTTCCAGATTCCATGGTTGTTGCTGTGCATACCTCCCCCAGGCATCAGTCTCTCCCATGGAATTCACCTAGGAGTAATTACATCCACCCTGGATTGCATCAGATAACCCTCAAATATCTAGTGAGGGAATTGTGTGGAGAGACTTTCTGTAAGCAATTGATCCCTCAACCTGCTACTCTAGCCTGATACCATCTCCTCCTGTTCCTTTCTGGTATTTAGGGTGGGGCAGCCAGAGATATGAGGGGTGTGCAGGGTGACTTGGGACTAGCTAACACCTGATATGGTGTGTAAGAACAAAAACTAATGTAGGGTTGCCATATTTCAAGAAGTAAAAATCGGGACACCTCCAAAGTTGTGGGCTTTTTTAAAAGGAAAACTCAAAAATTATACAAAAATGCCAAATACGATTTCTAGGTTTACTTGCCAAAGATCTAGGATAAACCACATAAATTCCCCTCAGACGTCATTTCCACCTTTGACATCCCAGTAATGTCCTGGAAATCCTGGATGCATGGCAGCCCTATACTAATTACATAGTTCTGTTTATGTCTTTGCTACTGTAGCTCAGTTGGGAGAGCATGAGACTCTTAATCTAAGGGCCATGGGTTTCAGCCCCATGTTGGGCAAAAGATTCCTGCAATGCGGGGGGGGGGGGGGGCGGGCGGGGTTGGACTACATGACCCTCATGTTCCCTTCCACCTCTACAATGCTTTGATTTTATGAATGGAAGAGTTATGCCACCTCCAAAGTGCCTCCCAGTGACAATCAGATCCTATTACGTAATTGGTGTTCTTGGCTGAATTTTGTGGCTATTTTACATTGTTGTCATTGATTTATCATATTATACTTTAGTATTAAGACATATTAATGTGGTTTACCACTTTGAGGGCTTTGGGGTCAAAAAGCATTACAGTGGTACCTGAGGTTACATACACTTCAGGTTACATACGCTTCAGGTTACAGACTCCGCTAACCCAGAAATAGTGCTTCAGGTTAAGAACTTTGCTTCAGGTTGAGAACAGAAATCATGCTCCGGCGGCACAGCAGCAGTGGTAGGCCCCATTAGCTAAAGTGGTGCTTCAGGTTAAGAACAGTTTCAGGTTAAGAACGGACCTCCGGAATGAATTAAGTACTTAACCCGAGGTACCACTGTATAGATAAACCAACCATGCTGTATTACAGAATTTGTGCTGTCTCCTCACCTGAGGATCTTAGGTTCGCAAATGCATGTAGGCTCTTTCATGCAATCAGGATCATGCAGGGCTCCCAGTTTCATGGAGATGCCTAGGCATATTCAGCCAAATGTACATAGGCGACCCATTTAGACCTTCTATCCCTGTAATACTTGAACTTCTGGAGGATGAAGCAGGAGGAGCAGTAATATCAGGGCAAGTCTAGCACCAATAGTCCCCCTCTCCCATCACACATTCTTGGAAGACGTGCAGAATAACCTCAGGGTAGGAGCTTCAGTCTAGCCTCCAATCTACAAGATTGGAATGAAATATTGAACTGCCCTGTAGGTTTATTGTACGCATGAATGAACATGGAGCTATCCAAGCTCTTTTATAAATGCGGAGTATTATTTAAATAGTGCTTCCACAAATGTGAGCTTCAGACCTGAAATAAACTGAGCTAACCTGGATTTCAGTTCAATGCAGTGTGATCGAAAGATCTGTTCAAACAGAATTCCCTGTCATGTCAGCTGTCAGATTCCATGTGTTGCATTTATTATTTATTATATCTGCTCACAGCCTGGGGGTGGGGGGGGGAGGAAGGGAGTGGAGGTAGGAAGCTTGGAGCTCCTTTCCTTCGCAAAACAACTTTAGCGTGGAGGTAGGCCAAGGCCACTGACATTGTTTCAAGGCTGAGCATGTATTTAAAACTGAACTTTCCCGAAAAACAAGCGTCATGCTTCAGTGTCCAGCAACTGCACCACACTCTGCGGAATCAGAGTGTATTAGAGGTCAAAACAGATGACCCTTCGACGCACTTTTCATTAGCAGGCTGCATGCAACTGAAAAAGCACACACCCTCAAATCCTGTAAATGTGGAGTCGTTTTCACACTCTTGTCAGTGAAATGCGACTCCCGCACACTCTGTGGGAAACACAGCTAGATTTAAGGGAATCTTTTAAGCTTCTCTTGAAAGTCCACAGCGTTTTTGCCTGAGCAGAAACTTCCAAAACTGCTCCACATTTTGCTTTAGGGGGAATTCAGTGGCAACTGAATAAAATGTGTACTGAGAAATCTGTTTAGCATTCCTCAGAATTCCTTGCATAGTTTGCCCAAGCAGGAATTTCCAAATTTCACTGTAGGCAATGTTTGGTGGCAGCTTGGAACAAACTATTTATTGTGAAACTACTTTCTGATGTTGCAAGCTTTTGTAGTATTAGCATTGCCAAACTTTGTTCTCTCTCTATCCCCAGTAAAACCTATCACTATTCTAAGAAGCAAAAGGTTTCTAATATCTAGAGAAGAAAAGAGTATCAGATATTGGTATAGGTGATTCTGTGGAATGTCTTGCAGAGATAGCCTTTGAGTAACATGTATGGGTGCTTCAACAAATGTATGCATTAGTAGCATTTGGATCAGTGCTTAGTAATCATCATATCTATCATATTAGGCTGCAGTCCTGTACCTGTTTATTGCAAGCAAGCTCCACTAAACTCGGTGGGACTTTTCTCTGAGTAAGCATGCATAGGCTCACACTGTTAGAGAAGTTAGGAAAGTGGCAAAAAAGGAGATGGCCTTTTTAGTTGTGGCCCTCTGTCTATGCAAAGGTCTCCCCAGTGAGGCCTGTCTTGCGCTGACATTACTCTATTTGGGGGAGCCAAGTTAAAACTTTTCCAGCTCTTAGGTGTTTGGGGGTATGTGAAAGGCTGTTTCGTTGATCATCAGTTTTTTATTTGATTTTTGTTACTGGTATGTCTGCTGCTGTTATGGGGGACATGATCTTAGTATTATATAGAGTCATTGTGGTGTGTTGTTTGGTTTTAAACTCTGTATATTTTCTCTGTTTTACATTTATGTTTTATATTTTTATTTTTATGTAAGTTGCCAAGGTCATTTTGAGAAAGACAACTAATAAATTTAACAAATAAGAATAATGTGATCACACAATGATAGCAGACTTCCCCATGGTTGCCCTGCCTTTAGAAAAGTGGTCCCCAGATTCAAGGCCTACTCTCTAACAGGACTAGAGCAGTGGTTCCCAAACTTGTTTCCACGCAGACCCCTTGAAAATTGCTGATGGTAGACCACTTAATGACGGTCCCCCCACCCCCGTCCACTGAAGCAATTGTAATGTGCTATGCTAGATACCGTATGAATTTTAATTGTATTTTAATTGCATCTTTTATTTATTTTATTGTATTACAATTTGAATTTCATAGAAGAAGAAGAAGAGTTTGGATTTGATATCCCGCTTTATCACTACCCGAAGGAGTCCCAAAGCGGCTAACATTCTCATTTCCCATCCTTCCCCACAACAAACACTCTGTGAGGTGAGTGGGGCTGAGAGACTTCAGAGAAGTGTGACTAGCCCAAGGTCACCCAGCAGCTGCATGTGGAGGAGCGGAGACGCGAACCCGGTTCCCCAGATTACGAATCTACCGCCGTTAACCACTACACCACACTGGCTCTCCAGTTGTAAGTGTTCTTCACATACACTCTGCAGACCACTTGAATATGGTCCATGGTTTGGGAACCTCTGATCTAGAGACTTTTCTAGAGGCCACACATCTACCATGACTCCTTTCTTCTCCCCAGTTCTATGCCACAAGCTGGTGCTAGTTATTGCTGGCTGAATATGATTGGCTGGGTTGAAATTCCCCCTCCATTTTCCTGGAAATATCCTCCCCCTCTGAAAACAAGGGCTGCTACTGCCTTTGTTGTGGTGAGGGAAGAGAAAGAGCTCTGAAGTATTTGGGGGTGGGGTTGCTGCTTACCTTACTGCAGGGGTCGCCAGCTTTTTGGGCCCACGGGCCCATTTGCAAACTCAAAAAATTGTTGTGGGCACCCCTCACACACCGCAGCCCAAGCACACACCACAATCTATTCCATTGGCTTCATTTGAATAATTATTTCAAGCCTAATTTCAGCAGGGGCAGGGAATGGGATACTTTGAGCACCAGGGAAAACCTCTATGGGCACATGATGTGTTCCTTCAGGCTTCAGGTTGGTGACCTCAGACTGTTCTTCTCCAGCCACACTTCCAGAAAGGCTTTGAGAGTGACATGATATGGAATCCATCCAAGGCAGTCCAGCAAGTGCCAGCGGGATGTGGCAAAGAGAGGACACCTGTAAGCAGTGCAGGGCTAAATAAATAAGTACAGTGGTACTTCTGGTTATGAACGCTTCAGGTTACGAACGCTTCAGGTTACGAGCTCCGCTAACCCAGAAGTAGCTGTTCCTGGTTGTGAACTTTGCCCCAGGATGCGAATGGAAATCGCGGGCAGCAGAAGACCCCATTAGCAAAAGCGCACCTCAGGATCAGAACGGTTTCAGCTTAAGAACGGACCTCCAGAACGAATTAAGTTCGTAACCAAAGGTACCACTGTAAAATCAGTTAGAAAAATTGAAACACTCCTGGGCATCTTGTAAGATAAGCAGAAACCCCCACCCAATTTTTTCAAAGAATCCACCCCACCACAATTTTTGGAGGATTTTGTTTTGCTCCCACCTAGCCAAAAGATTGTTGATTCTTTTTTGGGGGGTGGGGGTGGTGGTGGTGGTGGTGTCAGTTCTACTTTAAGGCACAAACATAACACTACAGAACATAAAACAACAGAAGGGCAAGAACATAAGAATAAGATGACCCCGCTGGATCAGGCCAATGCGTCCTGGATCTAGTCCAGCATCCTTTTCTCACAGTGGCCAACCAGATACCCATGGGAGATCTGCCAGCAGGATCTGAGTGCAAGAGCACTTTCCCCTTCGGTGGTGTCCAGCAACTGTTGTTCAGAAGCATTACAGCCCATCCTAAACATGGTTGGTCAAATCTGAGGGAGACTGTGTAGAAGCTCAAACAATTAGGTAGCTAATACTTCAGATTTTAGGGCGGGTTCAATTTGTATTAGGTCATGGAGTGAATTGATTCCACTTCCATACAAATTACTGAGCTGTAACTGATCTATATTATTATTTTCCTGCCTCGTCTGACCCCTTTTCCAGTTGTTTTGATGTATGAAAAATTATGGCTATGGCTCAAGAGAGTGGGGTGCTAGATTAAAGATATAGGTCACCATGCTGAAGTTCTCATGAGGCTGTCAGTCTTCTTTAGGATTCTGCTGCCATTTGATTGCATTCAGGGAAAGATTTGAGTCGAACAGATAAGGAAAGAAAACTGGCACAGAGCATACAGTAACTCATTCTGTCAGGGATTTGGCATGGCATTCAAGAGAAACCAATTATGATTTATGTCAATACAGCACAGATAATTTCCTATTGATTGACTGCCAGAGCCTTAATAAAATAATGAGTTAGGCCCGGAGCCAGTCCCACAGGCTGCAGTGGGCCCATTCTGCATGCCCTTGCTAAAGGTTCCCTCAAATCTTGTAAATAATTTGGACTGATGAATGCTCTTGTCAAATATGGAAACACAAATAAACAAAAGTAGCCATTTTCAATTCCTGTGTTCCACTTGTCTACCCTTTAACAAGCAGACTCATTTAGTTGGTTCTAGTTGGAAGGCAGGGCTAAAAGACCAGGTTTTAAAATTTGATTCTGAACCAAGGCTGGGTGGGCAGTGCAGATGGTCAGTAGGAATTCCTCAAAGAACCTCATTTCTGTCTTTTTGAAGAAGTAGTACACTCTCTCTCCCTCTCTCAGCTATAATTATAAAATGACAACTTTCAGATCAGGCAATTTACCAGCGATCTCAAACATTCCCTGTGCTCAGAATGTAGAAAGGTTCTTGACACTTTGTGTAGGTGTCACCGCAGTACCCAGCTGAATGACGACATGGACACAACTCATCACGGGAGTTCGCTGGATAGGTCCACATCAATATAAGTTCTCTGAAACTGCTGATGGCACTGTCTCTTCAACATCAAACTCCAAATAAATGAACTATCTTCAGATAACTGCTACTTCTTCTTCTGTCCTGATGATAAATCACATGGGGAAGAGAAACTCTAATTCATCACTAAGGAGAACTGCAAGGGCTCTTGTTCCCTGTGAGGTTTTCCTGTGACTATCAAATGTGGGCTAGAGATTATTCGAGGTGGGGTACTCAACCGGCATTCCCAGAAACTATCATGATTACTAGCCACTGATTGGCTTATCTTCAGTGATTTTGTCTAATTCCCCTTTAAAGGCATCTAACTGCTCAGAACCAAATACTATGGTTGCTTTTATGACATCCTGTTTCATTCTTGTTTTCCTGGCCAATTGAAATTCATTCGATAGATTTTACTGGAAATCCATGTCTGCAAATCTTCTGGTTTTCTGTAATAAGGGTGAACATCTAGCTTTATTTATCACTGCCAATTTGGGAAGAATTGCTTTAACAGCGTTAGCAAGTGGCTAGGCCATTACAAAGTCCATGATATGACTCAAGTTCAGCAGCAGACATCAGTTTAAGGGATTCAGTACAAGGGACCCACATCTGATGCATATACAAACCATCAGTAGGCTGCACAATAGGCAATTAGAAGGTCAAGTTGCATCATCATCCTTGGAAATAATGTTTTGTTTTGAAAGTGGTTAGCCACAGAATAGTTAAACTGCATTAGAAATAGAATATATCTTTACTACAGCTATGACTTTGAATAGGAGTCTATTCTAGGCACAAAGAAGAAATGCACTCACAGAAGGTGCTGTAAAGTCAAAGGTAGCTGTTGGGAAGATGGGTTGTTGTCTGAAGAGTATGGAATAAATCAATCTGATAAATCAATGTCATCACCACTGCACTTGATGTCAGGCATAAACGGGAATGTTTGTGGGCTACAAAAGAGCTTCTCCTTGACTTTGTTTTTCTGCATTGCTGAGCCAACAAATATAAATATACATTTTCTGTAAATGAACATCGTGATAAGACATGGTGTTCTCTGAAATTTTAAAGGGCAGGAGAAGTTTGAGGTGGAGAAGATATATAATTCAGTTCCATGTAATGTATCTTGAAATCACTGTTCTCACTCCTGGTTGTGTATTTGATCCTTTGTGTATTTAATTATACTAATTATGCAAGAAGTTGCAAAAAGCTGCTCAGAAGGACACCATTCTTTATGTCCACCACAGCTCTTTCCCCTTAAGCGCCTGCTCCAGAGGAATCTGAAAAGGAATACAAGACTATGTCAAGAATAGCCTATAAATATTTAGATGACTTGCAGCTTCTTGGTCACCCTGCTCATTTGGACTCTTTTGAGTGTTGATTAAACTGTTCTCTCATCTAAACAGTTTACTTAATGACCAAAGGGGGAAAAGGCAGCCTTTCTCCATTTACTACACTGCACCACCCCCCCAAAGTAAAATAAATAAAAATAAAAATAAAATCCCATCTTGGGAAAGAGTTGTGGCATGGCAGCTTGCAAAGGGCTGTGATGAAGACTAGAGGATCTGGTGGGCTGCTTGCCCAGTGCCAAATGATGCAGTGAACACAATTCCCTCCATGGAATGAGGAGGCTTGTAGTCCAGTCCATGAATTCTCAATAGGAAAAGGAGGAAGAGCAGCCAGTGGAGGTCTAGGCATGCATACAGAATTGAGCTGGGGAGCTGTGCCTATCTCAGCCCTGCCAAAAAGTCAAGAAGTTCTGCCTCCAAAATCTTGCCTTGTTCCTACTTCCCAATGGAAGTTCAGAGATCTCAGGTTCATCCCCTGGCAATAGGGAGCAGCTGATGGGAAAGACCATCATATCTCAAGGACCGCCTTTCCCCATATGAAGTAACATGGACCCTGCAATCATCATCCATGGCAACTGAAAGCAAAGTGAGATGCAACCTTGCACAAGAATATAGGAACATAGGAAGCTGCCTGATACTGAGTCAGACCATTGGTGATTAAATCTGGGACCTTCTGTATGCAAAACAGACTCCGCCACTGAGCTATGACCCTCTACCAACCTTACACAGCATGGAATATCACCATTTATTTATTTTTCAATTTGAAAACAGGTTTCTTTTCGCAATGAGTGAAACATTTTCGATGCCCCCCCCCCACCAGATGAATGAGGGGCCCATTTGCTTAGTCTTCTATTAGGCTCAAAAGCCATTGCTACTTTTATGATATATTAGCCTAGGTTTTCACCCACTGGAACAGGGTGCTGAATTTGGTGCTACGTATTAGGGATTGACTAAAAAGGATGTCTTATTCAAGAGCCGAATGCATATAGGGAAACTGTTTTGTTTCAAAGAGCAGGCATTGTCTCCCCCAAGAGACATGGTGACATTCAGTGGAATTAATCTAGAGGACGGGGGAAAGCAGCAGTGCTAAAACTGCCGAGTTCTGCTATCAAAATGCAATTGCAGCATGTGCTTTGTATGGTAAATAATTGGTATACATTTATCAATAGTCTGCCAAGGGAGACATAAGATATATACAAGCTATTACCTCGGGTGACAGAATGGCAATGGGCGCAGAGACATTTCCCCCCCAAAAGAAATCTTCAGAACCTAAAGTAAGTTTATCGTAGGATCTACTTGTCAATATTAGGATGCCCACGGGTGGCTCAAGGGCTTATTTTTGCAGCGTTCGGATGAGAGAGGCTGGACCTATTGGTTTTATGACAAAAAACAGATTTAATCCAAATATGCACAGATAGGAAAAAGCCTTGAAGCATTACAAGAGACTGAGGTTGAATCTCTCTGGGAGTTTTCCCAGCTGCAGTTCAGTACTTTAATGCTGAACTACAAGTTACAGGATGAGGTGGCATCAGAGAGCATGCATGTTTACTGCATCATTTTCACACCAGTGATTTCAGAGTAAGCAACAACGCAAAGCAAAGCAAAGCAAAGCAAAGCAAAGCAAAGCAAAGCAAAGCAAAGCAAAACAAAGGGAGCTAGAAACAATGGCCACCAATTTTTATCACTTTAACAGAGTATTAGATAAATGGAGAGCCGGGTTTTCACTGGTTACTAGACATGGTGGTTCTGGCTATGTTCTGTCTCCAGAGTTGGAGGCAGCATGCCTCTGAATACCAGTTGCTGAGTATCAGAATTGGGGAGAGCTTTGTTGCATTCAGGACCTGCTTGTTGGCTTTCCAGAGGCATCTCATTGGCCACAGTGAGAACAGGATGAAGGAGCATCTCCACCCCCATCGTTCAGCCCGGACACTGAGGTCCAGCTCCGAGGGCCTTTTGGTGGTTCCCTCACTGTGAGAAGTGAGATTACAGGGAACCAGGCAGAGGGCCTTCTCGGTAGTGGCACCCTTCCTATGGAACACCCTCCCATCAGATGTCAAGGAAATAAACAACTATCTGACTTTTACAAGACATCTGAAGGCAGCCCTGTTTAGGGAAGTTTTTAATGTTGGAAGTTTTATTCTGTTTTTAGTACTTTGTTGGGAGCCACCAAGACTGGCTGGGGAGGCCCAGCCAGATGGGCAGGGTATAAATAATAAAATCATCATCATCATCATCATCATCATCATCATCATCTAGATGGGCTTAATGTCCTTAAAGCAAAACAAAACAACAACAAATCCAAACCAGAAGCAAACAGCAGGAGCAGCACACTACTGATTGGTGTTCCTTTGAAAGGGCTTGGTTCCACGCCAACAGGGTTTCCAACAAGGGGATGGGTACAATGGCCAGTCAATGGGTGGGTGCATAGACTTCAAGGAGACAACTGGACAAGGTGACACCTGAGCAACCTGCGTCCCAAGGCCTAGCTGGTTTCATATGGGTGACATGGAAGGGGAAAGGGGGACAATAGGGCAGGGGAGAGAAGAGGGTGGGAGAAAAAGCAAGAGAAAAGGGGGTGTCCCACTCACATTAGGCTCCGGCCATTACTGACTTCAGCTCCACTCACTGCCCCTAGCAGGCTATCCCCAAGGGAATGTGGCCCTCTACTGAAAAAGGTCCCCCGCCCTTGATATTGATAACTAGTTTTCTATCATGCCACCTTTTTCAGGGGATGGGAATCCTGCCAAATGTGCTAGGTTTATCTAGACTTGCCACAGAAATGGGTAAAACATAGAATCTGGATAAATTTAGGGATGATGTCAATCAGTTTCTAAATTGTTTCGAGGGGTGGGATTTTTTTGCAGTCAAGTAGTAGATACATTTTATGAAATAAAACAATAAATAAAGTATTTGAATTGGGGGGTGGCTTGGACCCCCCCACCCCAATTTGGAAAATACATATGAATTAGCAGAGGGCTCTTGGGATTCTATTGCCTCAGTCAGATGCTCCATTCACCAGTGTAATTATTGTTGATACATTATAAACAGAGCATGCATTTTTTTGTACTTAGGAAATAAAGCTACTAGGCTGCCCAGTTTCTGATCTGTCGAGCTCTATTAAATGTCTTTTAAACAGCCTCAGACAAAAGTGCAATCTTGCTGGCTTGCTGAACCACACAGTCAAAGGAGATTCTCTCAGGACTAGACCTCGACTCTTTTCTGGCACTCAAAATCTATAGGAGACACATAAGGAAGAAATTCAGTGTTATTTCTGATCAGAAGCCACTAACTGAACTACAGGCACCAGCGGGAAGATATGAAATCTGTGGGAGTGCTTGTTCCTTCCAATGAACCTCTGCTAAGCAGGCAATGAATGGAGTCAATAGTTCAGCTCTCCCAAGATGACTGAATGGTTAAAGGTGCTCCTCCTTTGCTGCTCACTGCTAGAATGAAAGTGGCTTTTGGAATAATTAAGGCAAAACAGAAATACAAGTTCATAATCCCAACAGTAGTACAGTGGTACCTTGGGTTACAAACACCTCGGGTTACAGACTTCACTAACTAGAAAGTAGTACCTCGGGTTAAGAACGTTACCTCAGGATGAGAACAGAAATTGTGTGGCAGCAGCAGGAGGCCCCATTAGCTAAAGTGGTACCTCAGGTTAAGAATGGTTTCAAGTTAAGAACGGACCTCCGGAACGAATTAAGTTAGTAACCAGAGGTACCACTGTATGAACTATTAGTTTATTTGTTTTGACAATTTATATAGTGCTTCATTGCAGTTGTCTCTGAGCAGTGTACAAGAAACTCATTGCAAACAGTAAAGGTAAAGGTAAAGGTACCCCTGCCCGTACGGGCCAGTTTTACCAGACTCTAGGGTTGTGCGCTCATCTCACTCTATAGGCCGGGAGCCAGCGCTGTCTGCAGACACTTCCGGGTCACGTGGCCAGCGTGACAAGCTGCATCTGGCGAGCCAGCGCAGCACACGGAACGCCGTTTACCTTCCCGCTGGTAAGCGGTCCCTATTTATCTACTTGCACCCGGAGGTGCTTTCGAACTGCTAGGTTGGCAGGCGCTGGGACCGAACGACAGGAGCGCACCCCGCCGCGGGGATTCGAACCGCCAACGATGTGATCGGCAAGTCCTAGGCGCTGAGGTTTTACCCACAGCGCCACCCGCGTCCCTAATGCAAACAGTAGCACCCCCAACCCCCCCCATATAAAATCAGACTAGGTAGTTTGCTGTTGACCCAAGCCCAATTCTGGCATTTCCCCATATGCAATAACAATCACTTGAAGGGGGAGACTAGGACTGTGCTTTGTGGCCTCACCCGCTCTGTTGCACCCTCATAACCTGGAGAAATCAGTGCTTCTGACATGGAGAAAGGGTAACTAGGGTAAGTCTGTTGGTTGGTTCTTTGCACATTTTAGAACTCTGAGCTTCCAACTTTATACTTCCATCTGCCTCAACTGAACCGAGTGCTGAGGTCTAGTTGCTAGAGGTGTTTTCCCCAAGGGAGGTGTTTTTCCTAGATCAAAGTTTTTCTAAAAAATAATAATATAAAGACTGCAAAAGCACCATACAGATGCATTAAAAAATCAGATTTTAAAAAGCTATTTTACAGTTATTTCCAAGAGACGCTTGTATCTATGTTTAGATCCAACGAGAGAGAGAGCTTAGTGTGGAAGTTGATGCATGAACCGAATGTGGAGGTAGACGCTCATCTTAATGCACATTTACATCTGCATTGCAAAGCTTATCTGGTACCCACTGAATATGAATGTGGATGTATATTCACACAGAATATACTTGTTGTTTCATGCGACTGGTTCCAACCAACTGAGGCTGGATTGGGACTGCACCATAGAGACTGGTGGGAGGGAGGGAAAGACTGCTAAACAGTTTGGCCTACTTCATCACACACATTTCTAATTCCACGGAGTCTGTGAAGGTATTTCAGACCTTGCTGGATATGATTAGCTCTAAAAGATATCACACTTTTCTACATGCGGTGGGGGGGGGGCAGGAGCCCATTTAGGTCATGCTAATCCACATATTTCACATTTTTCTTTTAAACACACAGAAACAACTCAGCGTTTTGCCACCTCTAAGCATTTTGCCACCTCTTTATGTTTTCAAAAACTGTGCTTATATTTTTAATGTTTTCAGTCTTATCTGTTGGTCCATTTTCTTACTGCACGAAGCAATATTTTTCTCCATACTTACCAAGAAATGTTTTTTATGCTAAATTATAGTTTTGTAGGAAATAAAATTTTATTTTATTTTATCTTTTTACAGACTGATTAATGCTGAGAAAAATAACCAACACAAGTAATTTGGATTTATGGCCAACTGTCACCTGAAAATACAATGCTAGAACTTGAAAGAATGAAGACAAAATGTGAAAATCCCAGCTGGACTGTTGCCTGGATTGCTACTAATGCTTAACTAATGTTTATTTTATTTTATTGTATTTTTTAAAAAAAGGTTGCAGTAACTCTGGCTTTTGGACAACTGTTTCACAAATGATTTGGAAGAAAAATGTTGATTTAAATACAAGACTGCTGAATAAAGATTAATAGTATATTATTGTTTACAAACTAAACTGCACATAAAACAGACTACATTGGATTATGTAAACGGATTAATAAAATGGCACTAATGTAGCATGCTGTCAGCTTCAGAAGACAAGGATTCATGAGGGTAAGCCACACTATTGTCAACAATAGCAAAGGCCTAGCTGAGCTCTTGGTAATAAGATGTTGACCAGGGCCATCTTAACCGTTGGCGCTAGGGGTGCATGGCACCCGGGCGCTGGGCTCTCAGAGGTGCCAGGCCGAGAGTCCGGGGCTGAGCGTTGGAGTCCAGGGAAGAGCCACCGACAGGCAAGCGGAGTAGAGCCCTTTGGGCGCCGTGGGCAGCTCTCCCTCGGACTCCAGTGCTCGCCCCTTAACTCACGCCAAGCCACTGCTCTGCTCTGGTTGGCTGTCGGCTCTTGCCCCAGCTGCATGGCGGCTGTTTTGGTTGCATGTGCCACGCCCGAAGTGACGTGTAACATTGTGGGTACTGCACAATGCACCCTGTTGCATGTGCTGAGCTGCAAGTTCCTTTGCTGGCTTTTCCGCGGTCAGCACATGCTCCCAGCACCGCCCAACGTGGGGTGCCAGTGCAGAATGACGGGGAAGGCCAGCGGCAGCAGAGGAAAGTTGAACTTGTAGTGTTGATTGACTAGATGAATTCTTGCCATACTGTGTTGTACTCAGAGCAAGACATAGGTGGGATTAAGAGTTCGGACTTAGAAAACCCAGCAATACATTTATGCTAGATGAAGCAAATACCGTTATCTCAAAATGTAGAGTTTGTATTTCTGAAGCTGCAATCTTGCGCAGTCTACTAAAGAGTATGTTCCATTGAACTCAGCAGGATTTACTTCCAAGTAGAGATGCAAAGACCAGGCTCTAAGAGGTAGACATGATTGACTAGCAATACATGAAAAGGAATTTCCCCCTGCCCCCAAGAACAATGAAAGATCAGAACCATGGGAAAAACTATAAGCCATGAAAGAGCGGGGGGATGTAAGGCTGTTTGATGTTCATGATTACAAATGATAAGTTGATCATTTAATGAATGATGGAAGTACTCTATAATTAGCTAAATGATTACATCTTCATCATTAATCAGGCTGCAAACCTTTCTCCCTACACATCATTAAATCCCATTAAAATTAACAGAACTTAACTGTCAGGCCTGGCACCAGCACCTGGCACAGTGGGGCAAATGTGGATTCTGTGGGCTCTGGGGCTCCACTGTGGCTGGTGCCCTTATCTCTCAAAATAAAGAAAAACATGATGATAATGTCTGAGCAAAGTGGCCCAGCCACCACCACCTCTGGGCTCCCCAGCGTGATTCTGGTACACTAAGCCCACAACTTGGGCACATTCAACTTGTGTGCATTCAGCCTTACACACATGGCAAAAAAAATTAAAAGGGGTTGGGAAGGGGGTGGGGTTTGGGGGGGAAATGACTTTGGCAACCCCACCCACCATTGAACTCAATGGGTTTTGACTATATGCAATTTTGGCTTTAGGTGTGATTCCCCAGGTTGTAACCCCTGGATTAGTTGTGGACCAACTGTATAATAACGTTGACTGCAGCTAGTTTGCTTGGACGTTCTCTGCTATGCTGGGCACTTGGCTGAGCACTGGTGGGGGCAAGCTGCAGTTCAGGTGGTTGGGAGTCCTAGGACCATAGCTGTCAACATTTCCCTTTTTTATTCTGAATAGAATTCCTTGCAAGAAAAGGGAAAATAAAACCCCCGTAATAAAACCCCTCTTGCTCCAAAGAACACTTGAAATAAGATACCACAAAGCAAGACTAACAACTAATAAACTGATTATGGCACAGGTTGTCATAGCATGCAAAGAAGGAGAAGGAGGAGGAGGAGGAGGAGGAGGAGGAGGAGGAGGAGGAGGAAAGAAAAGAAATACTCTGTGCAGTTTCACAATTCTCAGCAAAATACAAACCAAAAACATATTACCGAACTTGGAAAACAAGAAAAAAAATATTCTATTTGCAGTCTCACATTTTAAACTTGCTTAACTCGTAATTGATTTTTTTGGTTACTTCCTGCCTTGGACCAGTTACCCACTCTCATTGTATCCTACCTGACATGCAGTGGCAGACCTTGGAGTCTCAAATTTCCACGGCAGCCTGTGCGACACCAAAATTCAGCACCCCCACCTCTTCCCTTCCCTTCTACTTCATAGTTGTGGCACCCCCTGTGGCACCCCTGAGGCTCTGTGCCCAGTGCGACTGAACTCTCTGCGCTCCCCTAAATATGCCTCTGTGACATGGCTGCTGTGAAGAAAGAGGAGGAGGAATAAAATGGAGGCCAAAAGCCTTGGCATCCTAGGTATCACATTTTGGTTCTTTTAACCAGAACCATGCATCTTTGTAATATAAATTGCCACATATCCCTGCCCCTGTAAGTTATTACATCTCCAAGGCTTCAATTGATCTTAATCTGACCGCCCATTGTATGTTTTAGATGCATAAATCCAACTTGAGTTCAACTGAGCTTGCTCCCAGGTTAGTTTGCACAGGAAACCAATTCCTAAAAGGAGATACCTTAGGCCTGGTGCTGTTGGGGTGGGGGACTGTGGGAAACAGAATGAACTACTTCCATTTTAAAACATGTTTGTTTTCTTTTTACGATTTTACTGTTACATGTATGAGTGCTTTAAATGTATCGCGTAGATGTGACCTAGATCTGTTTGAAATAGCAAAACTGTGTTCATTTGGAAGCTAGCCTAATTTGTCATTATATGATAGGAAGCAGCCTTTGCTCTCTGCATAGTGAAAAGTTGTGCCTAACACAGGATATTTGATTATGAGCATGGGCTGCTCCAATTAAAAGGTATCATCATCTGACCTATTTCGTGTCTTTTATTCTCCTGGGCTAGCAGCATGGCAACAAAAAACCAAGTCCAAACAAAGTGAAATGTTTCCAGAATGCTCATGTTTTGAGGCCATATTTTCTATCCGCACAAATGGCGACGGTTAAAAGGGTCTGGGAAATAAGCAAATTTACCTGACACATGAGTTCACAGTCTACAAAGTATTTTCTGATCGGCTTTTGTACAGAGAAGGATCCCACTCTAGAATATATGATGGGATATATTTGTAAAATTTCTATCCCACTCAGGGAGGCTGATTCCTGGTGCTGAACTGGGTCTACATGTGCAAACCCAAATACCAATTTTGAGAGTGGCAGGATTTAATCAAGACTTCCCCTCCAATGGATAATGTTTGTGTTATTGTTTGGGCAAATTCACAAGCGATTGCTTACGTTTAGATAGAAATACCATTTGGAAAGCGCCATAGCTCAGTGGTAGAACATCTGCTTTGCTCAGCGGTAGAACATCTGCTTTGCTCAGCGGTAGAACATCTGCTTTGCATGCAGGAAGTCCCAGCTTCAATCTCTGTCATCTTCAGGTAGGGCTAGGAGAGATCGCTGCCTGAAATTCTGGAGAGCCTGTACGAGTCAGTGTCAACATTACTGAGACAGATGGACAAATGGCCTGGCCTGATATAAAGCAGCTATCTATTTGTCCACATTGGAGAAGACTGTGATCAAGAGAACCTCGGTGCCTCCTCAGTCTGTTGCCCAGGTGCTAACGTTTGATGGCAACTTCGAGGTCCCACCTTGCTCTTCCTTTTCAGGGCCCTTTATCTTTTAACTGGGCTTGGACTGGACAGTCCTTCCAACAGGGACCAGGATACTCTCCTAATTTCTGAATTATGGCTCTTGTGTTGCATCAGCTCAGAGTGCTTCACAAGCAGAAGCCCAACTTAATTCAAAGGAGCTTGCGCTAAGGTTTGTCCCCTACTCCCCAGAAAGCATCTGGATAGTGCATTACATTCAAATGAATTACCAAGATAACTAAACATAAACTGGTGCTCAATTACTTTGCTGGAACAGGCTTTAGATACCATTGCAATGAGCATAATAAAAATGCCCAGGCAAAGAGATACTTGAGACAAAATTGACTTCTGTTGTGCCATTTCCTTGTCTTCTTTAAATTTATTTTTCTAATAGCCAAGAGACTAGCTTCAACTGCGGAGTTCCAAGCAAGTCCCTCCAAGCTACTACATTTTCCAGGTGCAGCAACTATTTGCTCAAAGAGTAAACAGAGGAGATGCAGGGTTGCTCACTGCTTCTCCCTCCCCATTTTTGCAGCATCAATGTGTAAAAAGTGCACAAATTTCAGCATGCAGGTAGGTAATCATGACATCTCTCTCTTCTTTGTTCAAGGTTTGGGAGCAATCCAGCACCATGACACTAGAGCTGAGGGGAAAGAATTATACTGACTTGGGTGATATCCAGTGCTACTCAGTGTAGACCGGTTGAAATCAAACAGCACTGGTTTCAGTGATCTACTCTGAAGATGATTAAAGTTGGATCTCATTGATTTTTCATAGACCAGGTCTGAGATTTTTCTCAGAAGCAGAAAACCTCTGAGGAGTTTCTCCCCTAAATATTCTTCACCAATTTTTTTGAGGTAGAAGCCATTCCCCCCAACCTCCATGACGCACCACAATGCTACTGAGTCTGGTATCCCGTGAAAGGTGGAAAGTGATGGGCAGGCTGCTAGCATTGCTCTTGCCACTCGCTGTGACAGCAACTGTGAAACCTACCCCAGAGAAACTATGGTGTGGGGCGGGGGCGGGATGTAGCTGGATGGAAGAACATCTGCTTTGTATGCAAAAGGTCCCAGGCTTGATCCCCAGAATCTCCAACTATGACTGGGAATATCCCTTGCCTCAAATCCTGGAGACCCACTGCCATTCAGTATAGACAAGGCTGAGCTAGATGGATCACTGGTCTGCCTCGGCACAAGGCAGCTTTTCATACTTCTTCCTAATTTCTCCTCCCTCTGGAGAAATTTGCTGACCTCTCCGCTCCCCCCGCATTTCGCTGCCCACAAATAAATAGGGTGAGGAACTCGGGGAGCCCATTTGCTCACGGTTCTCTACATGAAAACACCATTAAATAATAAAATACAGCTTTGTCTCAAGCTCTTGGCGACGTTGTCAGTCAGTGGCCACTAGGGACACTTTCACTGAGGCAGCACTTTGTTCCATTTACTTGCTTGATTTACTTGCTTGGGATAAGAATCAGTTTGGACATAATTGTACTAAGGCGGGAATAGCCAACAAACTCTTATCAGCCCTAACCAGCATGGCAAATGATTGGAACTGTAGTCCATAGAATGTGGAGGATCCTGGCTCGGTTACACCTGCTCTAAATACTCCCTGATGTCTGAATATGCCATATCTTCCATTTCTTCTGTATATTATTGTCATTTATTTATGCATTTCCAATAACATCTTCCCTCATGTTTTTGTACATATTTCAGAATTCAGAGAAGTTGGTTATTTATTCTTTTCGGAAATGAGGTAGGTTAAAATGTGAACAGAAATTAAAATATGAACAGAAACAAATTTCTCCCTAGGCCCATATTTCTCCCTGAGCACATACACTGACCCTTACCAGGCTCTGTTTCTTCCTGTAGTGCCTTTTATTACATTTCTTTGTGATTTCTTCATTTGCATTTCTTCGTGATTTCTAAAGTTTTGGAGTCCTGCAGAAGAGCGCATCATATTGTCGTGTCAACAATAGCAGTGCATTAGCAAATATGTGGCTTGCTCTGTTGTATGCAAAATATTGAAATGGCGCCCGTCAGTCATTCTTTGGGTCCCTGGTGCGGCAGAACAGTACAGCTGCGTGAAGCATTGGCTGCTTGGCAAATATATCCATATGTGGCAAAGAATTTACAACAATCATCATCTGCAGTAGCGTTGAAAGAAAACACAGGTCAGCACATCAGTGAATGAATGTCGAAGCATCAAGCCAGCTTGAATTAAATCCCACCAAAAGAGCTGCAATACTTAAACTTATCTTTGTGGCCTTAATCTCCACAGCAGAACAGTCACCATCCTTTTGTTGACCTATATTTATTTGCTCCAACCCAGCAGGGAAGAAATGCGTATTAATCCCTAGTTTCTCAAGGTACAGGATACACAAATAGCTGCTGCCTGCAGTTCTAAATAGTCATATCCAGCAGCCAGAGCAGAATGCATGTAGCTTCAACCATATAATAAAGAGCCCAGATGAATCAGAGCAAAGGACTATCTGGTACAGCTTCCTGCTTTTCACAATGGCTGTCCAATGCCTATGCCCACAAGGAGGACATGGGAGCAGCAGCCCTCTTCTGCTATTCCCCAGTGACTAGGGATACAAGGATGTGTCAGTCTTGGTTTTCTATGTTTCTCATTCCCCCAATCTTAAATTCACTTCTTCACATTTCTGAAGTAATTTGTGATCTGATTTTTTTAAAAAATTAATAATCATGAAAATACTTCAGCATTTTAGTACAAAATTCTCCTAAGATACACACTTTTGAATGCAGTTTGTACACATTTTTACAAGCAATTTCTCACAATGTAATGTATTGCTGTATGTTACTTTTTACCAATATATTCATTTTTATGCACCTAATGTAAACATTTTTGTAAGCACTGTTTGGTGGGAGAACTGCATCGCAAAATTCAGGTTAGTGAGCCTTTTGAAGGCCGTCTGTGTTTCAGTTCCCATATTGTTCTGGAATATAAATTTAATAGATTCATTTTTAAATAGAGGTTACCCTCCCCCAAAAAACTGAACTGTACTGTGAACTGTACTATGTTTCTATGTAAATATGTGAGGTGACTAGATGGGCCAATATCAGATGTAAAATATTCAGGCATTTAACTAATATATCTTGATGTTCTAAAATGCACATTTCCACTTTGAGTATTTCCAGCATTTTTCAGATCTTTTGATGCTTTTGCCAAAAATTGGAGGAATGGTAGTTTATCTGTAGTTTTGGACATAAGCAAAAAGCCCATTTGTCAAAAGATTATGAAATGAAACTTGCAACATCTCTCAACCATTATGCTGCTTAGTGATAGGGGTTATCTGTAGCTTGCATAGCCTAATATTATATTCCCAAAAAAATGTCTATGGGAAAATTACAAAGATAAATCATTCTGATTCCCTTTCACCCATTAGTGGCAGACTTGGGGCTTTTGAATTTCAGCAACGCTCTGTGTGATGCCAAAATTTGGCAACTCCCGCCTCTCGCCTTCTGTTCCACTTTGTTGTTGTGGTGTCCCCTGAAACATTCTCTCTGCTTGATGCCCAGTGTGGGCGAACCAGTCATGCTCCCATAAATCTGCCTCTACACCTATGTCCCATAACTTTTCCCTTGTCATCATTGGGTTTACTGTGGAAGAATTAAAAGATGTATTCTGTATGTTAATTGTATGACTAGTTTCTGCTTAGTTTGTGTAAGGATTCTATATTAATATGAGGTGGAGATGGAAGTATAGAAAGTCAAATTCAATTTTTATTAATGTCATGCTCTGCACAGAAACTTTCATAGAACTGACTGAATAGCTGATTTTTTTAAGTATTAGCTTTCTTTCTTATTACCTTATTCAAGAAAGATATTAAGAAAGATGGGTGGGTGTAAAGGGCTGCTGAGTGACTCAATATGATAGATCTGGTTCAGCATTCCTATGCCCCTTTCCTACAGATGTTGATATATTACAGAAATGTAATGTATTTCAGAAAAATGAAGGAAAGATGATTCAAATTTCTTATTTTGGACAGTAGCCGAGTTCTGTAAGGGCATGCTTCTGCAAAGATTCAGCTAATTAAAGTCACATTGATTTCTATGTGAGGGTTAAGCACATGTTCAATTCTCTCTCACCAAATAACCACTGGGATGTTTAATGGCTGGGCTCTGCCCACTACTCCTCAAATGTGGGCATGAAGAAAAATGAAGCAAAGCCCTTCTTCTGATTTCTTTAAGTTGAAATGTTTTTAAAATCCAGATATGATTGCATACTTTAAACCTTGGGAAATGGAGTAAATTAAATCTGTTTTTATATATCCGAGTTGTAAAGACTCTGCAAGTATTTTGTAGGTCTGCATTCTCAGAAATGTTTTGAAAGGCTTTTACATAATCCTACCTAGCACTGCGGTGTGGATAGTGGATCAAAGGTGTAGACTTGTTATACACCCATGAATTTCATCCTCCCTAGGGATTAGCTTCCCAGAGATGTTCTGAAAGTTAATGCACAGTTTCTTCTAAAATAAATACAGTGCTGGCAGTGATGTTCAATAGGGACCTGGAAATAAAATACAGAGATTATGCAAACACATTTAAAAGAAGCAATCTATTTGAAGTGCAAAGTGTACTCTTCAAGTTAAACGGTTTCCCCTTCTTATATTTACCTACTTTACATGCTATGAAACAAATTTTATTTCCAAACAAATTGCAGCATATATATTTTCTGTACAAATCCACCCCTCTGGTCTTTGAACTTCCACCAAATGCTATTCCATCTTACAGGTCAGTCATCCATGTTGTTTTCTATTTATTCACACATAAAAATGGCATCTTGAGGCGGGAAATCAGCCTTGGGTGATGCTATCTGGTTTACGAGCATTTATTCTGTGATATGTTTCCCAAATGATGCTATAAAAATAGTATGACGGTCCATCAGGGATATGTATAGTTTAAGATAGACTTTCTTTCTTTCTTTCTTTCTTTCTTTCTTTCTTTCTTTCTTTCTTTCTTTCTGCCTCTGTTTGTCTTCTAACTTACTTTTAAAAAACACTACACTACACCCCCCATATGTCTATAGTCAATTACTACAATAATGACAAGAAATCAAAAGTACAAGTCTCCACACAAACCCAATGCCCGATACCATAGAAAAACACACCAAGGTATTATCTCACCCTAACCTCCCTCAGGGTTGTTGTGAGAATAAAATGAGGAGAGGGGTTACCATTTACGCCCCTTTGAGCTCCTTGGGAAAAGGTGGGATATAAATGTATCCAAAAATAAATGAGGGAGGCAGTGGGAACAAACACATTTGCTCTGCCCCACCCCACCACTGGACACCTAATGTTAGAGATGGTAGTTGCTGGTCACAACAGTGTTGCAGCATCAAAAAAGAAAGAAAGAAAAGCTAATGCTATTCTGGACTGTATCAACAGAAGTATAGTGTCCAGATCAAGGGAAGTAACAGTACCACTCAATTTAAGAGGGATATTGACAAGCTGGAATGTGTGCAGGGGAGGGCAACCAAGATGATCATGGGTCTGGAAACTGAACCTTATGAGGAACGGTTGAGTTAGCCTGGGAAAGAGGAGACTGAGTGGAGATATGGCAACTATCTTCAAATATCTCAAGCGCTGTCACATGGAAGATGGAGTAAGCTTGTTTTCTCCTGCTCCAGAGGGTAGGATTCAAACCAATGGCCAAGTTACAAGAAGGGAGATTCTGACCAAACATCAGGAAGAACTTTCTGACAGTAAGAGCTGTTTGACAGTGGACCAAACTCCCTTGGGAGTTTGTATAGAGGTTGTATCGCCATTTGTCATGGATGCTATAGTTGAGATTCCAGCACTGCAGCAGCTTGGACTGGATGACCCTCAGGGTCCCTTCCAACTCTATGATTCCTATCTATATGTCCATAAGGTAAAGGTAAAGGTACCCCTGCCCGTACGGGCCAGTCGTGTTCTATTCTAGGGTTATGCGCCCATCTCACTTAAGAGGCTGGGGGTCAGCGCTTTCTGGAGACACTTCTGGGTCATGTGGGCAGCGTGACGAAGCTGCTCTGGAGAGCCAGCACCAGCGCAGCACACGGAAACACCGTTTACCTTCCCACTATAAAGCGGTACCTATTTATCTACTTGCACTTAGGGGTGCTTTCGAACTGCTAGGTGGGCAGGCGCTGGGACCGAAAGACGGGAGCTCACCCCGCCGCGGGGATTCGAACCGCCGACCATACGATCGGCAAGTCCTAGGCACTGAGGTTTTACCCACAGAGCCACCCGCGTCCCCAATATATATGCATAGGTAAAGAACCCTTGGATAGTTAAGTCCAGTCAAGTTTGACTATGGGATGCAATGCTCATCTTCCTTTAGACTGAGGGAGCTGCTGTTTGTTCACCGACAGCTTTCCAGGTCATGTGGCCAGTCTGACTAAACCGCTTCTGGTGCTGTGATGAGTGCCAAAGTGCACGGAAATGCCATTTACCTTCCAATACACATTTGAGGTTGTTCTACTTGTTTTTAAAGTTTATTTTTGTAAGTCACCTTCAGTTTCATATATTTTTTAAGTGAATAGCTCATTCAGTAGAACATAAGACTCTAAATCTTGGTTGTGGATTCAAGCCTTACATTGGGCAAAATATTTCTGTACTGCAGGAAGTTGAACTAAATGACTCTTGTGGTCCCTTCTAATTCTACAATTCCATGATTGTATGATTCTAAGTATTATTACTACTACTACTGATGATGATGATGATGATGATATTTTTTGTGTGAAATCACTCTGGCATGCTTCAAAGGAAGTGATTCATAAACAAAACAAATAGGAATAATATGTGATTAAACACAATCTGTCTTCCATTCCTTGGGCACTAGTATGACAGAATGCTTAGAACCAGCTTAATAGGTAGGCAGGCAGGCAAGCAGGCAGGAAGATAGATATATTCGTGGTCCACTCAGATGTGACTTTATGGGTAACAAAATAGTTGCATTTTAAGTAGCAGTTGACATGGATTTGCCCTTAGCATTTTATAACATCAATAAAAAGGAAGGGATTAACACACATTACCTTGCAGCCATCTACTAATGTTTATATGCCAGTTGTTCAATACTAATGGGGCTAATCCCGTTTCCCTGTAAATCAACAGGATTTGGGCCTGTTCCATTAATGCAAAGTGCTCTTTACTACTGTCTCTCCTTTCCTTTTTTTTTTTTTTACACCCCTCATAATTCTGAGGGGCATTTTGCTTCTTAATTGCCTAATTATGGCAATGCAATTAAAAGGATTTTTTAGATTCCTCCTCATGACAAAATCCATCCTTGTCTCTAAGACATCATCATTTAAATGCCTGGCTGAAGAGCTGAAATAGGGTTTGATTGGCATCCGCCAAAATCATCGCCTTTATAATGACCTACACTTATTGACCTTACTTCTTTATATTTAGATCAGTTCTGAGCTTTGCTGGCAACTCTAAATGCATGACTGATTCCTCCTCTGCTGACCTCATCTAATATTGTCCAATGACACCCTTTTCTTTTGTTCAACTTCTATAGACAAGACACCCTTTCTTGTGATGACCTTTCTTTCTTCCACATGCCTTTCTGCTGAGGTAGTGTGTAGACTTCCTCCTTTCTGTATTATCTGCATAACTTTTTTGTAATAGTATTCATTGGTACAGAGTCCCGGTGCCTCTTTTGTGTTTCCCATGGCAGCCATTTTGTGCTGGTACCCACAGCATTTTGATCAATATATTTGTTTTCTTCACCAAAAAAGCCCCCCCCCCCAATATATGGGATTAATTAAATCTGTTCTCTCCATGTTTTAACCTAACTTTGTTTCAAGGTTGTCCTGTCAGCTTTTTTTAAAAAAATAAAATAAAATAAGAAACTCAACATTTCATCTTTCTGGATATGGGCTACTGTGGACCTTGCAAGTCTTCTTTGCCTCAGACCAAATTGGACCTGGAGGCAGTCACACCTCAGAATGAGTTCTTCCAGCTGCCTTAATCCATTTTCTAACATTGTGAATTAAGTGAGAGTAGGTGAGGGTGGTTTAGGAAGCTCAGGTAAGTTAGGGGAATTTCCACTGTGGTGTTATCTTTTTTTTAATCCAGTTCCATGATGTAGTCTTTAATCCAAATGAATTTGGATTTGCATGCATCATTGCACATGTAGCCAGAGGTCATGTTATATATATACATTGCCTCTAATTAAGGGGAAGGGCTGTGGCTCAGCCATAGAGCATTTGCTTTGATTGCAGAATGTCCTGAACCCCAGCATACCTGGAGATAAGCCCCACTGGTGCACACAGTCCCAAGGGCACTGCCAGAAAGTAGTCAGACTGTTCAAAAGGTCAAAAATTGCCAATGCCACAAGCAAAGTCCACAGGCAAACAGTAAGGCCAGGTTCCCACCTCTGCAGCAGATCCAGGGTCAAAAAATGTGGGATAAGTCCCAAAGTGGAATTCTCAAAGCAGCCAAGCCATGGTCCATCAATGTGGAAAGTTGAGCAGACACAGAGTCCCTTGCTTCCCTTTTATCCCTTCCAATCTTGAATGAGGCATCTGGCTTTGCTCCAGCTGAGCACCTGTATCTCTCCACTTGATGAGGCATGTGACCCTTACCTGTCCTGAGCCTCATCTAGCTGAGTGACCACAAACATCCTTCCAGACCTTCCATGATCCCCACCTGGTCAACTAGCGAGCTGGGGTGTGTTCCCTTGCCTGCCTCAGTCTCCTAGAGTGCACCTCCTGCCGTTTCCAACACCTCAGAGCCCACTGTGTCTGCAGAGACAGGGGCACCTCTGGTTCTGGCATTGTGTCCCCCTCTCCTGGCTCCTGTGAACTGTCAGCTGCCCTATTGTCATCCTCTGATGGCCCACGAGCACCTTCTAAGTCCCCAGTCTCCCTTTCCCCATTTTCAGCTTGCCCCAGTTTGTACCAGGTGTGGTTACACTGGGTTACACTCACTGGGATTCTCCTCCCCTTCCTCGGTGTCCTGCCAGTTCATAAGACAGAAGATCTCAGATGCAATCCATAGCATTTCCAGGAAAGGCTGAGAGACCCAACTACGTGAAATCCTGGATGGACCAATGGTCTGCTCAGTATATAGAACTGCTCCCTGTGTTCCTATATCTTTGTGTGTGGTTCTCAGAACAAGCAGGCAATCTTCTCTCTGAAGACATTTCCTCTACTAGGTTAGAATAGTGGCATCTAGATTTTTTGTTTAGACAAACCCAAACAAACAATACAAACTATACAATTTTTTTTTTTAAAAAAAAGGTTGCAGAAATTTCACAATCACACTACCTCAGCGTGGCCAGATTCTAGAAATTTCATGAATAGACGCAGGTAATCCCCATACAATACAGCTAAGTTAATGCATTTAGCACATTAGCTGCAGAACAGCTGTAGCGTGGTATTATGATATTAATGGTAACATGTAATAATGAGTCTAGAAATAGACATGTCACTGTAAGTGAAACAAACCACTTAGCTATGTAAGGCTATGCTTGGTGCTGTGCAGCAGCTATCTCCCATTACTAACGCTCCTGCCTTCTTTATTTGCTTAAGCATTTCACAGTCCAGGTCTTCTTAACTACAGTAGGTGGACTATAATAAATCTTGTTCAGCATAAATGATTCACTCTCTGCAACATTTTCAATCTTGGTCTACATGGATTGCCAGTGGACCATAAATCAAAGGTAAATGGCCATGAACTTAGTTGAGGAGAATTATCTCACAGAGTGCTGGTTTAAGACTAAACCTATTTAAAGTGTCCATTTGCCGGCTGATAAGTGGGCAGGGGAATCCAGTGGATAACATGGCTGGATTCTCCCCTCCCTGCCCCCTGAGTAATAAGCAGATAGAGTATCTTGCTGCTTTCTTCCAGCAGTATTTACTGAAAGGAAACACATAAAGCAACCAGAAGGATTAGATGTGGACATATCTGAAGGAGGGCCTTGGGTGAATGGAAGCATCATGACCTTGTGGAAGTATCACTCAAACATTTAAGTCTCACCTCTTCTCTTCTGGAGAGCCAGTCTGGTGTAGTGGTTAAGAGTGGTAGACTCGTAATCTGGTGAACCGGGTTCGCATCTCTGCTCCTCCACATGCAGCTGCTGGGTGACCTTGGGCTAGTCACACTTCTTTGAAGTCTCTGAGCTCCACTCACCTCACAGAGTGTTTGTTGTGGGGGAGGAAGGGAAAGGAGAATGTTAGCCGCTTTGAGACTCCTTCGGGTAGTGATAAAGCGGGATATCAAATCCAAACTCTTCTTCTTCTTCTTCTGTGATCAGTTACTGTATTGAACTTGTTTTATGCCAGGGCAACAGTAATGTATAAATGGCAAATCTTCTATCCTGGAAAAAGTCTGTAGGGGAATATTATATCTAAGGATTTCCACTTGCTTGTGAGTAGGGGTTGTGCAGAATTGGGGTTGTCCCAGTCAGGGCTGAAAACATGGCTCTGATCCTCTCTTTAGACACTTAAGTCCTACATGTGAGCAATGGGGTGTTTATCTTTTAGCCTGACTACATAAAACTGTTTTTCCTCTTCTGTACATATAGTAAAGGTAAAGGGACCCCTGACAGTTAGGTCCAGTCACCGACGACTCTGGGGTTGCAGTGCTCATCTTGCTTTACAATTCCAGGATACCTTATGAATGTAATGAAGGAGATTCTGTCCTACAAAAGCTTAAATCACTATAAACCTGCTTGCCTTTAAAGCATTTCTACTACAATTGGCTAATGAAACTTGACTTCTGGAATCTTCTGCTTATTATATTTCCAGTTGCACACTTTTAAGGGTTTCCAGTAAGGGACGTGTTTCCTAAGAGTACACTTATGCCTTATGAAAGGAATGTAGTAAGTCACCTTTAATTCATACGTAGTCTGGCAGCACAAAGTGAAGGAATTAGGCTCTATATCTTCCTGAAATTATCTAACTCTAGGTCATAATGTTTTCAGGTTTAGTGCCCAGCAGTTAGAATGACCCCAGGAAGGCCTCAACTGTTTCCTTTTCTGTCCTTCTAATTTCCCAATTAGTACCCCTCCCATCCACCTAATTTCTCATGCTCTACTGCTTGTCTCAACTAGAGAGGCACATGACCTCTCAAAGTCCTCTATCATGCTGGTGGTAACAGAAATTAGGAGGGTGCCATTTCACCTAGTTTCTCTAGCAAATTTGTCCATTGTTTCTTTGGAACTCACCAAAAGCAGAGGTGTAGCAGTTTTTCTTCTCCCTTGTCTTTTTGTGCTGCCTCTGCAAGTGACAGTGTTGGCAGCACCTGTGTTGGTAGTTCAACTGCCATTTTGCACATACACACTCCACACACAGTGCCCGAGGCTTAGCAGTATTCTGGGACATATGGGGTGGTGGTGGCAGCCATTAGAAAAATGGTGGAGACTATTTTGGGAAAATCTGCAAAGTGGAGTTAAAGAAAAGCATCAGAATTATTTTGTGAAAAATATTTTCTGAGGAAGCCTATTGCACATGTTCTTGCTGTTAAGATATGTGAGTGATTTTAACCATAGGTTTGTATCAAACAGCATCAAACAGCTGATGGTAAGGCTTCCGTCACTGGAAGGAAGAGAGAAATAATTTTCAGTGATTTTTCTTCGGGGGAGGGAGGGCTGCAGGAGGAATAGGAATAATTGGAAACTGATTCTCCACCTGGTATGCCAAGAGAAGTCTCACCATCTTGTGACACAGCTGGATATGACCTATTTTATTTATTTGAGGAATTTATATACCACTTAATGACAAACATTCCTAAATATTTTTTAAAAAATATCCTACAATGCATAAAATGAATTAATGTTTTTTCATAAAAGTAGATGTACTGTAATGCTGAGCACAATTGTTTATTGCAGCACCCACATGTCAAATCCCTATGGTGCCTTTTAGGATGTCACCATGCAATGGATCTCAGTCCAGAGCTATATAATGCACTAGACTGACCCAGATTGTCATTCTGACCTAGGCAGTCAAACAAGATGAATCTTCATGTCACTTCGCATTGACACATCATTTTTCTGTACAGCTGCAGTAATGGAAAGGTACTGAGTGCTTAAATCACAGTGGCAGCATTTCTTGGAGACTAATCTTAGTAGCAACAATTGGCTGGCCCATCTGATGGTTATCTTTTGTGGGGGAGATGACAATTTCTTTGGATATTTTATTTAATACATCTGGTATTGTTATTTAATACTGACTTCCTAACCTGGTGTATTCCATTTATTTTGGACCACAACCTCACAAACGCCTGGAGACATCTACATTTTTTTCAAAATTGACATCATATTGTGTATAGCTTGAATACACCTTGTTGGCTAGTTAATTTAAATAACCACAGTAGTTAATATGGGGGGGTATAAGTAATAAATAGATTCATAGAGTAAGAAAGGACCCTGAGAAACATCTATTCCAACCCAAATATGCAGCTGTTTCAAATGGGAATAGAACTAGCAACCATGGTGTTATCAGCACCACACTCTAACCAACACCAACAACAACTTTCAATTTGCTGGCTCATTGTTTTTTGGAAGTATAATGCCACATGCACACAAACATTCTCAAAGGAATTAAAGGATGATAGTTTGTACACAGCCACTTTGAAGCAATGAAGCTCCATCCACAGACACATGCTTCCCGATGCTACTGAACTGGGTGCATGTTTCCTTTGATGTGCAAGGAGATATGCATACCTATCCTGGGCTATTTATTGTTATGTGTTACTGGGTACATATGACGAGAGATGGGTGAAGACCAATAAGAATTCACATGAAGTAGCATGTGATTCAGCATGTGCACACAGGAAAAATCAGAGCTGAGTAGCAAGCTCTCGGAGCAGGATTTTCTGCTCAAATATTACTGAACAGGCTAAGGCAGCCCTAGGCAAGGGCCAGTGGTTTTCATGTTGCAGTCCACTAATCCAACACCCCAAACCCCTGTTAAAGTCAAGAGTACAGTCATTAAAACAAATTATATACCCCTTGACTTGTGGAACAAAAAAGTTTATCAAGTTTATTTTCAGGCAGTCCAGAAAAGAATAGTGTGAGAGCTACTGCCTTAATGGAAAAGTTGGAAGCACAAAAGTCATTGCTTGTGGTTAACTTCATAAAAGCAAGGTCACTGCAGAAGCACTGAATCCTAGAGTGAAGGGAGCCAATAGATTGCTTAGTTCAGCCCACTGACCAAAGGCAGTGTCTTATAACTAAAGTGTCTGTGACTTTTGATGACCTTCTCTCGAAAGCATCTAAGTGAGGAGATGTCCCATTCATTCCACTGAAAGTGTTTCAGAACTTATCTGGCTTGGTGGGGCCAGGATGTGAAATTTTTCCCATGCTTTATGTTTCCAGACAGTTACATCACACTAGAATTACAGCCTTTACATCTCCCCAAAAGAGGAAAAATTGTGATCGGCACATGCACAGCTCATGGGTGGGGAGATGCACCGATTTTGGACATAGATACACAGGAACAGGAAGCACAAGAAACTCTTTCACATCCGATTCTACATGGCAAGGGAACAACCTCAAGCTGATAATAGATTTTCCTCATTTTAATCCTCTACCTATGTGTTCATATCTTAAATCAGCCTTCAGATGTTTTGGAGTACAACTCCCATCAGTTCCGGTTAGTCCAAAACCTCTGGAGGGTGCCAGGTTGCCAAAGGCTGGATTAAAATGACTGTGCCTTGCTAGAATGAAGCACTGCTACTGCTCTTTAGCAATGGGAAAAGCCTGTATAATAAATTAGTTAATTAGTGTTATTGCTTCCAGTGCTCTTTTTCTTCTTTTTGTAAACAATTTCAGACTTAAAAGAACAAGTTTGACGGGGAAAGCTGCAAAAGAAAACTACTTGTTCACTGAGTAATCTTATAGCATCATAGAAAAGATTACGTTTAAAACGTATGTTGCAAGTGAAGGGGTAGGTAGGAGGAAGTCTAATGGCTTAATTTTGTCTAGTAGGCTTGGGAAGGTAGTTTCATGCCCATCCTAAAATTAAAAGTTTGCTTTTATGCATTTTAAGAAGCAATAAAGGTTTACAGCCAGATCTTCAAAATGCTTTGCTTGTACAAGTCCTGGGTTAATTAAAATTCAGGTGGTTATGAGTGTAAAGAAACTATTTAACCATGTCTAATGTGGATTTCTGTTTTAATGCTTGATTCTTGTGGAAAGCATACAATCTTAATCCTGCGCTCAAAGGCCTTTGAAAATGAGAAGCAGCAATAGTTTGAGTGTCTGTATTTTTATACTCAGTGCTTCATGTTAATTCCTGCAGTACAATATTCCTTAATTTCTTAAACGTGATGGGATCCATTTCTGCCCTGTCACAGTATTAGCAAGAATCTGATGCGTTCTTGCTTTCCAGTAATCCCCACCGCCTGGTTTTAATCATTCCTATGTTCATGTCTTTTATTATATAACTGACTTCTTGCAAGGTATTGGTACTGGATTTGCAGGCATCATTCTGAATTTCAGGAAACAGCTTTTTCTTCATACCTTCTTCTATAAAGGTCTGCACAGACCTTTGGGATAATACATAGTCAACATCTATGTGCAATTTATTACCTTTAAGAATGACTGCTATGTTTTAAATTACATAGGATGAGACCTGCAGGTATAAGGTAAGGTTACCAGACGTCCCTGTTTCCTGGGGACAGTCCCCGGATTTACAAATCAGTCCCCATACAAAATCCTATCATTCCTACTGAAGTTGAAAACTGTCCCCGGATTCATTGAAAAAAATCTGGTAACCTTAGTATAAGGCAGTACACTGGTGCCTCGGGTTATATACACTTCAGGTTACAGACACTTCAGGTTACAGACTCCGCTAACCCAGAAATAGTACCTCGGGTTAAGAACTTTGCTTCAGGATGAGAACAGAAATCGTGCTCCGGCGGCGCAGGGGCAGCAGGAGGCCCCATTAGCTAAAGTGGTGCTTCAGGTTAAGAACAGTTTCAGGTTAAGAACAGACCTCCGGGATGAATTAAGTACTTAACCTGAGGTACCACTGTATATTATTATTATTATTATTATTATTATTATTATTATTATTAAATGCAAGGAAGTCACAGAATGAACAAGCAAAAAAGCGGATGGAGGGTCTTTAGAACATATGCATGGCTCCATTTTTTTTAATATCCTGGCCTAGAAAGTATTGGCCTTTGATCATAACTAGGCATCTATGAACAAAAGGACTCTTTCTGTTCACAGACAGGACCAAGATCCAGCGAATTATTTCCACACACCCCACAGAAGGAGGGGAGACACTTTTCGCCATTCCTTCTTCTGCCTGCAATTCTGCCTACAATAAAAATATTACACATGCCAGCCCTGCCCCATGTAGCTCAAGACTGGCCCCCTACTGCTATGTAATCCTAATTTCCTGAGAGGATCATAGGAGGGGTGGTAAACCAAAGTAACCAGAGCTGAAATTGCAACAAGGCTTAAAAATGACTAAGCTCAGATGGTGAAGCTCTGACTTTGTCAAAAAACAAAGGCGCCCCCACCCCCCACATTGCAAGTACTTTTTTTTTTTAAATAATTTTTATTCGTTTTTCAAACACATAATAAAAACAAAACAAAACAGAAAACAAAAAATCAGAACACAAACAAAAACATACAAAACATTTAAACCAATATAGCTTCAAAATTATATTTTCATACCCTTCTTTCTTTTGACTTCCCCATACCTCCCCATCCCTGCATCCTTGTTTAGTGATTCTTTAGCAACCCTTTTGTCAATTATCCTGATTCCCTTTCATTCAATTTCCTTTAGTTTTTTAGTTACAGCTGCAATTCTCTGCTTCCACATTGCAAGTACTGTGATAGTTCTCCAATTTGATTCTGAAGAAGTTTGAAAAGAGACTTAATCTTGGAGATCTTGTCAATCATTTTTAAATATAGTGGCTAGTGCTTGGAGAGTTTGTATTTTGTAATTTTATATTTGAGACACATTCTACGTCATATGCTTACATGTATAGTTCTTCATGTTTAAATGATCATTATTTCTGATACAATTTCATTGCTTCTTGGGTTCCCGTGACTTTGTCATTTGGTACAAGCTTTGACCTTTCCACGTTTCATTATTTATATTGCCAAGTGTTGTTTTGTACCTCACTGAATAATTAATGGGAACCTAAAACATTTTGTATTGATTTTTATATGTCCCAAGTCGTAGTCTTTTAAATACCTTCTCCAATTTATATGACTAAAAACTGCAATGAATATTGCATACAATTGGGGGTGGGGGAATCACCTCTTGGTGCCCTTGTTCCATCCCACCACCATTTTGCCTTCTTGCCATCCCACATATAGCAACCTTAGTGCCTCATAAGGTTTGAAGAACATCACCTATCGTCTTATATCACCCCATGATGATAGAAAGGTTCATATGAATACAATCAAGACAAGACTAACTGCAGATAAGATGAATATGAAAGTCTTTCTTCATTTGAGCAAATGCTGTTTCTATCAAAATCAGGAAGTTTTGATTTATTTATTTTTGGCCCAATCATAGCAAGCCGAAATGAATCGAGATAAACTTCACTGTAATAAGGCCAACAAAGGTACACAATATCAAATGAAATCAAATGGTTTTGGATTGATTTGGGGCAATAGCAAAGAACAAGTGGGGAGCTGGGAAATATACATATAGAGATTAGCACTTTTTTGTAATATGTAATGTACGAAGCCACTCACTGGAATTTATACTATATAATAGCAACTTGTGCCTTCTTATGAGATGAATACAGGATTTAGTAAATGGCAGTGAAATGAGAGTAAATGAAAGCATTCTCTGATAGCTTGCTAATGGTGCAGGGCGGGTCTACCAATCTTGTAGGAGATGAGTTGAAATGTTTACCTCTTTATTATTCATTTCTACTGAGAGATAGAGGAGACAGAGCGAGTGATGCAAGAGAGTTCTTTCTTAACCAGTGGGTACTTTAATACATAAGCCTCTCTTCAAATAAATTTGCTCTTGTTCTGGTAAGTAAACACTTCCACAGTGAATTATGCTTCCCTCCACACAGAAGGATCCTTGGCATTTATTTATTTATTTCCACTTCTTTGAAAACAAAGGATTATAGTCCCAGAAGATCTCATCCAGTATTTCACATTGCTCCTAATTTTTTTTCTTCTAATTTGTTGTTTTAACTTGGCTATTCCTATGAGCTTTGTTAGAAATATCTTTTCACGATTATACGAGTTAGTTTAACATAATACAACATGCCATGGTTTGTGTAGCACTGACAAGCTTATTATCTCCTAAGTAGGATTATCTGTGTGAGACTTTAAAATCTTAGCTAAATTATAATACTATAGAAGCGTGCATCAAGATTCAGAAGTTATGTTGATCAGGTGGCTTTTTGTTGTTGTCGAAAACAACTTCCTGATTCCTAATAGCTTGTTTTCATCTATATGAAACATGCTCTTGTTTCAAAATAGCTTGCGAGGAATTTTATATGAGGAGAGATTACAAAAACCGGGAAAGAGATACACCAGAATTGTTGTTCTACAATTATGCCAACAGATCTGGAGTCTTTGATTCGGGACTCAGGCAGGTCAAAAGGTTTTGCAAGTCTGTATTCTTGCCTCCTCTCTGTAGGCCCCAGTCCTTTCCCAATATCCATTCCATTGCCTAGTTTTATCAAAGTTTGAGGAAAAAAGGGGGGCGCTATGAGCCACAGCTGGCACCAAAGGCTGGCATGATTGGGCATTTTTCGGGGGCCACATCCCAACACAGGTCCCTCTTCACCAGCTTATTCACTGCTCTCCACTCTGCTGTGTCTGCGCTTACTGATTGGTTTTCCGCCTGCCAGGCAAACAGGTAGTAGCAATGAGGAGGAGGAGGAAGAGGAGCTGCAAGAGCTTCTGGTAATAATAGTGGTGAGGAGATACACTCATTGTAGAAAGGGTACTGAAATTGGCACTGATATTGTAGCACCCTGCTTGTGGTTAACGCTTAGCTGGAATGAAATATTCAACGCAGCAATAGAGAAATTAAAATAGTAATTTATTTGTCAGACAAATAAATATGAGGCACAGTGGTATATGGTTACCAAGCTCTGGCCTGGCCTCCTGCCATTCTGGCCAGCACTTATATTTCCTTAATCCAGCCCCCTTGCTCCTCCTGTGGCTGCCTCTGTCCAATCAGCCTGGTTAAAATTCCTATTGGCTGTTTGCTAGAACCAATCACAAAAGATACACCCATTTCCTCTTGCCTTTTATGGAAATCAAAAAGCTATATATTCTTCTATCTATAAATGACAAATAAGTAGTAATATATCTTACATGTGTCTCAACAAGGAATCTTAATTACCAGCTCACCTCTTGCCCTCCTTGCCCTATTGCCTTCCAAAACAGATAATTAATCTTGAATTTTTATCTTATGCATATGTCAAGGATTGAGTTCACATCAACATTGAGAGATCTCCTTCATTTGAAGGTTTCTAAACAAAAGGCCTGACAACCATATATCAGGAGTGCTCGATTGGCGTCTTCTGTCTGGCAAGGGGCTTGGCTGGTGGCTGACTTAATTTCAGGATAGTTACAACTCTTACAACTATATGAAATAAGAATCTAGCATTTCTTAAATCCTTTGCATAATTATATTTAAACTAATATATTTAATACATAAACAACCTTTTTAAAAGGAAAAGAAATCTTAAAAGGATCTTAGTTTAAGAAAGAAACAGCTTTAGAAAAGTCTTCCAAAAAATGTTCTCTTTCTGCCAGCTAGATGCTTTTTCACTGCTCTTGACCTTCTTAACCTTAGGAAGAAGATATGGCTCATTTTACTATTTATCCACCCTTAATTTGTAGGGTCAGTGTAACCTTGGCTGTCAGCCTGTAATTCCCTTTTTACGACTTTGAGAATTGTTTTCTGCTATAAATCAGGGGGGCCCCTTGTCTAGGAGTAAAACATCTTGCCAAGGTTTTTAGGCAACTGGTCTTCTGCCTGGCATGAAACAGAACATTTTAAAGCTCATTCTTATAATACAAGCCCTGATTAAACATATAAGCTTTAATAAAAATGCAAGCTTATGATTAGATGCCTCAATATAAGCACCTGTTTTTTGTTTTGTTTTTTTAAACGCATTTGCTCATGCTGCCAGTGACCAAACTCCCTGAGGATGCATCTGCTCATCTCTAAAAACGCCTTGAGGTGGCAACTTATAGCAGAGGGCTGCAATGCACAGTAGGCAGCATTTAATATATACTGTGCTACGAAAGGGACCTCTTTCTGCAGCGCATCCCCACGCTCTCTCTTTATCTTCTCTGTTTCCACTCTTCTCCTAAGGACTGACAGGGGTAGAAATAGAATTGTTGGGCTGGAGCATTTCCCTGCCTGAGAAATCAAAAAGTAGTTTCCAGCTCATCTCATAAAGGACTTCAACTGATCTCCAAAAGCCAGTTGTTCTAATTAGTAGATACCAGGGCAATTGTCACAGGCAGAAATGAAAGTCACAGCTAAACTAAATGACTTCATCCAATGATATCATCTAAACAATGATATCATCCACACAATGGCACCATCCAAAAATCAAGTTCATTCTTTTAAATATTTGTGGGATTAAGCAAGGAGGCTTGGACATATACAATTCCCGGCGGTTAACCTTTACTAGTTAACATGTGGCTGTATAAAAATGTGTTTATCGGTGGCATCTTATAAAGGCTTCCCTAGCAAGGATCTTCTTAACCTTCCCTTTGAACAAATGGCACCTTCTTCTAGAGCAGTGTTCAGAACCACATTGGTTACCCCCAGCCTATACCAACAGGCAGTGCTTTTTTTCTAAAAAAAATGTTTAGGGGGTACTCTCATTTTCCTGCGCACATTGAAATACTGGCCCTCAATGAGGCCATACAGTACTTAGATTCACAAAACGTTTTGGGGTATGTGTCCCCCTGGAAAAAAAGCACTGTCAACAGGAACGAAACCCTTGGAGACTGTTCCCCAAGCCGATGAGGAATCCTTATTTTACCCCAAGTAATGGAGAGTGAGGTATTCCGCAGTTATGTCGTAATATTTTTACTAATGTTCATTCCCTTGAGCAGTATTTACTAAGAAAAATAAATTAAACCAGCAAAAGTTTTATGCTTCCCCGCCCCTAGAAAGAAAACAACAAAGTTATCATATATTAAGACTACTTTTAATGAACACCTTGCTAAGTAGGGAATAGTCATCAAACGCAAGCTTGACTTTAATGCTGCTTCATTGAGACAATGGGATTTGCAACATTAACTTTTTATCTTGTTTTCTGTAATGATTTAACTTCCCAAATGGAGGCACAAGCATACATAAGCAGATTTGGGGGACTGTTCTTCTATAATTAAACCGTGAGCTCCAATTATTGTGAATCCAATATGACTGAGCATTAATACATTTGGAAGGGATATGGGTTGTATGAGAGCGTTTAAAAAAACAAAAAAACCTTAAGATTTCAAGCCTGGAACAATTTGCTTGAGACTCCTTTTAATTATAAGTAAGAGAGGTGAAATTTTCCCCTTAGGTATTGCTAGAATAAATGTGGTTATTCACTCTATAGTTAAATATTCCTTTTGTACTTTATAGATCATTAGTGAACATTTAGAGCTACATTCACATGGACGTGCCAGTTCCTTTGTGCTGTCCTGGTGATGCAAAGCAGTTATAAACCCTGATTAATTGTCCGGTTTAAGGGCTGCAGTTCCTCTGAGCACCCAGAGAAGGGCAAATCAACCCAGATGTACAAGTATGTTCAAAACATGCACATTATTTTCCATAGGTTCACTATTTTGCTTCACTCCACAAAGGAGTAAATGGTGGTGGGAGAATGTTGCAGAAGCTCATGTCACCTGCAGGGCAACAAACAGAGCCCTTTTGACAGTTTTCTGGGGAGGTCTACAACTCAAGAGTGAAACATTCAGAAGGAGGGCGGACAGGAAACATTGCCCTCACTCTGAATGTGCTTTGCGATTATGACCAGGTCTGCATAGCACAGTAAGTCTAATGATGACTTACTGGGATTGTATGAATGTGCAGGATGCCGGAGGGGAACTTGCTGCTGCTTTGCTTCTCCCCAGTCTTTCTTACTCCCATACTGCGCTGAAAAGGTTTGGCTTAGCATGCCAATATGGACCCGGGCACGTGGTTAAACTCTCTCTTCACTAACCATGAGCTTTGGCTACAGCTCGCGGTTAGTCTGGCGTGAGCGTGACCATGTGCCCCAGTCTGGATGATGTAGCAAACCAAACCTTAACATGGCAAAGGAGCTAGGTGGTAGATACCCCTGGCCCGTTGGGAAATGTTCACAGGGGAGCTGCCTAGCATCCGGAGGGATCTGCCTTTTGCCAGTGACACTGCGGGGCTGCGGAAGGTCCTTGGAGACAAATTCTCCTCCTTGAGAAGGAAACTGAGCAGCCAGAGGTGAATCTTCCCCTTGTCGCTGGAGATGGGAGGGCAGCTAGCTCCATTGAGACACACTGCCTGCTTCTCATATATATGAGGTTAAAATGTGGGTTTTGTTAGTTCCATTTCTTCTTGTTATGCCTCTCATCCTTTTTCCCCTGCAAGCTCTCATTAATTTATCAGAGAAAGAAGCAAGAACTCTGGTAGTGCAATATTTTTTTTTTTTAATTACTCTATTGAGGTATTTCCTTGTCCTTCCTGAAGCAGCTCTTTGGTTTGTTTTATTGTATTTTTAATATTTTGTTGGAAGCCGCCCAGAGTGGCTGGGGAAACCCAGCCGGATGGGCGGGGTATAAATAAATAAATAAGTAAGTAAGTAAGTAAGTAAAGCATAAAGGACCAGGGAGGAGCAAAGAGATTCCTCTCTGCACATCCACACAGTTCTGATAAGGCATAGTTTAAAACAGGGGTTGCCAACCTGTTGCTTGTGGATGTCGTGGTGCCCATGAAAACTTTCACTTGTGTCCCTAGGAGGGTGCTCCAGAACACCTTAAGTGTCTAGCCCTCCTAGAAAGTTATGAGACAAAATGTGTGGGTACCTTCTAAATGATTTCTGTGAAATGAGAGTGAGTGTGGTGACCTCACATATTTTTCCTGGTATGGAAGAATGTGCCCTGTTGCAATTAGCATCACTGTGTTGGGTGTGTGTGTGGGGGGGAGGGGTTGTCTGTAAAATCAATATTGTGCGATCTCCACAATCAGGACCAGCAGAACATAGCTGACTTCCCATGCTAAGCCTAAGGTTGTGTGGGTGTATTTCTCTAATTTTGTGTTCTGTCCTTCCCTGCACAACGGCTATTGTGTGACTGGTGACTGGTGACTGGTGCCCCAGCACTCTCAAATTCTGAAATTTGCCTATATATATATATATATATATATATATATATGCCTTGGTTTAAAAGATATCAAGGCTCTGGTTCTCCTGGCTATGGAGGAAATCTTGATGTGTTAACAACAGAAGCAAGGAAACAATAACACATAGTTTGGCTTACCATGTTGTGTGAACCAGGCCATAATAATGCAGCCAAAACTTAACTATCTGAATTATCCAGCTGTGGAGCTCCCTTCCATTAGGCATGCAATTGCTTCCTCTTTTTCCAGCTTTTCACTGCAAAGTGAAGGCATTTTATTTTGTTATTCGGATGACTGTATATATTTTTGAAGTCAGGATGTTTTATAGTTTTAATACACAGCATTTTATTGGTTCCTGTATACCACCCTGGGATGCCTTTGTGATGATGTGCGAGTTGGAACTGTAATAAATAAATAAACACAAGATCCATGACAGGAAAAAGAAGGCTGTTCTAAAATCTAAAAATGATGCCAAACCACCAGAAAACCATCACCAGTTGTTGCTCTGTCAGTGCATACATGTGTATAATGCATATTTTGCATCCATTTTGACCAGTCAAATCTCTGGTCCTCATGGCTGTGGAGAAAATATTGTTGTGTCAATAATATCATCTAGAAGCTAAGAAACAACAACTCATCTGAACAGTGATCTCTGCATGGGAGAGTGCTCAAATGTCTGGCATCGCACCCCCTCCACCCAGGATTAAGAAATGAGAAAAAGCCTCTTTACTGAAAGCAATTAGTACAGAATTTTTGGCAGTGGGTAGGAAACTTCCACAGATCCCTCTTTAATCTCAAAGTTAGGGTGGGGGCATAATCATTTTGCTTAATGTGGTGCAGTTGATTTTTTTTAAATCCTGCTTTTCATCTCTCACTTTTTGCAGCTTCTGGTTTCCCAAGAAGACTTCAGGATTAAGGTAGCTGGAAGGACTCACAGGGTCCAGGGTGGGCCCCAAACTTTAGGACTGTAAGTGAGAAAAGTCTTGGATTTATGTTTAAAACGTAGGCCTAACACACTCCCCGCTGCCACCATGGGTTCTCTTAATTCTCTCTCTGGTGCTACCACTGTGAGCAGACACCAGAATATTTGCAATAATCTACATCATCACCTTCAAACAGATGGCGGTCCACATTGCGGGGAGATTACATCTGCCTGAAGAATAGCATGGTTGCTGATAGATTGATTAGTCTTGATGTCTACATGCATGTCTTGTGAGTGGCTGATGAAGAACAGTAACATTTTTACCACACACACACACACACACACACACACACACACACACACCGCCCTTCTGCCCTTCTTTCTGTATAACTGTTTCCATAGGATTATTCCAAAAATCAATTCCTTGCGATTGGCAGGACTGTCCCCCAGAGCTACACAACAAAGGTACACTTCTCACAATACAGTGGTGTCCTATTTACTGAGTAGATGGACTGGTTTGGAAGAGCCTTACGTAGCTGGAGAATAATTGTTTCCTTGCCTGGTTGACATAGCCAAAACCACCGGGTTGTTTATACAGAAACACTACAAGCTCCTCAATTTCCTTCAGGCAAAGATTCAGCAGCTGATGACAAGAAGCCAAAAAATGTTACCGTGACTGCAAGGTAGACATTCCATGTTTCCTAGGCAGTTTCCTCTGGCTCCTCCAGCAGACGCCAAGACTTTGTCACATCCTGTTAAAACATGACAAGTCTGAGAGCTTCCCACTTTTGGGGGGTTTGGGGGTGGGGGTATGTGCCTTGTTCATTTCTCCAGGAGCCAAAACTGATAAAGATTTCATCATTTGCCATGCACAATAGCTTTGGAAAGGACCGCACTGTCTGGCTCTGTGGCCCTGAGAATTATTTTGCACATCCGTTGAGAGATTTAGTAGCAGCGTCAGCCAGAGGCTGAAGGAGGAAGGAGGAAGGTGTGGAGCCTCTTGAAGCTGGGCCATGGCCATGAAAGGTGAATGGAAACACTTGGGGTATTATGCTGCCTTTTAAAGCCTGTGGAATTTCCATAGCCCCATAACGGCTCTGAAAATGTAGCTGTCCTTTTCTTCCCAAACAACAGCCATAATTCAGTTTTATGATGGGTGTTAACAATGTACTGTCTGTCTTCTGTGTTCTTGCAGCCAGGTCAATATGTAAAAGCGTCCACATGCAACGCAGCAGCAGTGAAACGAAATGTTTGCATTGTGGAGACTGGCCCAGGAGTGCAAATGAGGCATTGCCTCACCAACCTCAGTCTCAGCCCACACCTGCCTCCCTGCTCACAACCGGTCCAAAGAACGGCTCGGCTTCCTCCATCGTGTCAGCATTGCCCTTGCTGGGAGGAGGTTGGGATCCATGCTAGAATCAGGCTGTGAACACACATTTGAAACACATTTTCCCCTCAAAAAATTCTGGGTAGTGTAATTTCTTAAGGGTTTCTGGGAACTGTAATTCTGTGAGGGGCAAACTACAGTGCCTGGAATTCTTTGAGAATTCATGTGCTTCGAATGTGCTTTAAAGGTATAGCATGAATGCAGCCTAAGTTGACTCAGCCTAATATTGGTTCTGGGTGGATTTTTAATAAATAAATAAATAGTTTTATTAACACTTTTCACAATACAGTGGTACCTCGGGTTAAGTACTTAATTCGTTCTGGAGGCCCATTCTTAACCTGAAACTGTTCTTAACCTGAAGCACCACTTTAGCTAATGGGGCCTCCTGCTGCTGCTGCTGTGCTGCTGGAGCACGATTTCTGTTCTCATCCTGAAGCAAAGTTCTTAACCCAAGGTACTATTTCTGGGTTAGCGGAGTCTGTAACCTGAAGTGTCTGTAACCTGAAGCGTATATAACCCGAGGTACCAGTGTACTGTCGTCCCCCCCAGCTGGCCAATCAGGTGGCTGGGGGCGTGGCCTGCCCTATTTAGGGCTGGCGTGGACGGGGCTCGCCCTCTTTGCCGGCTAGCCCCCATGTTTTCCCTCCCTCCCTCCCTTTAGGTAGGCTTTAGGCAGGTCTCTGACTTTTCTATGGACTTCGGTCTGTCGCCGCAAGGGGCATGGTAAGAATTTTTCCCAATTGGCAATTTACAGTCATTTGGTTTTTCGCCTACCTCGTAGCAACTCGTCACAACTCCTCGGCATTGGCAGTTAGGCATTGGTAAGAAGGGGTTAAGAGGATGTGTGTGTGTGTGTGTAGGAATGCCATCACCTCCCCCCAGTGAACGAAGGGTGGTCCGATAAAGGACTCCTGGGGGCGTGGCCCTGTCCGAAGCCTATGGAGGTGTGGGCCAAAGGCAAGCCCCCGAGCGGTGACCCGGGGGAACTCCTAGTTGATGTGCCTCAGCAGGAAACTTCCCCTATATTGTGTTAACCCTTCCCGTGTCTCCAGCAAATGGGCTGGAGCCGGATAGTCGATAGGACAAATGCCTAAGCCAATGCCTCTCATTCCTGAATTCAATAAAGTTGTGGCCTAATTCGCCCATTTAACCTTAAATCATGGTGTCTTGTGTCTTTATTTATCCTGAGGGGGGCAGGAACTCGCCACGCAATCCTTCCCTGCACCCACCAAACACGCACACAGCAGCGGCGCTTGTTATTCTCAATGGCACTGGGGGCACTGGGTTTTGCACTCCGGCGCTGCATATGCTAAAGACTGCCCTGCACTACTGTGTACAGAGAAAACTTGAAAATGTCTCCAATCCAGTTCTATGAGGTAGAAGCACAGAAAGCCAGCCATAATACAGGTCTTGGCACTATGACAAAGGGATAGTTGGCATCTTTCTTAAGGACATAAGAAGAGCCTTTCTGGATCAGACCAGATACCCATCCAGCACAGCATCCTCTTCTCACAGTGGCCAACCAGATGCCAAGGGGAATAATAATAATAATAATAATAATAATAATAATAATAATAATATATTTATACCCTGCCCATCTGGCTAGGTTTCCCCAGCCACTCTGGGTGGCTCCCAACAGAATATTAAAAACACGATAAAACATCAAACATTAAAAACTTCCTTAAACAGGGCTGCCTTCAGATGTCTTCTAAAAGTCAGATAGTTGTTTATTTCCTTGACATCTGATGGGAGTGCGTTCCACAGGGCTGGCGCCACTACCGAGAAGGCCCTCTGCCTGGTTCCCTGTATTATTATTATTATAACCTGCACAATTACTATTATTATTATAACCTGCACAAGGGGCTTAGGTGGCAGGTACAACAAGGCAGGAGCTGGAGAGTAAGGGAGCTGCTGCCTCCTGAATAGGACTGGAAAAAAGGTGATTTAAGCTGTTGGTTGCAATGCTGCTAAGCATTGTTTTCTATGATAAGGAGCCGCACAGTGCTCTGCTTTCCTGATCTGTTTAGTCTGCCGCTTTGACTGTGGTGATAAATCTCTTGTTTATGCTTCAGCTGCTGAAAGTAGCCCTACTTGATCACTTCAAGTTCAAACCCCACCCCAGACAGTATGCATCCCTTCTGGTGGTCTAAAATTATTTTAATTCCTGTTCTTCACTGCACCCCCATGCAACCCCACTCCTCTCAAGAAACTTAAAACATAATAAAGAGTTATTACAGCTGTGAGTGATTAATGAGAGAGTTGATATTTTGAGTGATTCACGAGCAATAATTATATTTCATTGGAATGATTCATGGTGAACATCAGTGAAGTCCTCAGAGCTGCTTCGCTGTGAAGGGGGCACAAAGGATATCAGGGAGGGAAACGCTTAATCGCAAGACTCATGTTCTGTCAAATTCCAAACCATAGGAATGTTTAATCTTGATGGGTGTTGTGTTAATAATTTATGCAAATGCCATTCAAAAAGGTGCTTCGTGGTTATGCTAATTCCTTTCTGGCAGTAATAGCTAGCAAGGGCCCACCCTCCATTTAGGAATTTAAATGCAGTTTGTAGCTTAAGTGATTCTGCGAGCTGGGCTTGGAAGGAAGGGTTTATGGTAGCAATGGCGGTGGGAGTGGAGGATGCACATTAAAGTACATGGAAGAGTAATGTGTAGGATTTGGTGAAAAAAAAAATCCAAATCGCACCCATTATATCCTATCCATTAAATGTCAGCTTTGCAAAGATGCTCAGGCTTTTCCTTTAGTGAACCTTTAGAAGAAAGCAGTTCCATGCATAATATGTCCTCTTCCTTCAAAGTCTAAACAGATTATTTCTCTGGTGCAAGAGGAGTTGCTTTGGCCTTGATATTCCCAGATCGATGGATATTGGCAACAATTCTCCAATACCTCAAGACTGGCTTACTGCAATGTGCTCTATGTGAGACTGCCCATGGGCTGAGTCCAGAAGCACTAGCTCAGGGGTCAGCAATTTTTTCAGCAGGGGGCCGGTCCACTGTCCTTCAGACCTTGGGGGGGGGGGCAGTGGACTATATTTTGGGGAAAAAATATGAATGAATTCCTATGCCCCTTTAGGTGACCCAAAGTGAATAGGATGATACCATGCAGCCAATAGTTCAAGCATTAGAGCTGTGACAGGGCAACATAAGTTGAGTGGGGCTGTGCCTTTTGCTCTAACCACTACACCACACAAGTTTTCCTACTCATGTGGCTCTTTATGCTTGAAGAGGGCAAATCAGCTTTGACTAGATCAGCAAACTTTTTCAGCAGGGGGCTGGTCCACTGTCCCTCAGACCTTGTGGTGGGCCAGACTTTATTTTGGAAAAAAAGAACAAATTCCCCACAAATAACCCAGAGATGCATTTTAAATGAAAGGACACATTCTACTCATGTAAAAACATGCTGATTCCTGGACCGTCCATGGGCTGGATTTAGAAGGCAATTGGCCGCATCTGGCCCCCAGGCCTTAGGTTGACTACCCCTGGTCTTAAACATACTGATGAGGGGGGAAATCTTACTGAATTCAGTGGGACTTATTTCTGAGTAAATATGCTTCAGATTCAACTGCGTGTGCCCGCAAAACTATTGTTTGTTCACAGCCTGCAGTTCTGTTGCATGTGAAACATCACTGTTTAAATAATATAGGATATTAGAAGACCTTGGAGGCCTACACAGACAGAATTCATTGTGAAGAGAGATTAGAACTGGGTATTCCTCAGTTTGTAGCGTAATCCCACACAATTATGTCACGTTCCCTGGAACTTACAATATCTCGCAATGCGTGAAGTTTTGGGACATTTAGGGTTTTCCGACAAATTATTCATAGTGAGGTAGTTAATGGTGCTGACATCCAAACTGCCATCTCAGTGATTTGGATTTAACAGCCCATTGAAATGAATGGACCAGATTGATATTCTCTTTCTTCTGGGCTGCTTGCATACTCTGTAAGACAACGTTGCAGTTGCTTTGAAATGTTTGCTTTTTCAAGGTTATCTTTGTGAAGACAGGCTCAGATTTCTGCAGCCACAAGTTCACTGGACTGGTCATAATTACAGATGGAGGAGAGATTTGATTCAGTTTGCATTTAAAGGTGAACCAACCAAATTCACCTTGTGTGAAAGAATACACAGACAAATACACAACTGTCCTTCAGAATTCTCACATTTCTGAATTTTGCAGTGCAGTTTTCTAGCTAAGTAATGTGTTAAAAATGCATATGCAGTACTAGGTAAAGTGTGCATAAAATGCATATATTCATGAATATAACATTCAGAATACATTCTATTAAGGGAAACTGCTTGCAAAAATATGTCTATTAGGCTAAGTTGCAAACAAAATGTGTTCTACTAGCTAGCAGAAATTCTCACTAAAATGCTGATGAATTTTCATGAGTCTTTTGTTTTTTAAATGCACGCTGATGTGGAAATGTGGGGAACTCAAAAAAAATGAGAAACTGTAACTGACAGATTCACCCATCTCTCATTGAAATAGCTTCATACCCAGTGGTGCAAATTGGACTTGCTAGTCGTACAGTGGTTCCCCTCCTTGGATGGAAATGTTCACTTGCTTCAGAATATAATAAGCCAGCCCTGCTGAGGTTTCCTGCTCATTCTGCAGAATGGCCTTCTGCCTCAAGTCCTGCTATGATGGCACCACTGCGCATAGCAGAAAAATCCTACCCAGATGTGTTCCCCTTGCAACACTGCAAGGGTGATGTGTGCAGAAGCTGATTTTGGTGTCATTGTACTGTGCAGGGAAATTTTGGACTTCTCCAAATATAGCACTGAAGTTCTTGGCTTTAAAACAACAATAACTCAAGATGCATAGTATCAAGTGTCAATTGTAATAAAATGTTTTAATGGCCTGTTTACTGCTGATATAGAAAGCAAGTATTCTGAGATAAAAATAAGTTTTGAAAGGGACGTATCATGAGAAAAATGTTTTTTAAAACACACATTTAACTGCGTTAACTGCTGATTAACACAGAAACAGAATGAAACAGACTTATGAATGATGCAGGTGTGAAAGTGCCACAGTCCCAAAAGAGATTGATCTATCTGTCCATAGAGACCATGTCTGGGCATTCCAAGGTGTGTCCTTCACACGACCTCCTCATTGGACATATGGTCTTGATGTGAACAGGTTACAAAGTACCTGGGTTTCGTTTTTTGGTTATGTATTTTGTGTTTTTATACTGAAAACTGCACTGTGATCTTGGGATGGAGGGTGGTAAATAAATTCAAACAAACAAACAAAGTACATGGTTGGAGGCCGCACACCTTGTGGTGTGGCACACATGGTCCCCCTGTGCAGTTGGACTTTGAAGCATGAGAAAATGGAGCGCAGTGAGATGGCAGGGTATGACCTGTTCTCTAATGCATTCCACAATAAAACATCTGAATAGGCATGCCTCTGTGCCTGCCTCTCTCTCTCTCTCTCTCTCTCTCTCTCTCTCTCTCTCTCTCTTTCAACATGCTAAAACTCATGGCTTCTAAATTTTGTTTCCTTGTGTTATGCCTAGCCTATACTGGATTGTTATAAATCAGTATAAACAAATTAAGAAAGGAGAGCACCAGTCGTAAGTTTTGCTGGGGTGGAGGAAGAAACTTGTTACGCCAAAGAAGGTGAATGCTTCATTTTTGGCTTTATTTCAGAGAACAGATGAAACTCCGTCATAGCCACCATTCCTCCCTTTACTATTTACCATGATTTAATGTATTAATTTGGTCTATTTTTAGTTGTTGCTCTAAGCACGCATGGTTGCTTTAGCTCTCAGTGGCGGGAACTTTGTATGTTTTCCTGCAAGGGGCAAGGTGAACCTGCACATTGCTGGCATGCCACAGACAATAAATAACTACAGCAATTCTAATCTTTAACCCATAGTGTCTTTCAAGACAATAATCTAGTTTTGGCTTGGTAAGTGCTTGAAAGGGATTCACCTGCATCCACCTCCAAAGGACAGTAACAGAATTGATATAGCTATTCCCACTGATTTCAATTGGCTGTGTTTATCTGCCTACTTAATTATACAATTATACAAACTTTTTCTTTTGTAATGGCTCTATCCCCGCCCTTTCTGCAGTCTAGCTTTAAGGCAAGGGAAGGTAAACCTTTTCATCCCAAGGCCACATTACAGTCAGGAAAATCTTTTTGCTGGTGGGTGGGACCAGAATATAAAACTTACCTGTGTACCTGGCTAACTTCCACACTCTCCACTTTGTTGTTGTTGTTTAGTCGTTTAGTCGTGTCCGACTCTTCGTGACCCCATGGACCAGAGCACGCCAGGCACTTCTGTCTTCCACTGCCTCCCACAGTTTGGTCAAACTCATGCTGGTAGCTTCGAGAACACTATCCAACCATCTCGTCCTCTGTCGTCCCCTTCTCCTTGTGCCCTCAATCTTTCCCAACATCAGGGTCTTTTCCAGGGAGTCTTCTCTTCTCACGAGGTGGCCAAAGTATTGGAGTCTCAGCTTCACAAACTGTCCTTCCAGTGAGCACTCAGGGCTGATTTCCTTCAGAATGGATAGGTTTGATCTTCTTGCAGTCCATGGGACTCTCAAGAGTCTCCTCCAGCACCATAATTCAAAAGCACCAATTCTTCCGTGATCAGCCTTCTTTATGGTCCAGCTCTCACCTCCATACATCACTACTGGGAAAACCGTAGTTGGGAAAACTCTCACTTTACCTCCATCTAGATAGTATTGCCAGAGTTGAAGGACATGTTCTGGCCAGGCAAAGACACTCAAGGAGGGTGAGAAGCAGAGCCAGTGAGATGTTTAGCCCATGGCTGCACATCTGCATTTCACCTACCCCAACTATGTGTTGGGCTCCAAATCCAGCAAGGGAGGATCTGTGCAAACTCCAGTCCAGCAATGATGGTATCCTGCTCATGGATCACTGCTTCTCTGAGCACTGGACCTGCTCACAGAAGTCACATTTGAAAAAGCAATAAAGAGCATCAATTGCCTTTTTTTTTTTAAAAGACCATGTCTCCAGCATGCAGCCGGGCTTTGCATGGTTTCAGCATAAAGGGAAGTGTGATCACTATTCTAACAAAACTATGGTGTGTGTGACTTGTGGAATTTCCAAGGTCACAAGCAGCTGGGAAGAAATTGATTTCTCTAGCTGGTCTCACCTCCCTTCTCCTGTTCCCTAAATTGCTCATTAACTTCTACATCCTCGTTCAAAATCGGAATCCTTTACTGATTATTTGACTTCATAGTGAAGAATAAAGAGGAGCAGTGAAGAAGAAGAAAAAAGTCCTAAGGACAAATAGAAATAATAAATTCTGCCAAGCACTGCCAAGAAAAAATTGTGAGAACAACTGCACCTTGAAATAGTAGTTTCAGAACTGTGAAGATGATAAATATGATCTGGCTGATGTAACTGATGAGCATCTTGGAACAGAGGAGGGCAAGATGATCTTACACGCTTTGCATTTTCTCTTGCACAGAAGGTGACTTAACAGGAAATCATGTTCTAAAAGGGCTCACTTCAATGGGGTGACTAAAAGCAGGGGGCGGGAGGTCTCTTTAGTGAATGCTAGATCTTGTCTCCATTCATCCAGATTGCCACTGGGATATTTTTCATAGAATCATAGAATCATAGAGTTGGAAGAGACCACAAGGGCCATCGAGTCCAACCCCCTGCCAAGCAGAAAACATCATCAGAGCACTCCTGACATATGGTTGTCAAGCCTCTGCTTAAAGACCTCCAAAGAAGGAGACTCCACCACACTCCTTGGCAGCAAATTCCACTGTCGAACAGCTCTTACTGTCAGGAAGTTCTCTTTTTTTGGGAGAGTAGTTTTTCCTACCCACACAGCTTAGCACCCCATGCAGTTTTGTGTGCTTTGCCAAGATGAACGGAGTCTGAATTATGCATGGGATGGGGAAAGCAGATAAAGAAAAGTTTTTCTCCCTCTTTCATAACACTGGAACTCATGGGCATCCAATGGCACTGAATGTTGGAGAATTCAGGACAAATACAAGATAGCACAACTTCATGGAGCACATAGTTAAACTGTGGAACTCACTCCCACAAGAGGCAGTGACGGCAACCAACATGGATGGCTTTAAAAGAGGATTGGACAAATTCATGGAGGATAATGGCTATTCTCCCATGGAGGCAGTAATTGCTTCTGAAAACCAGTTGCTGGAAACCACAGGAAGGGGAAATGCTTGGGCCCTACTTATAGGTTTCCCACAGGCCTTGGGCTGGCCACTGTGAGAATAGGATGCTGATCTAGATGGCCTGATCCAGCAGGTTATTCTTCTGATGTTCTTCATTGACAGTCATAGAAATATGTGGAAATTGAAAGTTGAAAACCAAAGTTAAAGGAACTGCAACTTGGACGCTGCAGAGGACAATACAGTCATACCTTGGAAGTTGAACGGAATCCATTATGGAAGTCCGTACAACTTCCAAAATGTTTGAAAACCAAATTATGGCTTCTGATTGGCTGCAGAAAGCCAATCAGAAACCACGAAAGTTCCTTTGGACGTTCGGGTTCCAAAAGAACAATCACTTCCGGGTTTGCGGCATTCGGGAGCCAAAACGTCCGAGTTCCAGGGTGTTCGGGATCCAAGGTATGACCGTACAGCTTTCATTTTTGGGAGGCTTTAAAGCAGGAATGGAAGCTCTCAGGCCTGGGGAAGTGAATGTGGATTTCTAAGTCTCTCTATTTGGCCCTCAGGCTCTCTCTAGGGCAGAGCTTTCCAAAGTTTCCATGTTGGTGCCCCATTTTTTAGACATGCATCATTTCACGACACAGTAATTCAGTTTTGCTAGCAAACCGGAGGTTAAACTAACCCCTTTCCAGCCCCCGGAAAAGCATGGGGAGCATTTGCATGGCACACCTACACACTGCAGCTGGTACACTAATGTGTCATGACACACAGTTTGCAAAGCTTTGCTCTGGCCCATGCCTTCTCATCTGACCACATCCCACACTGGCCTGCATCTTTGAACTGAGACAATGCCTTGCATTTGCCTGGATGGAGGATGCAGAGATTTGTGTGTGTGTTCATATGTGAGGGTAAAAACCTCTTACTTTTGCAAGCCTGAGTTTTAGCTTATTGTATAGAGATAAGAGTCACATCTCATAGAATCATAGAGTTGGAAGAGACCACAAGGGCCATCGAGTCCAACCCCCTGCCAAGCAGGAAACACCATCAGAGCACTCCTGACATATGGTTGTCAAGCCTCTGCTTAAAGACCTCCAAAGAAGGAGACTCCACCACACATCTGGGCAGCAAATTCCACTGTTGAACAACTCTTACTGTCAGGAAGTTCTTCCTAATGTTTAGGTGGAATCTTCTTTCTTGTAGTTTGGAACCACTGCTCCGTGTCCACTTCTCTGGAGCAGCAGAAAACAACCTTTCTCCCTCCTCTATGTGACATCCTTTCATATATTTGAACATGGCTATCATATCACCCCTTAACCTCCTCTTCTCCAGGCTAAACATGCCCAGCTCCCTTAGCCGTTCTTCATAAGGCATCGTTTCCAGGCCTTTGACCATTTTGGTTGCCCTCCTCTGGACACGTTCCAGTTTGTCAGTGTCCTTCTTGAACTGTGGTGCCCTGAACTGGACACAGTACTCCAGGTGAGGTCTGACCAGAGCAAAATACAGTGGCACTATTACTTCCCTTGATCTAGATGCTATACTCCTATTGATGCAGCCCAGAATTGCATTGGCTTTTTTAGCTGCCGCGTCACACTGTTGGCTCATGTCAAGTTTGTGGTCAACCAAGACTCCTAGATCCTTTTCACATGTACTGCTCTCAAGCCAGGTGTCACCCATCTTGTATTTGTGCCTCTCATTTTTTTTGCCCAAGTGCAATACTTTACATTTCTCCCTGTTAAAATTCATCTTGTTTGTTTTGGCCCAGTTCTCTAATCTGTCAAGGTTGTTTTGAAGTGTGATCCTGTCCTCTGGGGTGTTAGCCACCCCTCCCAGTTTAGTGTCATCTGCAAATTTGATCAGGAGGCCCTTGAGTCCATCATCCAAGTCGTTGATAAAGATGTTGAATAAGTCCGGGCCCAAGACAGAACCCTGTGGCACCCCACTAGTCACTCTTCTCCAGGATGAAGAGGAACCATTGATGAGCACCCTTTGGTTTCAGTCAGTCAGCCAGTTACAAATCCACTGAGTGGTAGCATAGTCAAGTCCGCATTTTACCAGCTTCTTTACAAGAATATCATGGGGCACCTTGTCAAATGCCTTGCTGAAATCAAGGTAGGCTACATCCACTGCGTTCCCTTCATCTACCAGGCTTATAATTCTGTCAAAAAACGAGATCAGGTTAGTTTGGCATGACTTATTTTTCAGAAATCCATGCTGACTATTGGTGATCACATGGTGACTTTATAGGTGAGGCTCCACTCTGGCCTCATCCACCACTGGCATGTGTTCCATGGAAAGGTGCAGTGGGATTAAATCTGCATGAGCAGATCCAACCCATGAAATTCACAGCTCCATTTTCTTGCTTCTGAACTTTCTGTGGCTAAAATCATGGGCCATTGCAAATATCTCAGTGTATATTTGTTGTACTGCCATGCAACAAATATAGTCGTTGGTTTATTTTCTGCAAATAACAATTCCCAACCCCATGCCCCAGTTATCCTCATGTGGAGGGCTGATTTGAATCTAGGTTTATCATAATGAGGAAGACTGGTCTTAATGAGAATGCCAGTGTAGACTGGCATTTACTTGGGGTAAATTAATCTGGGATTAAACATGCAAACAGACAAGATTTAACACAGGATTTTGAAGCTTTGCTCCCTTTTCAAGCCTCGCTCTGCATCTTCACATCTGTCCACAACTGCCTGGCATGAGTCACTGTCAGAAGTGTGCTGCGAGGTATCAGTGCAAATTCTACCAACATGGATTGCCAGTTTAAGGCAAGTTCAATACATGTTTGTAGCATGAATGGTGATGTGCACTGTTGCGTGGTTTTCCATAGCAGATCACCTAAACCTAGGAAACCTGGCTATTTTTACAGCCAGCTATTGTGCCAAGTGTCAGCGTTGGTGCTCGGTGTGATCAGGGAATCATCACGGTGAGTTCACTGATTTAAATGTTACAAGCACATCGCCTGATTTCCTTATAAAACGTGTATTTTTTTTTATTGAAAAGTGTCTGTAGCAAATGAAATTTAAATGCAAAAAAGGTACATGTCAAACAGTATGATTGTTGTTGTTTGAATGCCATTGTGCGGACAGGCGGAGACCCCCCACAACCCAAGGCTGGCTCCCATGTGGAATAAAGACACATGACACTGTGTTATGGGATTAAAATTGGCCACAACTTTATTTAAGATTCAGATGTAGGGAGACCTTGGCTTAGGCCTTGGGCGGTTATCCCTCCCAGTCCCTGGCTGGGGATCTGGGGAACATCAGGGTTATCCAGATTGAGTGCAGATTGGACTGGCTCTGGAGAATGTCTGTTCAAGCAGAGAGCCCACCCCCCAATTCACCGCAACACGGGGAAACTAATGACAGCCTCTCGGTGTATGGCCAATGACTCACCTCAGAACAACCCCTTTAACGGGGAACCCTGGGATCACTGTGGCAGGTGGGGCGTCGGTCAACACGTCATGCCCCCCTCCCCCATTTTAGGGAAGAAAGACTAAAGGATTCCACCCAAGGCCTGAAACCACCAAAGTTGTGACGTTTTGCTATGGGGAAGGCGAAACCTGCCAATGCAGGAAAATTCCTTTCCGGCCCTTTAACAGCGACCAATACGTAGCAGTGCCAGCATACCTGTGAAGAAGTTAACCTGCAAAAGAAAGCTGAACTGAGGAAGGGCGGGGTGGGAGAAGCTCTGGAGCCAACGGTGATCCCCCAGGTAAGTTCCACGCTCTATTGTGTGGGTAGGGAAGTCCCACCCCCTACCTGGCCAACTCCCCTGACAATGCCTCCCCCACCGGGATTGGTTGACTGTCCAAGGTTGGGCGGGAACCTCCAGGTATCTAGCCCGGGGGGGACGGACGATGCTAGGCAATACTGCTAGGAGCCGTGTAGTATCAGGGGTGCTGCGCGCATCCACGCAAAGAACGCCCCCCCCATTTGATGTGGGGAGCAGTCATTGTTGAGAGAACTGGTAGGTGAGCAGTCACTTTTCATCCTTACCATTGTTGCTGTGGTCCAGTTGCTTATTCCTCTGGGCAAGGTGGTGGGGTAAGCAAAGCAGCAGCAAGGGGAAGCAGTGGAGTCAGGGAACTCTCAGCCTTGGTTCCTCCACCAGGGTATGTGCCTTAGCAGGTGCCTGACCACAACGACCTCAGGCACTGACCCTCAACACAGTGACGAGCTATAAAAACAGTCAAGTTCGCCTTGTTTTAGATGATTTGAAGTTGACAACTATACAGGGGAGCAAGTTCTTGGCTTTCCACCATTCTACAGCTGCAGAACCACCACTGAGATCATGTGTTTGGCAGCCACTGATCTAACCTCTTTAACAGATGACACTTGAAGCAGATGTTCCCCAGCTGATCCCAGGGATCTGGAAGTTAATCTTATGAAGGGAAATCGGTGGCCCTCCTCATGCTGCTGGAGTACAACCCCAAATGGAGCAAACAGCACGCAGACCTAGTGGTGGGAGGAAAAAATCCTTAAATAAGAGACACGGGGGAATGATTAATGGACTTCAATGTCTGTACACTAATGCGCAAAGCATGGGAAATAAACAAGATGAGTTTGAGCTCTTGGTACAGCAAACTAAATATGACATAATAGGCATCACTGAAACCTGATGGGATAAGTCCCACGATTGGAATGTAATAATGGAGGGATACAATCTATTTCAGAGAAACAGACCAGACAAGAAAGGAGGAGGAGTGGCGTTATATGTCAGGGATGTGTATACTTGTGAAGAGATCCAAGATTTAGAACCTCAAAGCCAAAGTGAGAGCATTTGGGTCAAAATTAAGGGAGAGAAGAATAACAGTGACCTCATTGTGGGAGTTTACTATAGATCCCCAAGCCAAATGGAGGACATAGATGATGCCTTCCTGGAACAGATGGCCAAGCATGCAAAAGGAAGGGAGATAGTAGTAATGGGGGACTTCAATTACCCGGATATTTGTTGGATGTCAAACTCAGCCAAGAGCATAAGGTCAAACAGATTCCTCACTGGCCTTGCAGACAACTTCATTGTCCAGAAAGTGGGAGAAGCAACAAGAGGAACAGCCATTTTAGATCTGGTCCTAACCAATGTTGATGACCTGGTTAATGGGGTAGAAGTGGAAGGATCATTAGGCGCGAGTGTTCATGCTCTTCTGAAGTTTACTATACAGCGGAAAGGAGCAGCCAAGCATACTAGGACTCAATTTCTTGACTTTAAGAAAGCCGACTTCATAAAACTTAGGGAAGTGCTGGGTGAGATCCCAGGGACAGTAATACTAAAAGGAAAGGGAGTTCATGATGGCTGGGAGTTTGTTAAGAGGGATATAGTAAAAGCACAACTTCAGGCAATACCAATGAGACGGAAACATGGAAGGTGCTTAAAGAAGCCAGGGTGGCTATCTAAAGAACTTTTAACTGAGTTAAGATTAAAAAAGGATGTGTACAAAAAATGGAAAAGGGGGGAAACCACCAAAGAGGAATTCAAACAAATAGCAAGCACGTGTAGACACAAAGTCAGAAAAGCTAAAGCACAAAATGAACTCAGGCTTGCTAGAGAGGTTAAAAGCAACAAAAAAGGCTTTTATGGGTATGTTCGTAGCAAAAGGAAGAACAAAGAAACAGTGGGGTCACTCAGAGGAGAAGATGGTGAAATGCAAACAGGGGACACAGAAAGGGCTGAACTCCTCAATGCCTTCTTTGCCTCAGTCTTCTCCGATAAAGAAAACAATGCCTGAAGAATTTGGAGCAAATGATTCAGCAGAGGAAACACAGCCCAGAATAACTAAGGAGATAGTACAAGAATACTTGGCTAGTTTAGATGTATTCAAGTCTCCAGGGCCAGATGAACTGCATCCAAGAGTATTAAAAGAACTGGCAGATGTGATCTCAGAACCACTGGCAGTCATCTTTGAGAATTCCTGGAGAACAGGCGAAGTCCCGGCAGACTGGAGGAGGGCAAATGTTGTCCCTATTTTCAAAAAGGGGGAAAGAGAGGACCCAAATAATTACCGCCCAGTCAGTCTGACATCAATACCAGGGAAGATTCTGGAGCAGATCATTAAGCAAACAGTCTGTGAGCACCTAGAAAGGAATGCTGTGATCACCAATAGTCAGCATGGATTTCTGAAAAATAAGTCATGTCAGACTAACCCGATCTCGTTTTTTGACAGAATTACAAGCCTGGTAGATGAAGGGAACGCAGTGGATGTAGCCTACCTTGATTTCAGCAAGGCATTTGACAAGGTGCCCCATGATATTCTTGTAAAGAAGCTGGTAAAATGCGGACTTGACTATGCTACCACTCAGTGGATTTGTAACTGGCTGACTGAGCGAACCCAAAGGGTGCTCATCAATGGTTCCTCTTCATCCTGGAGAAGAGTGACTAGTGGGGTGCCACAGGGTTCTGTCTTGGGCCCGGTCTTATTCAACATCTTTATCAACGACTTGGATGATGGACTCAAGGGCATCCTGATCAAATTTGCAGATGACACCAAACTGGGAGGGGTGCCTAACACCCCAGTGGACAGGATCACACTTCAAAACGACCTTGACAGATTAGAGAACTGGGCCAAAACAAACAAGATGAATTTTAACAGGGAGAAATGTAAAGTATTGCACTTGGGCAAAAAAAATGAGAGGCACAAATACAAGATGGGTGACACCTGGCTTGAGAGCAGTACATGTGAAAAGGATCTAGGAGTCTTGGTTGACCACAAACTTGACATGAGCCAACAGTGTGACGCGGCAGCTAAAAAAGCCAATGCAATTCTGGGTTGCATCAATAGGAGTATAGCATCTAGATCAAGGGAAGTAATAGTGCCACTGTATTCTGCTCTGGTCAGACCTCACCTGGAGTACTGTGTCCAGTTCTGGGCACCACAGTTCAAGAAGGACACTGACAAACTGGAACGTGTCCAGAGGAGGGCAACCAAAATGGTCAAAGGCCTGGAAATGATGCCTTATGAGGAACGGCTAAGGGAGCTGGGCATGTTTAGCCTTGAGAAGAGGAGGTTAAGGGGTGATATGATAGCCATGTTCAAATATATGAAAGGATGTCACATAGAGGAGGGAGAAAGGTTGTTTTCTGCCGCTCCAGAGAAGCGGACACGGAGCAATGGTTCCAAACTACAAGAAAGAAGATTCCACCTAAACATTAGGAAGAACTTCCTGACAGTAAGAGCTGTTCGACAGTGGAATTTGCTGCCCAGATGTGTGGTGGAGTCTCCTTCTTTGGAGGTCTTTAAGCAGAGGCTTGACAACCATATGTCAGGAGTGCTCTGATGGTGTTTCCTGCTTGGCAGGGGGTTGGACTCGATGGCCCTTGTGGTCTCTTCCAACTCTATGATTCCATGATTCTATGCTAAGAGCAGGAGCTGGGACAAAGCAACGGGAGCTCACCCCATTGCATGAATTCAAACTGTCAACTTCAGCACTTATTATTTTATTATTGATCTATTTCACAACACTGATATGCCAGCTGAGTGTAATAACACCTCAAAGAGGGTTACTGAATGGAAAAAAAGAAACCCCAATAAAATTATCAGTCTTGGAATTGATTGTTTCAGAATCTGATTGGTAGCCTGTAGAAATGTGTGCAATGCGTTCTCTGTTGCCTGCATTAGACAAAGAGATGGGTAGAGCAATAGCAGATCCTTTCCCATTACATTCAGTACCAGTATATTACATGAATTATAGAAACATCCATTTGTGACCTTTTCCTTTGTGATTTCTCCCCCTTATCATGCAAGTGCCTTATTTCCCCTCAGGGCCAAAGGGAGGTTAATAAGGGTTTAAGTCAGAAGTGTGATGATTGGCTGGAAAGGGCTTCTGGTGATGAAAGGCTACCTCTGAATAATTTTGAATACTTACAGTAAAGATGTGATTGCTTTGGCTTCTTCCAGAATGTTGAGTGTGCAGCTGGAGACGGATTGTATATGACAGGAAGCATAAATAGGCCTGGGAACCAGATCTAATTCTGTTGCAGGCTGTCATTTGGACGTTTTATTATATGATGACGCTTTCATTTCTCCCACATCTAATACAAGATTACATTTGTATATATGTGTGTGTCTGTGTTTGGACATGGCTATTGCTGACACCAGACTGATTGGATTACATTCTTGCCATCAATGTATTGAAATACTGCAGTTTTCCCCAACCTGGTGCCCTCCAGACTGCAACTCCCATCACCCCAGCCAGAACATCTGTCCCAGACACCTGGAGGGTGCCAGGTTGGCAAAGATTGAGACCCAGAGTCATGCTGAAGAAAAGCAGGAATCATTCAGGGATAATGGCTGAACTATCATTGGTGAATTGTAAATGATACGCAAATAGCTCTGGGCCACAGGAAAAATAATTACCAGTGAATGTAAGTATTTGGGAAACTCCATTTCATTTATTATTAATTGTAGCTTTGTTTAGCAAATTTACTCTGCGGTAATTGGATGTTTATCTTGTTTGTCTTGTCTGTGTACATTGTTAGCAGATAGGCTGTTTAGGCAGACTGATTAGCAGAGAATTAATTGCATTTCAACCCTTGATGGAATCGCAGCAGGTAAGAAGGAGGGAAGCCACCAAGCAGAGAAGCCATCCACTCCAAATGATGGCAGTACTGGACTGAAGACTTCCCACACCAAAAGTTGGTGGTTCTGACACATGTTGTCATCTCCACATTGCCAGGTGCTCTTCGGAAGACAAGAGAACCCTGGGTTCACTACAGACCTTTGGGGTGCAACATGGGAGGAAGGAAAGTCTTGCAGGATCACTGAAGTGGTATTGATAAGTAGAATGTCATGGCACTCAGGTGATGTTCAGGTAGTGTTAGGTGGCAGAGGAACCAATCCCCATGGCAGGTTGCCAGGAATGGACTAGACAAGGAAAAGTCCTTACTATCTTTGTTTATTCAATATCCACAGAGACAGGTTTGGGAATGTGGCCTCTCGGAATAATGGTGTTGCTCCAAGTGAACCCCACCCCCTCTGTCTCTCCCAGTTCCTCATGAGTCATCGTTACGGGTGCTGGAAAGTGCCCTCTGCCTTTGAGCTCTTTGCTCTCCTACTTTCAAGGCCTGCCTTGTTCTGGGATAGAGAGGTCTGGAATGCTTTCTAAAGACACTGAGTCTGTCAGCTGTCTTTCCCCTGGTGCTTCTTCTTCTTCCTCTTCCTCCTCTCCCATTATTTCCCAGCTTTCCCCCTCATCTGCCTCTGAACTGTGACCTCCCTCAAACCCCTCTTGTAATTCTAAACTGTCTCGTCCTCCTCTGCCCAGTCCCTGACAGGTACATGCCAGCAGTGCAGTCCATATCTTTTCCTGAAGGAAGTAGCTTAGTGTGTGCAAATTTACATTTCTTCTAGATTCTGCTTCCTCACCCCATTAGCTGTTGCCTCTTCAGCATTGTGCACCCTGCTGATCTGGCACTTTGGATTGGGCCAGGCCTAGCCTGGGCTAACCTGAAGCTGATCTGACCTGGATTTGGGCCCAAATAGATTCTGGGACTTGATTTGGGTTTTAAGCCCTAATTAAACATACAGCCAGGCACGAGGGACACGGGAAGACAGAGATGCCACATCTTTTTCATCCATCCAGACTGCATGTTTAATCAGGATTTTAAAACACAACAGATGATCAGGAAGTGGGTGACGAAAGGAGATGCTGTGGCCCCTCTCCCACATTGCACTGCAGAGAGCTGTGGGGAACGTGCTGGTTGAATAAGACCCTGCAGACCCTGCTTGTCTCTCCTTCTTCCACCCCCACAGCCTGACTGTCCTGACTTTTGACAGAGTTTACTTGACTTGGAGTGATCCAGGGCTATCTCAACCCAATTTGGTCAATACTCAGATCTGCCTGGATTGGCCTGATTCAGTTTGGGCTTCAGTCATCTCTGATCTACAACCCATGTATTTTCCCAGGTGCTTTGCTTCTTCCTTCTTCCAGGTTTAGACAATGGGTGACCCAAAGTGAATAGGATGATACCATGCAGTCAATAGTTGAAGCATTAGAGCTATGACAGGGCAACATAAGTTGAGTGGGGCTGTGCCTTTTGCTCTAACCACTACACAACACAAGGTTTCCTACTCATGTGGCCCTTTATGCCTGAAGAGGCAAATCAGCTTGGACTAGATCAGGGGTCAGCAAACTTTTTCAGCAGGGTGCCCGTCCACTGTCCCTCAGACCTTGTGGGCAGATTATATTTTTTTGGGGGAAATGAACAAATTTCTATGCCCCACAAATACCCCAGAGATGCATTTTAAATGAAAGGACACATTCTACTCATGTAAAAACACGCTGATTCCCAGACTGTCCGCTGGCCAGATTTAGAAGGCAATTGGGCCGGATCCGGCCCCCTGGCCTTAGTTTGCCTACCCATGGACTAGATTGTGATGTAGCTGAGGGCGAGTCAGAACAGTGTAAGTCAATAGGTGAACATTTTCACAAAAAGTGCTGAATGCCAGCCAAGGAGGAGAAACATTTCCCTGCACTGCTGAAAAGAAATTTCAGCTCTGATCTAGGGACCACTTAGACTGTGGTTTTAAGTGGTATATAAATTGTTGAAGGAAACATGCTTACATACTTAATAGTCAGATTTGTCATACAACCTCAGTATCTCACGAGTATTGTAGCTATCACATAAACTGGAAAATTATCTTGTACAAGAAGTGAAGGGCTAAAGAGCTATTAAATAAACCAGTATATAGAACTTGAAATTTAGTAATTCTTTTTTATTTAGAGGCTCCTCATAAACTGAGACCCTAAACTGCAATTTACTTAGTTTACATGGAAATCCGGCACTGCTCATAGCTCTTCAAATATTTCAAGTCAGGGATGCAGCTCCTGTGTGCCAGACTGATGTCTGGCTTTAAAACATCTGTTGGGTCTGGCACTCCTCCCTCCCTCCTTGCATCTTTAAGATATGAGGTGGGGAAAGTACCTTTCAAGCATGTCTCAGCCCTAAACCTTGATTCCACCAAGTGCTACGCAGGACTCAAGACTTGCTCAATTATGTTTGAGTTTCTTATTAGTGACGTGAGAATGAAAAGCAGATGTGCATGAGGAGACACAGAATGAATTAAAATGGGAAGGGGAGGTGCCGGGGATCAAAGTGCAGCAGCTGACATTTCTCTTGCTGCAGAAATAAAAGGGCTTCCTTCGGAGAGAACTGTCAAGGATCATTGATTAGGCAGTGGCGGAACTAAAACAATGGCAACTCAGTGTGGAAGTTCCACTCAAAACCAATTATGGCCACTTGCAGATTAATGAATGCTGAGTTGATTAATTATTCACCCATTAATTAATTAAATTCAAGGATAGCTGTATACCACCACAACACTGGCACTCTTCTACAACATCGTAGGAAATGTCAGATAGCTTTTCTTTCTTAAGTTTAAAGTTCCTGTTCGTTGTTAGACGGTAGCTGGTTCCTCATTACAGTAACAAAAGGAGCGTCCGAAAACAAATAGTTTGAATTCACAGCAGGCCCATGAAGATCTGTTTCTTTTTCCTTGCTTAGCTGTAGAAGTGGTTGTACGTCACATTAAAAAAACAAACCTGGAATCCTTAACTTTCTTTACATTGTGTCTCAGAAAGAGATGTGCTAGCTAATGTTAGTTATAGGGAATTGGTTACGGCTTGGAATGTATCTCAGTCTTCTACCTTTTAGGCCACTTTGATGTGTGGATTCCTGAAAAACCCGGCGCTGGATGTTGTGCTATTAATATTCATATTGTAAAATGTGGCTAGTATTATTTATGCTGTATGTCAGATGCTTTGTTATGATATGCCTATGCATTGTCTGTGAAGCTGGCAGACCAAAGATGTCTCTCACAGCTGTTAATGTGTCTCTACATACAAACTTGGATGAGGAGAGAATTTCAAAGGGTTGAGGGGTCAAAAGCTGTCACTGAAATTCTAGGAGAATAAGCAGATAAAGCCTGTTTTGCTTCTTTCTGCCTTTTTCTTTTCTCTTTTTTTTACACAAGTGAATAGATTTCATTCCAGGTTGAGGTTTGAAAAGAAGGAACCAACCCATGCATATAGGATTAAAGATCTGAAATTAATAATAGATTTGGTTGTATATGCTCTCAGGAAAACTGACCCAAAATTTAAAGACATTTATTTTCTGAGAAAATGCATGAGGTTTTTTTCCCCTTCACACACCCCTAGAAAAAGGTCAATTTGCAGTGGGGGGGGGCAGCCACAATTTCCCCCTGATAATGGCTTGGAGTGATGGTAGATCTGGATTACTGTGGAAGATACAAAATGGCGGTCACTCTGTCAACACAGTTGCTGCTGCACCAATGCACCTGAGTGGAAGAAGAATGATGCTCAAAAACTGCCACTGGTAATGGTGAGCTCAGTGCCTGAGAAATTGCTATAGAAGTCTCCCTCCCTTGGATAAATTTGATGAAAAGCCTCTCTCTCCTAATTTCCTAGTCCTTTGGAGGCAATTTGCACACAACTCTGGTTATGAGGAAACGTGTTTAATTTGCAAACAGAAGCTGGAGGTGGAGTCATAATTATATACCACCTATTATGAAAGCGTCTCAAGATGGCTAGCAATAAAAAATATGATGAGAATAATAAAATCAATCCAGCCATGTTAAAAGCCAGTACAAAATTTTAACTCAGAAAGTTATGAAGACTTCAGCCTGCCCTGTGATTGGGCCAGACTGACGAGGAAGAGGAAGAAAAGTAGTGGGGGCATAGAAAGAAGAGCAATCCTTTCATCTCTTCTGATAAGCTGAAGAATTCCGGTCAAAACACTGCCATGTGACCTTCACTTGAAAGTTGTTTGCATTGTTCAGCTTTGTGTTTGTGCTAGTGCAAGGACAAGTATTAGTGTAACAAGATCCACACCCTCTCCTCCCCCTTCGTGTGCCTGACACCCCCCCCCCCAAATCTGCTTGGTAGGGCTGGAGGAACCCCCAAAATAGTTTTGGAGGCACGGGGGGTGGGGGAGTGGGATAAAGTTCTCCTTAGCACTGCTTTGCATACCAAGTGAGATTCCTTTCGTGTGTGCACATATCAGTGTTTTAAATATAACAAATCACTTTCCTTGGGTACCGTGGAACTTCTTCACTTGACATAAAAGCTGGAATACGTTTTCCTGTCTCTTAACAGCTGGGGTTTAGAAATCATCGTTAAAGTGGGTCGTTTATTTCCTGTATTGCACCCCCACCCCACCCCCGCTGCCTCCCGTGCTTTATTTATGCTTGGAGAAGTGAGATCCAGAGAATGGAATACTCAGCAGCTACTTGATAACACAGTTAAGATTTCTGAAGTATGTGTCTAGGTCACTATGTGTTTTATGGAGATGTTTTTCATTACAGTCAGCACGTTGGCACTGCATGACTTATATTCCCAGAACTAGACTTGCAAATGAGATTCTGTTGTCCTGTATGTGGTAATTTCAATCTTGAAACAGACCCTCATGTACGACATCTGTTTGAGTTATGGCTGTGAAAGCGAGTATGAATGACAGTCTGTCTCAGTGCATTAGACACTGGTAGATTATTGCTACCACAGCACTACAGCGCAAAATCTCATCAGCAATAATGAGGGAAACCTCACCAATCTAAGAAATGAAAGGCCCCCTCCTCATTTTGGCAACTGTCTGATCGTTTGGATAAAATGAATTAAGCTGGTAGTTTTTGACCAGATTGTTCCTAATGATTCTAATGTGAAGAAATCATTGTTGACGTCTCCTCATCTTCAGGTACACCTCTTCCTGCTGGACATGTAAGAATTGCTTGGATGTTGTTTAGCAGAATTCAAGGTAAAGTAAAGGTAAAGGGACCCCTGACCATTAGGTCCAGTTGTGACTGACTCTGGGGTTGCGGCGCTCATCTCGCTTTATTGGCCAAGGGAGCCGGTGTACAGCTTCCAGGTCATGTGGCCAGCATGACTAAGCCACTTCTGGCGAACCAGAGCAGCGCATGGAAATGCCGTATACCTTCTCGCCGGAGCGGTACCTATTTATCTACTTGCACTTTGACGTGCTTTTGAACTGCTAGATTGGTAGGAGCAGGGACCGATCAACGGGAGCTCACCCTGTCACGGGGGTTTGAACCACCAACCCTATGATCGGCAAGTCCTAGGCTCTGTGGTTTAGCCCACAAGGTAGATTAGTGTAATCTGTGGATAGGGAACCCTTACCCCTCCAGATCATAGACCACAGAATCATAGAATTGTAGTGTTGGCAGGGACCATGATGGTCATCTATTCCAACCCCCTGCAATGTTTACCCAATGTAAAGCTCAAACCTACAACCCTGAGATTAAGAGTGGACCATGGGTTCCCTGGTTCTGGTACAATCCAAGTTATGGATGTCCTGCTAAGTAGCTGTACACAACAGTCTCAGATTAACAACATAAATGAGCAACAATATACTATTCTGTATTTGTGTGACAATAATCAGCAAAAAAAATGCTATGCACCATATTTCTGGAATGATGCAATCTCTCTGGAAAACGCAGTTCTGGAGCCTTTCCACTAGGCAGTATTCTGTATGCATTCCATGGCCTTGACTTAAAGCAGTCATGTTTGCTGTAATAAAAGAAGAGCATCTGAAAAGGCCACTGTTGGCACCATCTCTCCTCAGCTGAGAGAAGCATTTTCTAAAGTAGGTAGGTTAAATGGGGTCGCAGAAGGAGAATGCTTTGCAATGGGAGAATAAATCATTGTATTCAAAGGCGCTGAATAAATGGGGGATGTGCCGAAGGAAAGAAATAAAGTACATGGTCCATCCAATCATTTATACTGCATGGTTGTACCAAAATCAGGAAGCATGGAAAATGCAGCCAGGATTGTGATTGATGAGTTGTTTGCTATAACTGTCATTTGTGGTCCAATAATTTAGGTTTCCTTGTCTTCAGAGCTGTTCTCTTCCATCATCTTGCACTTCTCCCCTGACTTTCCAAGCCAACAAAACATCTTCACTGCAAAGTCATTGTAGGATTAAGCTCAGTATCCCAGTATGCTAGATTTGTGTTAAATCTTTTTATTATATAAATTTCCACACAACTGGAATGTGTACCATTCCTTAAAAACTTTCATTTTGCAGATCCTGAGAAAAAAAGATATTTATTAGTTCAGCACGTTCCTCCAAATTTTAAGTGTTCCTTTGACTCGAAGATGAATCAAAACTTCCTGTGCTGAATCCAGAAATGTCCACATGTTTCTCAGAATTTGGATCAATCTCCATGACATTTTTAGGAAAGAAACACAGGTAGCATGCCACCATCCCTTTGCACTAGGAATATTTGCAGCTGAGATAGATAGGTAGTGGCCCTGCTGACATATACATGCTTCAACACTACACGAGAATGAAGCACTGAAACTCAGTTTTTCAATAATTGCCATTTCATGTGGGTGGGACAAAGAGATCTCAAAGACAAGGTTCAGCCAGGATTTGGATACTTTTGAAGTTCAAGTGTCAAAAGTAGCATATTTCTGTAGCACCTATTGCAATGACGCTTTACATCTCACAATAGCAATGTTCCCCACACAGGACAATCTTCTCACTGTCCCATTTTTGAAGCAAACAGGTTTGTACCTTTGGCATGCTCCCCAGCTAGAGGACAGCCCATCCTATTTGCTAAATCTCAGTGGAGTGCACCACTTACCTGGAATGGGAAGGTTCAAGCAGCAGCAACTTCCTCAAATTATTAGCCCAATGACTGACACAAGTCTCACCAACCGTTATCATTTGCACGTGCCACATTCCCGTTTCAACAGCAACACATACGCAACAGAAAACAATTTCATAGCACATAAGGCAGCATTATTGTAGCAATTGAGGACTTAATGTAGTGGTGGCTTTCTCATTTTCGACATAAGTACCTCTTTAAGAATAAATGGAAGCCGGGGATATGGTGTGTGTCTGTTGGCGGAAAGACATCAAGAGGCTGTGTTCGTTGTGGTGTGTGATCCATTAGAACAAAAGAGCAGTGGCCCTTAGTATGCAGTTTTTAGAATCAAACCCCCCCCCCCCCCGAGTGGCATGAGTCTGTTAGCCGCACCAGATGTCCCTCCCAGGCATTTTACATTTGGTTTGTGGATCCTGAATCTTATTAATTAAAACAGCACTGTGTTTAAGTTTCTCTATCTTTAATAGTTGCCTAGAAAGGGGGATTTCCAGCAGCTAAAGCTATTCTCAACCCAGCACAACAAGCTGCCAACCAGCATTCTCTAGGAACTTCCTTATCCATGGCTGCAACATCATGTGACACAGCACCACATTTCTTGCTCCTAATCACATCAATTTCAACAGAATCAGTTCACTCATTCGTTGAGCTATCAGTAATCAGACATGGTGATATATAGAGAGCCAGAGGAAGAGAGAGAGGGAGAGCGCTTTTAGTTTCATTCAAATTGTGGCTTATGTGACATGTCTTTCAATAGGAACTTAAGTGTACCCAATTTTCTTGAGATTGCATTAAAGATTTATCCATCAGAGATCAGAATTCTAGCCAAGTGCACATCTACAGATCTCTTTTTAAAGACTTTGGGTGACACTTTAATCTGATTCTTCTGAAGCAAGCCTTCTCTTTACAGTGGACATCGTGTATGAGGTGGACAGAAGGGTGGATCTCGATTTTCCCGTGATCTCTCTTCTCACTAGGCAGCTGCAAACATCAGCATTTGTTGCACCTTCTCTTTACAGTGGACATCGTGTATGAGGTGGACAGAAGGGTGGATCTCGATTTTCCCGTGATCTCTCTTCTCACTAGGCAGCTGCAAACATCAGCATTTGTTGCACCTCCATATAGGCATGACATGGTAAATGTCAGGAAATCTACAAACGCTGATGATTGCTCGTAATCAAGGCCATTCGGAAATGTCAGGAATTATATTTATTTCTGTGTTATTCTTATTTTTAATTCGCCTGTCGGTTCTACTAGCTGCCTTGAAAGTTTCTGTTACCCAAACAGGAAAGAATTTATAGCAATGCACAGTGCAAAATGCATTGTAATCCAAAGGGGACTGTGGAATCTCTCTGTAGGCAGGAACCCCTTGATTTGAGTCTAGCACTACAAGATGCTCCCAATGGTCTGGCGATCTTGGGAAATGGCCTCTGATGGAGGACAAGTAGACCCCCTGGTGGATGTAGTTGCACAAATCTAAGGGGAATTTTGAAACCTCCCCACGGTTACAAAGTTAAAGTAACCAGTCGTTACCATTTACCCATTAAATGATCCCACACTACCAGTTCCTCCAAGCAGGTCTCAGATACTTAGGACTTTTAAACATCTGGAGGACACCAGGTTGGGGAAGTCTATACTAGATGGTATACAGAAAGCCGGTGGGGGGCGGGGAAGAAGATTAAGATGCTCAGCTGCCATTTGCACCAGCAGCTGCATGTATAAAATAAGGTCTAATGCTTTTATCTTGAGCCTCAACAGTGTATAGAGAAGGAAGGACCTTTATTTGGGAAAGTAATTAGTAGCTGCGGATACGTGGGGGTGGGTGGGGGCATTTTAGCAGTCTATTTAATTTTTTTGGTTACAATTTATCTTTTAGCGTGATGCTGATGAGACTGAACTCAGTGAAAGCTACTCCACAGTCTCAGGGATGGGAGATATAAATTCGAATTAATGAACAGATACATAACAATAGCAAGGAGCTTGTTAGCAACTTCTGCATGTTTGCTCATTAGCAGCACATGAGCTGAACATCCCCCCCGCCTCCCACCCTAGCGATCTTGATTCACTGCTAGGAAGCTGAATTCCCCATCAGGATTAGTTTGTGTGTCAGTTAAATCAGCCTGACATCAGGCACTTATTTCATTTTACATCATTGGTTTTACAACACATATGGGAGCTATTCTCAGTTGCTTTGGCATGGCTCACAAGCTTCCACGTCAGCCTTGAAAGCCTTGACTACATTTTTGGGTTGTTATTTGCACTAAATAAGTAAGAACAAATACATTGCTCAATAGTATATCTGCAATTACCTTTGGAAAATTACAACACTCATTAAATGTGTTTGGGGAAAAGCCGTATCTCAGTGGCTGAGCACCTGCTTTGGACTCAGAAGGTCCTAGGTTTTGTCTTGGTGTGGAGACATACGAGGTTGAACAGATCCCCTGTCACTCCTTGAGTGAAAGTACACACCATCTTCAGTTGAGCTGAAGGCATATGAGAAGAATAAGCCAAAGAGAGTTGGGGTGAGAACCGCTTTTTATAGGGAAGGCAGGTAACAATGGCTCTCAAAGTGAACCATTCACAGTGGGATCAGGTGTTAAACAGGGTTGTGTTATTGCCCCAGCTCTATTCATTATTTTCATTGCCCTGATCCTACACTTTGTCAAAGGGAAACTCCCCACTGGGGTAGAAATTATATATCGAACAGCTGGAAAGCTCTTCAATCTGAGCAGGCTGAAAGCAAAGAGTAAGGTTAGCGTAACTTCCGCCATAGAGCTTCAGTATGCTGATGACAACATAGTGTCAACGTAGTGTCATCGTAGTGTGTGCACACTCAGAGGATGACCTCCAAACCATCCTAAATATCTTTGCAGAAGCATTTGAAAAGCTTGGCCTGTTGCTCAAACCAAAGTGCTGCACCAACCAGTACAAAATAACCCCTCTGCAGTGCCACAGATCCAACTCAATGGTGTAACGTTGGAAAATGTTGTTCACTTTTCCTACCTAGGCAGTCATTTTTCCACAAGGGTCAACATTGATGCCGAAATCCAGCATCGCCTGAGCTCTGCGAGTGCGGCTTTCTCCCGAGTGAAGTGCAGAGTGTTTGAGGACCGGGATGATCACAGGGAAACCAAAATGCTTGTTTACAAAGCTATTGTACTACCAACCTTACTTTATGCTTGTGAAACATGGACCACTTACAAACGCCATCTCCAACTTCTCGAAGGATTCCATCAACGGTATCTATGAAAAATCTTACACATCTACTTGGGAAGACAGGCAAACTAATATCAGTGTACTGGAAGAAGCAAAGATCACCAATGTTGACGCAATGATTCTTCAATGTCAACTTTGTTGGACTGGTCATGTTGTTTGGATGCATGATTATCATCTTCCAAAGCAACTAGTCTATTCCGAACTTTAAAATTGAAAATGTAATGCTGGTGGTCAGCAAAAGAGGTTTAAAGACTTTCTCAAGACAAATCTAAAAAAAGATAGTATAAACACTGACAACTGGGAAACACTGGCCTGCGAGCACTCCAGCTGGAGAACAGCCTTTACCAAAGGTGTCATGGACTTTGAAGACACTCGAACTCAGAACGCAAGGGAGAAACGTGCTAAGAGGAAGGCATGCTTGGCAAATCCACACTGTGATCAGCTCCCACCTGGGAACCAATGTCCCCACTGTGGAAGGACGTGGGGGTCCAGAATTGGCTTCCACAGTCACTTACGGACTCATTGTTAAAACCATGTTTATGGAAGACAATCTTACTCAGCTATGAGTGATCACCAAAGAGAGATAGGGAAGGCATCCGAAGATGAGCTGTCATACCGGATAGTGCTACAGGTGTTCTCATGGAAGGGCACGATCAACTTGTAAAGATTAGGCGGGCATCCTATGAACAGTGTGAAGAGTCCCTTTGGCCTGACAAGGTCAAAGGCCTTCATCACCAATGAAGGCAATGTACAAGGGGTGTCTCTGCTCTCGGTATTTCTCCTGCACCTGACGCAGTGAGAAAATCATGTTGACTGTGGACCTCTGAGCCTTAAAGCCACCTTGTGACTCGGGATAGACCCTTTCAGTATTTATTTAATGCTGCAACACTATTTTTAGTTGTCACTTTGACTGTTCATTCATTCATTCATTCATTCATTCATTCATTCATATTTTCTATCTTACCTATTACTCAAAAATTCAAAAATACTCAAAAATTCCTTCCTAACAGGAATAAACTAGATCTCCTAGTTTAGTATTAAAGAATCTCATTAGATGAGAACATACAGTCACATAACATTCACGCCAACAAAAAAAGGAAATAGCGCTGATCCAGGGGAGACAAAGGCTATCCTCCTTGAGCTTGTTTGGAGGTTCTAGCAGGGGAGCGCAGCTATCGTATACCCTTGACCGAAATGGAACACTCAAGATGAAACGGTGAAATCTGCTATGATTAAATGGGCTCAAGATGTTGGACACAACATTATGTTGGCTGACTGGGAACAGTTATGGACCACAGGTATGAAGTTCACGGCATGTAATGCCTTAAGAGAGAATATTACGAAAATGATATACAGGTGGTACATGACACCAGTCAAGCTTGCAAAAATATATCATTTGTCTGATAATAAATGTTGGAAATGTAAAGAGACTGAAGGAACATTCTTTCACCTTTGGTGGACGTGCCCAAAGATTAAGGCTTTCTGGGAGATGATCTATAATGAAATGAAAAAGGTATTTAAATATACCTTCCTGAAGAAACCAGAGGCCTTTCTCCTGGGCATGGTCGGCCAATTGGTGCCAATTGGTGCCAAAGAAGGATAGAATTTTTTTTATGTATGCTACAACAGCAGCAAGGATACTTATTGCAAAGTATTGGAAGACACAAGATCTACCCACCCGGGAAGAATGGCAGATGAAGGTGATGGATTACATGGAATTGGCGGAAATGACTGGCAGAATCCGAGACCAGGGAGAAGAGTCAGTAGAAGAAGACTATCTACAGAAACATTGTAAAATTAAGGAATGTTAGAAGGATGCTGGAATGAAGCGATGTGGTTTTAGCAGTAATGTTATAAAGGATTAAGTAAAAATGGATTGTTAACAGATCAGAATGTAAAGTTACAATATATTAAGATAAATTAGTGAGATAAAAACAAAGAAGGAAAGGATTTGCTGAAACAACTAATGAACTAGAATACAAAAAAGGGAAGTGTGAGGAGGTCAAGGAAACAAGCAAATGATATATAAGATATGGAAAGATGGATTTGTTTTTAATTGTTTTTATTTTTTCTGTATTTTGTATTTTCTGTTTTTCTTTTTCTTTCTTTTTTATTTTTGTAACTTTTTGAAACACCAATAAATATTATATATAAAAAAATAAAAAAAGACAAAGGCTATCCTCCTATGCATACCATTATTATCAAAACTGACAACACAGGACATCTGTTCTGGGGTGGTCAGAGATACTTGCATCAGAACTGTAGGCAATGCCAGCCATGCATGAGAATCTCTGGACCAGTCATGGTGCATGAGACTGCATTCTGCTGTTGCATGGCCCTCCTGCCTGCAGCTGTGCAGCTGCTTGCCAGGATCAGCATGAGACAGAGTAGGGGAGTGTGCTGGGTGCACCCCCACTTTGCATATCGCATCCATCCATCCATCTATTCTGGACCAGGCTAATGACCAACTAGTCCAGCATCTGGTTCTCACAGTGGCCTCCCAGACGCCTGCCTATCTATCTATCTATCTATCTATCTATCTATCTATCTATCTATCTCCACTTGAAACCATTTTAATTTTGAATCCTTAGCTAAGGGAAAGCAAAAGACACGAGGGTGCTGTAATTTCTATCTGAACCTATTGAATTAGCCTGGCACTTTTGCAGCTGAGTCATAGTCCCCTTGATGATACTCATTGGTCATGTCAATTAGAGTCTAGCTCTTCTGATTTATGTCTGTCTTAGTCTCTCTTTCAGCAAAGAGGATACCATTTGTGGCATTTTCAGATAGTCATTTTGTGTAGACAAATGAGAATGTTCCTGCTTTGAAAGTCTTGGCTTTGAAGTCACACTCAGCCAGCACACTCAGCAATTCCTGAGCCACCAAAGGAATGTTGATTTTTTTTTTTTTGCACTGTTAAGAGATGAAATAAATGACAGACCAGCATTCAAAACAACACAAGCAAAATAAAAAGGAGATCCTGATTTGCTGAAAATGGGAAACATAGCAAACAAGTTTCACAATGGAAGTGTTTAGGATCAGAGAATTCTATTTGATGGGAACTTACAAAACTAAACCCAGGAGAAGGGGAATGATGATGATCATGCAGAGGGAAAGGGCTGCGATCCTATGCTGCTACATTACACAGCATAAATTCCATTATGCTGAGTAGAACATACAGTGGTACCTCGGGTTAAGTACTTAATTCGTTCCGGAGGTCTGTTCTTAACCTGAAACTGTTCTTAACCTGAAGACCACTTTAGCTAATGGTGCCTCCTGCTGCCGCCGTGCTGCCGGAGCATGATTTCTGTTCTCATCCTGAAGCAAAGTTCTTAACCCGAGGTAATATTTCTGGGTTAACGGAGTCTGTAACCTGAAGCGTATGTAACCTGAAGCATATGTAACCTGAGGTACCACTGTATTCATGATTGGGATGCCCAGTAGCTATCCTTGATCGTATGAGAGGCTGCCTCATCACTTTCTACTTAGGCTGGTTCAGACATGCACATGCATGAATTCTCATCAGTTGATTCCTCCACTAAGGATGATTCTCATCAGCAGTGCAAGCCCTGCCATCAGGCAGAGTGGGGCAGTAACAGCAGACAGAAACTTTTGGAGAAAATTCTTATAGCAGGAGGAAAAGGATGCCAGATGCCATTTAGATATTCCGCTTCAGATTTGCAATTTTGCAAATTCCTACTTCAGTATGCAAGTCTTGCATTAAAAAGGTAAAGGTACCCCTGCCCGTACGGGCCAGTCTTGACAGACTCTGGGGTTGTGCGCCCATCTCACTTAAGAGGCCAGGGGCCAGCGCTGTCCGGAGACACTTCCGGGTCACGTGGCCAGCGTGACATCGCTGCTCTGGCCAGAGCCAGAGCCAGAGCCAGAGCCGCACACGGAAACGCCGTTTACCTTCCCGCTGGTAAGCGGTCCCTATTTATCTACTTGCACCCAGAGGTACTTTCGAACTGCTAGGTTGGCAGGCGCTGGGACCGAGCAGCGGGAGCACACCCCGCCGCAGGGATTCGAACCGCCGACCTTTCGATCGGCAAGCCCTAGGCGCTGAGGCTTTAACCCACAGCGCCACCTGCTTGTCTTCAATTTGAGATGAACATAATGATGCCATGTGTTTTCTCCAAGCCAGCAAATAATTCCTGTCTTCCCACTTCCTTGGCTTGGCAGTGGCAGCAGCAAAAGGAGAAAAAGCAGGAAGGATTTAGCTCCTTGGTGCCCAGTGGAATATTGCTACAGCAACATCCTAGGTGTCTGGGACCCTAGGAAATGTACATTTTCCGGAGTTCCCAGGACTCCTGGTGCCAACAGCTCTAGAACATATAGTTTCCAAAGGCTTGGCATTTATACAAACTATACAAACTATATTTCTCAGGGTTCCTGATCCCAATGCTGAAGCAACATCTCAGCATGAAAGAATGTGAGAACCAGTGTGGCATTAGTGGGGAGATCTATATTCAAGTCAGTCACAAAACTCTCTGGGTGACCTTGGGCCAGTCACTGTCTCTCAGCCTAACCTTAATTTGCAGGGCTGTAGGGAGAATAATGTGTAGGGAGGGAGAGCCATGCATGCTGCTTTGAGCTCATTGGAGAAAAGGCAGAATATGAATGTATAAATAATGTACAAATAATGAAGCAGTCATTCTAGCCAGGACCAGGGAGGAAGAGATCTTCCTGCTACTGCAACCACTTCTGTGTCAAGTAAGTGGGAAGGGGCCCACAGAGGAAGGTTAGGAGTTCACAGGGTGGAGTTCAGACCTCCTGTGGCCCTTCAGATGTTGTTCTTGGACTCCAACTCCCATCACCCCAGACAGTTTGGCCAGTGGTCAGAGGTAATGAGTTAAAGGGCCCAACAAGATCGGACGGGCCATAGATTAGCCACATCTCCACACCTCACTGAAATCAGCAGCCTCGAACCTTCTTGAGCTTGCAAATAAGTTCTTTTCATATCAAATGTATTTATGTCTAGGTACACATTAGTGGCTTGAAATGCAGTGAAGTCACTTCCCGCAGCTGCATTTAAAGTCACATTTTTACATTGCTGTGCCCACCAGGGAAAAAGCTGGCATGTAGTCACCTGATTCCTGTGATTAGCTGTGATTCCTGCATTGCAGGGGTTTGGACTAAATGACCCTTGGTATCCCTTCCAATTCTACAGATCGATGATTCCATGATGTGCATTATCTGAATTGTTTCCCCATACTTGCAATCCCCACCCCCACAATGCCAATTCAGTGGCACTGCCTTCTGCACATGTGCAATGGCCGTCTGAAATGTACACACCTCCGTTTCATAGAATCATAGAGTTGGAAGGGACCACAAGGGCCATCGAGTCCAACCCCCTGCCAAGCAGGAAACATGGCTTGCGTTTAAAAATTGGATGGAAGCTGGTTTGAGGGGAAACACATCAAATAACATTATTTCTTAAGAAGCTACAGGAGACAGAGGGATTGTGCATAATGTCATGTGTACTTGACTTCAAACCCCAGCAGTGGGAGTGCATTGGAGTCAGAATAAACAACAATGTGTACACAGCCTACTTCTCTGTAAATATATTTATGACTGAGGTGTCAGTGTTCTCAAACAATTATATGTGCCTTTACTATCAAATCTGTTAGAGAACGGTAGAGGCCTCAGCTTTAGTACACAGGAAAGCTCTCTCCCGCAAATTATTCCTAAAGCATTTGCAAAGGGAAAATAATAAGTAGCTAAAATTATGGAAAAAAACACAAGCCTTTACTTTCTCACTGGCATCTGTTTCCACGGAAACAGATGCTAGATTCACAAAAATGGAGTAAGTACTTTGCAGTGGAAGAGATTAATCACCATTACAATCACTCTTATTTTAAAACATTACTGCTGGCAAGGCAGGAAGAGATGGGTTCTAAAGCAGCATAGATTTTCAGCAACTTGCACCAAAACTAACCCATGGCCAAATCCTATTTAAAACATTTGGATTAAAATGTTGTTAATCAAATCCAGAGCAAATCAATACAAACAGATCAAACCCCATAAGCGGTTCAACAGCATTATATGCATGAAAATATTCATCCCACAAAGTCAATAAACTGTAAAATTAAATAACTCCTCCACTCATTTGATTAAAGCACTAAAGATCCCTGCTGAATTTGCTAACTCTCAGCTGTTCTTAAAACTTTTCGTATTTATGTCATACCCGCATGTGGCTGCCACAGAGAATGTAAATCCAAAATAAATTTAGATATATCATTATTAACCTGAAAGAGATTTTATGGAAAACACGGACTGTTTGGGGCTAGAAGACTGCTGCATCAGCACTTTATTTTCACAATTTCCTTGGAAAGCTGTTCTCAGGTTTGATTTTCCTTTGGGCTGTGGTGGGTGTGAAATAAAGTGTCTTTCTTCAAACACATTTTGTAGATTTGTTATCTGCCTTGGCAATCAGGCTACATATGCAATAATTTAAAACACCCCCACCCCATCTCAACAAGTACTGTATGTGGTAAAAAACAGTTTCAGCGCTGAAGATAAATATGGATAAGGCATCTGGTAGGCCACTTGGAGAACGGGATGTTGGACTAGATGGGCCATTGGCCTGATCCAGCAGGCTTGTCTTGTGTTCTTGTGATTAGAACATTTTATGAAGGATGCTATCTATATTTAATCTGGCGCCTCATTTATGGACCAGGATCCTCCCTCCCTTCTTGATTCCCCACTCCCCTCGGTTCTAAGATCTTGATTTATCTCAGGCATCACAGGAAGAGATGAGATGTTGAATGCGGTAGGCTTGTACAAGAGTTCTAGTAAGTTTTTGTGGTGGTTTGTGGAGGAACTTGTTGAAAAGGCTCTTTTTTTGTACACAGAGCTGTTTCTGACATGATTTCTCTTACTTGTGTGATGATGGTGAGTACAGAAGAATGGAAACCCCATTATGTTTCTCTTTTCTTGGTAGGGGTGAGGACAGAGTGGGTTTTTTGCAGGTGTATTCTGACTGCATATGTTATTGAGGCAATAATCATGCATGTGTGGTAGATTCAGACTGGGCCATCGACACATCATTGTCCTTTATTCATTGTTCTGCAATGCCTTCCCAATGTTACTGCTGTCTGGATAGGCACTCTTGCACTATAGCACAACAAAAGTGGAAAAGAAAACAAGAACAGAGGGACATTTGTGGTGTAAACAGTTGCAGGATCTCAGCAAGGAGCTGAAGTACATTCACTGACAGGAAAGGAAACAGTGTGTCCACCATGAAACCTTTGCAGGAGCTCACAGCATTGAAAGCAGGGTTGCTTAAAACTGCCCCAATGCAATTGTAGGCACAAATCATCATAGCACCCAGACATAGAGAATATTGCATTCATTTTCCTGATTATAATATGTGTCCCATTTTCTAATGTTCCTTTCACACTGCAGTACCTGTTGTGTTATGGAATTGTGACTTTTTGACCAATTTAAGGGGTATGTGGTCATTCACCCCGCTGGGTATGGTGACACAGTGATGAATGCCACTGTACAATGATGTTCCCACTGTACCCCATCCTTCCTGCACCTGCTTGCTTCTGTTTCCCCTATGAAAAGCAACAGAAAATAATAGTATGCCAGTATACTAAATAATAATAATAATAATAATAATAATAATAATAATAATAATAATTTATTTATACCCCACCCATCTGGCTGGGTTTCCCCAGCCACTCTGGGCGGCTTCCAGCAAAATATTAAACTACAATAGTGCGTCAAACATTAAAAGCTTCCGTAACCGGGGCTGCCTTCAGATGTCTTCTAAAACTCTGGTAGTTGTTTTTCTCTTTGACATCTGGTGGGAGGGCATTCCACAGGGCAGGTGCCACTACCGAGAAGGCCCTCTGCTTGGTTCCCTGTAACTTGGCTTCTCGCAGCAAGGGAATGTCATCACTTTGCATCTGTGATTTTCTGGGTTGCAAATGGTGGTCGCACCCCCCACCCCCCAGAAGCATTTAACATGGAAATGGATGCTAAACTTCCACTAGATTCCACAAGGATTCCTGAAGTGGCTTTTACATCATGTGAAAGTTCAAATGGAATGTGGAACTCAACAGCTAGAGAAGCATCAGGAAAATGGAATAAACTGCTGTGTGGATGCAACCAAAGTGTTGACGTAGCTGTCCTAACTAGGTGGCCCAAGATGGGCACCCCAATCCTTTCAATGTTGTGGAAGATGCTAAACAGGAGCTATCAGACTGTATAGAACCACATGGCAGGATACATTCTGAGAAGTGAATCACACCATTCATTACGGCACTGTTCCTTGAGCTTGGCTTGCCAGATGTTGTTGGAGTTCAGCTCCAGCACTCCCAACCAGCATGGGCAATGGACAGAACCAATGAGGATGCTAGCTTAAGAACAACTGGGATGTGCAAGCCTGGAAATGGCTGCTGCATGATATGGCAACCTCATACGTGCTGTATTATATGAAGCATACCTCAACGCTTCTCCATTGAACCCCCTGCAAATCCCGCCCCGACAAGATACCACTTGAGCAGTGACTGCAGACAAACCCTCTCACATACGGAAAACATATCACATCCAATCACCCATAAAAAGTCACTCAGGTAAGCAACGTGGAGATTATCCTTTGATTTATGATTAGCTACACTTTTGAGTGACGGGACGCAGGTGGCGCTGTGGGTTAAAGCCTCAGCGCCTAGGACTTGCCGATCGAAAGGTCGGCGGTTCGAATCCCTGCGGCGGGGTGCGCTCCCGCTGCTCGGTCCCCGCGCCTGCCAACCTAGCAGTTCGAAAGCACCTCCGGGTGCAAGTAGATAAATAGGGACCGCTTACCAGCGGGAAGGTAAACGGCGTTTCCGTGTGCGGCTCTGGCTTGCCAGAGCAGCGATGTCACGCTGGCCACGTGACCCGGAAGTGTCTCCGGACAGCACTGGCCCCTGGCCTCTTAAGTGAGATGGGCGCACAACCCCAGAGTCTGTCAAGACTGGCCCGTACGGGCAGGGGTACCTTTACCTTACCTTTACACTTTTGAGTACAGTGGTACCTCAGGTTACATATGCTTCAGGTTACAGACTCTGTTAACCCAGAAATAGTGCTTCAGGTTAAGAACTTTGCTTCAGGATGAGAACAGAAATTGGGCTCCGGCAGCGCGGCAGCAGCAGGAGGCCCCATTAGCTAAAGCGGTGCTTCAGGTTAAGAACAGTTTCGGGTTAAGTACGGACCTCCGGAACAAATTAAGTACTTAACCTGAGGTACCACTGTATAAACAAGCATAGCCAGCTGCCACGTCACTAACATGTTTTTAATAATTTCCTCAAGGTCACTAATCTTGTGTTGGAGAAGTGCTGTTCAGAAACTGGGGAGTGGGGAACCCCACCTTCATTGATGGTGGAGAGCAGATTTGCTTCAGTTGTGGTCTCTCAAACACAACAGCCTCTCTGGGCTGAACATTACTGCAACAGGGAACCATTTGAACAACATCCATTCCCCAGGGTTAATTTCTATGCTAAATATAGGGGTGGATATGGCATGCCTGATCAAATTGTGTGGAAATTAATGGAAACAACTGAATCTCGTATTTGGCCTCTCTGTGTCATACAGTTTTCCGTGAAATGAGATATTCTAATTAGAGTTTGTCTTCTAAGAATAATGGTTAAAAATAAGAGAAGTGGCAGAGAAGGTCAACTATTTTAGAATGGCTTTGCTGATAGAGAGTTGATCTTTGAAAGGGCATTCGTGTTTGTACATTCAATTAGGAACTGGGGAATGTTTTTCCAAGTACAGGCACTGCTAATCCAACTACTCTGAGCTAGGAGGGTCACCTGCAGAACTGTTCTAATCTAAGCTTCAGGATTAGCATTAACAAATTGTTGGTGTATGAAGCAATTATCCTTGTTACAGATTGTTTTCAGAGGGTTTTTTAAAAATGAAATCAAACATGAATGGCTTCTCCAACCAATGTTAGGTGCAATGAGAAAAAAGTGTGGTTTTGCTTTGTTTTCAAAGCCATGTTTTGTTTCACATTCAATTTCTGTTTTGAAAAAAAGAGGGAAAATAGTTTTTAAATTGTTTTTAGTGAAGACCTATTCTGTACACACACACACACACACACACCCCTCCCACCATCCCTACAAGCACCCATCACTGACACCTCCACCTTTCTGTAAGGATTTGTAAGTGCATTTTGGCTAAACACACAAGCCACACAATTTGGGTTCCTGAACAGAGGAGTGGGTGAGTTTGCATGTGCCTACAAGTCCCTATGGGACGCGGGTGACGCTGTGGGTTAAACCACAGAGCCTAGGACTTGCCAATCAGAAGGTTGGCAGTTCGAATCCCCGCAACGGGGTGAGCTCCCGTTGCTCGGTCCTAGCTCCTGCCCACCTAGCAGTTCGAAAGCACGTCAAAGTGCAAGTAGATAAATAGGTACCACTCTGATGGGAAGGTAAACAGCACACATACGCAATTATTGTAAAATGAAAATGAATAGGTACCACTCTGGTGGGAAGGTAAACAGCACACATACGCAATTATTGTAAAATGAAAATGAACACACATACGCAATTATTGTAAAATGAATGGGGGTTCAGCATTTGTTTCATTTTTAATTAGTTTTCAGTATGAACGCACAATTTGGCACTATTCTACTCATAAGCATGCTTGTGACAACCCTAATCAGATGAGCATTTTTATAGCATTTTAATAATCTACACCTACACATCACAAATACAGTGGTACCTCGGGTTACATATGGTTCACTCTGCTAACCCAGAAATAGTACCTTGGGTTAAGAACTTTGCTTCAGGATGAGAACAGAAATCGTGCTCCGGCGGTGCAACAGCAGCAGGAGGCCCTATTAGCTAAAGTGGTGCTTCAGGTTAAGAACAGTTTCAGGTTAAGAACAGACCTCCAGAACGAATTAAGTACTTAACCCGAGGTACCACTGTAAAGATGTTTGTGTGAGCACATGAGTGGGGGTTTCAAGTGTACAGATGGAAGCAAAAATCTATGGCATATTTGCACAAGATCGAATTCTATCAGTAATGTTAGAAATTTTCTTATTTAAGCTGGGATTCAGGAGGAGTGAAATGCCAGCACAGTGAACCTAGGAAATGATATAAGAAGCTACAGATAGAAAAGTCCATGCATCTTTACCTTTGACTGGAAGTGGACCTCTAAGGTCACTCCTAACATTGCTATGTGGGATCTTTTTAACAGGAGATTGGGATAACAGTTCTTCCTACAAGAGCCAGAGGCTGTGAGAAACAGCAGCAGCAGCCGCTTCCTTTGGAGGAAGTCCTGGCCCATGAGGGGCAAGCATCTGGCTCCCTCAACAGCCTGTTCCAAGCCAGGAGATTCAGCTACAGAGTATCACATTTGGAGCATCAGAGAACTTGGGTGGGGAGACTTGTAGGCACCTTTGCTTCACTTCTCTATTTTATTGTATTTTAACTGCCTTGTCATGGCGAAGGGGCTTGAATAATTCAGAGGAGCTATGAGCTATGCCGTGCAGGGCCACCCAAGACGGACAGGTCATAGTGGAGAGTTTTGACTAAACGTGATCCATCTGGAGCAGGAACCGGCAAGCCACTCCAGTATCCCTGCCAAGAAAACTCCATGGACAAAAACAGCATCTTAAAAAGCAGAGACATCACCTTGCCGACAAAGGTCCATATAGTTAAAGCTGTGGTTTTCCCAGTAGTGATGTATGGAAGTAAGAGCTGGACCATAAAGGAAGCTGATCACTGAAGAATTGATGGATTTGAATTATGCTGGAGAGTCCCATGGACTGCAAGAAGATCAAACCTATCCATTCTGAAGGAAATCAGCCCTGAATGCTCACTGGAAGGACAGATCCTGAAGCTGAGACTCCAATACTTTGGCCACCTCATGAGAAGAGAAGACTCCCTGGAAAAGACCCTGATGTTGGGAAAGATTAAGGGCACAAGGAGAAGGGGACAACATAGGATGAGATGCTTGGACAGTGTTATCGAAGCTACTAACATGAGTTTGACCAAACTGCGGGAGGCAGTGGAAGACAGGAGTGCCTGGAATGCTCTGGTCCATGGGGTCACGAAGAGTCGGACATGACTAAACTACTAAAAAACAACAACAACAAAGCAAACCAGAGAGTTGGAGGCTATATTCATATTTTAAAAAATGAGATCCTTCCCACTGGTACCTCTTTAAAATTTGTGGGGTTGTAATTTGGGGTGGTTTGCCCTTTTTTTTTTTTTTTTTTTAAAAAAAAAGAGTTCTCTCCAATTGAAACGAATGGGAGGGATTTCATTTTTAAAAAGAATGAAACAATGGAAATGATGATACGTACACCAGGGCTTTAACACCCCCTGCCCCACCTGATCAGGTTACACTATGGATGCTTCCAATTCACACCCCAGTTTGCCCTGGCACACTCCCAATCTGCCTCTGTCAGCACCAGTGTGACATCATGGGAAGGCTTGCAGAGGTTTCTGTAGCAGTGGAAGGAGGCCCCATAATCTTGAATCTTTTTCCAAGAGTGAACACCTTCCCAGACATCACAGGATTGCAGCCTGAATAGACCATAAGCAGCCTTGAGAACTTAGAGGTTAGTAAGTGGAAGTATAAAAAGGTAAAGGTAAAGGTACCCCTGCCCGTACGGGCCAGTCTTGACAGACTCTGGGGTTGTGCGCCCATCTCACTTAAGAGGCCAGGGGCCAGCGCTGTCCGGAGACACTTCCGGGTCACGTGGCCAGCGTGACATCGCTGCTCTGGCCAGAGCCAGAGCCAGAGCCGCACACGGAAACGCCGTTTACCTTCCCGCTGGTAAGCGGTCCCTATTTATCTACTTGCACCCGGAGGTGCTTTCAAACTGCTAGGTTGGCAGGCACTGGGACCGAGCAGCGGGAGCGCACCCCGCCGCAGGGATTCGAACCGCCGACCTTTCGATCGGCAAGCCCTAGGCGCTGAGGCTTTAACCCACAGCGCCACCTGCGTCCCACCAAGTGGAAGTATAATACCCCATAAAATTATAGTAAGTGTGTTTATGGTCCCTCGTGAGATACCAAAAAAGAAGGCAAAGTTTGCTTCAGTGACAAGAAACAATACAGGACTGGAAGGCACACATATTAGATAGTGTCAATACTCTAACATTTCAAAAGGGACAGAAGATGAAGGCAAAAGGTAGCTCAGCCTTTTCCCTAGCTTGGATTGTGTTGATGACAAGTACAAACACATCTGGGCACAAACAGTGGCAGAATGAAGAATGTTAGGTAAAGGTAAAGGTACCCCTGCCCGTACGGGCCAGTCTTGACAGACTCTGGGGTTGTGCGCCCATCTCACTTAAGAGGCCAGGGGCCAGCGCTGTCCGGAGACACTTCCGGGTCACGTGGCCAGCGTGACATCGCTGCTCTGGCGAGCCAGAGCCGCACACGGAAACGCCGTTTACCTTCCCGCTGGTAAGCGGTCCCTATTTATCTACTTGCACCCGGAGGTGCTTTCGAACTGCTAGGTTGGCAGGCGCTGGGACCGAGCAGCGGGAGCGCACCCCGCCGCAGGGATTCGAACCGCCGACCTTTCGATCGGCAAGTCCTAGGCGCTGAGGCTTTAACCCACAGCGCCACCTGCGTCCCCTGCGCCACCTGCGTCCCCTATGAAGAATGTTAGGGGAGACAAAATGAGCAGCCGAATAAAGACGGAAGAAATTTGGAGAAAGGTAGAGATAGCGGAGGTTACTGTCTCTGCACTGAGCCCTAAAGATTGGAGGAGCTGACAGACTGAGAGTCAGAGCCCCTGAGCAAAAATATCACAGGCTGATTGGGTAGCAGTGAATGATGGTGCGTGGGGTAGGGGGTTATAAAAGTTAATTGAAATGGTGATAAGGCAATTGGAGAGAGGGAGTAGAAATATCAGAAAGAGGAAATGTGGTATAAACAATGCCCCACGAAAGCAATGGCTCTGAATCTGTGCCAAAGAAATTAATAGATTTCATCACAGCAAAGGAGAGTGTGTCTTTAAAGAATTGTTTAATCTGAGAAGCTATTATAACTACCATTTATACAGAACTGGGAAGACAACAGCGAGACAAGTTTCTGAAGTGTGCTTTCCACCTAGGGCAGACTAGCAGCTTGGAGGCAGCCAGAAAGTCGGATGGTTGGTTCAAATCAGTGTATGAAAATTATTCCCTATCCCGGCCCTCATTGCACCCTTAGGGTTGCTGGCCCACAAAACTGCCATGACAGAGGAGGCCTCAGTGACATGATTTCACTTTCATGCAACTCTTAATGCCATCCCTTTCAGGGTTTAGACTAGATATTGTCCAATTCCTGTCAGCTCCAGCCAGCATGGCCAAGGGTCAGGGGTGATGGGAGTTGTAGTCCAAACCATTTCTAGCTGGGGAAGTCTGATTTAAACTCAAGACCTATCAGTCTCATTTACCCTTGGCTCCCTTGGATTGGAGCCACAGCCCTTGTCACTTCAAACCTCCTTTGCAGTTCTTTCCTTTGGTTAGGGCTGGCAGTTCTTAGTATCTGGCTTCTCCTTCCTACCCCTGCCTTCCTCATTTCTACATCTTCAATGTGTATTAATGTCCAAACACTTCTTTCCCTTTCTGTTGTGTTCAGCAGTGTGAAACTGTGACTTGAAATGTGGTGGGCAAACGAATGTTTTCATAGGAATAATGTAGGAATAACAGATTTTAAGATCTCTCCTTCTCTTCCTGAAGTTCTAGGGCTGTACATCTACTTTGTTTTGTTTTGTTAAAGCCATGCCCTGGAATTTTGATCTCAGGCTTGTGCCTCAGATCTCCAAACAAAAGCCTGAACATGATCTTTCTGTCTCAAGCTGTGATAACCCTTCTTCCTGTGATACGGTTTCGTTTCATATTCCTAGCTCAATATCCCCAGGTGTCACCTTGGAAATCCCCTCTTTACAATGCCACAGAGCCTCGTCCCTCTCATTCAGGTACCAAATCTTTATTGATCCAGTTGCCACCAGGCTCTCAGCTGAAACGTTGCAGGCTTTATTGGCACAGCAAAGCTGTACACGAGCTGTTGAACTGTGAAGAGAGGCAAAGGAGCCCACGGTTAACTGTCAGTATATGCCAGAGGTCAAAAATACCCTTGCCTAAAAGAGGCTTACAGATATATCCTTGGTCTGGTGGAAGGAGTTTTCTGTGCCAAACGTTTTTCATGTTTTCTTATGAGACACTTCATTGTCATACATTGTCAAAAAAAGAGAAAACCCTCAGAAAACTGAAATCTTACTTGGTATTGAGAGCTTATGAATCTGATTCTAAGAGTGGGAGATAATAAGATGCATTATTTCGGATGAGATGATTACCCTTTTCAGATCTTCTACTAGCTTGTATAATGAACAGATGGAGGAGTGTAATACCTACTAGGATATGATCCACAAGATTCAATTTGCATCTTTTTCTGTAGTGTTGGGAAGCCTCCCAATCTGTCTCAGAGCCACTCCATCTTTCCATTGTGACATTATTTGGGACTGAATTAGTCTTCTAAACAAAGCTGTGCTTCCCCCATTCATTACAATGGGGGTGGGAGGGAATCTTTCTTCCCTCCTTTTCACAGAAGTGAATGATATTAGTAGGCATAGCAGCCACTCCAGAGTGGTATAAGCCTTGGCAAGTTTTAGGCGGAATCTACTGGCTGAACACATTGGCAATCATGGCGTGCATTAAGATTCTTTTAACAGATATGTAAATATCTCCTCTCGTAGCTCTCTCTCTGAACTCTGCTATCTTTTTCAGAGGCCTTGATCCTGGGACTGCACCAAGTGAAGTGAAAGGGTGGCTGCTAGGGTGAGATAGGCCTTCTTGGGGATGAAGAATGTTCTGGATTGTGGAATATCATTCCCAGAGGTGTTCACTCAGTACTTTATTTATTGTCATTTCAGCACCGGTTTGTTTAGTTTTTTAAAAAATATATTGTGACTTTTTAGAAATCTGTGGTTTTGGTGATTTGAACCACCGTTTACGTACTTTATATATTATTGAAAACATTTCTATACACCTTCCACATAATCATGGGTAAACCTGTCAATTTCAGTTTCTCTCTTTTCCAGACTAAGGTTCAGTTCCCCACATTTCCTCACTGGCTTGTGATCCACCCCACCCCCAAAGAGTCCTCAGGAAAATCTAGCAAGTACAGTGGTACTTCGGGTTAAGAACTTAATTTGTTCTGGAGGTCCGTTCTTAACCAGAAACTGTTCTTAACCTGAGGAACCACTTTAGCTAATGAGGCCTAACGCTGCCACCACACGATTTCTGTTCTTATCCTGGGGTAAAGTTCTTAACCTGAGGTACTGCTTCTGGGTTACTGGAGTCTGTAACCCGAAGTGTCTGTAACCTGAGGTACCACTGTATCTCCTAATATCCTACTTAATCTATTAATGAATTTCTGCACATCGTTTTCACTAATATATGTCTTTTTAGGTACACTTTATACATTTTGTACACATTATTTGGCGGGAGAACCACTTTGCAAAACCCAGAGAAGTGCACATTTCTTCAGATGGCTGTGCTTTAGCTTGTGTACCCTTTTCAGAAAGTGTGAGTTAGGCACGTTTGCCGTAAATGTGAACATTTCTGTGTATTTTAACATCACAATATACTGAGATCAAGCATTGGCAAAGGCAGTGCAAATGTGTTTCTACAAGATGCCTAAATGTCATTAACATGGGTGCCTGCCTAAGCCCAGAGGGAAGATAGTTCCATAGTATGGATGCCACTGCAGAAAAGGCTCTCCCTCTAGTGGCTGCTGGCTGTACTTCCATAGGCTGTGGCCATGACCAGGAGGGTTTAGGATGCAATTTTTCTTTTCTTTTAGGGTGTTGTGCTTTTAATTTAATATCATTATGCTGTAAGCTACCTAGAGATCAATTCTCGGGGTATCAGGCAACTTTATATGAATATAGCAAATAAACAAACAAGTAAATATAAGTAAATTAATAAACTATTGCACAAAGCCGGTTCTGCCATTAGGTAGACTGAGGCGGCTGCCTCAGGTGTCAGGTGTCAGAAGCCCCCAAGGTGGCAGCCCCAGAACACCGATGCTGGTGTTGCTTCTTCCCCAGTGGTAGGGCAGGTGGAAAAGTCAGGTGGAAAACCAGCAGTGGCAGCAGCAGTTATGGCATCTGTGTCAGTGGCAGGGCAAGGCGGCACTTCTCATTTCACCTCAAGCAGCGAAACCAGATGCTATCCGGAAACCGGAAGATATTGCATAAAACACACTTCTTTTACGAGAAAAACTCGCACAAAGACTTATGGTGGAATATGAAGTGAGAGGTATTAAGTATTCTAGTTAGAGGGAATCTCCAGAAATATTTTTAGTATGTAGCCTTTCTGACCATTAGGAATGACATATTTTTCAAATACCCCGAGAATGATCTCTAGTCTAAACACATGTTATTTAAGGGAATGTCAAGCAGCAACATCCTATATTAAGCTTTCCAAATGGCAGTATTTACTGTCTAAGAGCTGCATAAACACACAAGGAAAGGTCATATTTGTTGAATGTTAACTATGAGCATCAAACGTGCATGGCATGCGAGGCGCAGATATCGTTGCTGTCGGTGACTTGTGACATGAGAGGTTTTGGCACAGATGAAGGTGTAATTCTACCGGACTAACTTATAATGGGAAATGCAAAGCAGAAGGAAAGAAAAAGGAAGCGCATTGAAGAAAGGCTCAAGCGCCACACAGCTTTTGATCAGGCAAATATGAAGACAAGGCACTGAAGAAAAGAGAACTTGGAACTGGCCTTGCAATAGAGACCTATGCATGAAGCTTGAAACATCACATGGTTGCATTTCCACCAACATACTCAATTTTTAAAGGCATCTTCTTAGCCTGTTTTTACATATCAGTGGCTTTCTTTCACCTACCACTTCAGGAACCACAACATTTAAGTGCAGCACTGCTCTCTTATGTGATAGGGGAATCCAACCTACATGAAAGTCAGTAGGCAGCTACTAGTCATGGTGACTATGTTATACCTCAACTGTCGGGTGCAGCATGCTTCTGAATACCAGTCGCTGGAAGTCACAGGAGGGGATAGGGCTCTTGTGCTTGGGTCCTGCTTGCAAGCGTCCTGTGGGCATCGGGCTGGCCTCTGTGAGAACAGGATGGTGGACTAGATGGGCCACTGGCCTAATCCAGCAGGCCTATTTTTATGTGCTTATTGTTAAAGCAAGCATGTGGAGCCTATGGTTGTCCAAATGTTGTTGAACTACAACTCCTATCATCCATGCTGGACGATGATGCTGGGAGTTGGAGTCTAAAATGTCATTGAACTTCTACTCAGTAGTGATCTAGAGTAGATTCCAATGTAAAAATTTAAACACGTTGCAGCATTCCCCCAAAATAAACCAGAGGCATTTCATCCAGCAGAGCTTTACTGCTACTGAAGGCAAATGAGCATAATGGTCACAAATCCAATACATTCAGGATTGGCACAGTCCATAAGAAATCCAGTTGCAGCAGACTTAACTTAAACTTACAATAACTTACAATAATGTAAGTTTAACTTAAACTTACAAAAACTTACAATAATGTAAGTTTAACTTAAACTTACAAAAACTTACAATAATGTTAAGTCTAAAACTTAACATTAAGCATACAGAACACCACATCAGAAGGAAAAGAGATAGAAAAAGAAAGTGCGAAACCCAGGCTCCTTCTGGCCTATTATTATAGTCAGCATGACCTTGAAAGAAAGAGATAAGAGAACCAGTTTAAACCAGCTGTGATTAGAAAGGACCAATTGATTAGAAAGGACCAATTGGTTAAAGGTATACAAGTGGGAGCTAAACAGTACAAACTGAAAGCATTTGCTGATGACTTAGTATTGACTTTACAGGAGCCAGAATCTAGTACCAAAAGGGTACTGGAACTGACTCAAGAATTTGGACAGGTAGCAGGCTTTAAGTTGAACAAAATGAAAACTAAGGTCTTAGAGAAAAATTTAACTGTGAATGAGAGAGAGAAGTTCCAGGAGGAGACAGGATTAACATTGGTTAAGAAAGTGAAATATTTAGGGGTTAACATGACTGCCAAGAATGTCAACTTGTTTAAGGATAATTATGAAAAATGTTGGATTGAAGTGAAAAAGGACTTAGAAATATGGTCAAATTTGAAGTTATCATTGCTGCGATAAAAATGAATGTATTGCCAAGGATGTTGTTTTTGTTTCAAACATTGCAAATTTTGTACAAGTTGGATTGTTTCAAGAAGTGGCAGAGAGATATTTCCAGATTTGTCTGGCAGGGCAAGAAGCCTCGAATAAAATGTAAGATATTAACTGATGCTAAAGAAAGAGGTGGATTTGCCCTGCCAGACCTTAAACTTTACTATGAATCGGCTGCTTTTTGCTGGTTGAGAGAATGGCTGCTTCTTGAAAATACTGGTGTGTTGGACTTAGAAGGTTTTAACAACGTATTTGGTTGGCATGCATATCTGTGGTATGATAAGGTAAAAGCACATAAAGCGTTTAAAAACCATATTGTTAGAAAAGCACTGTTTAATGTTTGAATAAGATATAAGGATTTGTTAGAAAATGAAACCCCAAGATGGTTGTCACCAATGGAAGCGAAGGCACAGAAAAAACTCAATATGGAGGCCAAATGGCCGAAATATTGGGAAATTTTGGAACAAGATGAAGACAGAACAAGATGAATTTTGGAACAAGATGAAAACTGCAGAGCTTTGGAAAATTAAAAAACAAAGTGCGAGATTGGCTCCATTATTACCAAATAATGGAGGCATATAACTTGGACAAAAAAGTTGGCTTCCAGGTGGAAAAATCAAAATTGGAAACAGAATTGCTAGATCCCAAAATTAAGAATTTGTCAAGAATGTATAACTTGCTGTTGAAATGGAACACTCAGGATGAAACGGTGAAATCTTCTATGATTAAATGGGCACAAGATGTTGGACATAACATTATGATGGCTGACTGGGAACAGTTATGGACCACAGGTATGAAATTTACAGCATGTAATGCCCTAAGAGAGAATTTAATGAAAATGATTTATAGGTGGTACATGACACCAGTCAAGCTTGCAAAAATTTACCATTTGCCCGAAAATAAATGTTGGAAATGTAATGAGACTGAAGGTACATTCTTTCACCTTTGGTGGACATGCCCAAGGATTAAGACATTCTGGGAGATGATTTATAATGAAATGAAAAAGGTATTCAAATATACCTTCCTGAAGAAACCAGAGGCCTTTCTCCTGGGCATGGTCGGCCAATTGGTGCCAAAGAAGGACAGAACTTTTTTTATGTATGCAACAACAGCAGCAAGAATACTCATTGTGAAGTATTGGAAGACACAAGATTTACCCACCCGGGAAGAATGGCAGATGAAGTTGATGGACTATATGGAATTGGCGGAAATGACTGGCAGAATCCGAGACCAGGGAAAAGAGTCGGTGGAAAAAGACTGGAAAAAATTTAAAGATTATTTACAGAAATATTGCAAAATTAATGAATGTTAGAAAAATGATGGAATGAAGTTATATGGCTTTAGCAGAAATGTTATAAGGAATTAGGTACAGACAGATTGTTAATGTATTAAAGGGGGGAAAAAAGGTTAGAATATGTTAAGATAAATTACAGGACAGAAAACAGAGGAAGATGGAAAGGAATTGCTGAAACAGTTAATTGAAGTGGAATACAAAAAAGGGAGGTGTGAGGAGGTCGCTGACACAAGTGAACGAAAGATAAGATATTGTAATTATTGGATGTGTTTTTAATTGTTTTTGTTTTGTTTGGTTGATTCAATGTTTTAGGGTTTGTGTTGTGTGGTGTTTTTGTGTTTGTTTTTGTATTGTATTGTATTGTATTGTCTTGTCTTGTTTAATTCTTTTTCTTTTCTTTTGTAATCTTTAAACTGCTAATAAATATTATTTAAAAAAAATAAAAATAAACCAGCTGTACCCAGCTTCTCTGAAGTAATAACCCAAACATCATGAACCTTCTTTCACACAGAGAAGCTTCCAGAAGCTTCCAGAACCCTCTTGAATTAAGTCAAATAGGAAAGATCTCTACACATCAGATCAATACTTTCTGTACTAAGAAATGCAAACAAAAACAGCTGGAAGGCCACAGATTCCCCATCTCTGGATTATCAGACTTTGAGTTCTGGCAAAATGAAATCCTCATTGAACCTTGAAAATTTACAGGATGACCATGTCTCTCATCCTAGTGTGCCCATGAGCACCAGATATCATTTACACCCACCCCTTCAACAAAATGCCTGTTGTCTTTGTCCATGGAGTTTTCTTGGCAGGGATACTGGAGTGGCTTGCCGGTTCCTCCTCCAGGTGGATCACGTTTGGTCAAAACTCTCCACTATGACCTGTTCATCTTGGGTGCCCTGCTCGGCATAGTTCATAGCTTCTCTGAGTTCTTCAAGCCCCTTCGCCACGGCAAGGCAGTGATCCATGAAGGGGAGGCAGTGATCCATGAAGAGGATTTCATGGGCTCCATGATCACTGCAGATGGTGACAGCAGCCACGAAATTAAAAGACGCCTGCTTCTTGGGAGAAGGGCAATGACAGGCCTAGACAGCATCTTGAGAAGTAGAGACATCACCTTGCCAACAAAGGTCTGTATAGTTAAAGCTATGGTTTTCCCAGTAGTGATGTATGGAAGTGAGAGCTGGACCATAAAGAAGGCTGATCGCCGAAGAATTGATGCTTTTGAATTATGGTGCTGGAGGAGACTCTTGAGAGTCCCATGGACTACAGGAAGATCAAACCTCTCCATTCTGAAGGAAATCAGCCCTGAGTGCTCACTGGAAGGACAGATTGTGAAGCTGAGGCTCCAGTACTTTGGCCACCTCATGAGAAGAGAAGACTCCCTGGAGAAGACCCTGATGTTGGGAAAGATGGAGGGCACAAGGAGAAGGGGGCGACAGAGGACGAGATGGTTGGATAGTGTTTTTGAGGTTACCAGCATGAGTCTGACCAAGCTGCGGGGGGCAGTGGAGGACAGGAGTGCCTGGCGTTCTCTGGTCCATGGGGTCACGAAGAGTCGGACACGACTAAACGACTAAACAACAACAACAACAACTTCAACAAAATCTTCATTATATTTAAACATGCCAGGCCCCTTACGAATTCTCAGGCCTCTTCTTATACATTTGCCTCAGTATTCTAGGAGCACAGAGGTCACATTTGATGTTTCTTTTCTGCAGACCTACAAAGGATTTCCAGACTACTGTCACTGATGTGGAACTTTAATCAGAGAAGAATGGTTGGTCTAAAAGCTTTCAAATAGCATTCCATGATCCAACATCTCAAAGAAAGCATAGGAAACAAAGTAGCAAGGGATGATGGATTTACAACCAAAGACTCCTTTGTCAAGTCCAAAGACTACCCATCTTTTTCTGCCATGGTTGGTTAGTATTTCCATTTTGACTCCAGAAGCCCCTAAGTGAAGAAGTCATAAGGTTAGTATTATCAAGGCTTGAGAATTTGTATTAAAGTTTACTTGTGCTTTGGAGTCCTATGAGTCTTTTTACTTCAATATTTCATTTATATGGCAAAAGTATATATATATAAAAAGTATTTCGATTCCCATTCCTACTGTGTGAAATGTGTACTCATAGTTTAAATGTGAATTAAGAAATTGCCCTAAAAATGTCTGCCTGAGAATTTGTGCTCTGTGCTATATCAGAGATATAAGTGATCCAAAAACATGATTATTTTAAATCACTCCCTGATGAAGAATCCCTTCGCAAATGCATCAGACACCAATAAAACTTGGCACTTCTTGATGGATAATATGCATGGACCATAAAATGTAGTAGTTGATGGTTTTTAACTGATTGTATTGCATTTCTTCTTGCAATCCACCCTGAGGTCTACAGACAAAAGGTGGGATATAAATTATAAAACCAAATAAACAAATAGTTGCTTCCTCACGTGTTTTAATGGTCTCACTGACTGACAGCAGTTCTCCAAGGTAAAGATACCTAACTAAAATGTCTGGGGCCTTCAGCTCTACCTATGACTCTTCCTCTGGCAGGGTTTTGGAATAGGGCTTTCATTTGGGGATTGACAAAGTTACTCATATACAGATATGGAAGCATGGGAACAATTGTGGAATTTGGATATAAAATTTACAGCATGTTATGGTTTAAGAGAAAACTGTATGAAAATGATGTATCATTGGTATCTAACACCAAGTAAATTGGCAAAAATGTATAAATCTAAATCAAACAAATGTTGGAAATGTAAAGAGAAAGAAGGTTCTTTTTATCATATGTAGTGATCTTATAGTAAGGTTAAAGCTTATTTGTTATGGTCCAGTTAATGGGTGATCGAAGTCCTGCCTGGGGACGTAGGGACTGGAGGCAAGATGGCGGGGTGGGAGCAGGAACGGGAGTCCTGAAGCCAGGAGTTGGGAAGCCAAGAGTCCGAGGGTCAGAGAGCTGGGAGTCACAAAGGTAAGGGTCCGAGGATCAAGAAGCAAGGAGTCACGAAATCAGGGGTCCAAGGATCAAAAAGCAAGGAGTCAGGGGTCCGAGGATCAAGAAGCAAGGAGTCACGAAGTCAAGGGTCTAAGGAGCAAGGAGTCAAGGAACCAAACGCAGCAAGGCAGGGAACGTGTTACTGTGGCAAAGAGCCAAAGGGAAATGCTGACCTTATATCCCTTCCTGGCTCTTGCCACCAGGTGCTGTGAGTTACCAATCGGCCTCACCTGTGTGGTCGCACCTTGCCTCTTCAGAACAAACTTAGGAAGGCCCCAGTCCTGGTCACAGGGCCTAGCTCCTGCACGCACACCTGACAATATTGCAAAATGATATATAATGAATTGAAAAAGATGTTCAAAATAACTTTTATTTTAAAAACCCCAGAAGCTTTTCTTTTGGGAATTATAAGGACAGAACAACCTAAATTCTATAGAAATTTATTTATGTATGCTACTACAGCAGCAAGAATGTTACTTGCCCAGAAATGGAAAGAAGCAGAAGTCCCAGTAAAGGAAGAATGGGTACAAAAACTTATGGAATATGCAGAAATGGCGAAACTTACCGGAAGAATAAGAAATAAGATAACAAACTCTTTATAAAAGAAGGGAAATGGCTTATTGAATATTTACAGATAAATTGTAAACAGATAAAAACATTAGCAGGATTATTGTAACAACCTGCCACTTTATAAGAGTATATATTTACAGCAGTTAATTAAATGAGTAAATTAAATGAATTTGGATATGCAGAAGATATGAAAAAAATTAAGGAACCACAGAAAGAGGGGGAAGGAAGTCAAATTTTGAAATGTTAAATGGATTGTAAAATTAATGAAATGTATAAATGTGAAAAGTATAAATAAAAAAAACGAAGAAGAAGAAGAAGAAGAAGAAGAAGAAGAAGAAGAAGAAGAAGTAGTCGTCACTATTGTGGGGCCTTTCCAGCAAGGACTTAAGAATAAGAAGAGCCCTTGCTGGATCAGACCAAAGGACTATCTAGTCCAGCATCCTGTTCCTCACATGCCAAGCACATACCTATGGAAAATCCCCAAACAGGACATGCTGCCTATGGGAAACATGTTCAGCTGCCATATTTTCCCAGTGTGCCCAGAGGACAAATCAGCAGCATGTTCTTTCTCTGGCCCTTCTGCCCAAAATAACTTGAACAGTAAGTAGAAAACTGAAGAAAACACTATTGGACAGTGGGGTGAAATGACCTTGTTGAGTAAATCTGTTGAAGCAAAAGTGCCAAGAGTGATATCTTTAGGGTTAACTGTGCATGAACCCTGTTAAGGAAGACTGAAGATACTTGATTTAAATCAGGGATTGGGAGTATGTAGTCCTAATGATAGTTGGAATCCAACAACACCTTAAGGGCCACAGGCTCCTTACTCTAGGACCAAGTGGTTCTTTAACCAGAATAACCACAGCATCCCCATCCTGGGAACTTACACGAAGTTGCATACAGAAATCATCTAGCAACCATGAGGGAGGCAAGCCCAAGAAGCTCCCCACAGGTCAAGGTATCTAGTACTCAAGGTTGGCCAACTTATTTTGCCACCCAGGGCAGAAAATCTTACAAGTGCATCTCCCTAGGGAGTTAAATACACAGCAATGATGAATTAAATAACCATCAACTTGGCACTCATGGCTCTCAAAGTCAGCTGCCTGAGGTGGCTGCCACACTCTGGCAAATGGCAGGGCTGGTCCTGAGCACTAGTCTTTCTCCCTGTCCTGGAAAAATGATTCAAAATTATGAAAGGGCTATCATGGGTAAAGAGAGAGAGAGAGAGATGGAATGACTTGTAGACTAGCTATGACCCGGGCTCCAGTCCCACACTTGACAGAGAGCAAAGGATATACTTCAAGTTTTAATTTTTTTTAAAAAATGCATGACTGGAAGAAGTACTTGACAGCTTATCTGAAGTTTTGGAGTTTGTGTGCCCTGGGCAATGCGTACTGAATACTTAAGACATCTTCTCTCATGAAGGTACAGGCATCACATGATGATATTGCTGTGAGTGATGGACAATGTCACACACTGCATACTTCCAAAGATAAAGAGATGCTGAAATGTCAGTGTGGGAAGCAACATTTCAGGGGTACATTGATGCCAGCTTCAGTGACAGGTCTAAACCAAATCACAATTATTTGGCCATTTTCATGGCACTCTTCCTTAAATTAACAAAAGGAGGTGCCTAAGAAATGAGATTGAAGATTCAGTTCCTGAATGCACACAAAATACCGATTAGGGAAGCGCTGAATATTGCAGGAAAGTTGTCTCCTAATGTTTAGCAGTGGCTGCATATAAAACAATGAATTTGTTATCAAATGTAGATCTGGATTCAGTAGGCCTGGATATCTTCCTATTTATTTATTTATTTACTTATTTATTTATTTATTTATTTCATAAAATTTATACACTGCTTGGTTGTTAAAAAAAAAAGAGCTCAAAGCAGTTTAAAAAAGATAAAACTAATAATACAGCCAAACCTTAAAACATACCCAAGTCAAAATACAAATCAGATTAAAACTACCTCAATTTTCTAAGCCTCTAGGTAGATTGAGCACCAAAAAGAGTACAGTGAAGATGCCAGCTTGATCTCAGCTGGCAGGGAATTCCAAAGTGTAGATGCTGCTATGCTAAATGATCAAGTTCTTACAAATGTAGAATGAGATGTTTGGTACTTGGAGGCAGCAACCCCACTTCAAAACACGTGTGGGTCTCATCAGCTATGAAAGGCACATGCTTCTAGCATTGTGGCTTTTGTCTTTAAAATATGGGTGGGAAGCATCTGTATTAGGGCAGCCACATTTGCATTGTCAAAGAAGGAAAATATTCACCACTGGAAAAAAGGCCACCAATTTGCATACATAATTTATATGTATGTATACATTTTAAAAATTACTAGTATTTAAATTTCACAGGTGAGACCATTAATTAGCCACACAAATCCTCTCTATAAAGTCTTTTGCACCAAACCCCAGATCACCTAAATTTATTTTTATTAATTAATTTAACCTCAATTAATTCATCACCTAGATGACCCAGATCCTGCCCCCAAATTAATTTCCCTTAACTTAATTATCCCCTCCATCCAATTAAATTATCTCATCGTTTTGCCCAATAAAATCTCTTTCAAAATAAATAGAGTATGTGTTGTGATTCCCTTCACGTTGTGACCATTTTAGATTTTGCTATGAGATAAGGTGGCTATGGGGGTCGACCAGAAAAGTAACTCCCGTTTCTTTTCCAGTGGTATTGTTATGGGGGGGGGGAATGGCTGTCCAGTGTGACCTGGTAGGGAAGGGGCCCCCAGGCTGTCCTACCCTATATTCAAGGGAGTGGGGAAACTTCACGAACATACTTTTGTACCTGGTGATCTGCACAAAGTGAATCTCAAGAAAAAGTCCTATGTATGTTGGGACCAAGGTCTAATCAAACTGTGTACACTTACTGGACCATCATTTCATTGCCAAAGAAATGGTGCTCTGCTACACTCTGACACCAATTCTCATCTTCATATTTCTCCCTTCATGGTGTTGCCTGAAGTGAGCAGTTCCACCTTGCTGCAGTGAAGGCCTGGCACCCTCATTTATGTCTGTGACTATGAGGAGAACAAAATTCATTAACTTCAGTCAAAATAGCTGTAGAATGTAGAATTTTAATTTTAAAAGTGCCTAGCAAAAAAAATATCTCTGGACCAATATGACTGGAATTTGCCACACCAATATTATCAAACAGAAATGGGGGTGGGGAATAGCTGTCTTTTTTTAGATTTCCCTGCAACAGTAATTGGGGAGGCATGAGATTCAGTTTTAGAACCAAATTAGGCATCGTCCATATTAGGCTGATGTGAATTGGGCTTTTTGGGTTTTTTTAAAGCATCAAACCAAGGTCTGAACAAAACTGTGTGACATATGCATGCCCCTCATACGAATCTCTTTCAGGAAGAGGAAAGGGGGCCAGTTCACTTAAGTAATTGGGCCTATTTTGTTTATTGCAAGCCTTCCCAGTGTACTAACAGCACAGATGCCAATGTACAGATAACACATAAGCAATCTGTTGTTTTTGTTTCACTGTCTTTGAAGGAATACACTGCAATAGATATCCTTGAATTTTGCGCCATCTAAATCTGAACTTGGCCTGTCAGAGGAAGTCACTTGGTCAAGGTTACTGCCCATGATAAAGTCTGCCAAGCTTTATCAGGCTATCCATAGCAATTTTCCTTCCACAAGCAAGCACAGTATTATTACACATGTGGCTGAGCTTTCCAGATATTTTGATAGCTTTCAATCAGATACTTATCTCTGGGAAACAAAAGAGATATTTTTAAATTGCTGTACACATTGGCCCACTTGTGGCTTAAAAAAAAAAGAATTCATTTCTAGTTCGGCTGGAAATAGGAGGACACATACTTAGAGCAATACATATATTGGTATTTTTTTTTTTTTACTGAGTTTCATCACATGACTTGAGCTTTATTGGCAGTAAGTAAGACTGTGCCTTTGCCTAACGCAAGGTCATCCTGATCTAGTGTGATTCTTTTTTTGGTGTGTGCTGAATGGGACAATTTACATTTCTCAAGGTGTCATTCTGCCATGTGATTTGTGATACGAAGGGAGGGGAATCACAGTATGTTTTCATATTAAAAAGTGAATTGCTCACGTTACTTCTTGAAAAAAAGAATAGTAATCATTATACCTGTTATTCTTTCATGACCAGTTTCTCCAGTCTTTCCTGATAAGCTCCTATTTCCATGATTAAATCAGGTAATCTTTAGAATGCTACAGGGTTCGTTCTTGTTCTCAATACAGCAGGAAAACCCCTATTAATAAAGAATGGTCTATGCAGCAAGCAGATGGAGGGTCAGGACAGCACTGCTGTCCCTATTCTTATTTTTACATTAAAAAAAACTGTTTAATGTGATAAAATATCTAAGCAGTTTACATAAAAACATATAAACTATATCATCCACCAGCATTTCCTAAAAACTAGATTGAAATAAATGGCAGATGAAAAACAAAATGAAACAATATATATATATCAGAAATAAAACCGAGCAATGTCCAAAGCAAAATATTAAAGGGTCAGTATGGTTAGGTATATTTTAAAGAGGCAGGTCAAGAGGCCTTATTGTCCCTGATTCACCAATTACCCAAGGAAGGGCATCCCAGAGGGTGGGAGCTACCACCAAGAAGGCCCAGTGGTCATGAAATTACCCTGACCTCTGCACCTTCTCCACCCATGCACATCACCGAGTGTCATAAATTGACTCTGTACACAGACAAACTCTACACATATATTATGCTTGGGCAACTGAGGACCCTTCTTTCCATAGCCTCCCAGATTGCTTGTACAGAGCTTACACAGAGCTTATAGCCTGTAGATGTTTTGGGACTGTTGAATAACTGTGGGCTGGGCCATGGTCAGTAGGGACTATCTCAAAGGCACATTCACTGCCCATCCCACATATTGTTTCAATAGACCTTGACTCTTCTGGTACCATGTCACTTGACTGCAGTAGGTATGTGAAGCCTAACACCCAACCATCTGGGTGGGACTGATCAAGATATTCTTTCCTACCTCAGTGATGAAAAGGTCCTCAGACCATACCTTCCTCCCTTTAGCTCCTTGCTGCAAAGGAAAATATCAGGTATCAGGGTTTGTTTCTATTTCTGACTACGAAACACAAAGCAAGAAATTTCTTCTTCTTCTTCTTCTTCTTCTTCTTCTTCTTCTTCTTCTTTGACACTTGTAGCCAAGTAAGATTGTCTGGCATAAACACGATTTTAGCAGTGAGTCCATAAGTGACTGTGGAGGCCACTTCTAGATCCATGTGTCATTCCACAGTGCGGACATAGGTTTCCGGGTGGGAGTTGATCACGGTGAGGGTTTGCCAAGCGTGCCTTCCTCTTAGCACGTTTCTCCCTTTCGTCCTGAATTCAAGCGTCTTCAAAGCCCACGACACCTTTGGTAAAGGCTGTTCTCCAACTGGAGCACTCGCAGGCCAGTGTTTCCCAGTTGTCAGTGTTTATACTACATTTTTAAAGATGTGCCTTGAGAGAGGCTTTAAACCTCTTTTGTAACCCAGTATCAGATGACAAAAAACCCAGAAAAACACAACCTAATCAAATATTATATCCAATAACATTAGTAGCACTTAACTGCAATGATTAAGTGAAATACAAATGCATATTAAAAGCTGAAAACCCTTCTAATAATACAAACACAACAAATATATACCTGAAAGTTGTCAAATTTTATCCCCTGTGAATTTACTGCTTTTAAAAAAGGAAACCACTTAGAGTTAAACTGTTATGCCATGCCTTGACCTTTCGAAAGTCGCGACTGATGTGTCAATTTGTATTAGCGCCACAGAGTTGTTGTTGTTCAAATAGGCTGCAGGAGTACTGGAGTGACAAATCCAAAGCGTGCAGAACCAGCTGCCAGACTCCAGCCCCCTCCTTAATGGCCCTGAATGCACTGGCAAGGTTAGAGATGTCACTCTGGGGAGCAAGGGTTCCTGTTTGCATCCGACAGAACACATTCATTTCAGCTGCAGTTGAATTTTCCTTGGGGCTAGCGGCAGAGTGTGTTTTTTAACCAGAATGCTGCAGGGTAACAAGCAGATGTGGGGCAGCCCTCAAGGTTGATCTGGTAGCTGCAGATAATGCGAGGTGCTGCAGCTTGACCTCTCACTGGGACAGACTTATCACCACCATGTTCCACCTCTGCTGAATGTATTACACTGCTTGCATCCGGGCCAAGTTCAAAGTGCTGGTTCCGATGTACAAAGCCAAATATATATGGCTTGCGACCAGGATACCGAAAAGATCACCTCACCCCTTATACACTCAATTGTTCATTGTCTCCTACAGATACTATCTTATCAAGAGAGCCATTCTACACAATATAGGAATCGGGCCTTTGGAATTAGACAGGCATCGTCTCTGTTGTTTTTCGGTGCCTGCTGAAGACCTCCTTCTATCAACAAGCCTTTTAAGTAGAGATCTTTATCCCAGGCTGCATCTGCATCACTATTGCTTTTGATGGTTCTTACATACAGGTTTTTAATAGATGTTTTTATTATATTGTTTTATGACTTGTTGTTCTCCGCTCTAGGCTCCTTTGGGAAGAAGGACAAGATATAAATTTAACAAATGAATAAGCAGTTGTACAAGGGGCTTAACTATTTAAAAAAGGAAAAACAAAATGCCCACCCACAAACCACGGGTACTAGGAATACCTGCCTTTTGTGGGGATCAATATAACACAGAAGATGTAGTCTTTGGTAATGTTTGCCAACCCAATATCTGGTTTCAGGTTCTCTCTTGCTTGCATAATTAGCATAAACAAATTTACTTCGCAGCCACTTGACAGCACAGGGACAATTTCTAGGAACAACTCCAGTTTACAAGAAAACACTCCTGTTTAGGAGGGTGGGGAAATTATCCACCGCTGTTATAGATATACATTTTATACAGCATCATTTTATATTTTCTTATTGTGTTCTTTTACAGCTTTGATCCTGGGTGTAATGCAAGGGAAGACAAAGGGAAGGTTCAGATTATGCTACCTTGTAGGTTGAGGTTTGGAAGCAGAGTATGTAGGCCTGTTTCTCAAAAATGGGGAGCTGCTCATATGAAGTCTATTTGGAATTAGCATATGTTATTTCTTTGACACCTGGCAATGTGATATCCACAAACTATTGAAAGGCCACGAAATGATTGGGGTGCACGATTGGGGATCCCAAGCCTGAGTTAAGTCGACACTGGTCTGCATTACTGTCCCCAGATCCAGGATGAAAATCTCCGTCTTATGTTTTCCCTTAACTTTCTGCAAAGTCCGAAATAAAGCTGTGGCCTTCCAGCTAGGTTTATGTGCCTTCCCTCTGACACTTCACATAAGCACTCTTATTTGAAAGGCAGCTAAAGAAATTATTGGGACAGTTTCATACCTAGTTAATTTCCCAGTCTCCCTAGTTCATCTTCTGAAACAGCAGGATGAAGATGGCGGCTGCAGTAATCAGCCGAGCACAGCAGCCAGTCCTGTTTCGCAGATAGCATGTTGGACAGAAACCAGGGAGGCCCAAGATCAAATAATTGCTCACCGCAATATCGCCGGGTGGCTCGGGGCAAGTTACTCTCTTGGGCTCGGTATGAAAAATAGGGCTGTAAATGGGCCCAGCAACCCCCACACTTGCAGTGCAGCAAGGAAGCGGATAACTAGCGTAAAGCAATTTGCGCATGAGTCAATACAAGGGGTGTGTGCTTAATAGGAGCTCACCCCAAGAACTAGTTGAACACAGCCTGCCTTCCGACTAATCTGACCTTGTTGATATGACAGGGGAAAGCTATATTTGTCAAGAAAATTTGAAAACCTCTTCCAGAACGATAAAAATGCCTATCAAAGAGGCTGAAATATCAAAGGCAATAAAAGTGTTTAAATTCCAATAAAGCTCCAGGTGAAGATACGTTTCCCCATTGAGCTTTATAAACGCTTTCAAGCTCAATTGATTCCAATTCTTTTCTTCAAAAGATATTTAGGGATGCTGTGAAGAACGGTCCCTTTTAGTGCTCTGGAAATGAAGGGTTTTCCCTCCCTTTCTTTCCTGAAATGCCCAAATAGTTGAGCCTTGGAGCATTCCACCTCTTTTTTCTTTCTTTCTTTTAACTCAGTAAGAATGAACTGAGGCTACCCACTTCCCTAATGAAGACACATTATCATTATCATTATCATTATTTTTAAAATATTATCTTAACCTTCTTACACAAGGCTTGCAATACACTTTGGACCTAAATTAGGATTGCCAGTTTACAATATGGAAACCTGACTTCTCTCTTGATGTGGAGATCTCCATAAGGCATCTGCGCCTTCTCCACCATATTTTCACACTCTGACCCTTTCATGTTCCTTTCTTTGTTATTTATATCCTGCCTGTCATGATACAAATTCTTCCAAGGCAGTTTACAAGTAACATTAAGCTACATTTTCAACACACACACACATGCACACACAGAGCGCAATGACAGCCTTATCAAGTTGCTCCCTTCAGATCAGGTTTAAAATATTTATCTATTTTATTGCAGTTTTAACATGCATGCATGTGTACAGAAGAAGAGTTTGGATTTGATATCCCGCTTTATCACTACCCGAAGGAGTCTCAAAGCGACTAACATTCTCCTTTTCCCTTCCTCCCCCACAACAAACACTCTGTGAGGTGAGTGGGGCTGAGAGACTTCAGAGAAGTGTGACTGGCCCAAGGTCACCCAGCAGCTGCATGTGGAGGAGCGGGGAATCGAACCCGGTTCACCAGATTACGAGTCCACTGCTCTTAACCACTACACCACACTGGCTCTCATGAACTAAAGAGACTCTGTATATCTATCTATATTTGTCCACACAAATTGGATTCATGCATTATTTTGTATGTCTATTAGTGTTTGTTATTATGTTTTATTTAAACTGGGGGGGGGGGGGAGAGAGAAAAGAAAAAGAATGCCCTAATATGTTCATTCCTCACTGAGCCCTTGAAGTATCTGAACAGCGTAAGGTAATTGTTTCTGGTATATTTATACATTTGTTTGCTTAACTTGGTTTTACATATAGATATGTTAGGATTTTAGTGGGGTTAAGAAGACATTTTCGTCCAGATATTGCAGGTGCCTTTACATAGTCTTATTTCAGACTTGATAATGCTAATAATTTAAGCTGCAGTTTTATAGCCACTTATCTGGGAGAAGATCCCATTGAAAGTGCACTGTTAATTAAGATTACTAGACATCCCTGTTTCCCGGGGACAGTCCCTGGATTTACAAATCAGTCCCCATACAAAATCCATTGAAGTTGAAAAGCATCCCTGGATTCATTGAAAAAAATCTGATAACCTTACCCTTGTGGAGCAGCCCTGATGTCTTCTTTGGCTACCTTGCTCCCTCTACTGGGATTCTTCCCACAAGGCAGGGAGTAATGTGTGGCCCTGTGTGCGCAGGAAGGGTATAGTCCAAGCACAGCATTGCCTGTGCCTCTCTCACTTTCCTGGAATCTTTCCCATAGGACAGTTGATGATACAGAGAGAGGAGAAGTCCAACTGGGACAGTCACTGAGGTGGTATTTGCCTGCACACCTCTCTCTCTCTCTCTCTCTCTCTCTCTCTCTCTCTCTCCTGGAATCTTTATTTTATTTATTCATACACAGCCTGAAGCCATCAAAGTGGTATACGTGAAAGCAAAGAGGGAGATAAAATACAAACGATACAAGTTCTAAAAGCAATAAATCATTTCTACAGATGTACAATTAATGCTTCTTGGAAGAAAAGCAATGACAAACCTAGACAGCATCTTTAAAAGCAGAGACATCACCTTGCCGACAAAGGTCCGTATAGTAAAAGCTATGGTTTTCCCAGTAGTGATGTATGGAAGTGAGAGCTGGACCATAAAGAAGGCTGATCGCCAAAAGCTTTTGAATTATGGTGCTGGAGGAGACTCTTGAGAGTCCCATGGACTGCAAGAAGATCAAACCTATCCATTCTTAAGGAAATCAGCCCTGAGTGCCCACCGGAAGGACAAATCGTGAAGCTGAGGCTCCAGTACTTTGGCCACCTCATGAGAAGAGAAGACTCCCTGGAAAAGACCCTGATGTTGGGAAAGATTGACGGCACAAGGAGAAGGGGATGACAGGACGAGATGGTTGGATAGTGTTCTCGAAGCTACCAGCATGAATTTGACCAAACTGTGGGAGGCAGTGGAAGACAGAAGTGCCAGGTGTGCTCTGGTCCATGGGGTCACGAAGAGTCGGACACAACTAAACAACAACAACAACAAAATGTTCAGGAAAAACCTTCTTCAACAAACTGGTCTTCTGTAAGGGCCTAAACATCATGACCCCAGCTGGCAATTGATTCTAGGTGGCTGGAGCTGCAACACTAAAAGCCCAGTTTCTTGTACCCTAATCTGTGGAGCATGCAGTACTTTCAGGGCAACTTTATATGGCCTGAGGTGGTCCTTAGGTAGTCTGGCCCCACATTGTTTAGGTAAATGGAAGGTAAATGGCTTTCCATTGTTTAGGCAAATGGCCTTGAATGGTAAAAGCGAAAGCTTGAATTATATCTGGTTGCCTGCCTTTTGGCAGTCAGTGCAGCTCCCTCTGCGGTAGTGTTATATGGTGATGACAGGATATCTCCATCAGGAACCTAGATGCAACATTCTGCATCAACAGCACTTTCTAGGTTAAGCCCAAGGGAAGCACCACAAAGAACACAATTCCCAGTACCCATGACACACTACAGATCGCACAATACTTTGGGTTGAGGGAGGTTAGCCATGTATGGTGTGGATGTGACCTTGGAGAGGGAGACCTGCTCCCAGGATGCTTTGCGTCTAAAATAGACAGCAGGGAAACAAAGATAGGGGGAGAGGCATGGACAGACAAGGATCGAGAGGGAAGACTGTGAGAAGACACTTAAAGCTTGGGCACAGTTGCAAATAAGGATTTAATAGAATAAACCAAAAGAAGGTTGTGATATTGAAGAACAGAGCACTGTGTGCCATACAAGGTGCCTTGCACCTTTAGCCTTCTGTCCTGTTCAGTGGAGGGAACTGTCCATTCACCAGTAACTAAGTAGGGGTCGACCACCCCTCTGGCTGGCTTCTTCATACGGAATGGGAGGTGGTACCACCTTGTGCTTCCCTTCAGACAACAGAATGTCTTGGCCCAGTCCTAAAGGTAGCGGCTCCATACAGCAGGGGCAGCAATGCACAATGGAAATAGTCACTTAAGGGAGCATGAGATCTTTGGCTGGCTGAACATGATGGAGTCAGAAGAAGAGAGGTTAGGAGCGGGAGTATAATGAGAACTAAAAGAGGGTGTGGCAAAGCAGTGGGCCATTTTAAAAAGGTAAAATTAAAAAGCTCAGGCAGGGAAGGTCTTGGGCTGCATTCCTAAGTATCTGTAGATCTGCTCCCTTGACATCAACCAGATTTGCTTCCAAATAAGCACATTGAGGTTCAGGCTTGCTAATGACCCTGCTGGGAGTGAACCAAACAGCTTCCATCCAAAGTGAGCATCGTAAATATAGTGGGATAAGGTGTGTTAACAACATGGGTTAGCAGTGAGGACAACAAAGGCCCTTTAAAAATACACTATGCTTCAGTTTGATCTTGCTATGGAAGCCTGCCCCAAAGCAACCATTTGTCATAGCTATCAGAACAGGAGGAGGGCAGGTGGAGAGTGGCAATGGGATGCATATGGAAAGTCATATAAAATGAAATGTATTATGAAGGCCCATGCCAAATTCCAGACGCGAGCACTTGCATTTCAAAGGGTATGACAATGCATATATGAGCTTTGTAACTCAAGGCCATTTCTCTGTTTTGTTTACTGCACCATAAACCATGTTTTTATTTCTCGCCACACATGGGGATTTACAAGAGGAGCCTTTATTTTCCAGACGCTTTCTGTATTGTTCAATCACCAGCAACAATATGGGGGTGAATTCCTCCCCACCAACAAAGCCAGCTCCCACGGATGCTAATGCGTCTCACTCTCTGCCCATGCTACCGTTTGGGAGATGTTTGGATTGTATAAATTGAACTGGGAATGAATTTCAAAGGCATGGAAAAGGATTGGGCTTTTGGTATTGTTATTGTTTTAAAAAAGCATTGTGTTGCAGGCAGTGCTTTTTTCCCTAGATAAACTTCACCATGAAATAAGTGCCACACTTTTTAACAATAAAAAGTGCTAGTACTGTGTACCTTTGAGTTCCCCGGGGGGCGGGGGGGGGGGAGCACTGGTTGCAGGCCAGATGGTTCTTACAGAGAAGTCAGTCTCACCTTCCCCTCTCTCCACCTAAGGCCATCACTTCTGCCCATGGCACTGCGACCAATCAGCGTTAATTCTAGGGAAAAGGTTTCTAGTTCACACACCTGCCCTCTAATTCACTGCCTATCTGCAAACCCAGAAGTCAAATGCAGCGCCTAACAACTCTCAGCACCCTTAACAAACTGCAACTCCATGACCATCATCACTGCTTTAAACGTATGGTGTGGATGCAGCTTTGAAGGACATAACCATTTACTTTAATATAGAACAGAATTGTTTTATATATTCTCTATGAATTAGGCTATCGGTGGCTGCTAGCCATGACAGTTGTGTACCTCCTACATTGTCAGAAGAAGTATGCCTTTGGGTACCAGTTTCTGTGGAGCACAAGTAGGGAGCACTACTGTGCTTATGTTCTGCTTATCATCATCTCATGTCCGCTGTAAGAGCAGGATGCTAGACTAGATGGGCCTTTGGTCTGATCCAACAGGCTTCTTGTGTTCTCAAGTGAATACCATGCATCTTTCTCAGTGCCTGCGGGATGACGTCTGCTTCTGTCTCCAGGGTGCTTGTGCTTAGATCTCTATGGCTTAGGACTATATTATACCATTTATTCCTCAATTTCAAAAGAGTATAGCTGTCAGTGGGGAGAATTAAATTTTGTCACAATGGGGGAAGAGTTCAGAAGCTGTCAAAATGCTAATAAGCAACTAAATTCAATTACCTATTTTCCATGTTACCTGTGGTGAATCGTGGCAAAATATTAAAGGGAAAAGAGGAGGAGATAATATGGCATGAGTGCTTTTATGATGTAATTATTTCTGTGATTACTTGAAGAATAAATCTACAGGTCTGTGTGATGAACAATGATAGAAGAGAAAGTGGCTGGTTTCTTTGTAAGATTTAAGATCAAGAAAGGAATTGTAGACACCTGATGTGTGCTCATCTTCTAGGCAACCAAACCTGCATCCCAAACACACTATTTGTTAACCATTCCTCCTTTGAAGTCCGCATACCCTTTCCCGATTTTATCTCCCTATAACTGTATCTATCCAGCTCAAACAGCTTGTCTTCTAAAAGTGTACTCAAAGCTTTTTGATCATATGAATAACCATTGGATACATACCACCTAGGCAACTATTCCATTGATCATCAACAGATGATTTTGCCCCAGTGAACATTAAATTCTGCTAATGTGTCCTATTATATCCTTAACATAGAAAATCGAACCCTGACTTTTTTATTTACATGAAAAATCATGCTTCTCTCTGAATATTGCCATATTTAATGTGCTAAGAAGCTTTCAGAAGCCCTCCCTGTGGAATAAATAGCATTATTCAGACAAAATTTAGTGTTTAAGTAATGCCTTACTGTTGTATCAACTTATATTCCCTATGCCTTAATTTAATGAATAAACCCCATAAGGTGCTTTTGAGCAAGCCACCACCTCTCAGGTTCAACCAGTCCCATGATGAAATGGAGATAATCAGAGTGTTTTATAGGGTTTCCAGTCTTAAGTCTCTGGCTTCTGTCCTGCACCTTTAACAACAGATTGATGTCTTGGCATTTGTCGATGATAATTCTTAACTTCATTCTGTGAGATTCTTCACAGGCTGACATTTGCATAGTGGGCTGCAGTTAAAGGCACAGGAACAGGTCAGGGAGTTCATTGCTTTTACTAGCCAATTGGCAGCGATCCCAGCCTACTTTATAGGGCTGTTCTAGAGATAACTGACCACATTCACACAACACAATCAAAGCACTATGTAAAGGTAAAGGTAAAGGTAAAGGTACCCCTGCCCGTACGGGCCAGTCTTGACAGACTCTGGGGTTGTGCGCCCATCTCACTTAAGAGGCCAGGGGCCAGCGCTGTCCGGAGACACTTCCGGGTCACGTGGCCAGCGTGACATCGCTGCTCTGGCCAGAGCCAGAGCCAGAGCCGCACACGGAAACGCCGTTTACCTTCCCGCTGGTAAGCGGTCCCTATTTATCTACTTGCACCCGGAGGTGCTTTCGAACTGCTAGGTTGGCAGGCGCTGGGACCGAGCAGCGGGAGCGCACCCCTCCGCAGGGATTCGAACCGCCGACCTTTCGATCGGCAAGCCCTAGGCGCTGAGGCTTTAACCCACAGCGCCACCTGCGTCCCAGCAAAGCACTATGATCCCACTTTAAATAGCCAGGGCTTCCTCCTAAGAATTCTGGGAGCTGCAATTTGTGAAGGGTTTAGCTCTGTGATGGGATTCAGGGTTTCCGAAAGGCTTAGTTGGCCCATTAATCTGAGTCAGAAGAGATTGTGCATAAGCTGAACCAAGACCTGAATGTTGTGGTGGAGTGGATGTGGGGCAATGGAAGCAAGCTGAATCCTCCTAAAACAGAGACTGTGTGGGTAAGTGGTTTCCTGGTCCTAGAATTTAGGAGTTTATCTGTTCTAGTTGGGGTTACACACTTTCTGAACATGTATGCAGTTTGGAGATGCTGTTGGAACCAGCTTTGTCTATGGAGGCAAAAAGTATCTATCGCAAGCAGTTGGCTGGTGCACCAACTTCACTTGCTCCTGTATAGGGATCATTTGGTCACTGTGACGTATGTGTTGGTAACCTTGTGTTTGGACTCCGTGTGGGGCTTCCCTTGTAGTTGATTCAGAGGCTAGACCTGATGCATAAATCTGTGGATTGGGCAGTGCTTCTTATTGCACACAAAGCAAATGCATGCTAAGGGTTTTGGCTGTCTATTAGCCACCTAACCAGTTATAAGGTCCTGGATGTGATATATAATCACAAATATAATCATATTCACAATAGTAGTAGCAATAGAAATGATAATGATACATTGCAGATTTAATAAGAACATTGTAAGCTCTTTTATGTAGGAATTACCTGTTTTTCCATGATGGCTCAAGGATTTGTGACTGACCTCTTCAACTCTGTCAGTGTGAGAAACACCACCTGCACTTTAAAGCATCAGAATTTGAAGGGTTCTTTTTGATCTTACTATTCCATTTGAACTTGTGAATTTGATCTGGAAAAAGATATTAACGCGTTCTCTTTCATAACCGAAGCATTTTCTGACACCATTATGTGTGCTTCTGCACTTCCCTTCCTAAAGCTCGCATCTGCCTTGCCGATTAAATATAGGTATAGACTACATGCCCCCTTGCATGCAGTTTATGGGAGATTTCCAATTAAGGCCTGTTGCTTTGATCCCCAAAGCACTTCTTCAATCCTAGTAATATACACTTTAGAATCAGATGATGCATCAAATACAAAGAAAGCAGCATCAGGGAAACATGGAAGGAACAGACTGAGTTTATTTAAAGCTGTGTACACATATTAGCTACAATTCAAATCTACCCTGTAGTTCAGGAGTCAGCAAACTTTTTCAGCAGGGGGCCGGTCCACTGTCCCTCAGACCTTGTGTGGGGATGGACTATATTTTGATTTTTTTTTTTAAAAAATGAATGAATTCCTATGCCCCACAAATAACCCAGAGATGCATTTCAAATAAAAGCACAAAAATTCTACTCATGTAAAAACACCAGGCAGGCCCCACAAATAACCCAGAGATGCATTTTAAATAAAAGGACACCTTCTACTCATGTAAAAACACGCTGATTCCCGGGCCTTCAGTGGGCCAGATTTAGAAGACGATTGGGCCGGATCTGGCCCCTGGGCCTTAGTTTGCCTACCGATGCTGTAGTTTCTTGAGAAGTAGTGCAGTTTGATGCATTCCTCCCACCCACAGTTGCTGACTTTGGGCTTTTAAATTTCAGTAGCACCCTGTGCCCCACCTCTTGCCTTCCGTTCTAAGTCATTGTTGTGGCACCCCTTGTGGCACCCTCTCGGCTTGGCGCCCAGTTCAGGCAAACTGATTGCATTCCCCTAAATCTGCCTCTGCCCCCCAAATCTGCTTTCATCCAAACTGAAATATTAAGCCACAGTGAAGCCAGGGTGCGTACAGTGAAGCCAGGGTGTGTACAGCTTGATGACAGCTTCAGGGTGGGGAGTTTTGGGGTGCATGCATGGGTGTTTGCCAGAGTGGGGAAAGTTGCCTAGTAATGCACACTGGGTGAAGACATCTCTGCCCCTTCTTCTGCCACTGGTGTGGACACATAGCAGGAGATCTAGAAGCACATCAAACCACACTAATGTGCACAACAATGTGCAAATGCAATTTGAAATGTGGCTGGGGGACGACCTCGTTGTCCTTGAAGCCAGAAATGTGTACAGAGTCTTGAGTTTCAGGTAAGAGTGGACTGGAAACTTTTAGTTCTTCTAGCATTCTGTAATTCTTGTTAATTCTGTCGTTACGCTACAGTTAGGTCCCATTTCTGATTTGCATTAAATTTTATTATTGGAGCATCTTGAGTCCATTCCCCGCCCCCAAATCCCTGTATTTGCATGTTCAGACCCAGAAACCTCCCCCTAAATAAATTCACACATGACTCACATTTTGGTTTGGTTTTTGGCAGAATTTAGGCCACAGCTTTATTGATTACAGAAAGTGACTGGTTGCATAGGCTCTGGTTCGACTAGCTCCCTGCCATGCATGTAGCGCTGACCCAGGACACCAGCACAGGTCAGCCAAGGGTGAACACCTGGATAAGTGGAAAGCCGGGAACAGGCTAACTCCGCCACCCAAATGTCAGCCTCTCAGGAGTTGACCAAACCATTGAGTCCATGGATTCCTTTAACGGAATACCCTTCACACAGGGATAACCAGAGCCTACCTGCAACCTTACAAGTTGTGACGATTTGCTATGTGGCAGGCGAAACCCAAATGGCAACAGTCAAATCAACCAAATGGGAAAAATTCCTGCCGTGCCCCTGTCCCAATGAGAGACAACACACAACGGCATAGCAAGGTCAAGTGCAAAGCCCTAAAATTAGGGAGAGGTGGGCGGGTGTTCCGAATGCACGCACTGAAAGAGGAAGCTCTGGGTCACCTGCATGGGCATAAATAGGTCCCTCGAATCATTTGGACTGTGTCCCATTGGCCAGATTATACCCAGCTTTGAGGCACCTATCAATCGGGTGTTGTGGCTGACCAATTGTACCCACCCACAACACAGGGTGTTGGTTTCCCAGGTCGCACTGCAATACGTGCCCTCTTTAAGGGAGGACCCGATTTATCTACCGTTGTATAAGCAAAGGGAAATTTTCTCCTTCAGGATAAGGGGATAGAGGCTCACTCCAATACTAGGTGACAAAATGTCCTTGGAGTGAAACTGTGATTTTAGCACCTACTTCTCTGAGCTGCTGTGTCAGTCCACATGGCTCATAGCACCAGGCTGTAGGAAAAGATAAAATCAGAGAACGGAAATGTTTGATTCCCTTAAAAATGGCTTTAAAATGTTCCCATTTGCAAGTGGTGATGGGAGAGAGATTTAATGGAGCAGGATTTATGTTGAAAGGATTACCGTAAAAGGAAAGACCATAGATATCAAGAGAAAGCTTGGGGAAATTATTCTAATTATTTTTCAAAAGTAAGTCGTATTTTCAATTATGTTATGAATATTTAGCTATAATAGGAGTTTGACTACTTTCATTTCCGAGTTATTGTTATGACCTTGCATTAACCTTGAAGTTAGCCCATTATCAGCAGAGTTTTAAAAAAAGTTTCTTAAAAAGACTGAATTTAGCAGGGCACATTTCTCAGACACTGTGCATTTTATGTGTTCTTCATGTTTTTATCTGTTTTTTACCATGTTTTATGTAAGAAAGTTTGAAGCATAACTTTATCCTTTGAGTGCCTGTATATCAGTTCTTTTTGTTGAGGTATTAATCTATTTTCTTTAAAGGATTCTTTTCAATTTCATCTTTTCTGATTATTTTTAAAAACTAAAATGTATTAATGTAGATGGGGTTTTTGGGTATTGTCAGGGAATATTGGCTACTTTTTAATGGACAAAGACTCCCAAGTATGCATTGCACAAAATTATCTCCAGTCCTCAAGAGCTTATTACTCTGAACTCAATTATAGCGAGAGTAATTAGCCAGAAGAACAAGCTACATCTAGGTGTGTAAATGTTCTCCATCATCTGAAGTCTGTAAAATCAATGCTGAATTGTTATTTTTAGTGCAAAATCTGTTTAACAAAGATGCTATAGCAGAGGTTACGGACTTTTGCTTTTAAAATTCATGTTGTGTCGCTGCAGTCTTGGTATAGCTCCCTTGATTTCAAATGGAATTTCCAGTATCATTACTCTGAAGTAAGGGTATTTGCATATTGTATTCCCATTAGCTACATCTCTACAACTTGTCTTGTAATCACTGCTCTCTCTCTCTCTCCATTCATCTCTGGCCCTGAGTAAATAGGGCAAATGGTGGTTGCAAACAGTAGTCAGGATTGCTGTATGCAAACCTTCATGCTGCCTCTGAATATTGATTGCTGGGAAACGACAATGAAAGACCACTATTGCCCTCATATTTTGCTTATTGGCATCTGGTCTGCCATGGTGGGAAATAGGGTTCACACATTTATAGCACTGGGGCTTCTCTGAAGGAATTATGAGAACTGTTGATTGTTAAGGGTGCTGGGAGTTGTTAGGAGACCCCTATTCTCTTCAGAGAACTACAATTCTCTGAGTTCCCTGAGTAGAGGGATTTATTGAAGAACTCTCAGCACCCTCAACAAACTACAGCTCCCAGAACTCTTCGAGGGAAGCCCTGACTATTGTGGTGTCATAGTGCATTAAATGTATAGGTAAAGGGACCCCTGACCATTAGGTCCAGTTGTGGCCGACTCTGGGGTTGCGGCGCTCATCTCGCTTTATTGGCCGAGGGAGCCAGCATACAGCTTCCGGGTCATGTGGCCAGCATGACTAAGCCGCTTCTGGCGAACCAGAGCAGCACACAGAAACGCCGTTTACCTTCCTGCCAGAGCGGTACCTATTTATCTACTTGCATTTTGACGTGCTTTCGAACTGCTAGGTTGGCAAGAGCAGGAACCGAGCAACGGGAGCTCACCCCACCGTGGGGATTCGAACCGCCAACCTTCTGATCGGCAATTCCTAGGCTCTGTGGTTTAACCCACAGCGCCGCCCGTGTCCCTTATTTAAATGTATAGTATAGTGTAAATGTGGCCTACATAATGCTTAGGTCAGATCCAGTAGGACTCTTCTTATGTTCTAGGTCAGAGGTGGGAAGCATCAGGTCTGGGGCGTGAATACAGCCCTCCAAGCCTCTCTTTCTGATCCTTGGGACACTCCCTAGGCCACACCTCCTCACCTTCTTCATCCCCACCTTGTTCTTCATCCTCTTGGTGTGCATTTGCCTAGCTGAAATGTTCTCCTTAACCGTGATAGTGCCTCTTTGCTCTCCTGTATGGAGTGGCTTGAGTATGGGTGAGTAAGTGTGTGTGTGTGTGTGTGTGTGTGTGCACTCGTGCGCACGCATGCACATGCATGCGCACACCCACCCACACCCAGAAACCTCTGACTTTTATGTGACTGGTATATTCAAGTGATGATCTCATCCAGATAACTTACTGCCATTATCATGTTGGTTCTATCTTATTCAGGTTATGTAGAATAATGGAGCAAATGTCTGGGCGCTGCAGGTGCAGATGTACCCCCAGTCATCTCATCCTGGAGCGTCCTGGGCTATAAGTTGGCAAGACATAACAGCATGAATCGAGAGCAGTGTTTCCCACCTTGGGTCTCCAGCTGTTTTGGGACTACAATTCCCATCATTCCTGACTACTGGTCTTGCTAGCTAGGAATGATGGGAGTTGTAGTCCCAAAACAGCTGGAGAAACAGTTGGGAAACACTGCTCTAGACATAGGCAGAGGCTTATTATAGGGCTTAAATGGAAACACGAAAAAGGGAGAGTGTGCACAAGAGCACTGACTCCAACTCCGGTCCCTAAGCTTTTCACAAGTTCAAGGTTGGCAGTCTGTATTAGGGAAGCCTCTTTTGCTTGTGGAGGCATCCATGCGATTTGGAGCCCTGTGATCCAAAACACGCAGGAGCCACTACAGGTATGGGAGGCTTCTCCATTCCAACAGTTGCCCTTGAACATACACAGGGCCCTGGGGAAGGACTGGTGGTGGAGCAAGTGCTCTCCTGCTGCATGCTCTGGCCTTCTTGTCTGTTCCTTTAAGCCCCAGGATGCCTGAATGGAGCTTCTGTAAGTGGTCACCTCCATATAGCAAGTTCTCACCTGACTGTGTCATGATGACACAGAGAACCACTTGTGAAAAGAGAAGGTGTGGGGATTGTTAAGCAGAACTTCAGCAAGGGTTTTTTAATGAGATTCTCTGGGTGACTGAAGCAAACTGAGGGATAAAATCGCATCACAGAGTGATAGGTAACATAATTTCTACAGGAGACTTCATTTAGCACTCTCCAGCATTCTGGCTGACCTACAATCAATCAAGGCATGCATTCCTTCAAAAGATCATTCATTTTTTAAATAAAAAAATTGTAATTGTTTAAATATACCGCCAAGCCTGAAAGGCAAGAATACATCAATTAATGTCATGCAGTATACAGGGAAGGTGGGGTAAATGAAGAAAAGAGAAGATCGATGTTAAATATTCAAGCAATCTGTTCTAACGGCATCAAGGCCAACTTCCAGAGTGTCCTGTCAATCTATCAAACAGCGCTGCACATCCAATTTTGTTGCACAGGGGTCCGCAGTGTCAGTTATTATAGAGAATGTTATGTTAAGGCTGATGGGGAAAGTGATAGCTGAGTTGTATTTTGGGAACATAAATGTGAAAACTGTTTTCCAACATAACGGGAAGAATTCAGCATCGTGCTAAGGCAATCGTTCTGCATGGGCAAAGATTTTGGCTTGCCAGACAGAATGAACTTCCCCTCTACGTGCTGCTCCTGGAGTTCCTGTGATCTGTTCCCACCCTGAACCAATTTCAGGGGTACAGAGTGAGGAGAGGGGAGGGTACCCCATTGTGCAAATGGAAATCTTTGCACAGGGTTTCTGCTGATTGGTTGAATCCTTCCCTGTGTATGTGTGTGTGTGTGTGTGTGTGTGTGTACATACGCAACTTTTCTTTTTCTATAAAAGCCTGCAATGAAAGCAGAGTTCCATTTTTTAAGAAGGACTAACTGAAGATGATCAATTGATTTACTGTTCCTTATTCAGAAGCATAATTCTTGATAGGTGGATATTTGACTGAAATGACAGCAGTTTGTGTGTAGAGAGTAACGCAAGCACAGACTGATAAACCACTAAAGTGACTGATATTGTCCTGAGAAACAGAATATGGGTTGGAGACAGACTTTGTTTCCAGGTTGGGAGCGTTCCTTGACTTGAGTTCTGCTCGTGGGTTCTCCTATAGGTGGTGGAAGTACGCTGATGTTTGCCAAATCTCCCCACTGTCCTGCAGCCCCCAGTGCCTCTGCCCACTCTGTTAAGGGTTGGGGGCAGAGCCCACTTCCACATAATCCATGGATTACTGGAACCTAGGACATGTTGTTCATTAGATTTTTTGAGGTGGATGGGCATATCTATATCCTATAACTGCAAACTCATTCTCTGAATGTGGATCCTTACAGAGCCCAAACCCAATGCTTCCCTTCACTGCTGGCCTTCATTGCTGCTTGCCACACACAAAACCTGGATTTAGATTTGCTTATGTTGAAGTTGATATTCATGCCAGATGCTGATCACGACTGAGCAGATAATCACCCCATCCATTTGACTACTGTTTTAAATATATTTTTCATTATCAGTTCTTGTTTATTATCTTGAGCCTACTTTTGAAGGAAGGGAAGGAAATAAATTTAATTGATTGATTGATTAATTAAAACAAAATAATTATTTGTGATGATTAATCGATATGCATTCATGATGGAGTATTCAGTGTCACAAACACAATTTGTTGTGTGCTGGCAAAAGTATTTGAATAGAAACAAACTGCATCTCACATCACTAATGACAGTGTGAACTGGTTTTATGCAAGTTTGGGTGTAGAGAATCCTGTAAAGGTAAAAAACTCCTGGATGGCTAAGTCCAGTCAAAGGCACCTATGGGGCATGGCACTCATCTCCGCTTTCAGGCTGAGGGAGCTGATGAATGTCCGCAGACAGCTTTTCTGGGTCATATGGCCAGCATGACTAAACCATTTCTGGTGCACAGAACACGGTGACGAGTGCCACAAGAAAATCCTTTATTGCAATGTAAGTGGAATGGATTTTTTTTTGGAGGGGTGTCATTTGTTTTGGTCTAATCTTTACCTCCAGGTTGATGGAAATGGGAAATCTTATTCTTCTCTTCTAGAAACTCATGGAAATAGAAGAGTTATAGTTTGTGAAACTAAAGATGCCAAGGTAGTTATAAATTATATTGCTACTCTCCCATGTCCCATTAAAGCTTCTTTATTGCCTTAATACCTTATTCTGCGTCCGATGTTGCAGAAAGCATCAGATTTTATAGATATAAACTTGAATTTAATGACACTTTTTATTGTTGTATTTGTTTTACTGTTATTTGGTATTAAATCTTAGTATATTTAATTATTCAACGACTATGGGAGCTCACCACCACCTCACATTCAAGTACTCATCTTATTTAATTCACAGTTTCTTGGATTTATGGCTCACAATCCTGGCAGACAGTAATATAACATTTTTGCAATTGTTCATTGAGTTGTGCATGTGGCTCTGTATATATTACTAAATTTAATGCAAGCAATCAAAAGAAAGGGGTTCCTGAATGCAAATGATCTCACATTTCTTTAAATAGTCTCCATTTTTAGATAATAGGTTCAGTTCTGTTTCATCTGAAAGACTGATTTGTTGCACAGGAATACTTGTCACATGGCTGACAACAGTTATTTGAAGTGCCACTTACATTGTGGTAGATGGTGACACAGTGGCCCTCATTAATTCATACCATATTTTGAGAAAAATATTCCCAGACGAGGTAGTGGAAACACTTGGGGAGCAAGTATCTGCATGGGTCATGGATTCTTGTCTAAATGTCAGGAAATGAATCTTCAAGCTCGGCAGTTCTGTGGTTCCACCATTTTCGAGTCCCTCCTGATTAGCAATTCAGAAGCAATGGAAATTTAGCATCATGAAAAGAAGAAGTGGAGATGGTCAGAAAACAACATAAATAATGCACCCAATGCTGCGAATACTCTTCCAGCTCAATCTGCTTGTGGACTTTGACTCTATGGCAGCATTTTAAAACTGGAAAGCAAGCACAGAGCAATAGGTCTGATAATAGAGATGCAGCAAATCTCTCTAATAAATGTGTTTGCATGAATCCACCCCAAGCCTAATTCTGCCATCCACAGATAAATAGAGTTTGACTCTAATTTCTGGCACAGCACATGTGGGCAAGGCTCTCCTAAAGACTGCAACAAAATCCTCTCACTTTGCAGGCACAGACTCCAGTATTATAAGGATGCTATATAGGATACACAGGAATGCCCTCTGACACCGAGCTCCGGGCCATGCTGAGGATGCCTGCATGGGGCATCTGCTTTGTGCCCCTTCAAAAATCTATGCCCAGGGCCATTGCCCCTCTGGCACAACCCTCTTGTGGTTTCCAGTAACTGGTATTCAGAAGCACTGCACCCTCCAACTGTGGTAGCAAAATGACTGTGGAGGTGGAGCACAGTCATCATGGCTGGTAGCCATCAACAGCCTTCTCCTCCATGAATTTGTCTAATTGTGATGGCCTGGGAATCGGATTTGGATGCTGAACCTGAGGAATCCCAGCCTGCACAGGATTCCCCGGCTCCAGAACCAGCTGAGCCGGGGCTGGGGCCTGAGCCTGAAGCATCCTCAGGTGCTGGATCCTCAGGTGCAGGCACCAGCTGAGTCTGCTCTGGCTCCTGAGGGGATGGAGGACCCATTGCCTGCAGGTGCTCCACTCTCAGCCCCATCAGGGGAGGCTGAGGTTGCCTCTGGGTCTGGTAACCCTCCAGCCTCTCCTGAGCTGCAGAGGCTCAGGGCAGAGAGGCGGCGGAACTAAGTTCCCGCAGGAGGAGTGCTCGCCTCCAGGCCAGTCACCTGAGGATCGGGGCCTCCCTATGCCTCGGGGGAGATAAAAGCCAGCCAGCCCTAGTCCCAAGTTGCGGGAGCAACATCGTTGGTTGTCAGTTCCAGCCTGATCCCTGACCTGCTTCCCTGCTGGAGTTCCTGACTTCACCCAATGCCCTGCCCTGCATTCAGCTTCAACTGCTACGGACTGCCTTCATATTGCACCATCAACCTTGGACTGGACTCGGACCTCGCCTCTTGGTTAGCCCCCGGGACCAGCACACTAAAGCCATCAAGGTCAGTGGCCATCATTGCCTCCTATGGAACTGAGTTCTGTAGTTTAACTATGAGCCGTGTGAGGAACTTTCTTTTATGTGTTCTGAGTCTTAACAATATTCAGCTTCATTAGATGCTCCCAAGTTCTAGTGCTCTGAGCCTGAGCCCCACCTGGTACCCAGAGGCTTCAGAACAAAGTGGGTTACAAATCTAAATAAATATATAAACACATAGCAAAGACTCTGCATTTGTTTGTTCTTTTATTCCGTCCCCCCCAAAAAAACCTATCGGTACTGATCTCTGTGGAAAAGTGCCTCCGCCTACATTCTCTGCTCACTCTTCTTTCCTTATGTAACTGATTACCTTGTTGCTGATAGACTGCGTGATTAATTAATTTGATCATCTCTCTCTCTCTCATTCCACGGCTAATGCATTAAATAGCCGCGCCGACTTGCTGACTGATACACTGCCCATCCTCTCCTTGTCGCTGTGATTAATTAAAGACTTGTTCCATTCTTTCTTTTCTTGTGCACCTTGTTCGTTTCGCAGGTTAACAGATAACTCCTGCAGCCCATTCTACTTGTTCAGTTATTCTTTTGGGGGTAATTTCCATTTTTATAAGGCTCTCTAATGGAACACAACTTGCTTTACGTGATGAATGTCCCTGCCTGAGCACAATCCAGGAGGAATGATCCTGGCACAAAACTAACTGAAATGAAAGGGAGGTGTCCAATGCTGCAGGTGGGTCTGCAGTGGCTTCTGTGGGCAGAGTCTATTAGTGGGTGGAGCCAGTGCTGCCAAATGCCTCATCTTTGGATTTCTCTACAGGAGCCTTGGTCCGCCGGTTCCCTACCAGCCCTAGCCAGCTGGGTGGTATAGTAAAAAATGGCTGGAGGGGACCAGGTTGCCCAAGGTTGGCCAAAAGTGTATGCCACTATAAAAGGGAAGGGGGGCATTATTGGTTTGTTTTTGTTCCTGTTTTTATTATGTATTTTGTTTGTTTTATCTTGTATTTTTATGTTGTGAATCTTCCTGAGATCTATGGATGAAGGGTGGTATACAAAATCAAATATAAAATATAAAATTTCCCACCAGAAAGTATTCACACTGAACTCTGTATAACTTTTGCATGTTTTTACTCATAGTCTTTTCTTTATGCATTGAATCTATGGTTTTTAAAATTTATTTTTTAAAGCCCTCTCAGACTGCATACTTAAATACTCATTTAAGGATATTTCATGTAGAGTTTTGCAAACATCAGATTTCTCAATCACCCCTACATGAGCTATACTTTGTGCCACCTTCCTAAGGCTGCAACACTATACTTACTTGGGAGTAAGTCCCATTGACTCAATGTGATTTACTTCGGAGTAGACATATATTGGCTTGCACTGTAACTCAATGACTTGTTCTCTTGCTTGGCTTACATTTCTAGGATGCTGAAGGATTGGGTTGCAGGCAGTACATGATTATGGCGTGTTTTCAAATGTAAGTATTTGCATATATTATTTGTTCTTTTCTTTTGGGGATTCAAAATGTGAGGCATTCCAAATGGTCCTTTTTAAACATTGCACACTGACTCTTGTTTTCTTGCTCTTTCCATTGTACAGATGGTCTGGAGCAATAAGGGTTGGCTTTGTCTCTGTCCCATCTTTCTTGGTTTTAGAAATTGCAATCCATTTATCTCTTTGCTGCTGTTTCAGACAGTATGAACCAGACTGAGTAGAAATTAGTCTGCTTCTTTCTTTTTATCTCCCCAGTTCTCCAGCATTGCCTATAGTCCAGCTAATTTCATCAAGGCCTGCTGCTGGAAGCAGGTTAATGTCGGTAAGACATTTTGGAACCTAGCCATCAAGGTTTCTGCAGTTGACACCCACCCCATATCTTTTCTTACTTTCTAGTATGCTCTGGGCTTTGAAACATGTAGAGAATAAGTACATGTGCATCATATTTATTCTCTGTTTAGTCACACTCTGCAAACCCAAATATGCCTTTAATAGGGAGGAAATTTTAAACAGCTCATTGCTTTTTGTAATTCCTTTATTTCTCTCTGTCAGTATGGATGTCCTTTTCATGATAACTTAATCGAAGATGGATTTTGCTATAAGTTATAGCCATGAATAACTAGAGGGGTTGGCTGTACATTTCTGATTCCAGACTTCCTTCTTGTTTCAACGCAAATACTGATAAAAATACAAAAACCAAGTAGGGGTAATCTAGAAGTTTGCCATCCAGATTTGGTGTAACACTTCTTCCAACAACTAAAGCCCTGATGACTCTTTCTGCATTGTGTAGAGTGTCCATTTGCAAGTGGATTTTGCCCATCTAAACTATCCTAGAGAAGTTTTTCAATTAATTTGTACCTTGATTGAGTTCATTGCAGCTCAGTTCCACTTCAATTCATTCTCCCCCAATTAATTTCCCAACTGGTCCTGCTCTAAATCCATTTAATTCCCACTTGTTGCTCCCCAAATAATCTCTCAACAAAGTCATCTGAAATTAATTGATTTCCCCAAATTAATAGCTGGCTCAGTAACCAAAATTACCCCCTAATGCAATTTCCCATGAATACATTACCCACCCAGAAACAACAACCCCGATGGACAGTAGTGGACAAACTGGCTTCACTTATCTCATTGATGTACTCTTGGAAAGCATTTGGGGAATCCTCAGGATACAACCTGAAAGATGTTGGTGTAGGTAAAGGTAAAGGACCCCTGGACACTTAAGTCCAGTCAAAGGCGACTATGGAGTTGCAGCACTCATCTCACTTCAGGCCGAGAGAGCCAGCGTTTGTCCACAGATAGCTTTCCAGGTCATGTGGCCAGCATGACTAAACCACTTCTGGTGCAACAGAACACCATGATGGAAGCCAGAGCGCACGGAAACGCCGTCTCCCTTCCCACCAGCGTGCTTTCAAACTGCTAGGTTGGCAGGAGCTAGGGCAGAGCAATGGAAGCTCACTCCGTTGCAGGGATTTGAACCTCCAACCTTCTGATCAGCAAGCCCAAGAGGCTCAGACAGTGGTTTAGACCACAGCACTACCCTGTGGTTCTTTAGATGTTGATGGACTCCAGCTCCCCTCATCCCCAGACAGCATACCAATGCTTAAGGATGATGCAAGTTGTAACCAAGATGCATCTGGAGGGTGGCAGGTTCCCCATCCCTGGCTTCCATGAAAACACCTATATATTATTTGCAGCAACTGTAGGAGCCAATGCTTAGAGGTCGAGGTCCCTTCGGCCTCCCAATAAAATATTTGAGGGGGCAGGCCCTTCAAAGTTGATGGGCATTGCCATTCAAATGGTGTGCATGGGCCATGTCATGTGATTATGTGGGGCAAGGCTTACCTGCCCCCTATTTTTATTTTGTGTTGTGCACCTCCAACTGATCAGCTCACCAATTGCTTGTATGCCTGTTAATCTAATGAAAAGCCTTCTAGACTGAGGCTGAGTGTTGCGATTTTCTCAGCATGTGTAACACTGATGGCCAAATAATGCAGGCCATATGAAGGAAGAGGAGGGACGGCAGGCTGCTTAACATGGGCACCAACCCAAAGGGCGGCAGACCACACAGAATAGCCTAATGGGCTGCAATTTCCTTCCTTTCCCAGAGAGTACTGTATATTATTCATTGATAAAAGTATCTAGAGGAGACAGAATCCATAAATGTCTTCCCCTGACCTTAAAAAAATAAATAAAACAAGGCCTGCTCTTTGCTAACCTTAAAAACCTGGGAAGCACTCAAAGAAAACATATTTCTCTTGGTATTTCCTGGTTAATGTAGCATGCACAATGTTGACTTAGGAAAGTTATTGAATGTTTGGTTTGGTATCAGCTTTTATGAATGAAGCTGAGGAAAAGTTGAGTCAGTATGAAGACATCAACTAACAACAAATAACAGCAATTGCGGGAAAACTATTTATGGGAAGAAACTTCTGTGTAAATACTTATGGTTAAACTAGCCACAAGGAAGATGAATCACAGGATTTGGATTCATGTTTGCAAGAGCAAATCACTTCCACAAAAAGAGAAAGAAAGAAAAAATTGTAAATACCTACTTTGGGTCATTTGTTTCTAGAATTCTAAAATGATGGTTCTCTCTGTTCAGCTTAATTAGTTCCATACAGGGTTGACTATTTTCACTCTCAGCAGTTATTGCTGATTTACACTGGGGGGAAATTGCCAGACATTCTGTTTGAGAGAGTGAAAGCTTGGATACCTCACTACATTTTGTCGGCCTGGGCAGCAGGCCTATACCCACTTGGAACTAGACCTAAACATGGCCACCAAGTTAGGTCAAGAAGGTCTATCCAGGTTCTCAGGCTCCGGGCATGACAATTACTGTGTGTCAAGGAAGCTAAGATTGGCACTCAGTGCTCAAAGAAGTGGCTTGTAGTGCTAATGAGAAATGTAGTCCAAAACATCTGGAGAACATCAGGTTGGGCTGATGTAGAGCAGTAGAAAATGTGAGGAATGAATGAGAAGAAAATGCAAGGGAAGCAATGTCAAGCTGGCCTGAACAGCCAGGGAGAAATAGCTGGGAGGCTAGCTAACCATTGGAGGCAGTTAGTCAAAAGCCAATTGGGACACAAGAAATATATATGAAAGAACTCTAAATCAGGGATGCAGATATTTGAGGATCGACCTTGTGAGACTGAAACTGGGACTTAGCGTGGGGAACTAGTTGGAATATGGGGCTTCAGTGTTAAATATCAGTGTGGTTTGCAGGCATTATGAGGCCTCTAAATCCCTCAGGTCTTTGTATAACTACCAGGAGCTTCATTTTCTGTCTTTACCTAGTTAACAAAGTTTGCCTACTTTACGTCCCAAATCCAGCAGCAGACCTTGGTAATTTTGGGTTGGAAACATATGCTCCAGATCCAGAAAAGCTGGCGTTGTCTAGTATTGCATCTCCCAACTTGGTGACCTCTCCAGACATTATTGAATGACAGCTCCCATCATTCCCAGCCATAGTAAATGGTCAGGGATTATGGGAATTCTACTGCAAGCTCAGATTGGGGGACACTGTTCTAGTGCTTCTTTATTACATGTTTGGCATGGCTTGATAGTGAGGCATGTGAAGTTAGGGGGTGGGAAGGAAGATTTCAACATCACACTCTTCTGATTGTTCCATCAGTACAAGTATTTCAGGGGAGGAGGGGAGAGGAGGGGAGGAGGGGAGAAAGCCCCACTGTGCTAGGGGGAGTCCTTGCACAGGGCTTTGGCTGCTGGGACTCATTGGTTGAATCCCATGCTTAGTCTTGGTAAATAAGGTTAAGGAATCTAATGCTCTATCAACTGAGCTATCCAAATATTTGCACTCTCATCTGCTGATGATTCTTGAAACCTGATGAGAGAGAGAGAGAGAGAGAGAGGAAGGAAGGATGGATGGATGGAATGAATGAATGAATGAATTTTGAAGGCTGGACAACCCAGAAGGCTGCAGAACCCAGAGACCTTAGGAATATAATTGTCTTAACTGACACGGAAGACTACTAGACTAAAGAAGAACATGCAAAGAAGCTGGGATTGTATACTTGGAAGCATCAACTTTTTTATGAGCAAGATGGTAAAATTAGTACTACTGGCAAACAACTTAGAGAATAATATTGCTTATTCCCATGTAACTTCCTCAGTACTTTACAGAAATGGCACTTTTACCAAAGTGCCAGTAGATAACAAGCATCCGAGCTGTAAATACATATGTAAAAGGAGCTTAGGATAGACTTCCCCTGTAATTTTATATATTAGCCTAATATTGTGCTCTTCTCTGTGAACAAGATACACTTTCCACTGTCTAGGTGAGCGTAAGATTGCCTTCTATTTTAAAATAATCGGTCCAATCAATACACAAATCCCCTTGCTCCCACTGTTTTCCTTTCTTTACAATTTCCTGGGATGATGCTTATAAGTATATAACTAAATAGTCCCACTGTTACTCTGTTTCTCCTTCACGACAAGCGTCAATCTTCCCAGCACCATTAAACAGAGAGAGATTTTCTCTTGCTATTGCTCCAATTTTCAACAGCTTTAGTACACAGATGCAGCTCAAGTTATTGAAGCTGTGCTTTAAAAATTTCAGACTTTTTCATCCACTCATTATTATTTTTAGGGGTGGATATTGTACATGGTACATTTTCCTGTTTTTTCTCATTAAGCAATGGGAATTGTCTCCATTGCTTTTTCATTTGTTTTGAGCTTTAAATCCCCATTCTCACTGTGTATCTCTGCTTCTAGAATGGAAAGCCATTGCTGGTATTTATTGTATGAAACTAACAGGCTTGTACAGTTACTTGCTGCACTAAGTAACTGTCCCAATAGTGCAAGAATTTAGGTTTGTGCAATGTGTCTGTCTCTCTCCCTTCTCATTTCACAGCACCCTCCCTAATTTGTTCTAGAGTTCCCCCAACCCTCCAGAGCAGATTTAGGGAGCACATGGTGGGGGAAGAGAAAGTCCCATTTCACAATTGAAAACCCTCATGCTGACAAGACAGTTACTAGCACTCTGTCAGATACAAGCCATGAAATCCTATTGACATGAGTCTATTCCATCTTCAATATGATGCCTACTTAATCAAACCAAGGAAGCAAACACCTGTGTACAGTATATTCCTTTACACATGGAGACCTGTTTCCTCCATTGCTACCGAAGAGCTACGTTGGCCAACCATCCTTGAGTATGTTGAAACATGTGGAACTGCCTGGTTAGTGAAGATGTTTGTTTGGTGTATGACTTTCTCTTGAAATGAGTTGGTGAGGTGTGGTCAGAGTATCTAGGGTCATGGAGAGCCAGCTTCCAATCCCAATTCACTCAGTGATGCTCATTGGGTGAGTGATATTGGGCCCAGTCACACAATGTCTCAGCCTGACCAATCTCACACTATCATAAGGCTACAGTGAGGGTAAAGTGAGAGGACCGTGTCCAGCGCCATGAAAGGTGGTATGAAAATGACATATAGCTAGTAGAAATTACACTGAATGAGCCCATTGGTCCATGCTGTCTACACTGAGTGTCCACAGTGTCCCATCATGTTAAGCTGGATGGTAGCTAGAATAATGGAGAAAGCCATGGAACAAGACTGGAATGGAATGTGGGAAACCTGCTTATTCCTATGGTAGATATATCCTGTCTTAAGGAAGTTGTGTCCTATTTTTTCCATAGTCCTGGAACACTTCTTGAAAACCAGGCTTTGGAGAAACAGATTAATCCAATTCACCCAAGCTATTATGAATCATTAACTGGCTAGTAATATGCGGTTTGTCTTTATGACCATTTAATGAAAATCATATTTTATATGATTTTTTAAAAACACACACACATGAATTTCCAGGGATATTTGATCCACAAACCATCCACTAAAACCTTTTCTTCCTGGAATCTACTGTGCGGTGAGTAGTAAAATGGATCATATTTTTCTTATGCAATCAGAGCACTTTCCCCATTACTTTAAGTTTCCAGATTCCACCAGTTTATATACCATCTTTTCCTTTTAAGTATCTGTACTTTATTGTAAGATCAGAGGGAGCCTTCTGAAAATAGGAATGAAGTGTCATGCCACCTTAGCCTTTGAACAGCTTTGAATTATTTCCCTGTAATCATTACTGCAGATTAATGGCATCAAAGAGCGGTTGTGCAGCAGGATTTTCTTTTTTTTCTTTTTGAAAAGCTTCTAATAAATATATCATTATAGCAAATCATACCATCCATGTAGGGTTTCTTCCCTTGGCTTGCAAAATGTATGAATTGCTTTTTAAAAATTCTAAACGATGTGATTCTAGCAACCCAAGGGCAACCTCAAAGTCGGCCAGAACATCCTTAAGACATTTGCACTTATGCAGCAAAGGTGACCTATGAGCAGAAATATGTTTCTCTTCATAGAGTGCTCTTCCAGATAGGATGCCAGTTTACCTTTGAGTGCTGTGTATTTGTGGTGGGGCCCTCTTGCATGCAGCACCTGGGGCAGGAGAGAGAACTGCATGGCCACCAATCAGATGCAGAGTTATTGCTATCAGTTCTGAAAGGACTGATCATTTCTTAAGTAGGGGAGAATGATGGATCAAGGTCCTTCACTCTTTCTAACAAGTTTCTGATGAGGGTACAGTTGAATCCAGCATCCTGATACCAACACAAAACAAGACAAAATTCTGGATAGGCTTCTCACAGTCATCTGGTTGGCCACTATGAGAACAGGATGCTGGACTAGATGGGTCATTAGCCTGATTCAACAATCTCTTACCTTGTTGGGCTCCTGACCACTGGCCATGTTGACCAGAGCTGATGGGAATTAGAATGCAACAACATCTAGAGGGCATAATTTGGCTACTCCTCATTTATGCTGTTAGAAGAGAGATCTGAGACTCAAATGAAATGAGACACCATTAATGCAATTAGCAATTGTGTGAATGAATAGTTTTGAGAGTGTAAATAGCAGGTGTGGATGGCTCACTCTGGCACATATGGTAGTCCCCCCCTCTGGTACAGCCCCCCTTCCTCCATGGAGGCCACAACAGGGTCAAATGGTTAAAGCTTCCATTTTCTCCCTCCCCAGGGTTATAATCACCACCTGCTATTTACACTTTAGAAATCATTCACCCAATTGCTAATTACACAAATGCTACCACACTTAAGAGCTAGCTGAAGAGTCTTTGGGGATCCAAGAGACTTCTTAGAATTTAGATGAGGCAAATAACTTCATGGAGTATATCTGAGGAATTAGTAGAGGCCCTGAAGAACTGGATGGGAAAGCATGCGGGAGATTCCGCAGTAATCTGACTCCTGATGGAGTGTTACTCCTTTGCTAAAACACCTGCATTGGCCAGGCTCAAGGTTTCTGTATTAATCTACACAGCCATCAACAATTTGAGCCAGGATACCTGAAAGACTGCCTAAACCCCCTTATCCTAGTTTGATCACTGAGATTATCCAGATGAGTGCTTTTATTTGTCTCCTGGGTTATGGAGTTCCAGCTGGCATCTTCTAGGACTTGGGCATTTAGTGTTGTTGGTCCCATGCTGTGGAGCACTCTTCCAGAAGAGATTTATCAGACACACTTGCTTTTGGTTCTTGAAGACCTTTTTGTGTAGACAAGCTGATGTAACTTTAATTTTTTTTGATCAGCCAATCATTTTAATCAGGACTTTTTATCAGCTGGAATTCACTGGAATTCAGTTTCAGCACCTTTTAGGTGGATGCCATTGCCATTATAAAATGAACAAGGGAGGCGTTCTGGGTGAGTTCTAAAAAATAGCACTGATTTTAACAATCATGTTTTACTATTTTCTATGTTTTCTTTAATATTTTATTGCATGTAGTGTTGTTCACCACCATGTTGCATTGTATTAATTGGTGGTATATAAATATTTTTCTGAATATACAGTGGTACCTCGGTTTTTGAGTGTCTCAGAAGCCAAACCTTTTGGTTTTCGAACGTCGAAAACCCGGAAGTAATTGCTTCCGTTTTTTGAACATACCTTAGAAGTTGAATGGCTTCCACTGCATATTTTTCCATTTTTCCATTTGAACTTGTAGCCAGCCCTTTGTTCATTGGTTTTTGAACATTTTGGAAGTCAAACAGAGGTACCACTGTATCACCATCACCATCGTATTTATATCTCTTCCCCAAGGGAGCCCAGGTTGGTGTCCCTGTTCCATTATCTCTCACAACATGGATGGATGTTGTGGATGGTCTGAGTGACTGGCTCAAGGTTTCCCAGAGAGCTTCATGAATGAGCAGAGTTTTGAACCATGGTCTTCAAGGTCCTAGTCCAACCGTTACCTTATGCTGATTCACACCAGACCATGCTGAACATTTTAGTTTTGGAAATCACTTCTATTACTAATATGCTAGCAATTTTGACTCAGCCATCATTGTTAGATTTTCTTTTCTACAAGTCTGAACATTTTCAATACTTTGTCCTTCACCTTCATGCAACGCTTTTGTGAGACTTCCCCCCTTTCTCAACTATAGTAGCATTTAATTGAATGCTCTGAATAGTCTTGCCTTCATTTACCGCTACTGCCAAGGGAGAAAATAATTTCCAGAAAATAACGTCTATATTGTACTTCATTCCCGAATTGTTTAAAAAAAAGTGCTAATGATTAATCAGCAATTAGCTGTGCATTATAGTTTTCTAGCTGCTTTACCTTTTCATTCCAAATGTCTTTTTACTATAATCTGAAATCATTATTTTAAGGACTAGAGGTGCTTGTGCCTGAGCACAAAATAAAAGACTTGCCATCATAAATGGGTTTCGAGTGCCATGATAGTGGAATTTGAAACACTGAATAATCAGTTATTGATTTTTGATAAATAAGAACTATAGCCGCTGAAAAGGCAAAGTATTCTCAGCACATTTCAAAGTGTTGGTGCTGACCTTTAAAGCCCTAAACGGCCTCGGTCCTGTATACCTGAAGGAGTGTCTCCACCCCCATCGTTCAGCCCAGAAACTGAGATCCAGTGGTGAGGACCTTCTGGTGGTTCCCTCATTGCGAGAAGTGAGGTTACAGGGAACCAGACAGAGGGCCTTCTTGGTAGTGGCGCCCACCCTGTGGAACACCCTCCCTTCAGATGTGAAGGAAATCAGCAGCTATCCTATCTTCAAAAAACATCTGAAGGCAGCCCTGTTCAGGGAAGTTTTTAATATTTAATGCTGTATTGTTTTTAACACTTGATTGGGAGCCACCCAGAGTGGCTGGGGAAACTGAGCCAGATGGGTGGGGTATAAATAAATTATTATTATTATTATTATTATTATTATTAAAGTGCAAAATATACATAGGGGTAAGGGCTCACCCACACTTACCTTTTACCTCACTGTTCTAGGCACAAGTTCACGCTTTCCTGGTTCCTGTCTGAGCCCTTTTTCTTTTGCCCCACCACTTTCCCCAGGAAAACACACTCTTCAAAGCCGAATCGGAACAAATGGCAATTTGGGGTTTCTGCTCTGCAAAATTAAAGAGCAGGTTTTTTTGGCAGGGAAAGCAGTTGGGGGGGGGAGTGCTCTGACATGGACTGGAAAAGATTGGACCTGTGTGTAGAAAGCGTGGAAGAAAATGAGTGCAGATGAGCCCTGCATATATAGTCAGCTGTTAAATGATCTAAATGTTTGGTTAGGTGAGCCTGCATCTGCAACCTGAAGCAGCATAATACATATGCACATGTATTGCCTCAGTGAACTCAGCCCTAGTCAGCAAGTGGGATTGAATTGTTCCTCTAAGTGAGAGTTCTGATACGGGCAAGTGGATCATATGAGCCTCCACTTTTCCCCACTGTGTCTTATTGGATCAGATCTGAAAGTTACTGGTCCATTTTCACAGTTTGATCAGTCAGCTGTAACATTCAAGGCCTGTAGCTGTTTGAACTGCTTCCTAATTGTTGGCCTTTGCTGCTTGTTGTTACATGAAAGTGCACTTCTGCAGTTCAATAATGTGAAGAAATAGCTTATATCTCCACACCCAACACATTCTTCAGGCCCTCAGCATTTTCTTTTCTTTTTTCATAAGCTACTATAACTGACCCATCAAGAACAAATATAAGTCTGTCTTCAAAATATTTTGTTCCTCTTAATTAGCATTGAGATTATTGTGGAACCACAATATTTTGTTCCTTCCTAGGGCATCAGTAGCTCACCAATGCCAAAATTACTGTAGTCATCAGAAGCTGTTTTGTGAATTACAACTATAAAGTACATCATTTCATTTTTTTTTGCATTTCCTTTCCCTCTGACCTCACTTCTTACAATTCCTCACCCACCCAACCAAGCATATATGTGCCTGTAACTCTGGATAACACTTCACGTGTCTGATGAAGTGGATTTGATATGCTTACAAGAAACCCACGTGACAAGGGTACACAGAAGATTGCTTATAAATAAAAGATTAGGACAGGAATTTATTTCGTCAGATAAAGTTAAGAAAAGAGGAGTGGTGATTTATGCAAAGGAGAAATTGGCCCCAAAATTGATCTTTAAAGATGAACATGGAAGAATTTTGGCAATTGAGATACAAATCCAAGGAGAAAAATTTTTGACAGTTGGCATTTATGCTCCAAACGAAGGGAAGGCAGAATTCTACAAGAAATTGCATGAGACATTAATGGACTATCTGGATTACAAGGTGATCTTGTTAGGAGATATGAACGGCGTTGTCTCTACCAACATGGATAAAGCACAAAGACAGGTGGTTTCTAAAGATGGGAGACTACCTAAGACCTTCTTTGAAATGACTGAAAATATGGACTTGATTGATATCTGGAGAACAAGAAACCCTCTTGAGAGAGAGGGAACATTCTTTTCAGAGGCACAGATGACATGGACAAGAATAGATCAAATATGGACTACTAGTGGAATGGCTCCAAGGATAAAAAAAAGTGGAAATCTGCCCAAAAACATGCTCCGACCATAACGCAGTGAAGATGGAAATGAAACTGACAACAGCTGGTTCCTTCAGATGGAGAATGAATGACACCCTATTTAAAGATGTTGAGATTTACAAAAAGGCCCAAAAAACTTTGAAGGACTATTTTGAGATAAATCTGAGGACAGAGGTTGAGAAAAGAGTGATTTGGGACGCAAGCAAGGCCGTGATGCGAGGTTTCCTTATACAACAGAATTCTTTAAAGAGAAAGAAACAAAATGAGAAGAAAGATAAGATTTTGGAAAAAATAAAAGAAGGAGAAAAGAAATTGAGGTCTAAACCAAAGTCTCATGAGATTCTGAGAGAAATCAAGTTTTATCAGATGCAATATATGGAATTGATGAATCAGGAGATAGAATGGAAAATTAAGCAAATGAGACAGAAGTCATTTGAATCAGCGGACAAATGTGGGAAACTTCTAGCATGGCAATTGAAGAAGAGACAGAAATTAAATACAGTCACAAGTTTGGAGGTGGATGGAAAGAACATTTTTAAACCAAATGAGATCAGCAATTGTTTTCAGAGTTATTTCAGAAGATTATATGCACAAGGGCCAGAAAATGAAGGAGATATAGAAGATTTTCTTAAGAAATATGGATTACAAAAAATTTCGCAACAAAGTATGTTGATTTTAAACGAGAAAATAACAGATAAAGAAATAGAGGGTGCCATTCAAAATATGCAACTAGGGAAATCTCCAGGGCCAGATGGACTAACCTCCAGATACTATAAAACATTGAAGGAATGGCTAATACAGCCGCTTAAGGAGGTTTGTAACGAAATATTAGAGGGGAAAAAGGCACCTGAATCGTGGAAAGAAGCTTTTATTACACTTATACCAAAGACTGAAACTGAAAAAAATCAGATTAAGAACTACCGCCCTATATCATTACTTAATGTGGATTACAAAATATTTGCTGATATTTTGGCAAAAAGATTGAAGAGGGTTTTAGTGGAGGAGATTCACAAAGACCAGGCAGGCTTTCTCCCAGGAAGACATTTATCAGAGAATGTAAGGAATATAATTGACATTATGGAGCTGTTAACTGTAAATATTAATACAAAAGCAGTGTTGATTTTTGTGGATGCGGAGAAAGCCTTTGACAATATTTCTTGGAACTTTATGAAAAAGAATCTCCATGGGATGGGGGTAGGCCAAAGGTTTGAAAATGGTATAGGTGCAATATATTCTGAACAAAAGGCAAAGTTAATTGTAAACAATGTGGTTACTGATGAACTTTCTATAGAAAAAGGGACACGGCAAGGGTGCCCAATATCCCCATTACTTTTTATATCAGTCCTGGAGGTTCTGTTGAATATGATTAGGGGAGACCAGCTGGTAAAAGGAGTTCAGGTCGGAGCCAGACAGTACAAATTGAAGGCATTTGCAGATGACTTAGTATTGACTTTACAAGAGCCGGACACTAGTACAAAAAGAGTTTTAGAGTTGATCCAAATCTTTGGTCAGGTGGCAGGATTTAAGCTGAATAAACAAAAAACTAAAGTTTTGGAAAAGAATTTAACAAATGTTGAAAGAGAGAAATTTCAAAATGAAACTGGGCTAATGGTGGCAAAGAAAGTAAAATATTTGGGGATTAACATGACATCTAAAAAATGTGAATTTATTTAAAGATAATTATGATAAATGTTGGACAGAGGTTAAGAAAGATCTAGAGATATGGTCGAATTTGAAGCTTTCCTTGTTAGGCCGAATTGCAGTGATCAAAATGAATGTATTGCCTAGAATGTTATTTTTGTTTCAGACATTACAAATTGTGGATAAACTAGATTGCTTCAAGAAGTGGCAGAAAGATATATCTAAATTTGTCTGGCAGGGCAAAAAGGCCAGAATAAAATTTAAGATACTTACTGATGCAAAAGAAAGAGGGGGGTTTGCCCTGCCGGACCTAAGATTGTATTATGAATCAGCAGCTTTTTGCTGGCTGAAAGATTGGCTACTTCTTGAGAATGCAGACATTCTGGATTTGGAAGGATTTGATAATAGGTTTGGTTGGCATGCATATTTATGGTACGACAAGGTTAAAATTCATAAGGGATTCAAAAACCATATTGTTAGGAAAGCATTATACAATGTTTGGATTCGATATAAGGATTTGCTGGAAAATAAAACCCCTAGGTGGTTATCACCTATGGAAGCCAAGGAGGTGAAGAAACTCAACATGGAATCTAAATGGCCAAAATATTTTGAAATTTTAGAACAAGAAAGTGGTAAATTTAAACTACAGAGCTATGAGAAAATAAAGTCTAAAGTACGAGACTGGCTCCATTATTATCAAATAATGGAGACTTTTAAACAAGACAGGAAAATTGGATTCCAGGTGGAGAAATCGAAACTAGAAACAGAATTGTTAGAACCCAATACTAAGAATTTATCAAGAATGTATAACCTGTTGCTGAGGTGGAATACAATAGATGAAACTGTTAAGCCAGCTATGATTAAATGGGCACAGGACATAGGCCATGACATTATGTTTGCTGACTGGGAACAGTTATGGACCACCGGTACTAAATTTACGGCATGTAATGCCTTAAAAGAAAATATTATGAAAATGATTTATAGGTGGTACATGACCCCAGTCAAGCTTGCGAAGATTTATCACCTGCCCAATAATAAATGTTGGAAATGTAATGAAGCTGAAGGTACCTTCTTTCACCTTTGGTGGACCTGCCCAAGGATTAAGGCCTTCTGGGAAATGATTTATAATGAAATTAAGAAGGTACTTAAATGTACTTTTCACAAGAAACCGGAAGCATTTCTCCTGGGCATGGTCGGCCAATTGGTGTTAAGGAGGGATAAGACTTTTTTTATGTACGCCATTACAGCAGCAAGGATCCTTTTAGCAAAGTATTGGAAGACACAAGAACTACCCACACTGGAAGAATGGCAGACGAAAGTGATTGACTTTATGGGATTGGCAGAAATGACTGGCAGAATCCGTGACCAAGAGAAAGAGACGGTGGAGGAAGACTGGAAGAAGTTCAAAGCTTATCTTAAGAACTGTTACAATATTGATCAGTGTTAAAATGTCAAGGGGAAGGAAGATGCAGAATTACAGCTGAAAATGTTTGATGATTCAAGGTAAAATTGAGAATGACAATGAGCTTAAACTTAATTGGCAAAAAGGGTTGTTGAAAAATTGTAAAATAAGGATGCAAAAAGGGTGAGGTATGGGGAAGTCCGAGAAAGGAGGCTTATGAAAATGAGGTTAAGAAATGATATCTTTGTATGTGTTTGTATTTGTTGATGTTTGTGTGTTGTTGTTTTGTGTTAAAAATTGGAAAACTAATAAAAATTATTATTAAAAAAAAAATGGATGGTAGTTTACAAAAGCCTATGCCATGATAAATGTGTGAGTCTTCATGGTGCCTCAGGACTACTTGTTTTTGCTGCAAAAAGACTAACACAGCTACACCTCTGGAGAATGTTACATTCTTCATGTTATATACCTTTGCCAGTAGCAACAGGTATTAGAGCTATGAGCTGTGTCTGTTATAGTTATATTGCTGGATATGTCAATTGTGTGTGAACATTCCTCCCTGGAATTCCTCAGAGGTGAAAAGGTTATAGTATTTCTTTTTGTTTGACTATGAGTTTTCACGGTACCTCTGAAGTGCTCTGACACTGAGCTCCTATCTGGCAAGAATTAATACCGAAGGGCTGATTGACAAGGGTCTGCCACTACTTTAGCACAGAATGCCAAGGTTTCATACAGCCTCAGGCCAAGCAGCAACCACTGGTTCAGTCTGGGACTGACTGGAGGAGTCACCATGGCTCTTAGTCCGGTGCTCACAGTCTACAGCTTTTGGGTTATGTGCTACTGCAGTGCTCTCAGCTGTCATAACAGACTTGGAAACTATCGCTCAACCTGTAGGCCATACAGTATCCAGACACAAGGTGTGTCTAATGTCTACCAAGGTGTTTGAAAATGGTGGAGCAGAACTTTACCCAATAAATGTGTATCTTTGGAGCAGGGGGACTATACAGTAGGTATGTGAAGTGCACCCTTAAGGCCAGAAGGGTTTCTTTTGAGAGCATCTTCTATGAAGACACATTGTATAGCTATATTTCATCTCTAAATACATATACAGTGACACCTTGGTTTACAACCATAATCTGTTCTGGAGGCCCGATTGTAAACCAAAACAGGTTGTAATCCAAAGCGCGTTTTCGCCAGTGGGGCTCAAAAAAAAATTGGTTGTAATCCCCAAAAAAGAGGTTGTAATCCCAAAAAAGGGACATGCACTTCATGGTTTGACATGGTTGTAATCCAAAATGGTTGTAATCCAAAACGGTTGCAAACCAAGGTACCACTGTATTCAAATTACCAATATTTTCAATGCTGAAAAAGTATACTGATGCAGTATGTCACACTGTTTGATTGTTATAAATGCTGGTTTTTATCCAGAGCCCTTGGAAGTGCGGTGCATCATAATTCTTTCCTAAATAAACCATAAGGATTGCAGAAAATATTGATGCCCATGATAGGTAATGGAGGAATGAAGGGGTAAATGTTGAGATTGTTTAGAACAGAATGGAGAGAGATGGGTTTTATCATGATGGCAGCAAGTACGCGGCAAGCTCATCTAATGGTGTCTTTGCAAATTCCTCCTGTTATGTAATTCTGCCCCAGTAGGTATTCTCTTCACACACGCACATCACCAGGAATGTAAATTTATTTGCACCCCCCTTTACCATTTGCAAAGTGTAGTCACAATTGGGTGCAGCATCCGTGTGCCTGGGATAAAAAAACTCTTTTGCTTGCTAATGCTTATTTTTCAGGTATTTGGCAAATGGAATCCTTAATCACACAGACACAAAAAAGACAGAATGTTGTCAACATTCCTCTGAATAAATATCTCAACAAACTTTTTTTTTAGTTAGAGGAGCTTCCATTCACTCCTGGAAAGATGCAACATGCTGATATTATTAACAGGGAAATGCTATCTGACTTTTTGCAACAAAATTTACACTGCTCTCAAATGAAATAAGAAGAGCCCTGTTGGATCAGACCAAAGCCCTATCTAGTCCAACATTGTATTCTCACAGTGTCCAGCCAGGTGCCTAAAGGAAGCCCTCAAGTCAGACAGGAAGGCACAATCAGCCTCCTATTGCTTGCACGCCAGTTGTTGTTATTCAGTGATATACTGCTTCAGATGTTGTATATAATGTACAACCACCATGATTAATAGTCTTGGCCAGCCTTATCCTCCATGGATTCCTTTCTACCCTAACTTTATTTCACTGTTAATTAATATTAGACACTTTACAAAATAATCTAAGCATAAAAAACAGATTTTCTTCCTAATGAGGCAATTAACTCAATTCTGAAAGGAGTAAGGGTGACAAGTGGAGGGAAGAAAATGGAGGGAAAAGGATGCTTTCTTACTGAGACCCTCTTCAGGTGCCCCTTGAATTAGGAGATAGGGCTGCTTAGTGCCTTATACCTTGTCTCCAATGTTCCCACACTTCCTGATGTCTCCTGTGAGGAAGAGCAGTAGCTCATGGGTAGAGAGTGTTTTTTTATGTGGATGGTTCCACCAGTGTGGTGTAGTGCTTAAGAGTGGTGGATTTATAATCTGGGGAACCGGGTTCGTGTCTCCGCTCCTCCACATGCAGCTGCTGGGTGACCTTGGACCAGTCACACTTCTCTGAAGTCTTTCAGCCCCACTCACCTCACAGAGTGTTTGTTGTGGGGGAGGAAGGGAAAGGAGAATGTTAGCTACTTTGAGACTCCTTCGAGTAGTGATAAAGCGGGATATCAAATCCAAACTCTTCTTCTTCTTCTCTTCTTCAACCCCTGATCTTTTCAGGTAGGGCTGGGAATTGCTTAAACTCCAAAGAGCTTATTCTCCTTGAAGATGGAGAGGTGTGAAAATTAAACGGCAAACATTAGGAGAATCTCTGTAGAGGGGAAGCATGGTGTCAGAGCTGCCCCTAGGTCCCAGCGCACAGAGGACCAACGCGAGGCTGTCGTTATGTACAAAAGTCTTTATTGAGGTTCAGTTTCCATTTCAAAGCCGCAGCGCGCAGCTCTACGTCTTAAACCCTAGACCGGCGAAGTCCCGTCTGAATCTCCTCCCCTCTGACACCAGTTTAAGATCCTAGCCCTGCTCCACCTTTTCCGCTGCTTTCTCCTCCTCTGGGTCCTCCTGCCCGCTGGGGCATCCCCCTTTCTGGACTCTTCTGACGCTGAGTCGCTTAACTCCTCCCCCTGCCTCCGGCGGGCTTTAGGACCCGGTTCCCAATCCTCATTCTCTGCTGTCCCGCGCTCCTGTACATTTGAACTTGCCTCTCGCGCCAACCCAGTGACCTTCCTCCTGACCGTTACACTACTTCTGTCACTGCTTCCCTCTTCCGGGATACTGGCCGGATCTGACCTCCCCTCCGTTGTCTGACTCTCCGATGGAGGTGTGGTCAGCCCTGCCTTATCTTCTCTCCCTGGTGGGGAATGCACTGGCCTCGATCCTTGGGACTCTTCCCCCCCACTCTGCTCTGGTGGGGAAGCTGGTCCTGGTTTCCAACTACTGCTCTGGGAGTCCCTGCTGCCCCCTTGCTCCTGGGGCATTCCCCTTGGGAACCCCCTACCCCTGGCCACTGGTGCCCCCTTCTGTGAATCTTCCGATTCGCTGGAGAGGCTCATGGAATCCCTCGGTCCACTGTCCTCTTCTCCTACGCACCCCTCAGATTCTTCCCCTTCGCTCTCCATCTCCTCTCTTCCCTGTGCCTCTGCTCCTGAGCCCCTGACACATGGTAAAATGTGTGCTTCCTGTTTCCTGAATGAGCCCAAATACCACACTTAGCACAGTAAAGCAATGGACACAAAGGGAGCTGCTTTTTTTCCAGTCATGGCTGCTACTCCTTCACCTTTGTTTTGCCTTTGGAGGAACAGACATTGCTGCTTGCTTGCCCGCCTGCTTTCTCCCTCCCCTGACCTTTGTTGCTTCCTCTGCTGCTGCCACTACTTCCCACAGCTGTAGACTCAGCCTCCTGGAGGTGCATTGGCACAACCCTCATGATTGCCAAAGCGTCTTCCAGGAAGTTGCCTGACAACCGTAAAAAGGTCAGGGCATGGTGTGTATGGGCACCTATTTTTCTTGAAAAAAACAAAACAAAGCACACTGCGAATAGGTATAATGCAAAGTTATCTGCAGCTTATTTTGGCGTTATGAAGATATCCGCTGATTAGCTAAGAAGGCTTTATCTTTTCAAGTAATAAGCTCTAAATAGAAAGATCTTTAGTAACTGTACATTCCTTGGAAAGAGTGAATGTTAACTGCAAGCAAAGCAAATGAGTTATGTTATAGAAAAAGCCCCTTGATACTAGCATGGGGAGAAGAGAGAAAACAAAGCAACTGAATGCCTTTGAAATATTTATTAACTTCTTATTACATCTCCTTGCCTTTTCCATCTTCCTTGTTAAATGCTGAGCATAGCAGAACAGGAGCAGAAAACACATGTAGACTACTGGACACAAAAGGCAAGTCATTATTGTAGAAAATGATCAGTGGTATGCATATTCATAATTGGGCTAGGATGGAAAGGTCCCTATTAAAAAGCTGCTTATGTACAAGATAAGTGGATGTTCTGGTGATGCAGCAACAAGTATTGCTGGCTTGAAGGCTACAGTGTTCCCTCCATTTGAGAGCCAGCATGGTATAGTGGTTAGAGTACCAGACTAGGGCCTGGTAGACGAGGGTTCAAATCCCCACTTGTCCATGATGCACCCTGGGTGACCTTGGGCCAGGCAGTGTCCCTCAGTCTAACCTACCCCACAGGGTAGGTATCTGAAGAAGTGTGCATGCACACGAAAGCTCATACCAAGAACTAACTTAGTTG